>NC_074704.1:23864535-24605897 GCF_029448725.1 Salvelinus fontinalis | reverse complement strand
TGCCTAAGGGCAACTTCTACCCGGAGATAAGAGGTTGAGGTTAAGACACAAAGGGAAAAGGATGACGTCACTGTCTAGAGTTGCCCGCTGTGGGTTAAACATGTAGGAAAGAAAGGCTAGACCCAAAAGGGCATCCAAGACAGTAAGTCACTTCCAAATGGCACACTATTCCCTATATAGTGCAATGCTTGGACCCTGGTCAAAAGAAGTACACTATATAGGGAATAGGGTGCCATTTGGGATGTAGCCAGTGTTATAGCCTACAGTATGGGAGATGGCAAGATGAATACAGACTTTCCTCAACCACCACCTGTAGAAATAAATAGTCGGCCGTTACCATTTTAAAGACCATGTGTGTCACCTCAAAATCTTGTCCTGATAGTGTATTTCTTTGACTAACTTTCAAGTACATTCCTAACTACCGGTACTAACATTCTCTTTTCACAGAGGCCATTTTCCAAACAGGGCCTATTGTCAGGGAAACATCCTGTTTGTGTGTCTTCTCGTGCTCTTACAAACAGGAACCAAATGCCAGCTGCAGTGTTGTGCTCTTGTTCTCTATACCCCCGTGACCTTCAGCCAGAGTCAATTTCAAACGAACGTCAGAAGAAAAGTAGAAACAAAGCTGGGAGGTTGTGCAACATCACACACGGCAAAAAAAACAACCGCCATTTCCTCCTCAGACAAAATGTGTGTGTGTGTGTGTGTGTGTGCGGGAGGGGTGTGTGTTTGTTTGAGGTGAGCTCAGCTTTTGTCATGCTGGCGGTTTGAAAACGGAATCTTTTCTCACTTCCTGCAGTAAGAGCACATGTATAACCGTCATGTGGCCCGAAGAAAGATTTGAAAAACAGTATGCAAAGAGGCAGGTGTATATGTGTAGTATAGTATGACACAGCATGATGATGGTGCTGCTTGCCACCTTGCTTGACACTGATATACTGGGTGTTTACATGAAGTTCCGTCCAAACCTGTGCGGTTATTCTGAAACGACTTTAGTTGCAAAAACAATACGATGTAAATTGTGACGGAATATCACAGCGAACAATTGTAATGCAAAAACCATGGTGACGACAATATGTCGCTGTAAATCTCTTCCCTTTTCAGTAGTCTTACCGTTTTCATCCACCGCATAAATGTTGTTTATAGTAATTGGCTGATTGGTTGATTTACTGGTCAGTGCGTCATTTGGTTGGTCGGTTGATTGATTGGTTGATTTGAGGTCCTAGCGTTAGCATGTATGTACTGTATGTGTACTCTAGGGCTCTGTCCCAAATTGCACCCTATTTCTTATATAGTGGGCCCATAGAGCTCTGGTCAAAAGTAGTTTACAATGTAGGGAATAGGGTGCCATTTAGGACGCAGGCCTAACTGTAGCTATCACAATGTGATTGTGATAAAGGGCATGGATGTGGTCCACATCACTAGTGTCCACCCAGGGAGCACGGGGTTAACGAAACGACGTGACTGTTTAGTGTTAACGTGCAGACAGTTGCGCAAACAGTGACGCACGCTTTTGATCTTTGATTGATCACTTTGTTGACCCCTCTCTCTCGCTCTCTGTCTCTCAACCATGCAATATGCACACACACACACACACACACACACACACACACACACACACACACACACACACACACACACACACACACACACACACACACACACACACACACACACACACACACACACACACACACACACACACACACACGGTTTCTATTTCTCCAGACATGGCTGCAGAGCATCTGTTGGAGTGGCTAATGATGCGTGTTAGTTCTTTGGTGCAGACAGGGGGTTTTGTCTCCCCTGATGAAGGTGAACACAAACAGAAAGATGGCCATAGCACGCACACACTTCTGAAAAACACGATCAGAAAATGTGTTTGCTTCTGTTTGCTGACCCAGCCACGGTGGTGTGGGCGGCACATGTTCCAGGTGGATCATGGGAAAAAAACAAGACTTCAGCCGTTACCATGGCGATGCCGGTGGACAGCTGCTCATGCACCTAGGACAGCGTTTATAGTGGTTACGGGTTGCCGAGGTAGGATTAAGGTTAAACATGTTGTTACCTCAGTGGGGAACAGACTTTAACGTTCGAAGAACGGCCCCAAAATGCACAGCGATGGGTTGAGATCAAATGATCCCAAACAACATATACTGTATATAACCACTGGTCTCCATGACAACTGAAACGATCAAAGCGCATCGGATACTACTTTGTTGTTGCATCCATGGAAATAATTGGAGGTAGTAAATTCTGCTTAGAATATGGCTCCATACTACTATGGTAACACTTCAATAAACATGGTCTGTCATAATTAGGAACAGTTTTTCCTGACCACGTGAACTGACCAGGAAAGTGTCAGGGTTCAAATCAAATCAAACCAAATGTTATTTGTCACATGCTTTAAAAACAACAGGTGCAAACTAACTGTGAAATGCTTCCCTACGGGCCCTTCCCAACAATGCAGAGAGAAAAACTTGAAATTATAGAACAATTATAACATGAGGAACAAATACACAATGAGTAACGATAACTTGTCTTTATACCGAGTCGATGTGCAGCGGTACAAGGTAATTGAGGTAGATATGTACATACATAAATTGACTACGCAACGGGATATATAATAATCAGTAACAGCAGCGTATGTCATGAGTCGAGAGTTACTGCAAAAAGGGTCAATGCATATAGTCTGGGTAGCTATTGGTTAACTATTTAACTCATTATTTAGCGGTCTTATGGCTTGGGGTAGAAGCTGTTCAGAGTTCTGTTTGTTCCAGACTTGTCAATGCGGTTGCAGAGAGAACAGTCTATGACTTGGGTGGCTGGAGTCTGACAATTTTTAGGACCTTCCTCTGAGGTCCTGGATGGTAGAGATGGCAGAGAGCTCGGCCCCAGTGATGTACTGGGCCGTACGTTCTACACTCTGTAGCGCCTAGTGGTCAAATGCCAAGCAGTTGCCATACCAGGCAGTGATGCAGCCAGTCAAGACACTCTTAATGGTGCAGCTGTATAACGTTTTGAGGATCTGAGGGCCCATCCAGAATCTTTTCAGCCTCCTGAGGGGGAAGAGGGGTTGTAGTATCCTCTTCACGACTGTGTTGGTGTGTGTGGAGCATGATAATTCCTTAATGATGTGGTCACAGGGGAACTTGGAGCTCTCGACCTGCTCCACTACAGCCCCGTCGTTGTGGATGGGGGCGTGCTCAGTTCTCCGTTTCCTGTAGTCCACGATCAGCTCCTTTGCGTTGCTGACATTGAGGGAGAGGGTGTTGTCCTGGCACAACACTGCCAGGTCTCTGACCTCCTCCCTGTAGGCTATCTCATTGTCGGTGATCAGGCCTACCACCGTCGTGTCGTCGGCAAACTTAATGATGGAGTTGGAGTCGAGCGATGGAGTTGGAGCCACTAGTCATAAGATCTGCGAAATATGCCACAACTGGCCACGTCAAGTTCGGGACAAGTACACTTTCATACAATTTTTCATCACACACTGTAAAATCAATCTTCTTCATTTAGAATGGTAATTAGTCTGACGGGGGAGCAAATGGGGACATGGAAGAAGGAGGCCTCGGGGTGACTCACCAAAAGACATGGGGAGTTATAAGCTTTGAAAGGAGTTTATCCGAGTTCTCCATAGATCGTCACGAGAGCTTCGGGTTTCAAATGGATCCCTCCTTCCCTTGTTTGTTCCATCAACATGAAAAGGATTCTCTCCCGCCTGGAGCTCGTTTCGGATATTCATGTGAGGTTTACATTTTAATCACAGGGGAAAATGGCACTAGAGATTGTTTGTGGTAGTTGGCCAACTAGGAAAATAAAGTGGCCATCTTAACTATGGATTTGATGTGTGGTGGTTTTGGAGGTACACTGGACATTTATGTGTATGATTCATTTTTTTAGCTTATATTGACCATGTGCTTAAATGGTTGGTGTACCATTGAAGATGATGTAATAATGTTGCCAATCTGGTGTAACATTCGAAACAAGACAAGACAAGACAAGGTTACATGAACTGAAATGTGGCAGAACTGAATTTCTATTTCAATCGTTTAGCCTAATATTGCAGAAAACATTGTCCAGCCTCACTGTTTCTATATTCGATTCCATCTCCGTGTTTATATCAGATTCTTTATTCAGCTGTAACTGATAAACATCATAGCACAAGTAATGAACGGTTATTTTTAAGTTCTGTCACGATCGTGTGGAGGATTGACGGACCAAAACGCAGCTTTAGGAAAATAAGCCATCTCCTTTTTATTAACGAAGAAGGCAAACGAAACAAAAACACTTAAACACTAAACAAAACAAGAAAACGATCGTGAAGCTAAAACAACGATGTGCACACACTGGCTACAAACGTATCACATAGACAACTACTCACAACAAATGAAAGCCTATGGCTACCCTAAATAAGGCTCCCAATCAGAGACAACCGAAATCAGCTGTCTCTAATTGGGAACTCATTCAGGTAACCATAGACTCTCCTAGACAACTAAACATACATAGATAACGCTAGACACATGTACTAAACACAAACCCATATACTACACCAACAACCCCTTTACCATAGAAACACCCAAAACCAACAAAACACAAACATTCCCCATGTCACACCCTGACCTAACTAAAATAATAAAGAAAACAAAGAATACTAAGGCCAGGGCGTGACATAACCCCCCCCTTAAGGTGCGAACTCCGGGCGCACCATTACACAGTCTAGGGGAGGGTCTGGGTGGGCTTCCATCCACGGTGGCGGCTCCGGCTCTGGTTGTGGTCCCCACGTCACCACAGTCCCTAACCGCCTCCTTAGCTTCCTCCAAATGACCCCCCTCCACATTAACCCCATTGCATTAAGGGGCAGTTCCGGACTAAGGGGCAGCTCCGGACTAAGGGGCAGTACCAGGGTAAGTGGCAGTACCAGGGTAAGGGGCAGTACCAGGGTCAGGGGCAGTACCAGGGTAAGGGGCAGTACCAGGGTAAGGGGCAGCACCAGGGTAAGGGGCAGCACCAGGGTAAGGGGCAGCACCAGGATAAGGGGCAGCTCCGGACTGAGGAATGGCAGCTCCGGACTGAGGAATGGCAGCTCCGGACTGAGGGACTGCAGCTCCGGACTGAGGGACTGCAGCTCCGGACTGAGGGACGGCCCATGGCTGGCTGACAGATCTGGCTGCTCATGGCTGGCTGACGGATCTGGCTGCTCATGGCTGGCTGACGGATCTGGCTGCTCATGGCTGGCTGACGGATCTGGCTGCTCATGGCTGGCTGACGGATCTGGCTGCTCATGGCTGGCTGACGGATCTGGCTGCTCATGGCTGGCTGACGGATCTGGCTGCTCATGGCTAGCTGACGGATCTGGCTGCTCATGGCTAGCTGACGGATCTGGCTGCTCATGGCTAGCTGACGGATCTGGCTGCTCATGGCTAGCTGACGGATCTGGCTGCTCATGGCTGGCTGACGGATCTGGCTGCTCATGGCTGGCTGACGGATCTGGCTGCTCATGGCTGGCTGACGGATCTGGCTGCTCATGGCTGGCTGACGGATCTGGCTGCTCAAGGCTAGCTGACGGATCTGGCTGCTCATGGCTAGCTGACGGATCTGGCTGCTCATGGCTAGCTGACGGATCTGGCTGCTCATGGCTAGCTGACGGATCTGGCTGCTCATGGCTAGCTGACGGATCTGGCAGATCCTGTCTGGTTGGCGGCTCTGGCAGATCCTGTCTGGTTGGCGGCTCTGGCAGATCCTGTCTGGTTGGCGGCTCTGGCAGATCCTGTCTGGTTGGCGGCTCTGGCAGATCCTGTCTGGTTGGCGGCTCTGGCAGATCCTGTCTGACGGACGGCTCTAGCGGCTCCTGTCTGGCTGGCGGCTCTAGCGGCTCCTGTCTGGCGGACGGCTCAGTAGGCTCATGGCAGACGGGCGGCTTTGCAGGCTCATGGCAGACGGGCGGCTTTGCAGGCTCATTGCAGACGGATGGCTCAGATGGCGCTGGGGAGACGGATGGCTCAGATGGCGCTGGGGAGACGGATGGCTCAGATGGCGCTTGGCAGACGGGCAGTTCAGGCATCGCTGTGCAGACGGCAGACTCCTGCCGGCTGAGGCGCACTGTAGGCCTGGTGCGTGGTGCCGGGACTGGTGGCACCGGGCTGGGGACACGCATCTCAGGGCTAGTGCGGGGAGCAGCAACAGGACGCACAGGACTCTGGGGAAACACAGGAGGCTTGGTGCGTGGTTTAGGCACTGGTGGTAAAGGGCTGGAGACACGCACCATATAGCTAGTGCGTGGAGGAGGCACTGGTGGTACTGGGTTGGGGCGGGGAGGTGGCGCCGGAAATACCGGACCGTGCAGGCGTACTGGCTCCCTTGAGCGCCGAGCCTGCCCAACCCTACCTGGTTGTATGCTCCCCGTCGCCTGACCAGTGCGGGGAGGTGGAAAAACCCGCACCGGCCTATGTAGGCGAACCGGGGACACCATGCGTAAGGCTGGTGCCATGTACGCCGGCCCGAGGAGACGCACTGGTGACCAGATGCTTTGGGCCGGCTTCATGACATACGGCTCAACGCTCAGTCTAGCCCGGCCGATACGTGGAGCTGAAATGTACCGAACCGGGCTATGCACGCGTACAGGAGACACCGTGCGCTCTACTGCGTAACACGGTGTCTGCCCGTACTCTCGCTCTCCACGGTAAGTACAGGGAGTAGGCGCAGGTTTCCTACCTGACTTCGCCACACTCCCTTTAAGGCCCCCCCCCAAGAAATTTTTGGGTTGTACTCACGGGCTTCCAGCCTTGTCTCCGTGCTGCCTCCTCATATCGCCTCCTCTCGGCTTTAGCTGCCTCCAGCTCTTCACGAGGAAGGCGATATTCTCCCGGTTGTGCCCACGGCCCCTTACCATCCAGTATCTCCTCCCATGTCCACGAATCCTGTGTAGGTGGGTCCTGTTGCCGCTTTCCATGCCGCTTGGTCCTGTATTGGTGAGTAGTTCTGTCACGATCGTTTGTTGTTTTGTTAGTTTGTATTAAGTGTTTCGTGTTTATTCTTCGTCGTCTTTAAAATAAAAGAAGATGGCTTATTTTCCAAATGCTGCGTTTTGGTCCGTCAATTCCCCACACGATCGTGACAAGTTCAAAGACAAATAGCAGTAAATATTGTATTTCCCAACATTTGACTACGACAATTTCTAATGAGCCATGAAATTATTTCCTCCAAATTAATTTAGCAGAACTGGCTTTTACTTTTGCATGAATGCAATATTCATCTGCATGTGTTTTGAACAAGTTTTTCCGTGGCATAACACTGTTCCATATTGTTTTTGATGTAGCCTTTCAAATAGAGTTAAGTGCAAAAAAAATGATTGATTTCTTTGTGTTTCTTGGTTGTCATTTGGATTTTGTATTGTTTTCACATGGTTTTGACTCAAGAGAAGTCACATACCTAGTCCTACGTCTTCAGATTTTGTTGAGGTGTTCTTGTATTGTACCTATTAGTACATTAAGTTTGAATGTAGCATTTTATTGTTTTATGTTTTATGTTTAAATTCTCACAGAGCAGAAAGTATTTTAAGTGTGAGAAACGGTAGTATTTCAGCAATGTGTTATCATTCTCACTTACAGTGCAGCACGTCTTCAGGGTTGTATTCATTAGTGCACACCGTGAGAAAAACGTTTCGCAACGAAAACGAGATTTTCCTTTTGGACAAGTTCAGGTAGTCCCTCTCCGTGTCTGTCTGTTTGCTTCCTAGTGAATACACCCCAGATCTCACTCAGTTGTAGGTCACACATCATCCCCCTTCCAGACCTGAGACTCATACCAATACAACTACCCACACAGCACATCCTTTTCACTGTGTGACATTGTCATTACAGACAGGTGTTTAAATTCTCTCCTCTCACAGTTACTGCACAAAGACAGTAGAGGAAGGGGAAGTGAGAGTCATGCTTAAGAAGTGAAAGTGTTCTTAGGGGGGAATTTTGATGCCGTTAGGCAGTTTGAGACGTTTTTTCCCCTGCCACTTATGAAGTCACATGGCAACCATTTCTACAGTACGCTCTGAGGGTTTGTGGGTGTCAGAAATGCGGCTTCTTCCAAATGCAGAAGGAAACAGCAACATTGCCTGACACAAACCATGTGGTTGAAATGTGTTACTCATGTTGTTATGGTGTTTAACAAGCCATTTATTCGAGAACAGCAGTAAAGTAGTAGTAGTACTAAAGTACTTTTAAAGTTCACTTTCACTACTTGTTTGCTTATCATCTGTTCTAGTTATATGCCAGTGGCGGTCAGTGACGTTTATTTTTGTTTTCATGAACATGGCCTTATTTATATTACAGCATATTGAATGACTCTCATTAATATTCCATTCACCCAGTTCAATGTAAAAGCGATAGATTTAGGCTACTACATGATACTTGAATTTTCCCTATACCCATCGTGAGGTTGCTACAACTTAGCCTATGAATGTAAGTTTACAACGTAGGTCGAGAGACAAATTTGAGGCGACCGGCACATGGACACACAGTGACACAATCAATACAGCCCTGCACACTCTTGCCTGCATCTAGCTGATATAGGGTGTAATCATTAGTCCAACAGTTGCAACCGAGAGTTTCTACTGGACAAATTCAGGTATGTTTATCCCCGTTTTGTTCCGGTTGCTTCCGTTTGAGAAATGTTTTTCAACAGAATTGGAGGAATGAATACACCCCTGGTTACGCGTAAACACAGTTCACTTTCATAGCAGCCACGTTGTATTACTTCTCTGCGCTCTACTACTCTTACCTTCTCCCTTCGCTTGTGGACGTCAATGCACAACACATCAGCTGTATGTGACCAGATGAAAAAACCTTGCAATGCCAAACCGCTAAACACAACCTACATCGCTGTCACCATATTAGCTAACGTAACGTCATAGTCAGCATAGGTAATAGAACTAACGCGTTAGTAAATGCGCTACAATCATGCAGTAATGTTAGTGTACAGTCATTAAGCATTTACACCAGCAGGCCCCGGTGGCAATAAATTAGTAATACTAAAAGCTTACCTTGACTTGAAAGAGTTCCAGTGTTGTGTTGGATAGTCATAACCTGCTAGCTAACATAGCATCCCTCTGTTTGAGCAGGGTGTTTCATTAGGCTAAACTAGCTAGATGCATTTGCTAGCTAAGTGAAACTTCCTTCATTTTGGAAGAAATTAATTTGTTCAAAACTGTTCAACTATTGTCTTTCTCTCTCTTTGAGTCAACTACTCACCACATTTTATACTCTGCAGTAGATGTAGTTTATGCTTTCAGTACTAGATTAATAATCTGATCCTTTGATTGGGTGGACAACATGTCAGTTCATGCTGCAAGAGCTCTGATAGGTTGGAGGACGTCCTCCGCAAGTTGTCGTAATTACTGTGTAAGTCTATGGAAGAGGGTAAGAACCGTGAGCCTCCTAGGTTTTGTATTGAAGTCGATGTACCCAGAGGAGGACGGAAGCTAGCTGTCCCCCGGCTGCACCATGGTGCTACCCTACAGAGTGCTGTTGAGGCTACTGTAGACGCTTTTTGCAAAATAGTGTGTTTGGTGACGTGATCATATTTAGTATAAAAAGGATGTATTTTTTAATGTTTTACAATTAAACATTTTATGAAATTCACTGAGGATGGTCCTATCCTTTTCTTCTGAGGAGCCTCCA
Source organism: Salvelinus fontinalis (assembly GCF_029448725.1). Taxonomy (NCBI): domain Eukaryota; kingdom Metazoa; phylum Chordata; class Actinopteri; order Salmoniformes; family Salmonidae; genus Salvelinus; species Salvelinus fontinalis. The sequence goes on along the minus strand of NC_074704.1, from coordinate 24,596,223 downwards.
CTGTTATACGCTAATCCCCTCCAGAAAGTGCCTCTAAAAAAATACAAACATTATTTCCTCTTTTGATAGACTTTCTTTCCTCAATCTTTTTTTTAATCAAGGTATAAAAAAAAACAATGTCAGTATAGCTTACAAAATAGCCGAGGGAGGGATGGGTGGATGAGACAACATTAGCATTCACCCACACGAGTGGTGTCTTCAAAATGATGCTAATGAACGCTCTGCTGGACAAAATGATCCGTAATCAGCGTTTCATTAACCACTCCATCCTCCATGGAAATTCAGATGTTTGTGTTTGTGCTTTTAACTGGGTGGTGATTAGTATGGTCCAGCATATCAAATGTAACTTTTGATATGCATTTGAGGCAAATAAGATGCATTTTTACATTTGACAACTTGAGTAGGCTAAATGAGATTGAGAAATCATTTTGAATCCTCCTCTTCAAATGTGTATGTTTTTGCTTCAGCACATATAGCAACATTTAACAACTGACATAAGCTGTCATAGCAACCTATGCATGCCAAATGACAGATGGTATGACTCCAAATGACAGCCTTATGACAACCTTATGTATGGAGGGTTCAAGTAAATTGTTGCCGATTTCCCTTTCAGAACTCGATATTGACAGGACATTTTGCCCTGTTTGCCCTTGGTCTTTCTGTGTCAAGGGGCTCGGATGCCAAAGCGATCGTTGTCGCCAAAATAGGCTATAACCCAAGGTGGATACAGGAGAAGCCTTGGCCTTTGGGGAAATGGACAGAGTCCCTGGCAACTCTATCTGCTGCATGTGGCTTTCAAAAGCGTTTCTGGCTTGGGCGTTAGTGCTCCTGGGGGGCTGGGAAACTGGAGGGGGAGGGGGGGGGGGGGGGGGTTCAGTGCCAGCTTACTGGGGTAATCCTAGCCTAGTTTCTGGGAGTGGATTTCACTGGCCCAGCAGAAAACCCGACCCCAGGCTCCCTCGATTCCAGTCATCCCTGACAATGGGAAGAGGAGAAAGGAAGATGGAGGATGGTGATTTTTCTGGTAAGATGTATAGATAAATAGCTGAGTGGGCTGATTTTTTAAAAAAGAAGAAAAAAAACCCACAGTAAGTATCGAAACTGCTGTCATGAAATGAACAAAAGCAATACTGTAACGGTTGCTGGTTTGAAAATCCGAGCCGTGAAAAATCTGTTGATGTGCCTTTGAGCAAACCACTTGATCCTAATTTGCTCCAGGGGCTCCGTACTACTATAGCAACAAATTTCAATGCACATATTGTATGTGAGAATATCTTCTTTTAATTTTCTGAATACTCTTAGGCTACAGCGCCAAAACTCATCTGCGTATTTTCCTATTCTGATCATGCCAGATGTAGTACTTTTGTATTCACAAGACAGGAAGAATGCTTCCAGCAAAAAGGTTTGTTAACAACCACAGACTGAAATGAAAGTGCATATTGTATCGTTTCAAGATGTAATTTCTTTGTGACATTTCCTATTTTCATTCGTCAGACAGTAAATCGGGACACAGCATCCATTTGAATTGAACAAAATAGTTGACCCAGATTTATGACACACATATGTGCTTGTGAGGTTTGTTTTGTGACTCACGTCAGTTGAAACTCCCTTCATGTTCTACTGCATGGATCACTGCTCTCAAACAATAGAGTAAGTATATATGCACAGTCACATTATATCCGCTTATCAGGTAGGGCTTCAGTGACCATTCATAAGAATACTATTAAATCAAATGTACTTGTTTAGAAATGTTAGCCAACAGCAAAAGGCTCTTCTTACATGACCTATACATTCTAATTAAAAAAAGATTCAACGTACAATTGTAAGGCAACCAGCAACAATAGGATTGTGAGTTCTCTCAATATTTGGACCTATAGCTGAACTAACATACCTTCTCAAGTTGAATTTTCTGTAATCTTTTAGGTTGAGTGAACATACAATTCAACTTGTGTGTTTTCAATCTATTCTACTTTATTGACATATTTCCCAGAGTGCCTTGCCTTTCGAGTGAATTGTAGTTACCACCCATGACTGTATTTGTTAGTGACAGAGACATGGTCATTGTATTCAATTGTTTTTCATTCTAGAACCTTCGCTAAGTGAATGCTATCTTTAAAATTAAACTCTTTATGACATTACGTATGGCATAAAGCCTTTATTTTGTGGACTAGTTACACCCTAACACAGTGGTCTGAAACTCTGGGTACATCAAGCCTGCAATTCACATTATGCATGCTTGCAAATTCCTATTGTAATCCAGCGAGAGGGAGGACATCCAGCAATTGGAACTTTTAACCAGTTTATAAAAATGTGAGTTATTTATGTTTGTGTAGCATAAGATTAATCAAGCAATCACATACAAGTACATGCAAAAACACAGGTATTAAAACAAACTATTCTGAGAATCAAACTGCAAGAGAGCATGCTGGGAGATATGATAATGATGGGTGTAGTTTTGAGTTGTGTTGAGCAAACAGGAGTTTGCAGTTTCACTCAACCAGCGTGTTCAAATTCAGCTGACTTCGACCAGAGATTGTTGAGTCAACACACTTTAACATATTCCATCAACTCGCATTATTTCCCTGATTAATCAGTGTAGGTATATAGGAGGGAGGGGTGTGGGATAGAAACTGGGAAAGTTGTCCACCCTTCTTCTCTCTTGTGTTCAAAGACAGCTATTCCATTCTGTGCTGTCATGCTGCGGCGTATCCCATGCTAAATGAGCACCCTAAGCAGTATAACAGCTCCCTGCCTGCCCCCTATCTAACCTCCCTCTCTCTCTCTCTACACACACACACACACACACACACACACACACACACACACACACACACACACACACACACACACACACACACACACACACACACACACACACACACACACACACACACACACACACACACACACACACACACACACACACACACACACCCCATCCCCAAACAAAGCCCTAGGCACATGAGTGACTCACAAGTCTGCAATTCCACCACTCTGACTTCCCACGCCAATATCACAACAACAAGGTTCCGAGAACAAAATGCCCCCCCCCCCCCCCCTCTTGACGCTGTCACTTGAGGCCAATTCCTTTCCCCTGATTGCCTCATTTTCAAAGTCTCTTTTTTCCAAACCAGCTAATCAGCCCCAGCTACGTTCTGCTTTCGATTTCGCTCCAAATGCTCAGAGCGCAATAGTAGTAAGACAGAATGTGAACCATTAGCATACGTTTGAAACGTTATCGTTTGAAGTAGGACATTGTGCGTGTGGCTACAATTGGTTTACCTGGCACACCGCAAGGGTCTGTTTTAGTCACTCACTTATATTTTGGGATTGAATCAACTAGGAGTCTACAGAAGGTTACGCCAAGGACGTCAGGATTGCTGGAGTGGCACAATAGGCATATTGCATGTAGCGCCATATTGTGCGCATCTCTACAACATTATGCGTTTTGACATTGCAAAGCCTTTTTCACAGTCAGATAGAAAATGACTCCTGTGCGCCAGAGGCACAGATAAATACAGTATTCATCTCTCTGCAGGGTTCTCTTAAGAGACTTAACACCAAAAACAATGAGAAACACTTCAGGAAGCTAACACTCAAAACTATGAGAAACACTTCAGGATGCTAATGCTAAAAACAACAAGTAAGCTAACACTTGTTATCGGTTGATTTCTGTCTTCCTGATCAATAACAGAGCAGAACAGAGAACCACATTGCCGTTGTATCATATCCTAATCTTGCCCTTGTCAAAAGATAAATGGCCACTTCCCCCGTTTCCCCCCTCCGTTCCGGAGTCCAGTTAAGTGTGCATGACAGCGCTAAAAGAAATGTAGAGTAGGCTATAGGGATGGATGAGGTCATCATCGTGCTGTCAGCCTGCTCATTAGCCATGCTTAATATAGTCCGTCAGACAGAGGAAGCCATCTGGTCCGTCCTGTTCTCAGCCAGAATATGACTTGCCGCATAATTTTCAAACCTTTCCAGTCTCACTTTAAAAGGCTTTGCTTGTTTCCTGTTTTGGAATGGGGTCACGTACGATAGAGGCTTCCTCGTGGATATGGATAACATCATCCTTGTGAGTGGGGGCAAATGAGAAGACTGCATTAAAAACATATCAGACTAGTATAGAGGTGAGTTTGCCGGCACCATCACAAATTGAGTTAGGGCAGGAAGCTAATGCACAGAGCGATCATGACCTCACTCGGTTACCCACAAGGCCACTGTCCACCACACCCATGTTGAAAACAATAACTGCAAGAGTGTGGCAGAGCTATGCCATAGCTATGCAATCTTCTGCAACCCACCCATGTATGCCTTATGCATGCTCTATTTTATGCATGCTCTATTCATGTCTCTCTATTCATGTCCCATAGGGCGGCGCACAATTGGCCCAGCGTCGTCCGGGTTAGGGGAGGGTTTGGCTGAGGTAGGCCGTCATTGTAAAATAAGAATTTGTTCTTAACTGACTTGCCTAGTTAAATAAAGGTTTAAGTCTGATGCATGCTCTATTCATCCTATGCATTCTTCTTTCAAGCCTTATGCACGTTCTATTCACGCCTTATGCATGCTCTATTCACGCCTTATGCACGCTCTATTCACACCTTATGCATTCTTCATTCATGCCTCCTTATGCATGCTCTATTCGTTCCGTATGCATGCTTTATTCATTCTATATGGTTGCTTTATAAGGTCAAACTGCACAGAGGTGCCATGTGCTCCTCAGAAACCTGCTTGTCTAAACAGTCAGTGCATGGGGAAAACATAAAGCGAAATTGAGAGCAGAGGGTTCACACCCCCTGCACAACCACTCTGTCGATGGCCCTGACACAGCTTGTTGTTGTTAAGCCAGTTTTTCCTGGAAGAGCTCTTCAGGGGAAATCGTGATTGTCCTTGACACGGTACACAATGTTTGCTTTTTTCTCTGGGAGGAACAACAAGCAACTCATGTCTCAGAGAAAGGAGATGGCTGCAGGGGTGGAGGCGCTGGGGGGGAGTCTTAGGGATCAGGTGATTGTTTACGTGTCCAAATACGGGCATGATTCGCGTTCAAATTAAAGGATGACTCTGGGATTTATTATATGCTCTGTTTGGCTGTGTTCCAGATGTACTGTAGATGTGCCGTGAGCCAGCGCATTCAGTGAACGGCTGTACCATCAGTAATGTCAATGTCGTTATTTGTATATCTTTTTTAATTGAATCACGATGGCCCCAGATGTAGTGGATTAATGAATGTGCCACTTTTGTTCGTTTATTGCTTTGATTCTCACTAACATTTTAGATGCTCATTCTGGTAGGGATGTACGGTACTTACCCCACCACAGCCATAACCAACCAAACCAGAGAAATCAAAGGATTACACAGAGTAAGACATAAAAGAACCAGAGAGAGTGGAAATGGAGAGAGAGTGCCATCATGCCAGGCTAAGCACTGAGTTACTGATGAAGAAATGTCCACAAAACCTAAATGAGTTCCATGTATACCCACATTGCCTCAGCAGGCGCTCCGCTTCCCAGAAATGTTTGTTGTTGTGTCTGGCTGCTAGCGTTTTTTTAATAAGGTTTGCATTGAGTAACCTGTCGAGCGTCCGTGCTGGTCGGGTCATCAACCCATACTGTGGCTGCTGAGTCACATGGCAACATTTCGCTCTTTCTCCCCTCTCTTTCGCTCTCTGGCTTTGTCCCAAATGACACCCTATTCCCTACATAGTGCACTACTTTTGACCAGAGCCCTAAAGGCCCTTGTCAAAAGAAGGGCACTATATAGGAAATAGGGTACCATTTGTAACATAACCGCTCTCTTTTCTTCCACCGGGTTGTCTTCTTCTTTTGCCTCCTCTCCCACTCCTCCGTTTCACCCCGAGCCCAGGAGAGGGGTCAGAGTCTGTTTGTTCAGATGGTCGGTGTGAGGGGGACTTGAAAAGCCGGACACCACGTTGAACTCTTGACGGGGACTTGTGATTCTTGCCCTCCGCTTCCACAGCATCTGACTAGTCCAAAAAGCCGACGGGTGCATCCCAAATTACACCCTCTTCCCTACATAGTGCACAACCTTTAATGGCAAAAGTAGTGCACAAAGTAGGGAATAGGGTGCCATTTGGGACACCGGCTTTGTAACAGGGAGATATGGGGGTCATGTTTCACTTGAAAAGTGACCCATTTATGAGAGGTCACGACGACTTAAAGTGCACCATATGACGTCCAACGTGTCACTCTTAGGAAGCCATTGAGATTAAATCTCAGTTCTTAATGTAATAATGAGGTTATTAATAAGTAATAGTCAGGCCTGACACAGTTGCTACAGTTATACTACTGTCCGTTGAGCTGAAGTGTGATTTGTCAACATAACAACATGGTTATTACGTATTACGGAGTGTCATGTCGGCTGAAGTGTTTTATCGTAATCTGTCATGGCTAATCTGATGAAAATGGTGGCGACACCTGTGTTGGAAACTATTCTGGGTGATAAGGAGCGGTCGCGGGCTCCTTGCCTGATGCGGTTGCAGTCTTTAAGAGCATGATGGTTCTTCAATGTCCTCTACCCGTCTGGCTGTTCATCACATGAAATGAGCCGATAAATCTCAATGACAAGCCGCTCGGCAGGAAGTGGCAAAGAAGCGAGGGCCAAAACGGCTGGCTTTAAATACGGGGCGTATATACTGAGTTAGCCCAGGAAACTTAATCCATCTAGGTTTTTCGGAGCACTCAACTTGCCTCGACATATTTATGGGTTGTGCAGCGGGTACCTTCTGTTAGAAGTCTTGCGTCTCCGTATGGGATTGAAAAGTTCCACACAAATCAATATGATTGATTTGTTCTCTATTTCCATTGGTCGGGCATGTATGTTGGTTTTACCTTTATACTTTCATTGGAAGCTGTGTAAGTTTGGCCAGATATCGAACACATTCAGTGAACGACACAAAACTATCCAGGCAATGTTATTTACCGCTCAATGTGGTTACAGTCGGTAGCTTTTGGCAAAAGTATCATTTGGTTGTTATCCAATCTTTTTGCAGATTTTTCAAACTCAAGAAAGTCCAGTTTCCACAATCCCCATTAGCTCTATTTAAAAGTGATTTACGGTTTCAGTGATGGAAAACGCCCAATTTATTATGCATACACAGCCAGAAATAATAGCATGTTCCCTGAAAAAGACTTGAAATAACAACTATATTTCTGTTTTTTTATGATGAATAAGGAGGAACCTTAGCTCTTGAAAAATGTATCTCCATTTCCATCTGTCTCGTGTTTGTGGTTTCAATAAAAAGCTCTGTTATCTTTACTGGGGGGAACCTTTGACCCCACTGTTTGCTGGAACCTCTTCAATTTCTACCCGCAACAAAAACAAAAGGACAGCTGTGTCATATTTCTTAAACCTGACATTCTTGCAGAATGTATCTGTAGGGTGTATCCAAAGGTTGGACACATTTCAAAGAACCCTATCATTTTCTGCCTTTCTCAGAGATCTAAAAATAGTTAAAGGCACAGAGATTGGGGATATTTGTCAAAAGCAGATTATATAAACAGTCTAAAACTTTCTCTGTCACACATGTCCCTGCCCTTGTCTACAGTACATGTATCGTAGTAAATATTTCCAGAATGTTTTTTTTTACTCAAAATGTACCTTGGAGCTTTGTGATTTGCCCAACACATACTTGTTCTATCAAGGACAACCATTCAACATTGTAACTCCTCATGAACACAATCCACCTGAGATGGATTCCCGAGACGTATCACTTCAGGCTGGGCTCAGAGCAGGGGAGAATGAATACCCCCTCTCATTGACGCCATGGAAGTTCAAGGCCGACTGCTGTACCGCAGGCACTGTTTGCAGAAAACAGAATCCCCCATTATAGTGAATGGGAAAATGACAATTTTCGTGGAATTTTTTTATTGTAAATAGTATTTTTTTAAAGACAATCATGGTACCAATAATGCTTTTAATACATGTATGTCCTCGAACCGATTTATTTAAAACGTGAAAAATATAAAGTTGGTTGCTAATGGCAGCCTGTAGTACCCCGGTCAGCCTTTAACTTGAGTTACTCAATGAGAGGAGGCAGCACTGAGCTAGCCTGCAACTTCACTTCCTGGAATAGCTCAAACTGCGCGTGTTACGCCGTCTTAACCGACTTCATTTGGCTTCAATGCGCTATTGAGTCTGCACGAAGGAATGAATGGTGTCACGTGATCGAACGCTTTGTCCATTCATACAAGAATTTGTTCTTAAAACTGACTTGCCTAGTTAAATAAAGTCATTGGCTCAGAGTCAATACAACATCAGCCAGATTGCCCGTGGACGCGCAGAAACCCATTTACAACAGGTTGTCATAGAGATGGCATTGACTTTGCCATAATGGACAATAAATTGGTCTCGTTCAGGTGACAGGGCTTCACACCACCTAGATAATCATCTGTTCACTGACAGAGACAAATGAAACAATACTGTGAGCCGCTCGCAATGCCATGTCCACCTTTTCTATCCATTTTGACCTTACATAGTGATAGGAAGTAATCAATTCCATGTATATTTTGAATAGGGTTTTGCATTAATCAGTACGGATTGTTGTCACTGTTGTCAAAAGTATGTCAACCCTTTGGAAATACCTGGATTTCTGCATAAATTGGTCATAAAATGTGATCTGATCTTCATCTAGGTCACAACAATAGACAAACACAGTCTGATTAAACTAGTAACACACAAACAATTATATGTTTTCATGTCTTTATTGAATACACTGTGTTGACCCTCCTTTGGCAGCAATAACCTCAACCAAACGTTTTCTGTACTTGCGGAGGAATTTTGGATCATTCCTCTTTACAAAACTGTTTCAGTTCAGCAATATTCTTGGGATGTCTGGTGTGCACTGCTCTCTTGAGGTCATGCTACAGCATCTCAATCGGGCAGCATCTCAAATCGGGTTGAGGTCAGGACTCTGACTTGGCCACTCCAGAAGGCATATTTTCTTCTGTTGAAGCCATTCTGTTGTTGATTTACTTCCGTGTTTTGGGTCGTTGTCCTGTTGCATCACCCAACTTCTATTGAGCTTCAATTGCCAGATCGATAGCCTAACATTCTCCTGCAAAATGTCTTGATAAACTTGGGAATTCATTTTTTTGTCGATGATAGCAAGCTGTCCAGGCCCTGAGGCAGCAAAGCATCCCCCAACCATGATGCTCCCTCCACCATACTTTACAGTTGTGATGAGGTTTTGATGTTGCTGTGCTGTGCCTTTTTTTCCACACATAGTGTTGTGTTCCTTCCAAACAACTCAACTGTAGTTTCATCTGTCCACAGAATATTTTGCCAGTAGAGCTGTTGAACATCCAGGTACGCTTTTGCAAACTTCAGATTCATGTTTTTTTTTGGACAGCAGTGGCTTCTTCCGTGGTGTCCTCCCATGAACACCATTCTCGTTTAGTGTTTTACGTATCGTAGACAAGTCAACAGAGATGTTAGCATGTTCCAGAGATTTCTGTAAAACTTTAGCTGACACTCTCGGATTCTTCTTAACCTCATTGAACATTCTGTGCTGTGCTCTTGCAGTCATCTTTGCAGGACGGCCACTCCTAGGGAGAGGAGCAACAGTGCTGAATTTACTCCATTTATAGACAATTTGTCTTACAGTGGAGTGTTTTTTATAGGGCAAGGCAGCTCCAATCTCGTCTCATTGATTGCACTCTAGGTTAGCTGTCTGCTGACTTCAATTAGCTTTTGGAGAAGTCATTAGCCCAGGCGTTCACATACTTTTTCCAACCTACACTGTGAATGTTTAAATTATGTTTTCAATATAGACAAGAACAATACAAATAATTTGTGTATTATTAGTTTAAGCACACTAGGCTTGTCTATTGTTGTGACTTAGATGAAGATCAGATCAAATTTCACCTGGATGTTCCACAGCGCTACTGGCAAAACATTCCTGTTGCACAAACTCCAAAAAGTTCTGGGACACTAACTTCAAAATGTTTTGGGACACTGTAAAGTCCATGGAGAATAAGAGCACATCCTCCCAGCTGCCCACTGCACTGAGGATAGGAAACACTGTCACCAACGAAAAATCTACGATAATCGAGAGTTTCAATAAGCATTTCTCTACGGCTGGGCATGCTTTCCTCCTGGCTACCCCAACCCCGGCCAACAGCTCTGCACTCCCCACAGCAACTTGCCCAAGCCTCCCTCATTTCTCCTTCACCCAAATCCAGATAGCTGATGTTCTGAAAGAGCTGCAAAATCTGGATCCCTACAAATCAGCTGGGCTAGACAATCTGGACCCTCTCTTTCCAGAATTATACGCCGCAATTGTTGCAACCCCTATTACTAGCCTCTCTTTTGTATCGTCTGAGATCCCTAAAGATTGGAAAGCTGCCGCAGTTATCCCCGTCTTCAAAGGGGGCGACACACTAGACCAAAACTGTTACAGACCTATATCTATCCTACCCTGCCTTTCGAAAGTCTTCAAAAGCCAAGTTAACAAACAGATCACTGACCATTTCGAATTCCACCGTACCTTCTCCGCTATGCAATCTGGTTTCCGAGCTGGTCATAGGTGCACCTCATCCACGCTCAAGGTCCTAAACGATATCATAACCGCCATCGATAAAAGACAATACTATGCAACCGTCTTCATCGACCTGGCCAAGGCTTTCGACTCTGTCAATCACCGCATTCTTATCGGCAGACTCAACAGCCTTGGTTTCTCAAATGACTGCTTCGCCTGGTTCATCAATTACTTCTCAGACAGAGTTCAGTGTGTCAAGTCAGAGGGCCTGTTGTCCGGACCTCTGGAAGTCTCTATGGTGGTGCCACAGGGTTCAATTATCGGGCCGACTCTTTTCTCTGTATACATTAATGATGTCGCTCTTGCTGCTGGAGATTCTCTGATCCACCTCTATGCAGACGACACCATTCTGTATACTTCTGGTCCTTTGGATACTGTGTTAACAAACCACCAGACGAGCTTCAATGGTATACAACACTCCCTCCGTGGCCTCCAACTGCTCTTAAATGCAAGTAAAACTAAATGCATGCTCTTCAACTGATCGCTGCCCACACACGCCCGCCCGTCTAGCATCACTACTCTGGACGGTTCTGACCTAGAATATGTGGACCACTACAAGTACTTAGGTGTCTGGTTGAACTGTAAACTCTCCTTCCAGACTCACATTAAGCATCTCCAATCCAAAATTAAATCTAGAATTGGCTTCCTATTTCACAACAAAGCATCCTTCACTCATGCTGCCAAGCATACCCTCGTAAAATTGACTATCCTACCGATCCTTGACTTTGGCGATGTAATTTACAAAATAGCCTCCAACACCCTACTCAGACAATTGGGTGTAGTCTATCACAGTGCCATCCGTTTTGTCTCCAAAGCCCCATATACTACCCACCACTGCGACCTGTATGCTCTCGTTGGCTGGCCCTCGCTTCACATTCGTCGCCAAACCCACTGGCTCCAGGTCATCTATAAGTCTTTGCTAGGTAAAGCCCCGCCTTATCTCAGCTCACTGGTCACCATAGCAGCACCCACCTGTAGCACGCACTCCAGCAGGTAAATTTCACTGGTCACCCCCAAAGCCAACTCCTCCTTTGGCCGCCTTTCCTTCCAGTTCTCTGCTGCCAATGACTGGAACGAATTGCAAAAATCCCTGAAGCTGCAGACTCATATCTCCCTCGCTAACTTTAAGCATCAGCTATCAGAGCAGCTTACCGATCATTGCACCTGTACATAGCTCATCTGTAAATAGCCCACCCACCTACCTCATCCCCATACTGTTATTTTTTTTTGTTGCTCCTTTGTACCCCAGTATCTCTACTTGCACATTCATCTTCTGCACATCTATCACTCCAGTGTTTAATTGCTCAATTGTAATTATTTCGCCACAATGACCTATTTATTGCCTTACCTCCCTAATCTTACTACTATTTGCACACATTGTATATAGGCTATTCTATTGTGCTATTGACTGTACGTTTGTTTATCCCATGTGTAACTCTGTGTTGTTTGTGTCGCACTGCTTTGCTCTATCTTGGCCAGGTCGAAGTTGTAAATGAGAACTTGTTATCAACTGGCCTACCTGGTTAAATAAAGGTTCAATCAAATTTGACGACCAATTTATGCAGAAATCCAGGTAATTCCAAAGGGTTCACATACTTTTTGTTGCCACTGTACATGTTGACATTGGTGTCAAAACATCTCCTCTTCGAGCAAGAAACTGATCAAAACATAATAGGTATTATTAAACTTAGATTTGGCTAATTCAACATGTGTCATGTACTCAAAGTGCTGACTAATTCACCAATCTCCCAATGGTCATTAAGTGCCACCTATACAGTTTCATTACACTGGACCACAGGACCCCATGTAGGCCAGATGGATATCCATAATTATCCTGCCTTATAGATATGCTGAGAGAGATATAGCAAATAGGCTAATTTCCTATATCTCACCTGACATCTGACCAAGGCATTTTCAATCAGGCAATCTTTAAATCAGCGGTAATAACCAGGTTAAATGTTCTGTGTTCTGATGGCACATGTACCATTCCGCTGGTAAATCGAGCACCATCTTGTCTTTTAACCTTTACCCTTTAACCTTTTCAAATGATAAAAACTGCATTAGATATTAACCCAATCAACCCTTCTTCTGCCCTCTAAGATAGTGATAGAGGGCGTAAATGTCCTATGTGTACGATTGGATTCGTCCCTCAGGCTCAGAGACCCATCTCCAGGGTGTCAACCACCACACGATTGGGTGTGATTCTGGTCAGTAACCATGACGACGGGGACTGCTGGTGAGGAGCACCTGGTGAGTGGCTCACTCGAAGTCAGGACTCCTGAAGGACAGTGGGAAGAGGGGTAGGGGGGAAGGGAGAGGGAAAGGGGGTGGGGGAGGACGAGAAGAAGAGACGAAAAAGGGGGGTGGGAGAGGAGAGGTGGTGGATTTCCAGCTGTGTCCATAAACGTGTTAGGATGGGCCCGAATGAGATAAAAGCTTAGGAATTTATCTCAGTGTATTTTTCATAACATCTACTAGTGAAGCAGTCGGTGGAGGAGAGGTGGTTTATTTTGAGGGGCCCATGTCATTTTGGCAGGCAAGTGAGAGAACAGAGAAAAGAGTGAATGCTATTATCAGGACTTCTCAAAGCGACAAAACTAAAGCACTGTGCTCTGTTTGACTTGGACCGTTCAAATACGTCTGGCAATCCAGCCAATGCTCCTGAGGGTATGAGTTCTAACAACGATGCAAGGGCAATCAAAAGCACAACACTTTTGTCCATAGTTATACCAAAATAATATAATATATAATATAATATAATATCTGCTTATTTCGATCAAAGGAAGAAATGTGTACAGATATTGCGCTAGCTTTTTGCACCAAAATGAGAATGCTCACCATTAAATGTTGCAAAATTGTAATTGCTGTGTCCTCATTTGAGTAATCTGTTTACATTCATAAAGAGGAGAGTATGACTGATTCTGTTACATTACTGTCAGTAGATATATTACAGACATATGATACTGTATCTCAGTAGATATATTAGAAATGCATGAGATACAGTATATTACTGTACATTATCTCAAACAGACAGTTGTATATCTCCGGGAAGCAGGAGCCTTACAGAATGTATGAAGTGTCTCGTCTGAATCATCACATTTCCATTGGCAGAAATCTCCATCTGATTAAAGGGTGGCCAGGACACTTTTGACAGTGACGATTCATGGTGCCAAAGCCCTAAGCCCCTTCTAATGTGATAAAGCATGTCCAAGTCAAGCAATATCTCCACAGACGTCAGTGTAGCAGGGCTCCCATAAAAGCAACATCTGAAGTGCAAACTGGCCCATAGTGAGATGAAGTCAGTTTGGGGAGGGGGTATTGCTGATCTCCTGAATGTATTGCCTGAAATCTGACAACTTCCTAATATCGATGCCGTAACAGACAGCTTTGAAGTCAAAGGGAGACTGGTGCTATGGTAAGCCTTGCTTAAATCCCTCATTTCATATTGGTGTCATGGAGATTTTGATAGTGTCTCATCAAACACTTGCCAAAAATGAAATATTGAGTACAGCTGTAGGACAGCCAATGATTCAAATGCAATAAATCTATTCCCTCGTTGTGTTTCACGGTTGGTTTATCACAAATGCTCAGCTATCGGAAGACGTGGGTTGTCTTTCGCTGTGGCCTTGGTTGAGATCGACCTGTGCCAAGGACAGCTAGAACATTACTGTTGCCATGGAAACGACTCTGGTCCACAGGCAGAGAGAAACAGTGCCTGTCTGTCAGCACATCATGCCAACTGGTGGTTGAGCTCTCAAAATGGCTGTCTGTTTGGTTGATCAATGTCAGGGCCTAGAGGGACATTCATCTCGTCTGTTTTTATGGTTGGTTCTGGTGCTTATTTTTACGTCGTTTTTCAAATGAGAGAAAATAGAAAAAGCTACCACCAAATGTAATTGTATTTTGATTTGATGACAAAGTTAAAGCTGCAAAATGCAACATCTGCTTTATGTGAGCTATTTCTATGCTTTCTGTTCTTAAGTTTCATTTTTGCTTCTTTTACTTTTGGTATTATACACCAGCTTCAAACAGCTGAAAATTACAATATTTTTGGGTGTATTTCACAGAGGTTCAGATGGTACAATAATTTTCTACACTATACTCGCTTGTTTTGTCACATTAACTGGAATTAGGCAAACTATTTGAATTTTAGTAACCAGAAAATGGCGGAGCGATTTCTCCATGGTGCATCTTTAACTCTGAGGTTAGCATAAAATGCTAAAGAACTTGAATGAGATATCAGTTTGTTAGAGCCAACTGGCGTTGGGACGTTTACATGAAGCCAAACATGAGATCACGGCTATTATTTTGATGATATAATAATTGCAGGTGACCTGTAATCTGTATAACAACAACATACCTGATGCTATCTCATTATGACACTGCCCTGTGTGAACCATGTGGGTACCTCCAGTGAGTGTCCATGCTAGAATTTCACGCCGGTCTTTGTGGGCGTTACGTATACAATGGAAGTCGAACGTTTACATACACTTAGGTTGGAGTCATTAAAACTCGTTTTTCAACCACTCCACAAAGTTCTTGTTAACAAACTATAGTTTTGGCAAGTCGGTTAGGACATCTACTTTGTGCATGACATAAGTCACTTTTCCAACAATTGTTTACAGACAGATTATTTCACTTATAATTCACTGTATCACAATTCCAGTGGGTCAGAAGTTGACATCGTTTTTTTTTTTTTTGAATTTTATCCCCTTTTCGCCCCAATTTTTGTAGTATCCAATCGCTAGTACTTACTATCTTGTCTCATCGCTACAACTCCCGTACGGGCTCGGGAGAGACGAAGGTCGAAAGCCATGCGTCCTCCGAGGCACAACCCAACCAAGCCGCACTGCTTCTTTAACACAGCGCGCCTCCAACCCGGAAGCCAGCCGCACCAATGTGTCGGAGGAAACACTGTGCACCTGGCCCCCTTGGTTAGCGCGCACTGCGCCCAGCCCGCCACGGGAGTCGCTGGAGCGCGATGAGACAAGGAAATCCCTACCGGCCAAACCCTCCCTAACCCGGACGACGCTAGCCCAATTGTGCGTCGCCCCACGGACCTCCCGGTCGCGGCCGGCTGCGACAGAGCCTGGGGGCGAACCCAGAGACTCTGGTGGCGCAGTTAGCACTGCGATGCAGTGCCCTAGACCACTGCGCCACCCGGGAGGCCCAGAAGTTGACATAGTTGACTGTGCCTTTAAACAGCTTGGAAAATTCCAGAAAATGATGTCATGGATTTAGAAGTTTCTGATAGGCTAATTGACATAATTTGAGTCAAATTGAGGTGTACCTATTTCAAGGCCTACCTTCAAACTCAGAGCCTTTTTGCTTGACATTGTGGGAAAATCAAAAGAAATCAGCCAAGACCTCAGAAAAAAAATGATAGACCTCCACAAGCCTGGTTCATCATTGGGAGCAAGGAAGCCGAAGAACACCATCCCAACCGTGACGCACGGGGGTGGCATCATCATGTTGTGGGGGTGCTTTGCTGCAGGATGGACTGGTGCACTTCACAAAATAGATGGCATCATGAGGCAGGAAAATTATGTGGATATATTGAAGCAACATCTCAAGACATCAGTCAGGAAGTTAAAGCTTAGTTGCAAATGGGTCTTCCAAATGGACAGTGACCCCAAGCAAACTTCCAAAGTTGTGGCCAAATGGCTTAAGGACAACAAAGTCAAGGTATTGGAGTGGCCATCACAAAGCCCTGACCTCAATCCCATAGAAAATGTGTGGGCAGAACTGAAAAAGCGTGTCTGAGCAAGGAGGACTACAAACTTGACTCAGTTACACCAGCTCTGTCAGGAGGAATGAGCCAAACTTCACCCAATTTATTGTGGGAAGCTTGTGGAAGGCTACCCGAAACATTTGACCCAAGTTAAACAATTTAAAGGCAACGCTAACAAATACTAATTGAGTGTATGTAAACTTCTGACCCACTGGGAATGTGATGAAAGAAATACAAGCTGAAATAAATATTATTCTGACATTTTACATTCTTAAAATAAAGTGGTGATCCTAACTGACCTAAGACAGGGAATTTTTACTGGGATTAAATGTCAGGAATTGTGAAAAACTGAGTTTAAATGTATTTGGTGTATGTAAACTTCCTACTTCAACTGTAAGTCTCACCACTTGAAACCCTCCGACCACCACCTCAGCTCTCTCTCTCCCAAGCTACTGTAGCATTGCTGCATACTAAACAAAGCGTTTGAAACAATAATGGGCACTCTCCTACGTGGCATAGTTGGTTCAATGGAATCTAAAAATAGACACTTGTTGTGTTTGAGTCTGATACTCATTGTTTTGGTTCGTCTTTGTCTTACTTCAACTAAAGAGAAGAATGAAGGTTTTTTGAAATGGAGCTACAGCTACTCTAATCCCCAAGAGAATTTCAGACATTACTGACATGTAGAAGATGCTTCCTATCCCATTGGTAGGCCACACACACAGACACGCATGCACACACTTACGCACAACATACACGCACACACCTCCACCCCTTTCTCTGAACAACAAAGTACGCTCAAATCGTATGATCACTCTGAAAGGCAATCGTCTCTCGTCCAAAACAGCCGAGCCAACAGACTCTCACTAACAACTGCTCTAAATGTGTCACAGATCATCTCTTCTGTCTCGTCGCTTATTAAACATTTAGAGTGGGAAAAAGGAGACCACAGAGATGATGTCTTATTCATGCGCCACGTTACGCGCCACCGGCGTGGACTGATTATGTCAGACCCATAGGAGAAAAAGAAGAGCCAACTGTAATAACCTCTCCTCACACGACTGGCTGCCCAGCTGAAGCGAGGGGATGTGGAATATGTCATCGCTGTCATCGCTGTCCGGTGGAGGGATCAGGTGACCTTGCTTGCCGTCCCGGCAGGAAGGTAGGAAAAGTTAGTGTTCACACGACAACACCCAGGTTTCCGCCCAATCCGTCTATCCTATCATTGGTTAATTATTAAGTGTGGGAAAAAGAGGCTTGTATATCAAAGGGCGTGGTAAGGTCTATAAATGTGTGTTCGGGACCCATTGTGTTGCCGGGGAAGATTTGGGTTTCGCTCAGAGCTTCTTTGTGCCTGGGAGGCCTTGGGAATTGATGTCCACATTGTTCGGGACAACTATGGGAAGGGAAAAGGGGGATACCTAGTCAGTTGTACAACTGAATGCATTCAACTGAAACGTGTCTTCCGCATTTAACCCAACCCCTCTGAATCAGCTATGTGTAACTTGACTACACTCCCATTGAGCACGAGAGGCACACTTCTCACATTTGATTTGAGCTTCCCAAAGCTATCAGCTTGCCGTCACACAGACGTGCTGTACACTTACCACAGGAAGTCGGTGGCACCTTCATTGGGGAGAACGTACTCGTGGTAATGACCGGAGCGGAATCAGTGGAATGGTATCAAATACATCAAACACATGGTTTCCAGGTGTTTGATGCCATTCCATTCGCTCCGGTCCGGACATTATTATGAACCGTTCTCCCCTCAGCAGCCTCCACTGACACTTAAAGTATATTTGCCATAAAGGCGAGTGAGACCTGAGGTTCTTCTTCCTATTTTATTCATCACCAGTGACAGGTAAACAGCCTATAGGTCTCACATGTTTTGCATCTAAATGGCCTGAAGAGGCCGTCTCACCTCATCTCCCCGCCTTCATCTCTATCGATCTGAAAACCCAGAACAGGTCAAAGCAATATCGTGGATGTCTGTACTGTGAATTTCTTTTCACCTCTCCAGTTCTTTCACGTCTGTCCGGGTAAACGAGAGACGAGGAGAGGTAGGCCTAGTCCATTGACTATTGAAATGCACCCATTGTTTCACGTTCAGTCTTATAGGACAACGGACAAGTACAGAGTTCCGTGTAACCTATTAGGAAGTAGCCAAAGAGGCGTAAAGTATACTTTCTCTTTCGTGGCTGTTTTTGTGCAAAGGCCTACTGGAGAGAATCACACGGGCCATAGCTAGCACATTGTAAGTAAAGCCTTATCGTGCAACAGTCACGGAGCCTTCACTATTTATCTGCTTCTGTACGCAGATTGTACGACATGTTGATTGACTCATGCCCAGCGGCATATGGAACCATTTTGTTTTCTCATGTCATTTGCTTACAGTTGATGAAAAATGCTTCGGTATTTTGATCATTTGCCATGGCATGTTTCCCAAAATGTCCACAAATTCACAGTGGCCCCTTGAACATTTTGTTGCTCATATGATTTGATTAGTGCACCATTTACAAATGGGAAACGTTGTTTTCACAGCCACCCATGTTGTTCTGTTATTGCTAGAAGCACTGGTGCATTGAGGTCGTGCTTCTCTAATCTTTAGGATCTGTAACTGAACAACAGGGCAGCTTTGTCAGGGGTTCTTATATCCGGCCTTCTACAAAAGTTGTGATAAAGTTATATGGTAGCACTTTACAATAAGGTCCCCTTTACAAAGGGCATCTTAATGTAAAGTACTCACATTTGCTATTCTTCCATTTTTAAGTAGATATGGCACCACATTAACACAGGATGGCTCAGCCCACAGAAGAACCCTGTCATTTTTCATCATACTCCAAATTGATTGGTATCTACAGGATTTATTGAGGAGCGCAACCATTCACAAGACCTCAAGGGTCTTCAATTAAACTTCCTCTGTCTGTTTTTATACTTTTATTTGATTGACCCTTTATTGAACTAGGCAAGTCAGTTAAGAACAAATTCTTATTTACAATGACGGCCTACCAAAAGGCAAAAGGCCTTTTGCAGGGATGGGTGCTTGGATTCAAAATCTAAATAAACAAATATAGGACTATCTAGTATGTACTGATAGGGGGCCAACTGGAGTTAGTTATATCTTTCACATTGAGGCCCTCAAGGTCGGCATTTTCTATTCAGTCCTCCCCACTCAGCATTGCGGAGGTTATTTGATCTGCCGGGGGACAGACACAGATACTACCTGGCTGGGAGACCACATCACTGATTCGTGGGGCGTTGTTTTGGCACAAACACAGTCCAACAGTTGTCTGTCCACATTTAGCCATGCTCCATAATTCTCTTTTTCTTGCCAGGAATTGCCTGACTAATGAATTGGACTGCTGTCTGAGTTTGATTCCAATTCATCCACTTTTCTTTGCACTATTTGCTAAATTGATGACGTAACTTACTCGACTGTGGCGATTGATTTGTGTGGTTGTTTGCAACCAGAAAAGGCAGTGAAAATGACACACTTCGTCTCTCACGTTTGAATTACGACCAAAAGGTTTTGTTTGAAAAACGCAGCCTGACAACTCCGTAGCTGAACTATCTGTAAATATTCACCCAGCAGTTAACATGGTGACACATCCTGAAAGAGAGCGAGACTCTGGACTCTGGAGCAGACACACCTGAGAGGCGTTATTTCAATGCATGGTTGTTATTCACATAGACATGTCACGGGAGAGTTGGTTGTGATTGATAATGCAGAGCTGCCAGGGGGAACGGCACAAAGCATCTGGTATATGGTCGAGTGGTGAGGTCGCCGGGGCCCATTTAGAGTCTAAAATAGGAGTCCGGTTTGGGTGAACTCGACTGCCCTTGCTTACGTCCAGAGAACTGGTGAGACCGCGTGTTTAAAGTGTTTAAGGTGTGGTGTCAGTTGTCAAGTTGAAATATAGAGAGTGAACAAATGTAAACCATGATGAAGGCCAGTGTTTTATTGATTTGCATGTTTTATGATTGGTGTATTTTGACTGGTTATCAGGCCCATTCCTGTTGTCTGGTCATAACATTCAAATTGAGTTGATAAGATAAGAATCTGGGTGTGTTGTTCCTGCCTTTTGTTTGTTTTAACTGTAAGAACATAACTGTCACAAAATTATATATCAGCAATTTGTCTTTTAGACTGTCACAATACATGTATTTAAAATATAGGGGGTGGGAAATCTGTTAACCTAGTGTTTCTTAGGTTTCTGTATGTATTGCTATGGACCTGAAGTTGACAGTGTGGCGGATGCTACATTGCATTCTGTCAAACCGCCATCGCCACAGCCTGGACCCGTGGCAGAGCATGAGGCCTGTTTCAGGGACTTGTTTCTGAAGACCATTTGCCACAGTAAGTTTGGATATTAATACATGTGTTACATTTGCTTTCTCTACTTTTAAGTACCTTCTTCAACTCATGTGTAAGACCTTGTGCTATTCAAGTCTCACTCCATGGTTATTTCTTTGTGTGTAGAAGCCATTTGGAAGGACCTGCAACCCAGAATGCCATGGATAAAAGGGTCCAGATTCAGGTCAACTTTAAGCTGAAAGAGGCCTCCGATTGTGAAGGCGGGAGAAGGCGGTGCACAGGGGAGAGGGATCCGATTGTGAAGGCGGGAGAAGGCGGTGCACAGGGGAGAGGCATCCGATTGTGAAGGCGGGAGAAGGCGGTGCATAGGGGAGAGGCATCCGATTGTGAAGGCGGGAGAAGGCGGTGCATAGGGGAGAGGCATCCGATTGTGAAGGCGGGAGAAGGCGGTGCACAGGGGAGAGGCATCCGATTGTGAAGGCGGGAGAAGGCGGTGCACAGGGGAGAGGGATCCGCTGCAGTGAGAGTCAGCATCAAGTCTCGGACCACTTATCTCAAAGCCAGCCTCTACTCGCAAGCCACAAGACCGATCCAACAGCTGAACCCTGGGCGGACTCCTGCACCTTACCACACACTTACCATGTAGTCATATTCTGTACACATAAATCACTTTAGTCTACCGGACCGATGAAGTAGTTATGGCAACTGCACTTTGTAGATATACTATCATTATAATTCTATGCTGCTACTGCACTGTAGTCATTCCACTCTAAGGGCAGAATATTTCCATACTATATGAATATAGGTTATTTTGGTTTTATCTTACGGCTATTTTTGTTTTATCTTATTCTTATTTATATCTTCTTCTTTTTTATCTGCATGCTTCTTTTGTACACGTTTTTATTGTTTTACTGTTAGTACGTCACATAGGAAAGGAATCAAATAAGTGACATTGTACGTTTTACAATGCCCCTTCTTTGATTCCTTTACGATGTCACATGAATTACTGTGTGAGAAGCCTGTCAATCATTTTCTGTTGTTATTGTTGATTTTACTGGATCGATTTGTTGATCCAGGGAACCAGGACTAGCCCTCGTTATCTGATATATTTTGCACACACATAATCATTTACAGTACTTGTTAAATACCTATTGGAAATCACAAATCGTTTTTTTCAAATGGACATGGCATCCAACGTATCTTAAATGATAAAAGTCGATAAATGAATAAGTGGTGAAAGGGTAGTAGGCACGCCGCTGTCTTGACGCTGACAAAACACCTTGCCTCCGACTGTCAGCTGTAGTGTCGCCAGTCGGAAGAAGGACAGGTGGAGGAAGGGTGGGCTGTGTGAGGAAAACAGCACTTGAACAGCAGGAGCACGGCTGCCGCTTGACAAAGTGGCATATCGCGGGCGCCCCATGAATGAGGCGATTGGCGAAAAAGCTGTCGCGCGGCATGCGACCACTCTGGAGGGATGCCCGGCCTCCCGATTGCTCATTGCTAACTGGGTCGGCAAAGTGCAAAGAAATGTTCATTCAGGTTAGGGGGAGTTCCCGCTTGAATTTGGTTAAAAGGGCAGTGAATTCGCTCATACTTTGAGGACTTGTTAGCAAGCTCCTGAGACACATCATTTTTTTCTCTCAGAGATTATCAACTGAAGACACATGTAACTACTTTAAGTCTTATTTAGTGAGAATCATTTACTCTGTGTTATTCTGTAACGTGTCATGTATTTCATGTACACTGTCATAGTTTGAGTGTAAATGATTTAATGACCACTAAGTCCTATTAGTGAGTGAATGACTTCCTTGTTTTACAGAGTAATGCTTTGACTATACGTTCAGAATTTAGCAGGTCTACTGGTAAATATAATTCCCAATACACATAGCATAGATGCTTGTCCTCTAACTGTGCATCTCTGAGCTATAAGGTTAACTCAATAGTTGAATGCTAAGGCATAGATCGCAAGATATGAGCTCTTAGTCTTGGACACGTGTCACTTCTAGTATTCCGACTGGTGATGCAAGGCTTGCGACTCAAACTAGACCCAATGAATACACCTATGGACCTATAGTATTTATTCACATAATAATGGAGTTAGATTGATGAATGTCGTTTATTATATTCAACATCGTTTTCATTCAACTACAGTCAGAAATATTGGTTGTTTACACAAGAGGATGTAAATAATAACACAATATCTCAATTTGAAGCCAAGAAACGGCAACATATTGTTAAGGTTGGTGCATGTTGTATTCTGCTATTCCTGTGCTGTGGAGTTGTGGAGACCAGCAACTTAAGAGCATCCAATGGCGCTTGTTTGAGACCTATATTGTTGACGTGTCTATGTAGTGTTCGGGTAGGTTTAAAAACTCTCCAAAACAAGAAGGGTCCCGACCCTTGTGGTACACCACTCTAAACAAAGTCATAGGATAAAAGTGTCCCATGTCGTCTCTTTACAGTCAACACTCTGATGTCATTTCCTTTTTCATAAATAACAATTGTTTTGACCATGACTTTACAAAACAAGCCCCATTGTCACGTCTCCACACATTGGTGGATGTGATTTACTTTTAACCCCCCCCCCCACTACAACCCCCCCATCCCAACTCGAGTTAGTATGTCCGGGTGTCTATGCTGCGCTAGGTTGCACTTTGGAGGGGGTGGGGGTATAGTTGATCTGGAGTATGGAATTCCCCTCCTTCAGCAGACCACACAGTCAGACCCTCCAAAACACACACAGAGAGAGAGAGAGAGAGAGAGAGAGAGAGAGAGAGAGAGAGAGAGAGAGAGGGAGAGGGAGAGGGAGAGGGAGAGAGAGTTCCTGTCCCTCCCTTCCTTTTACCTATCCGCCTCTCTTTTTGTTATTGTGGACACAATGAGTGGTGGACACAATGAGTGGTGGACACAATGAGTGGTGGACACAATGAGCTGCATGACACCATTGTCCCTCCGATCAATGACTCACATTGACTCAAAGTGACTATTTTATCAATGGGTTGAAGGAATATAATGTGATACGACACATGACCTCAGTTGCCTTGAGGGCCACAATTATTTTGTCATCTGTCGAACACTTTTTTGCTCTGGACTCTGGGCCAGTTTCCTGGACAAAGGTTGAGCCTATGGTCCTGGACTTAAAAGCACTTTAAATTAGGAACATCCAGTAACCATCTTTTTAAGGAACGTGAAATATGCTTATTTTTCCAGGACTAGGTTTAATCAGCCCTCCGTGTGCAAATATAACATATTTTGGACTGAGACGTCCCGTTGTCGGCCGGTCTGTTTGTGTTTGTAAAATCCAGTTTGAGTCTGTCCAGAGGCTCCCTCATGTGTAGTTAATGTCCTGCCTGAGGGGCAGAGCGGGGTCTGCTCTGGTCAGCCAGTGAGAACACACACCAACCTGTTTTTCAAAGAGGGCCCTGTTCTCCCCTCAGCATTGCCTAGCAACACCAGAGGTCAAAGCCAGTTGAGATTTTACAGGATTCCGGCGAATCAGAGGGCCGCTTGGCCAACACGCCCCCGCAGACTGACAGAGGTGCTAACCATGATTCATAGAGGGGGTGAGTCAAAACATGGGGACTGTCTGACTGTCTGACATGTTCTGTGCTTTTACATTGCAACGACAAATGCATGTGCACTACTTATGTTGCTTGTTTTGAGAAAATGCTTTCATCTATATCACTAATTGTTTAACTTTTGCAGAGCTATAAACTGCCAGGTGATCTTCAACTTTCAAACGTTCAAATCATATATTAGTGCAATTCGGTGGTCTATGACTCTTACCTTAAGTGATGGCTTTGCTGAAATGTGCGTGCATGTTGTGCACAAGTGTGTGTGTGTGTGTGTGTGTGTGTGTGTGTGTGTGTGTGTGCGTGTGTGTGTGTGTGTGTGTGTGTGTGTGTGTGTGTGTGTGTGTGTGTGTGTGTGTGTGTGTGTGTGTAAGAGAGTAATAACATTCACTCAACTAAGCCTCGGGGCTCATGTTGTTTCCTGGTTTCCTGTTTGCTGATGTTGTTGTTGTTGTTGTTTTGTCCTGAAAAGACGCTTAAGCGGGCGAAATATTCCAAGATTTCCGGTAACAGGAGCAAAGTGGTGCCTCCACCCTGGTAATTACTGAACGCTGGCTTGGCACAAGTACACTGGAGGTTATACGGAATGTTTCAACAGCAGTTATCATTACGATAATGCAACGGAATGTGACCCCCCCCCCCCCCCCCACACACACACACACACACACACACACACACACACCGTTATCTAGTGATGACCACAGAGTAAACGTAGATTTGGATCCTGCAGTAAATTGTCCCTATTGGGTTGCAAGCAGCAGAGGGGTGTGGCTCGGAAGTAAGAAGTAGATTGGAGATCTGGGCTGTGTCCCAAATGGCACCCTATTCCGTATATTCTGTACGTACTGTATGTCCTTATGTGAAATACACAGCAAATTGGCCAGGGTTGATTTTTCAGTGTAAAATTTCTAGTGAAATTACTCTGTAAGAGTGAAATTAATGCTGTGGTGTAAAATAACCCCCAGTGTTGGTTTTAATAACCAGAGTTATTGTTTTACACTGTGGAGAGTAACAGTCCCATTAAAACGACACCCATCATTATCATATTTCCCAGCATGCTCTACTGCAGGTAGATTTTTTTTCGGATTGTTTTTGATCTGTGTTTTTGCATGTACACTTATGCTACACAAAGATAAATAACTGACTTTTTTTTTTAAACTCATCCAATCAGTAATGTATGTTTTAATAATGTTTTTATAATGTTCTTTTTCTCGGTTGAAAGGGTTTAGGTAGTGTTTTTTTTAAATCAAGTTTCCTAATCCTGATGGTCATTCTGAATGCAGGAATTACACATCACTTTGCAAGCCAGCAGAATGTGACTTGAAGGCCTGATGTGGCCTGTAAACCAGGGGTTTCCTAACACCACCGTGTTAGGGTAAAACTAGGCCAGCAACTAGGCCAATATGTAAAGCATTATGATATATGTAATGTATTGTCATAGAGTTGAATTACCATTGATAGCATTCACTTAGGAACTCACTTGTCTCTGTCACGAACCAATACATTCATGGGTGTTAACTGTACAATTTACTCAAAAAGTAAAGGCACCCTGGGAAATAAGCAAATTAGGCTTTATACCATACAGTGTTAAAACAACACCCAAAAATGATTTACTGTTCTACTACAGGTGTTCATTTCTTACACTGAGAAAGTGTAACAGCGTCAGCACTAAGCAGAGTGAGTCCAGTGTACTCTAAACAAAGTGTTTTACACTGTAGGATTAGTGTATTACTCTACATTAGAGCTATATGAACACCACAATCAAGTTCCTCAAGAGTTAAAAGGGGAACACTGCAACAGAGTTAAATCTTGAACACTTTAAAAGTGTTATTTTAACATCAGTACACTGGGACTCATATGTTCACTGAAAATAGTGTACATATTACACTTTCAGAGTTAAATGTACACCATTTATTTTGCTGTGTACTTTTGGCCAGGGCCCATAGGTCAGTACGGATGACCTTCGTGTTACGGTTTTCACTTTTTCCGTACTTTTTCCCCCTCCTCTTTAATAAAAAAAATCCTCAGTTACAGTAGTTTGTGTTACAATAATTAAAGGAATCCAGAGTAAGGCATAAATCTAGAGGTTAGTCACAGTAACTGATCAAATCCTGTTAAGTTACAGCCATACTGTACTTTCTCAATAGCAACGGTATAGAATGAGATAACATGATAGTAAAAAGAGACAGAGAGCTGGAGAGAGAGAAATTAGGGGCCAAATTCAATCCAATCGCATCGTGTCCGCTATGCATGTTCACTATGCAGTCCGCTATGCAGTCCGCTATGCATGTTCGCTATGCAGTCCGCTATGCAGTCCGCTATGCAGTCCGCTATGCAGTCCGCTATGCATGTTCGCTATGCAGTCCGCTATGCAGTCCGCTATGCAGTCCGCTATGCAGTCCGCTATGCATGTTCGCTATGCAGTCCGCTATGCATGTTCGCTATGCAGTCCGCTATGCATGTTCGCGGAAACCACATTCAGGGTAAACACTGCGGAGGTCTGCTCAACCGGGAATTATCTTTAAATCTAAATCTTGCAATAACACCGATCTTTCGTGGTCCGGATTGAATCTAGACCAAAGAGAGGCTCTAGTTTGTTTATAGTTTGACCCCGGGGATGCATGCCGACATCATTGGGGTTTTCCCTTTCACACATTAGGATATTGCAGAAGTTTACACCCAACAAAGACAAGGGTTAGGGAGGAATGACTGTGCCATGTTGTCCTTCCACTCAATGTTAGCCTCACCCCTGCTCACCTGTGTAGGCCCCTCATCCATAAAACATATTGTGTGTGTATGTGTCTATTTGTCTGTCTGTATGTGCATATGAACATGTGCGTGTATGTGTGGGCCTCCATGCATATGCTGCCCCAGCAGCAAGGGGGGAGGGTCATTCAGCGGCCAGCTCTGAAATGAGAAAGGCCTGCCCAGCTGGAGCTGGCAGCCGCACAGTTCCACCCTTTTACAAAAGATGACTGCATTCTTCTGAACAAACAGGAACCCTACACACACACACACACACACACACACACACACACACACACACACACACACACACACACACACACACACACACACACACACACACACACACACACACACACACACACACACACACACACACACACACACACACACACACACACACACCGCTGCTGAGTACAGTGGAATGCTGAGAGGAGAACGGGAGGCCGTGGAGGAGCATAATACTTTCCTTTCCTCTTCCTCCCTCCTGAGTTTCTCGTTCAAGTATTATTTATTGAACACACACAAGAATGGTGTATAGGTATAAAAGACAAGTATGCAATTCTTATCTAAACATAAAAGAGCAGACAGAAACAACAAGACCCAACAAATATTACAAAACAAGACATACAGAACAAGGACAGGTAGAAAGACAGAGGGTAGATGTCACCCCGCCCCCTTATTCCCCCCCTTTATCCCCCCCGCCCCCCCCTTATTCCCCCCTATTCCCCTCCCGACTGCTCGGGTGGCGGGGCAAGCACATGCTGCCCAAAGGTAGACTCAAATATTACAACTGAGAGTGCGTTAATATGTACAAATTCACAGCGTTGACTGGTCCAAGTAAGAGAGGAAAGGCTGCCAGATTTGATCAAATGTTGATAATTTATTGTTCAGAATATATCTAATTCTTTCTAAGTGTACAGTGTTTGCCAATTCGGCTGAGCCATAATTTGGTAGAGGGCGCTTCCCTCCTTTTCCAAAACAACAAGATATTTATTTTGTTGCCCGAAATGAGACTGTAAGAGATTAGTTGTTTTTGAGGGTTGGTTAATCCGTTTAGGGAATCAGACACTCCCAGGATTATCAGAAGCGGGTCTGGGTCAATTGAAGTCTCCAGAACTTCAGAGAGGATCCTAAAAATTCCACACCAGTAACCATACAAGCTAGAGCATAGGGCAAAGCAGTGGAGTAGTGTACCCTGTGCAGCCTGACATTTATCACACGTAGGGGATGTATCAGGAAATATCCTATGCAGTTTAGTTTTGGAATGTGTGTAATACCTTGAATTGTATGAGATGATGTCTGGAGTTAATGGAGCAGGTGTGGATATACTCCAAGCTATCTTCCCAGTCTGCCACAGTAATGTCAGTCCCTAGTTCTTCCTCGCATTTTGCCTTAATGGCATCTGTAGAAGGTGTGCTAACAGATTGAAAAGCGTCATATAAACGAGATATCAGTTTGTCTGAGGTGGGGCATATTTCTATGCATCCGTCAAACATGGAAGGTTTAGCATTCCCAAATGTCGGGAGGTGTTTTCTAACATAGTCTCTGATTTGTAGGTATCTGAAAAAGTTACTTCTGGAAAGATTATAAGTTTCCCTCAGCAACCTAAAGGAAGCAAAGGTCCCTTCTATATATAGATCCCCCATGGTACTTATCCCCAACTCTCCCCATCGCTCAACGGTGTTATCAAGGTTAGAGGGGGCAAAGGAGGGATTCCTGGCAACAGGGAGCATGAATGATATTGGTCTAAGATCAAAGTGGACTTTAATTTGCTTCCAGATTCGGACTGTGCTATGTATAATTGGATTGTTACGATAAAGTGACCTCTCCAGATTGACAGGCGACAAAATCACAGCGCCAATAGAGAAGGGGTGACACTCCTCCCGCTCCATACTAAGCCAGCTGGGTGACGGAAGTGCGTCACAGCGCGGAGGTTAGCGGCCCAGTAGTAAAATATTACATTTGGGAGAGACAATCCACCTTCCATCTTGGATTTGCAGAGGTGTTTTTTACCTATCCTGTGTGTTTTATAATCCCAGATGAAAGGATTGATAACTGAGTCCAGTTGTTTATGAAAGCATTTAGGTATGAATACTGGGATGTTCTGGTATAGGTAGAGCAGTTGTGGGAGGAAGACCATTTTAATGGCATTAATTCTTCTGAGCAGAGAAATTGGGAGAGTTCTCCAAAATTGTATGTTTGCCTTGAGTTTTTGCATCAGAGAGGGGAAATTCTCTTTAAATAGTGAGGAGTATTGTTTGGCAACTACAATTCCTAGGTAGGTAAAGTTTTCTAAAGATAACTTAACTGGAAGATGTTCTAGCCAGGAGGTGTGTTGCAACTGTATGGGCATTAATTCACTCTTGTTCCAATTTATTCTGTATCCCGAGAAGGTACCAAACAAATTAATCACATCAAGAATAGCTGGGATACTAGCTTGGGGTTCTGTTACATAGAGGAGAATGTAATCTCCGTATAGGGAAATCTTATTTAGAGAATCTTTAGTAATATAGCTGTGTATTGCTGCATGAGATCTAATCGCCTGAGCGAGAGGTTCAATAATTAGGGCGAAGAGCATAGGCGATAGCGCGTTACCCTACCTTATCCCTCTGTAAAGGTTCAATCGGGGCAACAATGATTGGTTAGTGAGTATTCTCGGTTCCTATGTAAAAGCTGGATCCAATTTAAGAACCCATCTCCAATATTACATTTCTGTAGGACCTTGAGTAGATAGGACCATTCAACATTTGTTCAAAGGCCTTTTCGGCGTCAAGAGATATAACGGCAAGGTCCACCTTCGGTAAACTCTGTGAATACATAATGTTGAAGAGGCGCCTAAGATTGAAGAATGAGTTTCTGTTAGGGATAAAGCAGTTCTGGTCCGAATGGACCAATTTGCCAATTAAAGTGCTTAGCCTGTTAGCCAGAGTTTTTGCTAAAATCTTTTGGTCTGTATTAAGGAGGGATATTGGTCTGTATGACTCTACCTCTTCCGGATCTTTACCATTCTTATGTATAACTGTAATGAACGCCTCATCCAAAGTAGGTGGGAGAGCTCCATCCTCATTGACAATGATCCCAAACACACCGCCCGGGCAACGAAGGAGTGGCTTCGTAAGAAGCATTTCAAGGTCCTGGAGTGGCCTAGCCAGTCTCCAGATCTCAACCCCATAGAAAATCTTTGGAGGGAGTTGAAAGCCCGTGTTGCCCAGCAACAGCCCCAAAACATCACTGCTCTAGAGGAGATCTGCATGGAGGAATGGGCCAAAATACCAGCAACAGTGTGTGAAAACCTTGTGAAGACTTACAGAAAACGTTTGACCTCTGTCATTGCCAACAAAGGGTATATGACAAAGTATTGAGATAAACTTTTGTTATTGACCAAATACTTATTTTCCACCATAATTTGCAAATAAATGTATTAAAAATCCTACAATGTGATTTTCTGGATTTTTTTTCTCATTTTGTCTGTCATGGTTGTGTCACGTTCCTGACCTATTTATGTTAGTTTTGTGTGTTAGTTGGTCAGGACGTGAGGTTGGGTGGGCATTCTATGTTATCTGTTTCTATGTTGGTTTTGGTTTGCCTGGTATGGCTCTTGATTAGAGGCAGGTGGTTTGCGTTTGCCTCTAATTAAGAGTCATATTTAGGTAGGGCATTCTCACTGTTTGTTTGTGGGTGATTGTCTTCCGTGTCAGTATGTTTGTTCGTACCACACTGGACTGTAGCGTTTGTTTGTTTCGTTTCGTTTCGATGTCGTCTGTTTCCTGTACGTGAGTTTATGTTTAGTTATGTAAGTCTATGTTCAGGTTTCGTTCGACGTCGTTTTCTTGTTTTGTTATTTCGTAAGTGTATTTGTTTTCGTGTTGCCATCATCGTTGTTAAATAAAAGATGGCTTATTTCCCTGAAGCTGCGTTTTGGTCTGAGGATCCTTCTCTCCTCACCTCTTCCGAGGATGAGGAGAGCACAAGCCGTTACAGAATCACCCACCACGCTAAGACCAAGCGGCCAGGGAAAAATAAACGGAGTAAGGGACAGAAGAAGGAGCAATGGACATGGGAGGATTTATTGGATGGAAAAGGTGTCTACACATGGGAGGAGATCCTAGCTGGTAGAGATCGCCTCCCATGGGAACAGCTGGAGGCACTGAGGAGAGCGGAGGCTACCGGAGAGAGGAACCGGAGCTATGAGGGAACGCGTCTGGCACGGAAGCCCGAAAAGCCCGTAAGTAATTCCCAAAAATTTCTTGGGGGGGGGCTAGGAGGTAGTGGGCCAAGGGCAGGTAGGAGACCTGCGCCCACTTCCCAGGCTTACCGTGGAGAGCGGGAGTACGGGCAGGCGCCGTGTTACGCAGTAGAGCGCACGGTGTCTCCTGTACGAGTGCATAGCCCAGTGCGGGTTATTCCACCTCCCCGCACTGGTAGGGCTAGATTGAGTATTGAGCCAGGTGTCATGAGGCCGGCTCAACGCGTCTGGTCTCCAGTGCGTCTCCTCGGGCCGGTATACATGGCACCTGCCTTACGCATGGTTTCCCCGGTTCGCCTACATAGGCCGGTGCGGGTTATTCCACCTCCCCGTACTGGTCGGGCAACCGGGAGTATTCAACCAGGTAAGGTTGGGCAAGCTCAATGCTCAAGAGTGCCAGTACGCCTCCACGGTCCGGTATTTCCGGCACCACCTCCCCGCCCCAGCCTAGTACCTACAGTGTATACACTACGCACTAGGCTACCAGTGCGTATCCTGAGCCCTGTTCCTCCTCCACGCACTCTCCCTGTAGTGCGTGTATCTAGCCCGGTGCCTCCAGTTCCGGCACCACGCACTAAGCTACCAGTGCGTCTCCAGAGCCCTGTACAAACTGTATCTTCTCCCCCTACTAATCCTGATGTGCTTGTCCTCAGCCCGGCGTCACCAGTGCCGGTACCACGCATCAGGGATAGAGTAGGCTTTGAGAATACAGTGTGCCCTGTCCCTGCTCCCCGCACTAGTAGGAAGGTGCTTGTCATTAGCACGGTGCCTCCAGTTCCGGCCCCACGCACTAAGCTACCAGTGCGTCTCCAGAGCCCTGTACAAACTGTATCTTCTCCCCCTACTAATCCTGATGTGCTTGTCCTCAGCCCGGCGTCACCAGTGCCGGTACCTCGCATCAGGGATAGAGTAGGCTTTGAGAGTACAGTGTGCCCTGTCCCTGCTCCCCGCACTAGTAGGAAGGTGCTTGTCATTAGCACGGTGCCTCCAGTTCCGGCACCACGCACCAGGTCTACAGTGCACCGTATCCGGCCAGAGCCATCCGTCTCCCCAGCGCCATCTGAGCCATCCGTCTCCCCAGCGCCATCTGAGCCATCCGTCTCCCCAGCGCCATCTGAGCCATCCGTCTCCCCAGCGCCATCTGAGCCATCCGTCTCCCCAGCGCCGTCTGAGCCATCCGTCTGCCATGAGCCTGCAAAGCCGCCCGTCTGCCATGAGCCTGCAAAGCCGCCCGTCTGCCATGAGCCTACAGAGCCATCCGCCAGACAGGAGCCGCTAGAGCCGTCAGCCAGACAGGAGCCGCTAGAGCCGTCAGCCAGACAGGATCTGCCAGAGCCGCCAACCAGACAGGATCTGCCAGAGCCGCCAACCAGACAGGATCTGCCAGAGCCGCCAACCAGACAGGATCTGCCAGAGCCGCCAACCAGACAGGATCTGCCAGAGCCGCCAACCAGACAGGATCTGCCAGAGCCGCCAACCAGACAGGATCTGCCAGAGCCGCCAACCAGACAGGATCTGCCAGAGCCGCCAACCAGACAGGATCTGCCAGAGCCGCCAACCAGACAGGATCTGCCAGAGCCGTCAGAGAGCCATGAGCAGCCAGAGCCGTCAGAGAGCCATGAGCAGCCAGAGCCGTCAGAGAGCCATGAGCAGCCAGAGCCGTCAGAGCGCCATGAGCGTCGAGAGCCGTCAGCCTGCCGTGAGCGCCGAGAGCCGTCAGCCTGCCATGAGCGTCGAGAGCCGTCAGCCTGCCATGAGCGTCGAGAGCCGTCAGCCTGCCATGAGCGTCGAGAGCCGTCAGCCTGCCATGAGCGTCGAGAGCCGTCAGCCAGCCATGAGCGTCGAGAGTCGTCAGTCAGCCATGAGCTGCCCTTCAGCCTAAAAAGGCTAGATACCCAGAACTGCCCATCAGTCCAGAGCTGTCTCTCTGTCCGGAGCTGCCTTTCAGTCCGGAGTTGCCCCTCTATCCTGATCTCCCTCTCTATCTTTATCTACCTCTATATTCTTATCTATCCCTCTGTCTTGGTTTATCTCTCTGTCCCGGTGTTGTCATTATTAGATATGTTATTAAGAGGATTTTGTGGGGGAAGAAAGAGGGTGGACATTCTTGGAGGGAGGAGGCTAGGATGGATTATGGTGGGGTGGGAACCGCGCCCGGAGCCTGAGCCACCACCGTGGTTAGATGCCCACCCAGACCCTCCCCTAGACTTTGTGCTGGTGCGTCCGGAGTTCGCACCTTGTGGGGGGGGTACTGTCACGTTCCTGACCTATTTATGTTAGTTTTGTGTGTTAGTTGGTCAGGACGTGAGGTTGGGTGGGCATTCTATGTTATCTGTTTCTATGTTGGTTTTGGTTTGCCTGGTATGGCTCTTGATTAGAGGCAGGTGGTTTGCGTTTGCCTCTAATTAAGAGTCATATTTAGGTAGGGCATTCTCACTGTTTGTTTGTGGGTGATTGTCTTCCGTGTCAGTATGTTTGTTCGTACCACACTGGACTGTAGCGTTTGTTTGTTTCGTTTCGTTTCGATGTCGTCTGTTTCCTGTACGTGAGTTTATGTTTAGTTATGTAAGTCTATGTTCAGGTTTCGTTCGACGTCGTTTTCTTGTTTTGTTATTTCGTAAGTGTATTTGTTTTCGTGTTGCCATCATCGTTGTTAAATAAAAGATGGCTTATTTCCCTGAAGCTGCGTTTTGGTCTGAGGATCCTTCTCTCCTCACCTCTTCCGAGGATGAGGAGAGCACAAGCCGTTACAGGTTGAAGTGTACCTATGATGAAAATTACAGGCCTCTCTCATCTTTTTAAGTGGGAGAACTTGCACAATTGGTGGCTGACTAAATACTTTTTTGCCCCACTGTACATACATACATACATACATACATACGTATATACATACATACATACATACATACATACATACATACATACATACATACATATACACAAACATTCATACCCCAAAATAATAATCTACACTAACTTAAAATATACACATACATCATAATAAAATGCCAAGAGAAAAAATAAAATAATAATAATAATAAAGTACAAATAATAATTCTATGTACGCATACCTACCCACAGACGCAAGCACCACAGAAGGCTGGTGGGAATCTAATTGGGAGAGCGGCCCACTGCTATAACAGAAGAAGAAGGGCACAAAACACCAACTTGCTATCCAGGTCTCTGCGTCTGCCCCTCCCCAACCATCACCCCCAGTCCTCTGCAAGCAATAAATAAATGGTATGGTAATAAGAATAATGTAAGAATTGAAAAATAAATAACGAAACAAAACAAAAATGGGGGTATATAAGTATATCCATCCGAAAGTGTCAATGATTAAACCTGGAAGGCAAACCAAACAGGCATCGCTCTGAACTCCAACGACAGGTCAGTCGTCTAGCCGGAATGAAAGTGAAATTAACTTTAAATGAGAGCTCTGACCGCCCTCCATTGGTCGGCTCAGCGACTTACATGTTCGGTAGCCCTTGCTGAGACAGTTTAATAAGGTTTCAGCCGTCATGGTATAGTATGGATTCGAGTCCATGAGCAGACCCTAACACACAATGACTAGGCGCTCTAACCCGTACTGGGGATTGGTGTATATTCCCGGATAAACTTCTCTGCGTACAAAACCGAGGAGAGACAAATCTTCTCACCGGAAGGCGGGGTAATTCTGAGTCTTGCAGGGAAGAGCAAGGCTGGGCGAAGATGGAGTTTGTAGAGCTTGGTCATGACATCTCTGTAGCGTGATGCTTTGCCACATCGGGTGCATAATCCTCATAGACACGGAAGAGTTGTCCTTTATGTAACAGGTTACCCCTCATTCGAGCCTCGCGCAGGATAAGATCCTTGGTCTTGTAACTGTGACAACAGATGATTACTGGGCGAGGACGTTGGCCCGGTCCAGGCACTGGGACAAGGGTGCGATGTGCACGGTCCAGCTGGGGATCCGAAGCCAAAACATCCGATCCCATTGCATCCCTCAATAGCTTGGCGAAGAAGTCGGTGGGGCGAGAGCCAGAATCCACCCCATCTGCCAGACCAACAACGCGAAGGTTATGACGTCTGGATCGGCCCTCTCGGTCGACCACTTTCACAGAAAGTGCACACTATCCTGCAAGGACGTGCATAGCTTCTCTAACTCGGCGATCCTACCAGCGTTTGAGTTCAGAAGCTTTCTCAAGGTCCAAAATACTCTGGCCCTGCGAAGCGACCGTTCGAATGGTGCTCTCGATTTTGGTGTCCAGTTCAGCACTAGTAGCCTTAAAATCCTCAGCTATAGCAACACGTAGTTCTCCCAGAGCCCGGGTAAGTTATGTAAGTGTCACGTTGTTACCTGTGCCTTCCGCCATGTCTGTCTCGTTGTTTGGTGTGGAGTAGGCCTCCGATGTGGATTTATTGTCCTTTGGTCGCTTATTACTCGGCATTTTCGCATAGAAAGTTACAATATTGTATTAGAAAGAGACATTTGTTGTGAAAAAGTCCTGTTCACTACTTTCTCACTCTCTTGTTCAAAATGAAGGATATTTGAATTGCCCCTTTTACAACTTTGGTTTAGTTATAGGTATTAGATAGATATAATGGGAAGGGTGGATGGATTGCAACATAAACCAAAACAAAGATGGTGGTGACATAGTCAATGATGATATTCATTGTAACTTTTTCAGCTGAAAAGTGTTGAAGTGTTTCTAATTAGACAAGTCCAGGTAGGTCCTCGTTGTTTTAATACGTTTACTTCTGTTCGGTATTTAAAGAACACGACCGAGGGCTTTTCCAATGCATTTCACGTGAGTCGTTGAAAGCCAATACAACAGCATTGAATATTCCCTTCAGACATTTTGGGACCCAAGTCCAAACTGCTGATGCCACTCTATGCCATTCTTCCACTGACCCCTGTTCTCTCTCTCTCCTTCTCTCTCTCTGTGTATGAATGGGACCGAGAGGGTGTGTGGCCCCCTGTTCATTTGCAACAATCGGGGAAAGGATAGATAGAGAAATAAATAAATAAAGAGAAAGATATTTTGTGTGTGTCAAGACCATTAACATCAATGCACTCAGCCACACCGATATTAAGTGTTCTATTTTTAAGAAGGGGGCTGGGTTTGCGAAGGGGGCTGGGGTCCCCCCTTGACGCTAATGGCCCAACCCAGTGAAGGCATACAGTACAACCCCCCGAAATGGCACCACTACGTGTCCTCGCTTATTGGGGTCCTATAAGTGGGTGACGGGGGGGTCATTTCCGCTCGCTTTAAAATCCCTCCCAGTCATCAGAGAGAGAGAGGCTGGTGCTTTGGTTTCCCCCCTACAACACAGAGTCCTTTGTCGGAGAACCCATACCTGGATTTTCTGAGACCCCTCTTACTTCTCCCCCTTTATTCCAGAGGGGGCTTTCAGAAGTATTTGGGGAGGGGGGGTGCTTTGGGTGGTCTTCTCGAGTTTAAGGGGGCAAGGTGCCAGGAAAAACAACAAAAAACAGACACACATGGGGTGTTTTAACGACGAACATCAGAGGCTGTCTGCGTTCGCGGAAGTTGGTATTTTCGAGGGATAAACCCCGTATTGTTAAAGTGCAGTGGACTTGTGTGTCTGCAACTGTGAGCAATGGAGAGCTGCGGTGTAGATGGGGTACATTTAGCTCACTCAGTCTAGGAACGGTAGACAGAAGCCCTTGGAATAGATCATACCAGGCTTACGTAAACAGTGTTGTGAGGATTTGGGCTGTGTTTGATGTCTCTTCCTCTCCTCTCCTTTCTTTTTTTTCTGTTCACTCCCTCCTTTCAGAAAGGAGAGATAGTAGGCTTTGTTTCCGTGGATACTAGGCCTCTGTGGACGTGTTGCAGGTAGTAAGCTACCGATCGATGCACTCTGGTGAGGAAATTCTGCTCAGTAACTTGTCGTCATGGCAGAGACCCTACGTGGTAATTGGCGGAGAGCCGTCGCCTGGGGGGCTCGCTCTGTGATTGCAGAGCATTTTTTTTTCTCCCCCCCCCCCCCCCCCCCCCCTCCCCAGCCAGACCAAACAGAGCTAGCGCCGTGGAGGGAGCCGCCGTTGCATAACAGTCCCAGTTTCATCTCTTCCTCAGTCTTTCTTTCTCCTCACCTCTCACTTTTTCTGTATATTTTCCTCTCTCTCTCTCTCGCTCTCTCTCTCTCTCTATGCCTCGACTCTCATTTCTCTCTCTCTCTCGCTCTCTCTCTCTCTCTCTCTATGCCTCGACTCTCATTTCTCTCTCCCGTCTTTCGGTCTCCATTTCACATCTCCCCTCCGGCCTCTGTCCTGTCTTTCTCTCTCTCCCTCCTCATCCCTCTCTCTCCTCTCTCTCCCGTCTTGCGGTGTCCTCAGGGGTCATCCAGCGGAGACTTTTATACAATTACCGGTAGTGGAGCGGTATAATTTCATCGGGAGAGGGGGAGGATGGAGAGAGGAAGGAGACGAAAGTAAAGGGGGCACGACAGCTCGAGAATACATAATGGATCAAAGGGAGAGGAGGATAAAAATAGACGGAGGGGAG
Source organism: Salvelinus fontinalis (assembly GCF_029448725.1). Taxonomy (NCBI): domain Eukaryota; kingdom Metazoa; phylum Chordata; class Actinopteri; order Salmoniformes; family Salmonidae; genus Salvelinus; species Salvelinus fontinalis. The sequence continues at coordinate 24,558,541 of NC_074704.1, read as the reverse complement.
GAGAGAGAAAGGGAGCGAGGGAGGCAGGGATAAAGATAAGGGATGACAGGGAGACATAAAAAGGCAGAAATCCTTAGTTATGGCTAGGTTGTTGTGGCGGGTTATTTGAGTCTTGTAAACCACCAGTCCGCCACAGAAGTTTTTTTGGACGGTGGTTTGTCCTGGTAGCCATTAATAAAAGCTCACCGTTGGCTACCTTACGAAAACACCACAAAGCTTAGAACCACTACCTCACGTTGAAACCAGATGTGGTTTGAAGACCTTTGCGGAGACCAAATACACAATCAAGTTACCCCAACCCCTTCAACCGAAGTTGATACAGAATGTATGTGTCAACGTACTGTATGAATCGACATTGGGATACAGAATGTTCTTAGAAAGCTGCTACCTAAAGTGCCGGTATTCAGTATGCTAGCTTGTAGGCTACATACTGGCCTTGATTAAAACCTCTTAAGGATCCGCCCCTTTTTTTTCAATTTTCGTCTAAAATAACATACCCAAATCTAACTGCCTGTAACTGTCCCGTGGAAGGGACACCGATCCCGAAGAAGTTCAGGAAGATGACACATTTTATGCAAAGAAGACGTGGATAGATTTCATAGTTTGTGTCAAAGGTTTGAGCCACCACTGTTAGTCAGTGTCTGTAAAAATACAGTTTCAGCTCAAACCTAATTCAAAATAGCCCCTAAAATAAAGATTTATATCATTAACCTACTAGATTTTAACTAGTTTCCTGAGCTTTCACTTGATTCCAACCCTGCACCGAATATCAATAATCAATTATTCTCTGTCCTCCAATGGTATTGTTAATAACAAAATTGCTCGGAAACAAGAGGAATATTTCTAAGTGATTTGGGTTCGCCTCGCGTCCATATTTATTTATGTTATCATTTTGCAAAGTAACAGAAAAAGGTGAGTTGATGGTCAGGATTATAGAATGGAGACTTGTTGAAGAGTGGATGATGAGAGCTGGCAAGGAAATAGCTAACCCCATTCTATTTTTGAACTGCCTCATCAGCGAGCGCTGGATTTCACGTATCTTTGTAACATCTACAGTATATAGATTATACTGCTGTAAGAAGCTTGCTATTGTCCTTTCTACCAGTTCACGAAGGCGCTTGAGTCTGATAGTAGGATGGTAGAGAAGTAATTTCAGGAGCGTTTTTCTCGAATGGTGTTATTCCTCAAAGGGGGATTTTTGTACAAGACTGGAACTTGGCACATCCCACATTGACTGGAGCGGCCTCAACCATAAACCATAAACATTCTCATACGCCAACATAGCTCCCTCAGTCCAAATCCGACCTCTTTTCCCCCTTCTCTCTGGGTTTTGTTTTTGTGTGGCCTCCAGTTCTCCATCATTTGGAACATAACAAAACGGGACAGACTCTGTAACCAGAGAAATGTGAGTATCCGCTCTGGTCATTAAAGCTCCCGGGCCAAATCAGAAACAAATGTTCCTTCTTAGACATCTTTGGCCTGCTTCCCGGAGCCCTTGTCCTCCGGAGTCTGGAGTCCGTTCCCTTTAGAAAAAATGCTCGGCATCAGCATAAAGGGAGCCGGTGAGAGCACTTCCGTTCACAACGTATCAGATGGCCCGTCGGGCTTCATCGGGTAGGACCCATCTCCCTGACAGAGGTCGCTTGCCAAAAAAAAGACTAGAGTGCAAGGTTTAGTGGAAGGGGGGATAGTTGGTATTTTATCTCCTTGTAGCCTTTAGCCATTTGTCTAGTGGGCTAAGTTGAATCGGCGGTGCAGTGAGTTTTGTTTGTCGGGGTGTAGTGGTGTCGCTTCTTCCGAAATGTTGAAAAAGCCTGCAAGGGGGATATGTGGGCGAAAGCCTATAAGAGGGGGAATTTCTGTGTCAATTTTCAGTTCTGCAAAAGTGAAATGAACTCAAACCGGTATACCAGATAAAGTTAAACAGTAATCAGTATTATCCAACGTTGGCCATTTTACACCAGGGTCGTGTTCAGGCACATTTTCCGAGTTCAAAACGCTTCACTCCCGTTTCAATACATTTTCTCACTACAGACACAAAGCGTTTTCAAACCTTTCCCAAGTTCAAATAGTAAGCCTCCTTGTTTCACACCATTTCTAAACATTTTCACCATGCTGAACACAACCCTGATTTGTCTTGATTTATCTTGACTTGGCCACAACAGCCTCTTGACACGTACACAGGCCTTTGACTGACTGACAGTGGGATGGAATTGGAGTTTCAGATCAATACTCTTCTTATCGGCCGTGGTTAACTGACGACTAAAGATGATTAGCCTGGGCTCCAGGTACCGTTGGTTTGATATTTTGGGAAAGGTCACCAAAGGTAATGGTCACCATGTGATAAGGTAAGGTGAAGCTTGTGACACAGGCTGGTAAATGGATTGTGATGTAGCCGTGGTGCGCGTGGGTTGTAAATGAGGACTGCGAGGCTGGAATCCGCCAGACATGCAATCTAGAGTAGAGCCAAGACTTTAACAGGCAAACCCGGCGCACATGGCCCTTGGAATCAATTACGTACCCCATAGAAATAGAATGGCTAGATTTACTATTTATATGGGGAACGTCATAGATTCCAATTATATTTCTATGGGGAGCAACATGGATTCCAATGAAAGGACTGTTAATGGGTTGGCATGTTAGTCTTCCCAGCTAGCACATAACGTTCTTAGAACCATATGTTTCTTAGAGCTTGGTGAGAGCGTAGTTGTCCTATGTTTATTTTGCATACAACCTTACAACAACTTTCTAGGAATGGTGCAGGATAGTTGGTTGGCTTTGGAACATTCTCAGCACATTTAAGACACTTGACAAAAAAAAATAGATTTCATTACTTTAACAGAATGTTTCCTGAAAGTTCAAACACGATTACATTTCATTTCAATTTTGGTAATATTCTAAGAACGTTCTCCAACTGGTTTGACGTTGGGAATTTGATCAAATAGTTTGGAAAACGTTAAGGAACAACGTTCTTCTGTGGGAATTTCAGCACTTTAGCATAACGTTTCCTACAGGTTTCCTCATGGTTCTATTCAAAGCAATGTTCTCAAATTATTCGAAGAATGTTAAGGAAACTTTCCATAAAAAAAAACACTTGAAAACTTTATTATCTTTCAAAGAACGTTCTAAGAATGTTATATAAAAACATAAACATCACATTCTCAGCATTAACAAAACGTTCTCTATCCTCTATCTTGTTTAGTGTGTTCGGGTGTGTTGGCCACGCCAACTGTTTGGCCACACCTGATCTTAATGAGTGCTTGTTTCCTTTGAAATTAGATCTGTTTGACTAGACTAGAATTAACAGGTTTGCATAATAAATAAATAAAACGGGCCTTGCTAGATCCATCCTGGTGGCGCAGGGGACGAATTCCATGGATAGAGAACAGAAGAGCTGTGCCACAATATCAAATAAATGTGATTGAGTGATTAAGGCCAAAACAAATGAATTTCCATGTGTTCTATCTGTGCTTGAAGTTCAAAACGGTTTAACCCAAACTAAGCTCGGACTGTTATTAAAAGTCTTGTTGAAACATTTTCTCAGAATGTTTTCTAATTACCTTTAAATCAACTGTTATTTTTGTTCTCAGAACGTTAATAAAACCGCCAAGGAAAACGTTTTCAGAACCTCCTGCAACCTTAAAATGAATGTTCCCAGAACATGCAACATTTTCACTTCCGTTCTCAGAACGTCTAAAAGACGTTCAGTTTTATCAGTCAGGAAATGTATAGCTTCGTTCCCAGAACCAATGGGAAACCAAAAATGTACATTCTCACAACTTCCAAGGAACCAAATATGCTAGCCAGGTTTACTCCCCTATAGTGCATGAAATACATACCAGTGATTCTATATCTGTGACGTTCCCACCGTCAAGAAGTCTCTGTAGCGAAAACAAAAATATGATTTCATTCATGACGCATTGTAAGGTCATTTGGGACAGAAAACTGAACAAAAGACAAGTAAGAGGAAGTGGACTCTTCCCTGGAGGCCCCACCTTTCTTCGGCCAACATGAGGTGAAAGTTCAACCATCCTCAGCAAAAACTGGATTCGCTGTCTTAGCCTTATTGTGTTTCTCTAACCCCCAAACGAAAGGAAGTGTGCGATAAGCGAACCCAACACTCTTTCATCTATTCGGGTCCGTGCTCACCCCTACTGTGATCGCCTGGCAGCAGAACAGAGCCTTCACTCCTATCCCCTAGGAAACACCATCAGGAGGATTACTGGGAGACGGCGGAGCAGAGCCTTCACTCCTATCCCCTAGGAAACACCATCAGGAGGATTACTGGGAGACGGCGGAGCAGAGCCTTCACTCCTATCCCCTAGGAAACACCATCAGGAGGATTACTGGGAGACGGCGGAGCAGAGCCTTCACTCCTATCCCCTAGGAAACACCATCAGGAGGATTACTGGGAGACGGCGGAGCAGAGCCTTCACTCCTATCCCCTAGGAAACACCATCAGGAGGATTACTGGGAGACGGCGGAGCAGAGCCTTCACTCCTATCCCCTAGGAAACACCATCAGGAGGATTACTGGGAGACGGCGGAGCAGAGCCGTTTCCCAGTAATCTTCCTAGTGCAGTCAGTGGTGGCTGGCTGGTCCATTTGCAACAGGCTACGGGGGTTTATCGATTCACTGTTTGCCACAAGGTATTACTATAACACAAGATTACCTAGTGGTCTATGGCCTACTTAGACACGCGTGTGGCCATTCATGTTGTTGATCGTTTGCGATGGCAGGAAGAGGAGGAGAAGGTTTGAACCATCCTGTTCTCTCTCTCTTTCTCGCTCTCTCTCTTATTAAGAGCTTAGCCTACCTATCCTGACCTTTGACCCCTTAACGAGGACAGTCCCTTGACGGCAGTCTGGTAAACATACTGTAGGTGTAAAGATGCTTACGGTCGCCACTTACGCTTGTATCCGTCTGCGGGTTGAAAATGGCAGATTTGGGCACTAATAAGTGCCTAAATTAGAACGTAGTGGCTGTACATGATGTCAGAGCTCTGGCTCTGCACTTCACAGTGCTGCATTGGTTTTGACTGACAGCCGTTCTGAACTTGAGCACTGCGCACAACAAGAAGGTGCCCCCAACCCTCCAGGTAATTGGGGAACTTGAGCAAATGTTTTGTTTTCTGAGTGAGGGAAATTCTGTAAATTAAGAGGACTCAATGTATTTGGAAAGATGACACATGAGGATCATAACAATTGTCGCTTTGATGTCGTACAAGCACGCCAAACACCCGTGAGTCGTACTGTGCACTTCACCTCTCCAAATCATAAACCTCATGTTGTACACCGTGTCAACATTTATGATCACTATGTTTGATGTGCAGTCACAAGATGACATTTGACGTTGTCGTACCAAATGTTTCTTTATTGTGAAGAGAATTCGCCACCGCGCACACGCACCTGAATGCACTCATGACTCATTTCTATGTGCACCAAAATTACGACCTGTTTCTCTGAATTGCCGTGTGAAGGCCTAACACTGTAAGATCATATTTTATGTTGGCAATAGAACACGCTTTCAAATCATGCCCACCTGACCCAGATTGGCATTTAAAATGGAGCGTTTTTGGATTGCGTAAACAACAACAATAATTGTGTGATGGTGGGGTTGCAGGGTTGGGTTCCAATCGAAACAACTACAAGTGTGCTCGCTCCAGTTCCTCAAGGGCACAGCTAGGAGAGCTAAAAAAAAGTACCTGAGAGTTGAAGACTCTTCTTTGAGTCATAAAAGTGCATTGAAATTGCTTAGGAACAGTGCACACTTTAGAGAGGTGTGTGGCCACTTGGAGACACCAGTTAGTCCTCTCACTCAAACCCTTGTATTTATTTTGCCTTATGTTGCACCTACCTCACATTTTCCAGGAATTGTCTTATCAAGTTATTCAATGTATCCACAATGTATTTTCAGATTTCGTTTTCAATAACTGCAGCGAAAAGTAGATGTAAGTAAATGTAAAATGCAAATGAAGTCAACCGTGGGAACAGGTGAACTGTTATCTCCAAACTGTTCCCTTTCAATTGCTACCATTGTTATGCATATGCTTTCATATTTCTTCTATATAAACATTTAATTGTAGCCCTGTCCATATAGGCCAATTCCCATGACTGTGAAGGGTTCAAGGGCCGGTTCCCCTATAATTACAAAATGACCAAAATGTTTTCTTTAGCTGTAAGAGTTGTATATGGACCTGGGGAGATTATTATTCACACTCTTTGGGTTTGTAACATAACACAGTCGCTACGTGCTAACATGTGAACATTAGCATCGAGCTAGCATTAGCATTGATGACCAAAAAACGATGGGAATGAATTAACCTGAGTTTAAATCACTTTAAAAGAGAGTGTGCAGCCACTTAATGTAGCGAATTGAATCATTTACCTTTTTTTTTAGAAGGAAACTACACCACACAGAGGGACAGATACAGAAACTGATTCAAAATCATCTTTGTTTTTTACAATCTGCAAAAAGTGCCTGTCAAACATCATGAGCAAAAATCGGTTCAAATCTCTGCTGACCTCTGCTTGCTTGCACAAAAGAAAACAACACTTCTCCCAGGTAAGTCCATCTACATGAAAATTAAAATGCAGAATTTGTTCACGTCCCAGATGATATTGACAGCAAGGGGCCCGGAGAGGCGAAGTAAAAGCAATAGTGTTTAGGCTACGTCCCAAATGGCACCCTATTCCCGACATAGTGCACTACTTTTAACCAGGGCCCATAGGGTGCACTATGTTGGGAATAGTGTGCCATTTGGAATGTACCTTTAGACTTAATCGCTGCTCTGGGTTTGCGGTCAGCGAAAGCCCTGAAGAAAATCTAGCGCGCGTGAGAAACATTACATGGGCCGATGTTGTGGCTTGTTTCTTCGTGTGACTCTCTATGCACCATGGATTAGCTCTAGTTAACATTAATGGAAAGTAGAGCAGACTCCTGGCTGGGCTGTTTGTGTGGGAGGCCTCTCTCTCTTGATCTCGCTCTCTCTCCCTCTCTCTCTCCTGAGTGTTCCCTCTTCTTCTCCTACCTCATGTACTCAGTGTGTGTGTGTGTGTGTGTGTGTGTGTGTGTGTGTGTGTGTGTGTGTGTGTGTGTGTGTGTGTGTGTGTGTGTGTGTGTGTGTGTGTGGAATGACGGGGGGCCCACTTAACACCAAATCTCCTCTAATCTGGGATCTGTTTGGAGGGGGTGAGGCGGCTGGAAAACAACCTCTCCGACACCTTGCTCAGCTCAGTCTTACCGACCCGCTGACTAACTGGGGCCTTGAATGGGGGGCACATGTTCTGTTGTGCTAGCAGTTATGGCATTACGTGTGCGTGCTGGTGGTGGGAGGGGGGAGCTAGTGCGTGTGTGTGTGTGTTTAACTATTCTTGTGGGCTCCCGAGTGGTGCAGAGGTCTAAGGCACTGCATCTCAGTGCTGGAGGCGTCACTACAGACCCTGGTTTGATTCCAGGCTGTATCACAACCGGACGTGATTGGGAGTCCCATAGGGCGGCACACAATTGGCCCAACGTCGTCGGGGTTTGGCTGCGGTAGGCCGTCATTGTAAATAAGAATTTGTTTTTAACTGACTTGCCTAGTAAAAAAAAAACACAAGAATAGTAAACAAACAAAAATTTGACCAACTGGGGATATTTTGTTAGTCCCCACAAGGTCAAATGCTATTTCTAGGGGGTTTAGGGTTAAGATTATGATTAGTGTTAGGGTTAGAATTACATTAAGAGTTAGGGTCAGGAGCTAGGGTTAGTTTTAGGGTTAGGGTTAGGAGGTAGGGTTAGGCTTAAGGTTAAGGTTAGGTTTTTGGATTAAGGTTAGGGTAAGAGTACGGGTTAGGGAAAATAGGATTTTGAATGGGACTGAATTTTGTGTCCCCACAAGGTTAGTTGTACAAGACTGTGTGTGTGTGTGTGTGTGTGTGTGCGTGCGTGTGCGTGCGTTGAGAGCTAGAGAGTGCATGTGTGTGTGTATACAGTGCCCATGTATGTGGCCCCCAGACAAAGTCCAAATGAAATACCAACACAGATCAGCAGGGAGAAAGGTAAATGTACAATTTCCTGGAAACACACATTCTCAAAATCCCCAAAAGCCTTAGCCGCAGACTGTGTGTGTGTGCATGTGTGTGTTGTTGAAAAAGCAGTTTTATCAGTGCAGCTGAAAAGGGGCAGATATGCAGACACAGCCACACACACACTACCCCCCCCCCCCCCCCAAACACACACAAACACACACTAAACCCATCTAACCCCACTCCAGACAAATACAAAGCATACCATGAGGCTTGTCGATTGAAGCAGGGCCTCAATTAATGCTATCCTGCCTCCAAGAAACTCCCTCTCAGCACCAGAAACCCAATGCCCTCAGGGATGGACGGATGTGGAGAATGTGTGTATGTTGGGGAAGGAGGGAGAAGAGAGGTAGGGGGAAGGAGGGAAAGAGGGGTGGAGGAGTAAGGGAGGCCCATTGAGAAGTAGGCCCCAAACAAGGACATCCTTTGTGCGAGCTAGAGGCTCATGTGATGAATTAGCACTAGCTCGCTGCTGCTGGAGAAATGTTTTTCCCTCCCTCTCTCTCTCTCTCTCTCGCTCTCTCTCACTCGCTCTCTCTCACTCGCTCTCTCTCACTCGCTCTCTCTCACTCGCTCTCTCTCTTTTTCTCTCAATATCTCTTTCTATCCCTCTCTCTTTCTCCCTCTCTCTTTCTCTCTCTCCTCGTCCTCTCTCTCTGAACTGTGTGTATCTGATAAGAGCTTGTGTTATGCTTTACGGTGAGTGAATGAATGTGGCCCCCCCCATTGCTGACTATGGGAAATTATGAGAGTACAGTGTGTATAAACACAGCACACACAACGTACACAAGCTACACACGGTACATACACACACGGTACACACACACACACACACACACTGTATGGTAAACACACACACACAGTTTTGTACTGCTATTCTTGTGGGGATCAAATCATTTATTCCCATCCAAAATCCTATTGTCCCTAAACCCTAACGCTAAATCTGACCTTAACCCTAAGCCTAAAATAGCATTTTTCCTCGTAGGGACCGGACTTCTGCTACCCGCAAGGACAGTTAAATAAAACACACACACATGGTATACAAACTAATGCTGGTACCCCAATCTTTAAGACCGTCAACTGACTTTGGCAACAAACCTCCTGACTCGTGGGGCCTTGATTGGGTGAGAGGGAAACACGAACCGTGACCTATATAAGGTATTTAGAAAAAATCCTGGAATAGCATTTACAACCATGTCGTTTTTTCAGGGGATGCGTGCCAAATAGCACCCTATTCCGTATATAGTGGATTACTTTGACCAGGGCTTTCCCTATATAGGGCCTATGGGTCCTGGTTAAAAGTAACTCATAGGGAATATTGTGCCATTTGGGACGCAACCAGAAACAAAGCCTCTCTCACACCAATGACACACCGCCGACACTATGAATACGCGGTACCATTTTGTGTCGTGATATGATAGACAAATACCACAGGGTGCCTATGTGCAGCTTTCTTTTGTGAGCGTGTGTGTGTGTGTGTGTGTGTGTGTGTGTGTGTGTGTGTGTGTGTGTGTGTGTGTGTGTGTGTGTGTGTGTGTGTGTGTGTGTGTGTGAAAAAAGTATGAAAATGGTCAGTCGCTCTGGATAAGAGTGTCTGATAAATGACTAAAATGTAAATGTGTGTGGGTTTGTGTGTGGACCCCTTTTGTTGTGTGAGCGAATATTGCTTAGCTTTCCGTTGACATACTCTCTTTGCCAAGCCCTTGGTGAAATCCCAATCCACAGATTGGGATTCCACAGAGAATGCCTTAGAGATGTTTCTTTTCAGGCATCCGCCATGCATGTCTCTCTCTCAGAATGACCTTCTTGATCCAAATCAGTCAGGTTTCAAGACTAGTCATTCAACTGAGACTGCTCTTCTCTGTGTCACGGAGGCGCTCCGCACTGCTAAAGCTAACTCTCTCTCCTCTGCTCTCATCCTTCTAGACCTATCGGCTGCCTTTGATACTGTGAACCATCAGATCCTCCTCTCCACCCTCTCCAAGTTGGGCATCTCCGGCGCGGCCCACGCTTGGATTGCGTCCTACCTGACAGTTCGCTCCTACCAGGTGGCGTGGCGAGAATCTGTCTCCTCACCACGTGCTCTCACCACTGGTGTCCCCCAGGGCTCTGTTCTAGGCCCTCTCCTATTCTCGCTATACACCAAGTCACTTGGCTCTGTCATAACCTGACATGGTCTCTCCTATCATTGCTATGCAGACGACACACAATTAATCTTCTCCTTTCCCCCTTCTGATAACCAGGTGGCAAATCGCATCTCTGCATGTCTGGCAGACATATCAGTGTGGATGACGGATCACCACCTCAAGCTGAACCTCGGCAAGACGGAGCTGCTCTTCCTCCCGGGGAAGGACTGCCCGTTCCATGATCTCGCCATCACGGTTGACAACTCCATTGTGTCCTCCGCCCAGAGCGCTAAGAACCTTGGCGTGATCCTGGACAACACCCTGTCGTTCTCAACTAACATCAAGGCGGTGGCCCGTTCCTGTAGGTTCATGCTCTACAACATCCGTAGAGTACGACCCTGCCTCACACAGGAAGCGGCGCAGGTCCTAATCCAGGCACTTGTCATCTCCCGTCTGGATTACTGCAACTCGCTGGGCTCCCTGCCTGTGCCATTACACCCCTACAACTCATCCAGAACGCCGCAGCCCGTCTGGTGTTCAACCTTCCCAAGTTCTCTCACGTCACCCCGCTCCTCCGCTCTCTCCACTGGCTTCCAGTTGAAGCTCGCATCCGCTACAAGACCATGGTGCTTGCCTACGGAGCTGTGAGGGGAACGGGACCTCAGTACCTTCAGGCTCTGATCAGGCCCTACACCCAAACAAGGGCACTGCGTTCATCCACCTCTGGCCTGCTCGCCTCCCTACCACTGAGGAAGTACAGTTCCCGCTCAGCCCAGTCAAAACTGTTCGCTGCTCTGGCACCCCAATGGTGGAACAAACTCCCTCACGACGCCAGGACAGCAGAGTCAATCACCACCTTCCGGAGACACCTGAAACCCCACCTCTTTAAGGAATACCTAGGATAGGATAAAGTAATCCTTCTGACCCCCCCCCCCCCCCCCTTAAAAGATTTAGATGCACTATTGTAAAGTGGCTGTTCCACTGGATGTCATAAGGTGAATGCACCAATTTGTAAGTCGCTCTGGATAAGAGCGTCTGCTAAATGACTTAAATGTAAATGTAAATGCATGTCTGATTAGAAAATGATGGGTATTTTGCATCACTAATGTGTGCTCCGGCCAGGGGAAGGGTACAGCCTGCATTGCTATGGGCTGGCAGGACTAGCGGCTCTACTTTTGTTTGTGCGTATGTGTGTGTTAGAGTTTTGACTTACCAGGTTTAGTATCACGATACTCGATACCATCACAATAAATTGATACCAAAACGATACCACGGCAAAAAAAGAAGGCTTATTAGCCAAAGTCACAGAATGGTACTTGACAGATCGTTTAAGTTCAATACCGTTACATTTAGCATTTTAGATTTTTGAATGTATGCATTAATGAATCAATTATAGAACTATACAATAAATTTGACTTTTTAATTTTTTGGGCCATCTAACTACATAACAACATAAAGGGTAATCATTTATTTGAATGGTAAATCTCTATTGATAAACTGGGTAAATCAAGATGTAGCCTGGGCCTATTCACAATACAGGGAAATGCATATTCAGTAGGAGTGTGTGCATGCAAGAGTTATTGATCTTGTTTTGGCTAAATTAATGAGGCTACTGATGAAAAACTGTTAACCTGTTTACCTTCTTTTCGGGATACATTTGTTACTACTTTTACAAAAAAGCTGTATCCCTTCTAGCCATGACCGCTCGTAGGTGGTGGGCCACAGCAACCTATTGTAACGTGTATGCTGGGAGTTGGGAAGCAAGTTCAGGGAGTGTATTTAATTGATAAATTAACATAGAACAAATTAAGAAACACGAGTAGCGTACAGACATGAAACAACGGAACAGAAACAATGACGCTTAATGAAAGAACCAAAGGACCAAAGGTAATCAGGCAGGTGATGGAGTCCAGGTGAGTCTGATGAGGCGCTGGTGCGCGTAACGATGGATACAGGTGTGCGTAATAATGAGCAGCCTGGTGACCTCGAGCGCCGGAGAGGGAGTATACGTGACAGTACCCCCTCCCTGACGCGCGGCTCCAGCTGCAGGACGCCAACCAGGGGGATGGTCCCGGGGACCAGGAGCGGGCCGGTCACTTCTGCTGAGGTGCAGGATCTTGTAAACCGGGTCTTGTAAACCTGACGTGCACGGCTGAGACATGGAAGCCTGACGAGCCAGCTGAGGCATGGAAACTTGACGTGCCGGCTGAGGCATGGAAGCCTGACGAGCCAGCTGAGGCATCCCCGTTTGCTCTGGTAGCGACACCTGGACCCGACATCACCTACACAAACAAAACCAAAAAAAACGCTCTCTGATGCTTCGCTTTGGTGAGCAGTTATTCTGTAACGTGTACGCTGGGAGTCAGGAAGCAAGTTCAGGGAGTGTATTTTTAATAAACAAGCAAATAAGCAAAACAAGAAACACAAGCAGCGTACAGACATGAAACAATGGAACAGAAACAATAACACGTAGGGAAAGAACTAAAGGGAGCAGCCTGGTGACCTCGAGTGCCGGAGAGTATACGTGACACCTATATGCTTTCGTTTTTTAGATGATCGACCTCTGTCGAGGGAGGAGCTGGTTTTTACATATTGTGTATATTTATTTATTCTGAATACATACGTTTGTTAGCAATGTCAATTCTTAAGAATTTGAAGGAAAAAAACGTACTTTTATGTTCGCTAACTGGCCAGGCAAACGCCGCTGCATACTAAACTGTAAACAAATCCAAACTTGAGCATTATCCATGGTACTATATCTGCCAATCACATTATCCGTATCCAAAGTAGTAGACCGCTAATGACATTTCCAGAGAGATCTCTGTCCGACAAACTGCTATCAGGTCAATTATTTTTATTTCATTATATAAACGTGATACCATCAATGCAAGTTGTAAAATGTCTCTCAGCTTAGAACACAGCAACCATAGTAATGTAGCTAGCATGCTAGTTAGCTAGTTACCACAAGTAGAACAGTTGCTAGCTAGCAGGAACAGATAGCTCTTTCACTAGCTAGCATGTCATTCTGGGACAAGGATGTTTTAGCTTAGATCAGCTTATTCCAAGTAATAATTTAAGACTACGAAAATCTGTAGAACTAGTAGTGTAAATCTAATACAGTCATCAAGGCAAGACCCACTAATTTAATTCATACTGACAAATAAGAAATGCCACATTGTCCCTGACAATAGTTGGAGAAGGATGATTGCAGATCACCCTGTCACAGTGTCAGAATGTTCATTTTCTAGCTCACATACTACATTCCTTTTGCTGTGATGATTTATTTTATTAATTCTTGTCTATCACGTTTGTCTTTTATTCATTTTTATTTAACCTTTATTTAACTAGGCAAGTCAATTAAGAGCAAACCGAGTCGCTCAAGAGCATCCTTACCTGCCGATCTATAAACGACGTCTCTGTAATCTAGCAAGGGTAGGATGGTCATCTGAATAAGGATGGTCACCTGCCTGATTACCTTCCCTATATATGTCACTCCCTTTAGTTCTTTGGCAGCTGGGGTAAAAGTGAAGCGATTACGATAGTCTAGATTTAACCTTAGCCTGTAGCTTGGATATGTGCTGAGAGAAGGACAGTGTACTGACTATCTCAAGCTCTAAACCCTCAGAAGTAGTAATTACACTGGTGGTGGGGGGGGGGGGGGGGGGGTGATTCTTACTACCTTACCACATGACCTTTGTTTTGGAGGTGTTTAGAACAAGGTTAATAAGGACACAGAAATCTTTGTTGTAAAGTGTTTAACACAAAATCGGGGAGGGGCCAGCTGAGTATAACACTGTATCATCTGCATATAAATGGATGCGAGAGCTTCCTACTGCCTGAGCTTTGTTGTTGTTGTAAATTGAGAAGAGTGTGGGACCTAGGATCGAGCCTTGGGGTACTCCCTTGGTGACAGGCAGTGGCTGACACAGCAGATGTTCGGACTTTAAACATTGCCCTCTTTGAGAGAGGTAGTTAACAGACCAGCCCAAAGACCCCTGAGAGACACCAATACTCCTTAGCCGACCCACGAGAATGGAATGGTCTACCGTATCAAAAGCTTTGGTCATGTCAACAAAAAAATAGTAGCACAACATTGCTTAGAATCAAGGGCAGTGGTGACATTATTTACGATCTTTGAGGTTGCAGTGACAAATTCATAACCTTAACGGAAACCAGATTGTATAACAGACAGAATACTATAGACATCAAGAAAGTTTTTCCAACACATGATAAACAGGGCAAGATAGAAATTGGTGTATAACAGCTAGGATCACTGTGGCTGCCTTCCAAGCACTGGGAACCTCCCCAGAGAGGAAAGACAGGTTAAAAGGGCGAGAGAGAAGAGCTGCAACCTTAAAGAAGAAAGAATCGAGACTATCTGACACAGATTTTTTTTGGGGGGGGGGGGGGGGGGGGGGGGGGGGTCAAGTTTAAGGAGCTCCTTTAGCACCTCAGACTCAGTGACCGCCTGCAGGGAGAAGCTGTGTAGTGGGGCAGGGGGGAAAGAGGGAGGAGCAGTCGCAATAGAAGGGCTGGGAGATAAGGAAGTGTTGGATAGGCATTACTCACATGATCTATTTATCATTTCAGAGTTGAAGAACACCCACTACAGATACATGTGCTTGTTTGAGTATCTTGATTCATTTTTTGTCACTCAATTTTGTCTCCTATGATCTATTCACCAAGCCCTGCGGTTTGAACTAACCCTGCTGTCACCATTTAGACATTGAGACGACAGTGCATATGCTTCTGACTGTTGTCGTTTTCTTTGTGGGTTTTGTCTTACACAGTCCAGTGCACTTTGGAGTCGAGGAACACCAACTACTGATATTGTTTGAGCATCTCAAAGACTAAATTCAATGTAGGATCTAAATATTATTTTAGTATTGTAACATGCAGTGGGGGAGAATTCTACGGTCCCCGTCAGGAGGACCACACAAGCTTTAGATTGCATTCTGCTAAGGCACTTGTCCTGCTCTACACCGGTCAGCTACATTGCAGCTTCAATACACCTATGGGGCCTGGGAATAAAAATGCTTCTAAACAGAAACGGGAATACTGAAACATGCGTTGGAGATAGTTCTATAGTCTCAATCAGAAGCCCAGGCTTTTGGCATAGATGGTAAAGCACTAATTTCTGGGCTGCAACATTGTAAGATTGTGCCCTCCAAGGCACTTGATATACAGTACATTGATTGGTAGGTTACACTATATTTAGATACTTCAAATACTGCCTGAGACACCTTTGCTATTTGTCTACGTAGTCAACAAATGGTGAAAACACAAATTGTGATGGTGTTCTTTGTTCAAATGTATATGCATGAAACGTACATTATAGAAAACATGTCTCAAACTCCGTCATAGTTAGCAGAATAATGAATGATTGGCAAAATGTTGGCACCGTCAACTTTTAGAAAGGTAGTAGGAAAGTTAATCATTTAAACCACCTATAATCACATCCACTGAACATTTAGTATTTCGAACTCAAACATTCATTTACCAACTGCTTTTTCGATAATCGTACAGACTCTTTATCATTCTCCATACCTTATTTTCCAATGCATCCAACGTTACGCGTGCCTGTCATGACTTCCACCGAAGGTGGTTCCTCTCCCTGTTCGGGCAGTGCTCGGCGGTTGGCGTTGCGGGCCTACTAGCCATCACCGATCCATGTTTCCTTTTCCGTTTGTTTAGTCTTTGGTTCATTCACACCTGGTTTTCATTTGCTTTCATTTCTGTGTGTATATTTACCCCTGTTTCCCCGCCTAGGTTTGTGCGGGATTATTTTCTTGTTGCTTGTGGAGGCTTTCCTCAGTGTATTTCGCGTGTGGTTATTATAGTAAGGTGCGTTGTGTTTTTGCGCCTTACGGGAGTACTGACTCCTCACCTGACTCCTCACCTACCTTCAGTGCATAAACGCAACAATGCCCACCATGATATTGGGCAGCTGCAGTTTGAGAATTCCTCTGGTTTAGAAATCAAACTCTGCTTATCTTATTGCAGAGCACGTTGTCCATCTATTTTTAGAGAACATTGTATTGCAATAAATTCTACAATTAACAAAAATATAAATGCAACATGCAACAATTTCAAAGATTTTACTGAGTTACAGTTCATAAAGGAAATCAGTCAATTTAAATAAATCCATTAGGCCCTTATCTATGGATTTCATTTCCTCCTCCTCAGACAGTCCCGCAGGTGAAGAAGCCAGATGTGGAGATCCTGGGCTGGAGTGGTGACGCGGTCTGTGGTTGTAAGGCCAGTTGTACTGCCAAATTCTATAAAACGATGTTGGAGGTGGCTTATGGTAGAGAAATGAACATTGCATTCTCTGGCAACAGCTCTGTTGGACATTCCTGCTGTCAGCATGCCAATTGCACACTCCCTCAAAACTTAAGACATCTGTGGCATTGGGTTATGTGACAAAACTGCACATTTTAGAGTTTTTAGAGGCTTTTATTGTCCCCAGCACAAGGTGCACATGTGTAATGCTCATATTAATCATCTTCTTGATATGCCACACCTGTCAGGTGGACGGATTATCTTGGCAAAGGAGATATGCGCACCAACATTTTAGAGAAATAATATTTTTGTACTTATGGCACATTTCAAGGATATTTTAGTTCAGCTTATGAAACATGGGACCAACACTTTACATGTGGCGTTAATTTTTTTGTTCAGTATACAGTGTATTCAGAAAGTATTCAGACCCCTTGAATTTTCCACATTTTGTTGCATTACAGACTTATTCTAAAATGTATATAATTGTTTTTATTTACCCATCAATCTATACACAATAACCCATAATGCCAAAGCACAAATAAATAAAATAAACTGAAATATCACACTTACGTAAGTATTCAGGCCCTTTACTCAGTAATTAATTGAAGAACCTTTGGCAGCGATTACAGCCTCGATTCTTCTTGGGTATGACACTACAAGCTTGGCACACCTTTATTTGGGCAGTTTTTCCCATTCTTCTCTGCAGATCCTCTCAAGCTCTGTCAGGTTGGATGGGGTGCGTCGCTGCACAGCTATTTTCAGGTCTCTTCAGAGATGTTCGAATGGGCTCTGGCTGGGCCACTCAAGGACATTCAGAGATTTGTTCCGATGCTACTCCTGCATTGTCTTTCCTGTGTGCTTAGGGTCATTGTCCTGTTGGTCCTGAGCGCTCTGAAGCAGATTTTCATCAAGGCTCTCTCTGTACTTTGCTCCGTTCATCTTTTCCTCGATCCTGACTAGTCTCCCAGTCCCTGCCGCTCCACCAGCATGATGCTGCCACCACCATGCTTCACCGTAGGGATGGTGCCAAGTTTCTTCCAGATGTGATGCTTGGCATTCAGGCCAAAGAGTTCACTCTTGGTTTCATCAGACCAGAGAATCTTGTTTCTCATGGTCTGAGTCCTTTTGGTGCTTTTTGGCTCCAAGAGGGCTGTCATGTTCCTTTTACTGAAGAGTGGCTTCCGTCTGGCCATTTTACCATAAGACCTGATTGGTGGAGGGCTGCAAAGATGATTGTCAAGGGGTCTGAATATTTTACGAATGCACTGTATATATGCAGTCTGTGCCATATGTATTCGTTAATATGCTTATGCAGCTGTCATTTTTAAACCTCCATTCTTGCGTACATGACACACACATCTTTCTATCACATGCTTTTATTTGGGTTTCCATGCAAAGTATATGATTTAAGTTGTTTTTAAGCCTGCAGCTAGTTACTTGAAATGAGACATATAACCATGCCATGTGTCACGTTCTGACCTATGCTCTTTTGTTATTTCTTTGTTTTAGTATGGTCAGGGCGTGAGTTGGGTGGGTTATCTATGTTTGTGTTTCTATGTTGGGTTTTTCGTTTGGCCTGATATGGTTCTCAATCAGAGGCATGTGTTAGTCGTTGTCTCTGATTGGGAACCATGTTTAGGGAGCCTGTTTTCTGTTGTGTTTTGTGGGTGGTTGTCTTCCGTGTCTGTGTGTTCCACACGGAACTGTTTCGGTTTTCGTTCGTTCACTTTATTGTTTTGTATTTCAGTGTTCAGTTTGTTCCATTAAATATTCATCAGGAACATTTACCATGCTGCGCTTTGGTCCTCCTCTCTTTCTCCAGACGAAGATCGTTACACCATGCTAACAAAAATGTAATTCACTGACAGAGAGATAGCTATTGAAACACTAATTTTTATTTACAGTAGCTGGCTAGGCTAGTCAAACTGTAACATTGGATAGCTTCCAACAAGTTGGCTAAATGGTCTCTCTTCATATGATCAAAACAATTCGTATTGCATGCTGCATATTTCAAGTGCAATCGAAAACAGATACAGTATGTACAGTTGAAGTTGGAAGTTTACATACACCTTAGCCAAATACATTTAAACTCAGTTTTTCACAATTCATGACATTTAATCCAAGTAAAAATTCACTGTCTTAGGTCAGTTAGGATCGACACTTTATTTTAAGAATGTGAAAAGTCAGAATAATAGTTGAGAGAATGATTTATTTCAGGTTTTATTTCTTTCATCAAAATTCCAGTGGGTCAGAAATTTACACATACTAAATTAGAATTTGGTAGCATTGCCTTGAAATTGTTTAACTTGGGTCAAACGTTTTGGGTAGCCTTCCACAAGCTTCCCACAATAAGTTGGGGGAATTTTGGCCCATTGCTCCTGACAGAGCTGGTGTAACTGAGTCAGGTTTGTAGGCCTCCTTCTCGCACACGCTTTTTCAGTTGTGCCCACACATTTTCTATAGGATTGAGGTCAGGGCTTTGTGATGGCCACTCCAATACCTTGACTTCGTTGTCCTTAAGTCATTTTTCCACGACTTTGGAAGTATGCTTGGCGTCATTGTCCATTTGGAAGACCCATTTGTGACCAAGCTTTAACTTCCTGACTGATGTCTTGGGTTGTTGCTTCAATGTATCCACATAATTTTCCTCCCTCATGGTGACATCTATTTTGTGAAGCACACCAGTCCCTCCTGCAGCAAAGCACCCCCACAACATGATGCTGCCACCCCCGTGCTTCACGGTTGGTATGGTGTTCTTCGCCCCTTTTTCCTCCAAACATAATAATGGTCATTATGGCCAAACAGTTCTATTTTTGTTTCATCAGACCAGAGAACATTTCTCCAAAAAGTACGATCTTTGTCCCCTTGTGCAGTTGCAAACCGTAGTCTGGCTTTTTATGGCGGTTTTGGAGCAGTTGCTTCATTGCCGAGCAGCGTTTCAGGTTATGTTGATATAGGACTCGTTTTACTGTGGATATAGATACTTTTGTACCTGTTTACTCCAGCATCTTCACAAGGTCCTTTGCTGTTATCCTGGGATTGATTTGCACTTTTCGCACCAAAGTACGTTCATCTCTAGGAGACAGAATGCGTCTCCTTCCTGAGTAGTATGACGGCTGCGTGGTCCCATGGTGTTTCTACTTGCGTACTATTGTTTGTACAGATGAACGTGGTACCTTCAGGCATTTGGAAATTGCTCCCAAGGATGAATCAGACTTGTGGAGGTCTGCAATTTCTTTTCTGAGGTCTTGGCTGATTGTTTTTGATTTTCCCATGATGTCAAGCAAAGAGGCACTGAGTTTGAAGGTAGGCCTTGAAATACATACACAGGTACACCTCCAATTTACTAAAATTATGTCAATTAGCCTATCAGAAGCTTCTAAAGCCATGACATTATTTTGGTGAATTTTCCAAACTGTTTAAAGGCACAGTCAACTTAGTGTATGTAAACTTCTGACCCACTGGAATTGTGATATAGTGAATTATAAGTGAAATAATCTGTCTGTAAACAATTGTTGGAAAAATGACTTGTGTCATGCACAAAGTAGATGTCCTATCCGACTTGCCAAAACTATAGTTTGTTAACAAGACATTTGTGGAGTGGTTGTAAAACGAGTTTTAATGACTCCAACCTAAGTGTATGTAAACTTCCGACTTCAACTGTATTTTATTTCAGTCTTTGGGAGCTAGGTATATCTGTACACTTTCATCGGACAGCAGCTCGGGTTTTCACAAGAGGCTGTGTTTACATCGTAGATAGAAGCAGGCCATTGGCTGCCCTCATTACAAGGGGTATTGTCACGTTCGTCGTTTGGATGAAGAGAGGAGGACCAAGGCGCAGCGTGATCAGAATACATTCTTCTATTTATTTAAACGAATGGAAGAACACTTAAACAAACTATGCAAAACAACAAACGAACGTGAAGCTATATATTAGTGCAGACACAGGCAACTTACATATAGACAATAACCCACGAAATACCCAACGGAATATGGCTGCCTAAATATGGTTCCCAATCAGAGACAACGATAAACAGCTGCCTCTAATTGAAAACCAATCTAGGCAACCATAGACATACAAACACCTAGACTAGTAAACACCCCATAAACATACAAAACCCCTAGACAAGCCAAACACATACATCCCCCATGTCACACCCTGACCTAACCAAAATAATAAAGAAAACAAAGATAACTAAGATCAGGACGTGACAGGTATGTACGGGAGTTTTGATTGGTTCCAAGTTTAGCAGTTTTTAAATTTGCCTGAGGAGATATACTTTTTATGAGAAAATGTGCAAAATTTGAAGGTGCCAACTAATTTTAGAGTCATCATAATAATATTTTACTGTCATATACAAAAAATCTGCTCCTTCCTCAAAGGGGACCGATCAGCTTCATTATTTTCAGCAAAGGCCCACCACCTATCGAGCAAAGATGTCTTGACTGAGAGAGATGTGGCGTGGGAGATGAAGTGAATGACGTTTTGGCTGACAATCAGCCATGTAATCAGCAATATTTTGCGTTATGGTTTTCATATTATCACAAACAAGGTACTAGAGTAGTGAATGGAGGTTGGCTTGAGCTGTAGCTAGCAAGGAAAGTTAGCCTACAAAGCTGGAAGCTACCAGTATCATCTTGCATTGTGGTGTTCTAGCTTGTGCTGGACATTGTTTTGCGAACAGTAATTAGCAGTTTCAACATTTCTACATGCCGTGTTGCATTATTCAAGTGTGTTAACTTCTGAGCAGCATAAGTGGTGATGCAGCCCAGAGTTCAGTGGTTCCTCATGGCAGGCTAGAGCTAACATTGAGTAAGTGGAGAAGCCGCGGAGCTCTCGCGGTACAAGGACATCGGCTGCGCTGAGAGACAGACTTGATCCTCTCTTAATCAGTACACGTAAGACACATTTACCAAACTGTTTATCATGTTCTAGTATCAAGAAAGTACAGACGTTTTGGTATTCCGTGCAACACTAGTGTGTGTTTGTGTATCCATCCATCTTGTGTGTGTGTTTGTGCATGTGTATATGTTTGTGTGCGCATGTGTGTGCATATCAATGCATGCATCTGTGTGTACAGCAGGACTATCACTTGGCCGTGGGGCGTGCCAGGCCTGGAGGATCATGGGAAGCATTGTGAACTCGGGATGATTCAATTAAACACTGTAAATAATTGAGCTAATGGAGAAATTCTAGCCGGCGACCGCATGGGAGAGCTGACATCATGAGGTAAAGAGAAACCATACACCCCCTCCAACCGGAGACATAGCTGTCTGTTTCCAGATCAAAGCACCTGATCTGATTACTCACACACATGCACATGCACATGCACACACACACATACACACAGTGGTACATCCCCATCCCAAGTCAAAATAAAAGTAAAAGGGCAGTGTACGATCGGTACACTGACTGAAGGGTTTATTTCGGGACCTGTACAGAGGGCAGGTCAGGCTCCAGGGATAGAACTCGCTGACCCTCACAAACAACATGAAACCCTAACATGAAACCCCATATCAATACATGATCATTCACTTTACATAATCTTGATGAAAAGCTTGACATTTTTTGTCTCTTCTCTCATCCAAATGATTTAAGGTCATATAATATATGATTTGGCGCCGGAGGAGATGGCTGCCGTTTTACGATCGCGTTATTTGTAACTTATTTTGTAGATAATGTTTCTGCCACCGTGTCTTATGACCGAGAAGAGCTTCTAGGTATCAGGACAGCGATTACTCACCCCGTACTGGAGGAATACTTTTCCTTTAACGAGTCGGACGGGAAGGATTTCCTTCAGACGCCCGACAAGGCCCTCATCCCCGTCATTCGCAGGAGAAAGAGACAGAGATATCGGGATGAAGGTCTGGGTGCTTTGTAAGGATCTGACGGCGAGCAGGTAATCTCCCTTCACCATCAGTCCTATTTGCCAATGTACAATCAATGGAAAATGAAATAGACGAACTATGATCACGTATATCCTACCAACGGGACATTAAAAACTGTAATGTCTTATGTTTCACCGAGTCGTGGCTGAGCGACGACATGAATAACATACAGCTGGCGGGTTTTAAGCTTTTCGACAGGATAGAACAGCGGCCTCTGGTACGACAAGGGGTGGTGGTCTATGTATATTTGTAAACAACAGCTGGTGCACGATATCAACAGCTGGTGCATGATATCTCAAGGTTCTGCTCGCCTGAGGTAGAGTATCTCATGATAAACTGTAGACCACACTATTTACCAAGAGAGTTTTCATCTATATTCTTCGTAGCTGTCTATTTACCACCACAAACCAATGCTGGCACTAAGACCGCACTCTATGAGCTGCATACGGCCATAAGCAAACAGGAAAACGCTCATCCAGAGGCGGCACTTCTAGTTTCTGGGGACTAGGGGTAGGTAGCTTAGTGGTTAGAGCGTTGGGCCAGTAACTGAAAGGTTGCTGGATCGAATCCCCGAGCTGACAAGGTAAAGATATTTTGTTCTGCCCCTGAACAAAGCAGTTAACCCACTGTTCCCCGGTAGGCTGTCATTGTAAATAAGAATTTGTTCTTAATACTGACTTGCCCAGTTAAGTAAAGGTTACATTTTAAAATATTTTAAAAAATGAATGCAGGGAAACTTAAATCCGTTTTTCCTCATTTCTACCAGCATGTTAAATGTGCAACCAGAGGGAAAAAACCTCTAGACCAGCTGTACTCCACACACAGAGATGCATATAAAGCTCTCCCTCACCCTCCATTTGGTAAATCTGACTATAATTCTATCCTCCTGATTCCTGCTTACAAGCAAAAATTAAAGCAAAAAGCACCAGTGACTCGGTCCATAAGAAAGTGGTCAGATGAAGCAGATGCTAAGCTACAGGACTGTTTTGCTAGCACAGACTGGAATATGTTCCGGGATTCTTCCGATGGCATTGAGGAGTACACCACATCAGTCACTGTCTTTATCAATAAGTGCATCGATGACGTCGTACCCACAGTGACCGTATGTACATACCCCAACCAGAAGCCATGGATTACAGGCAACATCCACACTGATCTAAAGGGTAGAGCTGGGACTCTAACCCGAAAGCATAAAAGAAATCCCGCTATTACCTCCGACGAACCATCAAACAGGCAAAGCGTCAATACAGGACTAAGATCGAATCGTACTACACCGGCTATTACAGACTACAACGGGAAGAACAGTGGTGAGCTGCCCAGTGACACGAGCCTACCAGACGAGCTAAATTACTTCTATGTTCGCTTCGAGGCAAGTAACACTGAAACATACATGAGAGCATCAGCTGTTTTGGATGACTGTGTGATCACGCTCTCCGTAGCCGATGTGAGCAAGACTTTCAAACAGGTCAACATTCACAAGGCCGCAGAGCCAGACGGATGTACTCCAAGCATGCGCTGACCAACTGGCAAGTGTCTTCACTGACATTTTCAACCTGTCCCTGACTGAGTCTGTAATGTTTCAAGCAAACCATCATAGTCCCTGTGCCCAAAAACACTAAGGTAACCTGTCTAAATGACTACCGACCCGTAGCACTCACGTCTGCATACAGAAAATGCTTTGAAAGGCTGATCATGGCTCACATAAACACCATTATCCCAGAAACCCTAGACCCATTCCAATTTGCATACCGCTCCAACAGGTCCACAGATGATGCAATCTCTATTGCATTCAACACTGCCCTTTCCCACCTGGACAAAAGGAACACATATGTGAGAAAGCTATTCATTGACAACAGCTCAGCATTCAAGAACATAGTGCCCTCAACGCTCACTAAGCTAAGGTTCCTGGGATTAAACATATCCCTCTGCAACTGGATCCTGGACATCCTGACGGGCCATCCCCCAGGTGGTAAGGGTAGGTAACAACACATCCGTCACGCTACTCCTCAACAAGGGGGCCTCTCAGGGGTGCGTGCTCAGTCCCCTCCTGTACTTCCTGTTCACTCATGACTGCATGGGCCAGGCACGACTCCAACACCATCATTAAGTTTGCCAATGACACAACAGTGGTAGGCCTGATCACCGACAACAATGAGACAGCCTATAGGGAGGAGGTCAGAGTCCTGGCCGTGTGGTGCAAGGACAACAACCTCTCCCTCAATGTGATCAAGACAAAGGAGATGATTGTGGACTGCAGAAAAAGGAGGACCGAGCACGCCCCCATTCTCATCGACGGGGCTGTAGAGGAGCAGGTTGAGAGCTTCAAGTTCCTTGTTGTTCATATCACCAACAAACTATCATGGTCCAAACACACTAAGACAGTCGTGAAGAGGGCACGACAAAACCTATTCCCCCTCAGGAGACTGAAAAGATTTGGCATGGGTTCTCAGATCCTCAAAAGGTTTTAAAGCTGCACCATCGAGAGCATCCTGACGGGTTGCATCACTGCCTGGTATGGCAAGTGCTCGGCCTCTGACCGCAAGATACTACAGAGGGTAGTGCGTACGGCCCAGTACATCACTGGGGCCAAGCTTCCTGCCATCCAGGACCTCTATACCAGGCGGTGTCTTAGGAAGTTGTCAAAAATTGTCAAAGACTCCAGCCACCCTAGTCATAGACTGTTCTCTCTGCTACCGCACGGCAAGCGATACCGGCGCCCCAAGTCTAGGTCCAAAAGTCTTCTTAACAGCTTCTACCCCCAAGCCATAACAGTCCTGAACAGCTAATCAAAGGGCTACCCAGACCCCTCTTTTACGCTGCTGCTACTCTCTGGTTGTTATCTATGGATAGTCACTTTAACTCTACCTACATGTACATATTACCTCAATTACCTCGACTAACCGGTGCCCCCTCACATTGACTCTGTACTGGTACCCCCTGTATATAGCCTCGCCATTGTTATTTTACTGCTGCTGTTTAATTATTTGATACTTACATTTTTTATTTTACATTTTACTTCTTAAAGCGTTGTTGGTTAAGGGCTTGTAAGTAAGCATTTCATTGTAAGGTTTATACCTGTCGTATTCATGTGACATATACAATTTGATTCGATTTTTGATATGATATACTTGTAATTATTAAATCCAACTATTTCCCAGAAATCTAAAAGCATTGGATTGATGGAGGCATGGGCTAGAGCAGGTGTATGAAACAAATGTTGCCCTGGGGGCCCACATTCGGTTTTCACTGAGGTCAGGAGGGCCGCATTTAAAATGAATTATATTTCCTTACCGTCAAAAATAATTGTCTATTCATCGCTTTTTGAATTTTTGATGCTCCCTGACTGTCTAGCTTTCATTTTGATGACTGTTAGCAAACTAGACAGAGTGAAGAGTCTATAAAATGTTAGTCCATTATCTTTTCTACCCAGTTTCGAATTGGTTTTAGTCATTTGAATGTCGATTGAAACCCCCGCAAAGTAAAAAAGACACAGGGTATTTTACTCAAACCAATCCCGGGATAGATTGAATGGGTTTACATTTTTCCAACACACATTCCATCTGAAATGCCCCTTCTTTTGTTTCTCCTCCCCGGACGGCACACATGTGATGTGGGAAGCGGTGGCCCGGTCATCTGGAATCCACCGAAGCTCCCCTTTAAGTCTGGGGTAACCACCAGAGCCCTCCTTTAATGCGGTGGGAAATCATTGCCATGTGCTAACGGGAGGTCGGAGGGCACGGAAAATGTGAACGCACTTGAGGCGGCCATGAGGAAAGGATAGAGAGATGGTGGAGGGAGGGAGTGATAGGGGTGACTGTCTGAGAACAAGGTATTTTCTGTTTTGTGGAGGAGGGGATGTAAAGTGGAAGGGGAATGCGGTTGAGTGGGGGGCGGGGGGGGGGGGGGGGGGGGGGCTTTTCTGGGATGTAGATGTCAACCAATGTAGAAGTCAACCAATATTGTGACAGTCAAATGAAAGGTGTCAAGATCAAAAGAGAGGCGGACCAGTCCAATTGTTTTCTTTCTGTCTTTTGC
Source organism: Salvelinus fontinalis (assembly GCF_029448725.1). Taxonomy (NCBI): domain Eukaryota; kingdom Metazoa; phylum Chordata; class Actinopteri; order Salmoniformes; family Salmonidae; genus Salvelinus; species Salvelinus fontinalis. The sequence continues at coordinate 24,532,140 of NC_074704.1, read as the reverse complement.
GCACTCACTGGCTGGTGGTGCCCCTTTCAGAAAAGGTCACTGTCCCAACCTTTTAAAGTAGGTCTACCTCCTCGGTATGTACTCTACACCTCTTAAGCTCTCTCTTCTTTTCTTCTCCCACTTTTTCACAGGACTGCCATCACGCTCCCATAAAGCCTCTTTTCTTTTCTTCCCCAATGATCCCGATAAATCCGGGAGGGAGGTTAGAGGGTCAGACGCCGACATTCCTGAGCCCCTGGTTAACCCCTCTATTCTACCCCCCTCCCCCCACCACTTCATTGCTACATATCCCAAGCTATTACACATGTTAGACACATACATTCATTTCTATTGGCCACATAGGTAGCTTGATGACCCATTTCTATCGGCCATAGGTGGATAGGTGCTATTGCTCACATATCACTCTGAATCGGATCATGTCTCCACTATTCTGAATCATACTTATGGGTACGGTAAAAATGACATTGCATGCTGAAGGGGGGGGGGGGGGGGGGTGCATTGACACGGCATGGCTCCGAAATATCCTTTTGCAACCTTATACTACAAACCAGTGGCGGATTTAGGTGGGCAGGTGACATGGTCAGCACGGGTCACCCGCACAAAAGCAATCGAAATGGTGACATTTGCGCAATCGGTTTTTATTTGCTCATTTGCACGTCACGTCAATGATATCATGTCACCGTGTGGGACTGTGGGTCAATTAACCTTGTCGGAGTGGGCGCCCTGATTCTAGATTGTGACCTAGGCAGGCTACTGCCTGGGAAGGTCTCCCACTCAGAAGTACGAGATGGGGAGGGGGGCGAGGGTAGGTTGACCTCAGATCTCCCCACTGGAAGCCCGAGGTAGGGGGAGCGGGGGAATCTATCAAATAGCGCACCTCTAACTTTATACAGTACCAATGCAATTAGTAAAATCAGTCACACTACGAAATACTGTGAAAATATAGTTTCACAGACATTTTTTCCTGGTTTGTGCGAAATCGTTAAGAATAATATAAAACCAATCTGCACACCACCAAGGTTAATTGATTTAGTCTTGACAGTGTTGGGGGATGGGTAATGTATTGATGCTCGAGTGCCAAATCAACACAAATTTGTTTCTATTTGCCTTTGTTACTTCTTTTTGATATTTATCTAATTCTTGTATGTATTTTTATATTTATATAGTTTTAAATGTTATGATAAATTATTTGTATTGTTCCAAATATCTGAATAGAAATTACAGTTCGTGCAGAATGGTGGTATTTTTTTGGTGGTGGGGGGGGGGGCGCTGAAGGGGGGGTTCACCCAGGAAGCCATACAAGCTAGAACCGCCACTGCTACAAACCATGTAAAAGCTTTGCATTCCTGTCACCAGGAAATGGTAAGGTAAACAACATTATATGAACCCAAGCAATATGGCCGCCTCCGTCACTACACAGCCACAACCATGTTTACATTTTTCCCCTGCCACTGATTCCCACAGAAAAAAAATTGCGAAAAACAGTTGCTGGGGAATCCAAACAACAGCTTGGCCTGTGTATCGAGAAAGCCCAGAGGTCCGTCATCATTTCCTGAATAGAGCCCCTCTTTTAACACCCCTCTAGCACTCCTCCCCCTCCTTTCTCTTGGTACAGTGTGCTAAACTAAAGGCAGCGTGTCTGGCTACATCATTGACGACGGGAAACTCTGCTAAAAGCTCACAGACAACCTCATTAATCTCCCCAAATGTTTATCCCAGAGGAGTGCAGAGATTCGCTGCATGTCACTGCACGGTGGGTATCCCATGACGACGCTAAGGCCCACTCTGGTTTTAAATATTAATCTACTGATCCGTCTGCTTGTTTGTTTGGTTTACCCACCTCCAGGCAGGCTGGGACAAGCCACCTTTTCAACCAGACTGCTACCTGCCAAGCTTCCCGACACACTTCCTCCTCTTGTGCCCAAATTATTTCCTTTGTTTGATGCCTTCTCGACACATAGAGAAGGAGAACATTTGTGGACAAAACATTTGTGGACGTCGACCTATACCTAGTATTCTCACCGCAAAGCAAAGCAAATCTGGCTGATGAACGAAACAACAACAAAAATAATATGTTCAACCGCTAAGACAAAAATAACACCTTAGCTACATTATATAGCAACAACACGATAGCTATACTTCAAAGAAGAGCGGGACCTCCAAGGCCAATTGGTATGCTGAGAGAAGAGCCTCCATGTAAATGGATGTCTATCTCTTTCAAAGAGGGTCTAATCATCAGAGGCATCTAAGGCGGAGGCGTCACACTGAGCTGCCATCCCCAGCCATCTGGACAGACAGCGGACGCTGCCAAGGCCTTCCTACGGGCGTGCTTGGCCAGGCAGCAGGGATGGCAGAGAGACGATAAAGCTAGCTAGCTTGCTAACCAGGCTACAGCAGACAGGGACGCTATAGCTAGCTAGCACTACTAACCAGGTGCCGCAGAATAGGGCTGGGGGTAGATGTATGTTGCCACCCAAGAGCAGATCTAGGAACAACTTACCAGGACTCAATCTTTGATCTGACCATAGGAGATGGTTCTCTCAAGCGTAGATCAGTGCTAAGGAGAACTCTCTCCCTATAGCTCCTGCAGCTGCAGTATGCTGTTATGGAATAGAGAGCCAAGAAAACAAACAAACGTACACAGATTAACACTGAAAGTAGCTTTATAGGTTGAGTTGTGCTTGATGGCAATTCCCCAAGTGTAAGAATCTGTATTTTGTACTAAACTGCAGCAACGACAGAAAAGCATCTGCTGTATACAATTAATACAATCCTGTAGAGTTACTTCCAAAGCCTTATTTTGTCCACTCTTAAACTTCCCACTGGGCAAAAACGGGTTGAATCAACGTTGTTTTCACGTCATTTCAATAAAAAAAAGTCATTGTGATGACGTTGAATCAAGATGGAAAACTGATTGGATTTGAAAAAAAGTCATCAATTTAAGGGAATTTCATTTTTTACCCCACCCAACTTTTGTTGATTTCATGTTAGTTGACAACTCAACCAACGTCTGTGCCCAGTGGGTTGTGTGTGTTGATATAAGTTATTCGTAGAATACTACTTTTTTAGTGTCATTCACCCATTACTTCAGCTGAAAATTATCTTGTTTTGGAAGTGTGTGTGTTTCTCTGAGTGTGGGTGTGTGTTAGTGTTTGAGTGAGTGAGTGTGTTTTTCTGTGTGTATGTGGTGCTGTGAATGTTGTGCTGGAGCAGCAGCTACCCCTATTGACAGCTGAAGGGTGGTGGGCTGTCTGCCTCGGCTCAGCAGCCTCTGCTCTCTCTCACCATGCCAAATAGCTCCCTCTATCTTCCACTCTTTTATCAAATCCCTCTATTCCTCCTTGGCTCCCTAACAGCTCAAACCCTAAACTATATCTCAAGTTCTACAACCAAATGATAATCCAGGAGCTAACTCAGAATATAGAGGTCATTCTAAAATGCTAAATAGCCTGAAAGCTAACTCTTGGTCCTGGAGCTAACTCGACTAACATTTGGAGATCAAATGGTAGCCAACTCTCACTGGCCAGAACTCTGTTGCACTCATATCCGTCCAGAGATTCCACTCACCCAGAAGGGTGGAGGGAGAGGGAAGGAAACTGGCTGGAGCTGTAGCCAGCCGCCTCCGCCAGCGCTTACTTTCCCCTTAGTGACCCCAGAGGGAGGGAGTGGTGATTTCAACATGGAGGACTAGTTGGAGCACTGCAGGGAGGGAGACATGGTTCACTTACAGCCGCCGATAAAACCTCCAACGCCTATGCCGATGCCAAGAGCTGAAGAGAGAGCTAGCTAATGGGGTCCGGCGCAACGCCATGCTAACACAAGCGGTCCTCTTTACCTCTCTCTCTCCCTTCCCTCCCTCTCTCACTTTCCATTCCTTTTCAGTCAGCACTCTCTCCCCCATTCAGACAACCTAAACAGAAAAGTCTCTCTCTTCTCCACTTGGCTCAGAGACTTGGCAAGCCTGCCATCCTCCCTCCTCCCTCCATTCCTGGTTCCACTACGTGTTTCTCCCTTGAAAACACATCTAATGACATAGCCTTTGGAATGGGGAGAGGGTTCATGGAAAATACAGGGTAGGCCTGCCATTTCCAGTTTTATGGGACGTTCCTGGGCCGGGATTCAAAACGTTCTATATTTTATTCCAATATTAAGAGAGGGGATTTTTTTCAGTTCCTGTCTCCTGGCCTGTCTCTCTGCTGCTGGAGCCAGGGCTGCTAAGACACACAGAAAAGCAGCTGCAGCCAGGGTAAAAATAATTACTTCTCTGTTTGTCCCTGCAAGCTTTCCTTCACTGGAGCCCTTGTGCAAATCTCCCCTCAAAAACACTTGCTTGGTGTGTGTGTGTGTGTGCGCGTGTGAGTGTGCATGTGAAGCATCAGTGGGAAAGACTTGTGGTGGTGTGTTTCAGCTGCTCTGAAATAAAAATATTTTTTAAAATCCTGTCATGTTTGAACAGCTTTCTCTTTCTCTACCTCTTTCTATCCCCCTTTCAACACCCCCCCAATCCCCCCCCCCCCCCCACCCCTAACTTATCTCTCTCCACCGCTTTGGGGAATACCAAAAGTGTTGCCATAGTTACCTCTCTGGTAACCATGGCAACAGAGGAGTACGAGCACCATTCCAAGGAAGATGACAGGGCAGAAGAAGATAATTGCTTTTGCACTCACAGACGCAAGTCGCCGTGCCAGGTTTTACAGTAAATGTGCAGAGTCAGCATGGGTGTGAATGTCATATAGCGATGAGCTCACCGTGCAGCATCATGCACACTGATTGGATTATGAGCCCAAGCATGCTAATTACCTAGCCTTTATGGAGCATGCTTAATTAATTTAATAGTGCTATGTGCACAGTCAATAAAGGTACACAGTGTGGCTCGTATACTGCACAATAAGCAACTGCAGGGTGTCTCCTGTCTTATTGCCAACCTTAGCACACCCAGGAGAACAGTACAAGTTATACCCACATAAATGGTTTTAAGAGAGATGTAGGAATCAGTCGGTAAAGCCTCCCCATTGGTTGGTTCTCTTTATAAACCCTAAAGTCTTACATAATTCTACTATCTGATTGAAAGATAGTTTTGCAACAACCATTATTTGTACAACATCCCTAAACAGTCTCTGGTGCGTGTGTCGTGGTCTTTCTATCCAAACCTCCAACCCACATCGACATAAGGACATGAGATCTGTCTGAGTCCCAGCAAATGACAAGAGTACTTGTTTCCTAGGGAATTGCTACAGACATGTATAACGTGGCCCGGGATGACAGCATGGATTAGGAGAGCTCCGAACACACACGCACTGGGATCACATACAGTAGGGCCTCCAAAGCAGCTTCCAGGAACGATTGAGTAATGGTAATAATAACCCTCTGGCTAAGCCGCCTCGCGTCATGCCCGGGCACCGGCGGAGCTAGATGTCCCTGAGGGGCGAACTCTTCGCCAACCCTCAGCCAGCTGCATGCCAGGTGCGAGCTGCTAAGCCGATGGCGAGAGAGACGGATAATCCTCCTGCCATGTAAATTGTCCACAGACAAGTGTACACATGCACGCACATACACATACATGCCAGCGGAGGCTGCTGAGGGAAGGACGGCTCACTCCATTCCGGCCATTATTATGAATCATCCTCCCCTCAGCAGCCTCCACTGATACATGCACACGCACACACACACACACACACACACACACACACACACACACACACACACACACACACACACACACACACACACACACACACACACACACACACACACGTAATTATGAAGAAGTACACATGCAATACATACACACACACATAGAGACACAAATAAAGGTATGAAGGTGTACACACACTTGTTCAAACACACACTTGTACAAACACATGCACGCACACAAGCACACACCCACAGCTTAACTGGAACCCCCCCAAAAGCACACACACCCTTCCAAAATCCTGTCAACCGGCGACGTATGGTCAATGACGCCAATCTCTAAGGTTCAGTTATCCCTTTAATAAACTGTAACAACAACAACCAGCCACAGAAATGGTGCAAGGGTGCAGAACGACTCGGTTGCCATTTAAAGGCAAAGGTGCACGTAATACCAGACACAGTCTGGTGATAATATAATGCCATGTAAGGATGTACATGCCTGATGGTTTGTATTACTGCAGGTCTGAGCATGTGCCCTCAGAAGCCTAATAGTCAAAGTGGTATATTTTTGCAGCAGCCTGGCCTTGGCACTTCTAGGGATTAGCTATCATCTGGGAGATGAAAAGTGCCAACTAAGGCCAGAGAGGCATAGGAGCAAGGCTCAGAGCAACTGGCATCATTTTTCGTAAATGAATTGGTCATAGCGAAAGCAAAATTGTACATGTTTTCTTACTAGTCTAAATGATTGTGCCACACCATGTTCAATATTTCACTTGGCCATCGGTTTGCTGCTGTGTAGTCTACCCCAGATTAGTTAAAATACCTAGAGTTGTAGTTAAATTGTTTCTATTTTTGTTACTCTGGAGAAAATACTGTTTAATTGTATCAAATGTGATCACTAGCCTGCTGCTTCTTTTTTTTTGATGAATTGCTACTGCACCCTTGTGGCACTTACATTTCAATGCGACAGACTACTACTTATATTGATTTGAAGAAATCCTAACACATCCCCCCCCCCCCATCTGGGTTCAACAACATCCAACACTTATATATTCAATCAAATGCATACGCTATCGGAGATATCATGTGATTGGGAATTAAAGGTGTCTTATTTTCTATCAGGCGTTCAATGCGGACACCCTAGCTGTCAAATTAGTCAGTGGTCCTACTGGTCCTTTTTGCTGCGAACTTGCGCCTGTGTGAGGTCATGTACCATCTTTGATATAAGCCAAAATTGAAGTATTATCTTTGTTAGCATAGACATATCAACCATTTCGGACGTGATGATGGGCGGTAAATCGAGCACGATAGCCGCCGGTGTTTGCGGGGCAATGTTCGTCGGCTACTGCATCTACTTCGACAGGAAAAGACGGAGTGACCCCAACTTCAAGAACAGGCTGCGAGAACGTGAGTGTTGTCCGCGTCCTTTGCAACCCGCTCCGATCTCTGTTTTGGGAGACCTGAGATGCAACAAAATGCCCGAGCCAGGCCGAACTCGTTATACTATTCCCAATTTGCGAAGTATAGAAGCTTTAATGGTAACGTTCATGGTTTGTGCATTATATCTGATTCATTAATTGTCAGCGTACTGCTAACCCCAAAAGTCCTACACTTAACTAGCCAGTGCTAACCTAGCTAGCTCCTAGCAGAGGACCGCTCAACTCTGTTCTCTTATATAGAGTTGAGCGTTTCTCACCTAACTACCTCCTTTATCATGTATTAATGTACTTCCTACTCACTCACAACAAGCGTTCTGTTAGTTGAATTCAGACATGGAGAGCTGCACATACCCTGATTCATTCATTGATGATGTGTTTTGAACTGCTATGTAACCTAAACCAACCATTCTAGGCTACTAGCCATATCAGACATAGAGCTTGCCAAGCAGGATTAAAAGCAACCTGGATAATCCTGGTGTTACTCTATCCAGGCCTACTACTCATGTAAGGCCGTGGGTTGTCGGTATGAAGAAGCTGATAATGCGCCTTCAGAGTATTAGACTGCAAACTTTAATGATGAGACTGCATAACTCATAAGGGGTTATAAAATAAATACACCTCCACACACTACATAATGGCAGTTCTGCCTCGTCTTCAACCCAGAATCCCTCACTCTAATACAGGAGCCAATTAGAATACACATATTGATGCATGTCACAATAAAAATCCTATACAGATCACATTCCAGTCCCACATTAACTAGACTACAATTGTAGCTGGACTACAGTATGAAAGATGGATTTTGGCTGTCAGCTGGCCACAATGCTTTATACACCGGCTTTACTGCAATTGAATGAGACATTTTCCTCTGTTAGCCTTTTTGTCATTAATCACTAGTTGTCATTTGCTACTTAGCAGCTACACTTAAATATTTCCTGATTCTGACCCGGGTAAGCCACTTTATCAAGGGATATCAGAAGGGTTGTGGATTATTTTGGAGCTTTGTTCAAAGCCGAAGTTGTACTTCAGGGTGTCAATTTAGGATGTTTAATGGGACTTCCTTACTGTTCCTAATCATAGTCTGGCATTGTAGGATTGCCTGAGAAACCAAGTTGTCTATGTACAAACAGGAGCAATCCCCAAAGCTATGTATATTAACAGTGATTGTGTTTACCTCTGCCCAAGGGAGGAGAAATCAGGCATCTGTAAAACAGGGGACAGGACTGTCTAAGGTGAGTAAAATCCCCTCAAGGTACTATTTCAAGTCTTTCTCAATGAACACACGTCTAAAGAAGTCATGTCTAGTACACTTCAGATGATACCTTGTGGATAATAATCTCCAATGACCTCAGGTGGAATAAACAGGATATCTTCACTGGCATGTATTGGGACACGGCAAGGTGATGGCTGGGTATGACTGATTTGAGACTGGAATTAGTGCATTTCCTAAACCTTTTGTCTGTACCGTGGTACCGAATTTCAGTCAACACAACAACTGTATAGCTCCCCAATGGAAGCAGACCTACTCGACGACACTCTTCCCTCCAAAAATGTGTTACTTAAGGCCCATATTCTTGACTCGTACAAGAACGGTTCTGTGGCAAACAAGCCATTGTTTTCCAATGGAGGAAGTGCAAACCCAGCAAGAACTGCTGAGCTAGGCGGTGCGCTAAGAGTTCACTTCAATTGAACTCTTACCTTACACCTGACGAACTGGCAAACCTCGGCGGATTGCCCCGACTCGTGTGAACAGGCATTTTATTCTTCCTGGAGCATCGGCCATCGACAACAGCTTTTCCACCCGTCTATGTTTCAGTTATTTCTTGACCAATGAAAAGAAAAGTGTGTGTTGTGGAATTCTTGCAGCTCCCAGACCTGAAGGATGCTGAGGCGGTCCAGAAGTTCTTCCTGGAGGAGATTCAGCTGGGAGAGGAGCTGTTGGCTCAAGGTAAACAAGTTTTGCTTAAATTGACATCACTTAGGCTGTGTGTGACACTCTATTCCCCATATAGGCCTGCTAGTGCACTTTTTACCAAGCGATGACCCCCTATTCCCCATATAGTGTACTACTTTGGACCAAAGCGATTGACATCCTCCCCCACTACTTTCGACCAGTGCAATGACACCTTGTGCCCCATAATGCACGACCTAATGTACTTTTGACCAGAGTAACGACACTGTTCTCCATATAATGTACTGCTCGTTTTGTCAATCTAAACCTCTTTGCGCTCGGTCTTCCGGTATAGGAGACTACGAGAACGGCATCGAGCACCTGACCAACGCCATCGCCGTGTGCGGCCAGCCCCAGCAGCTTCTCCAGGTGCTGCAGCAGACTCTCCCGCCACCAGTCTTCCAGATGCTACTCACCAAACTGCCCACCATCAGCCAGGTACAGTTCTTTTCTCCACTTCAAGGTCATTTAGCAGACACTCCTACCCTGGGCTGCTTACAGTAAATGCATACAAGCAAGGAAGCTAATGTATCTAATATCTAGTCAGAACTGCAATCCTATTCAAAATTGAGCTTGTGTAACAACCCCAACTCTAACCACCAGCCAGGTATAGTGCCTCTCATACATTTCAGGGTCATTTGCAGTTGCAGGTACTGAAAAGTGATGTTGCGCTGTGCTATAACCATTGCCACAATGTGTGTGCAACACAGTCTGCTACAGATAGTTTTTGACTAACTAACTTTTTAGTGCCCGCGTCTGCAGCAGGTACGATTCAGAGCAATTTACAGTAAGTGTATTCAAGCAAGAAAGCGAGGAAACCAAGTAGGGCTGGCCAATATGGCCTAAAAATTCTATCTTTATTTCTTAACATTGGTGAGTCACAATATACCTTGATTTTATTTTTAAACATTTTCCCTAAGCTTTGTTGCACAGTAAAAGGTCAATACACCTCATTTCAAACAGTCAGCAATAATCTAACTGAATTCAGGGCTTGTAAAATTATAACTAAGCTAAATACGATCCTTCCACAACCATAAGACTGACTAATAATTGAATTATTTGATTAATAGTTTAACCTGCTTTTAAAAGAAAAAAATCATTGATCTGTCTATGAAATTGCATTTATTTTTTACAAATTTAACCAGAACCGTGCACCAACTTCTTGTAGCAGGCATAATAGAACATTTTACACAGGTCTCGTAAAATCACTCAAGCACAAACCCACGCGCTAGTGAGTAGCCAGCTAATGTTTATTTCAAGTCTAACCAACTTGAATCTATTTGCTAGCTAACAAGGTAGAACAGTTGGAACTTATTTAGATATCGAAATCAAGTGGCCTACCTGGATAAACCGATGCTTATTTCTCAGAATGAGGATAAATTGCCAATTCCTAATGTAAATTTATTTTTATGCCCCATTGCACATTTATAAAAACACAGACTAGACAGCTGGCACATAAGTCTGTGGCTAAAATGCTGCTAGCGGTACAGCGCGTGACAGACTGAGCATGATTTTCCCACCATCATATTCATTGATACTCGTTTTAGTAGGGTCTGCTCTGTACTACATTTTGAGAGTTGACACACAAAACGGGTATCATTAGAAAGGTTAAGTTCTCGTCTATTTCAGTAACAGTGTCTATGCATTTCGGTGTTCCTATGACTGGTTCTGTTGGACCAAACCTCAAATGCTGCAAATAGCGAAGTTTAACGTCCTCTGTGACAACAAGCAGTTTCTTTCATCTTTGTTGTTGTGAGGGGCTTGGTGTCTGTGTGCTAGTGGGAAGGTGCACAAGGAGCAAAGGAGATGAGACCAAAAAGATACAAGCTCATAAAAATAATAAAAATGTAGATTCCTGCGATACAGGCATCTGAACATTTTAGCAAAAACAAATGTTGATGAATTAGATCTCGCCCAGCCCTAAAACCAGTTGTATTATATGCTAGACAGAAGTACAATCTGATTCAAATCAATTTGTTTTGGTCACGTGTTTAACAGATGTTATTGTGGGTGTAGCGAAATGCTTATATAAAAAAAATACTGCCATGTTGCCTAGGGGAATAGATGCACGGCTGCCCTCTTATCGGCACCATTTTTTTTCAAGAACGAGCTTAGGTAACAAACATGACTGAGACTGAAACACAGCTCATGACTTTGGTGGAGCTGTATGTGCCTCCAAGTACAGATCCAGCATACTGCTTTTACCTATCAAACCTTGTCAAAAAACTATGATGGTCTTTCTAACATAATGAAAGGCACCCCACCACACTGTTTAACCATCTTCAGTCCTTTCAGGGGCTGCATGTCTCAACCATAGAGTAGGAGTGCTGATTTTTAGGGTCAGTTTTTACCTTGAGTAAGAACATGGACAGAGCCCGTATTCATAATACATCTGAGTAGAAGAAGATGCTTTTTGAATATGGGCCCTGATCCTAGATCAGCACTTCTACTCGGAGACTCTTTTTATGGTTATGGTCCGAGATCAACAACGAAGAGGAAACTGGACACTTTTTGCATGTTTCTGGCTTTAGAATTTGACGTTATTTCCCTCTTTCCTGCAGCGTATTGTCAGCTCACAAGGTAGCTTGAATGAAGAGGACTTAGAATGAGGATCGTCGCTGGAGATTTCCCCTCGGAACCCTCCTATAACGGAGTGCCCCTAGATGCTGATCTTGGGTCAGTTCTGTATTTCCCCCACTAATGGTTAAGGTTGGGATTGGGGGAGGGGAAGCTGATCCTAGATCGGTACCTAGGGGAAAGTTAATCCCGGTGCTCCTATAACCAATTTTCTAGACAAGTCAGGAGAAGAGGTTAACTTTTTTTTACTCGCTTCTTGGAGGGTATTGAACATTCTTTCGCTTCTGTCCAAATGAAAGAAACATGAACCTGTCCCCCACACGTGTGTTACTATTGGTCGCATCAAATTACCATATCGTGATTTGCAGCAACCAATCAAAAATGCCTATCGGACAGCATTTTTATTGGATTCATATGCAGTTAGAAAAATACATTGTTTTGCTTCTCTTAGTGGTCGGTCTCTGGAAGGTGTAGCAAAGCATTTTACAATATCATCCCTGCAACCACTCCCACGTTTACACAGCTCTGGGACCATATGTATTAAGCGTCTGGAGTAGGAGTGCTGATCTAGGATCAGGTCCCCCCCTGCCCATGCATTCTTATTCATTGTGATCTAAAATGGATCCTAAAAAAGCATTCCTACTTGATACATATAGCCCCTGTATTAAAACCTCTTTCTACAAACTTCTTAGATCACATGTAAGGAACAAGGAAATTGAAAGAGTGTCTCAATGTTGTTGCTTCATTGTATTTAAGTTATTGCTTTGATTTCAGTCCGACATGGAGATACTTTAGAAAGTGATTGAATGTTCTGTTCAGTCATTAAGAGGTTGTTCCTCTTTGTAAGAAATCGAAATAAAAAGGTAAATGACACTTGCTTCTAAAAGTTTATTTAGTCTCTCGGGTATTAATGTCCAGAATAGTTCATTCATGTTTTCCCTACCATTAGGTGGGACCATAGACGTATAGTTGAAGTCAGAAGTTTACATACACCTTAGCCAAATACATTTAAACTCAGTTTTTCACAATTCCTGACATTTAATCCTAGTAAAAATTCCCTGTCTTATTTAGGATCACTTTATTTTAAGAATGTGAAATTTCAGCTTTGATTTCTTTCATCACATTCCCAGTGGGTCAGAAGCTTATATACCAAATACTAATTGAGTGTAGCATTGTCTTTAAATTGTTTAACTTGGGTCAAATGTTTCAGGTAGCCTTTCACAAGCTTCCCACAATAAGTTTTGTGAATTTTGGCCCATTGCTCCTGACAGAGCTGGTGTAACTGAGTCAGGTTTGTAGGCCTCCTTGCTTGCACATGCTTTTTCAGTTCTGCCCACATGTTCTATAGGATTGAGGTCAGGGCTTTGTGATGACCACTCCAATACCTTGACTTTGTTGTCGTTAAGCCATTTTGACACAATTTTGGAAGTATGCTTGGGGTCATTGTCCATTTGGAAGACCCATTTGCGACCAAGCTTTAACTTCCTTACTGATGTCTTAAGATGTTGCTTCAATATATCCACATTTTCCTCCCTCATGAAGCCATCTTTTGTGAAGTGCACCAGTCCCTCCTGCAGCAAAGCACCCCCACAACATGATACTGCCACCCCGTGCTTCACGGTTGGGATGGTGTTTTTCGGCTTGCAAGCCTCCCCCACTTTGCTCCAAACATAACGATGGTCATTCTGGCCAAACAGTTCTATTAGACCAGAGGACATTTCTCCAAAAAGTACAATCTTTGTCCCCATGTGCAGTTGCAAACCATAGTCTGGCTTTTTTAATTGGCGGTTTTGGAGCAGTGGCTTCTTCCTTGCTGAGGGGCCTTTCAGGTTATGTTGATATAGGACTTGTTTTACTGTGGATATAGATACCTTTGTACCTGCTTCCTTCAGCATCTTCACAAGGTCCTTTGCTGTTGTTCCGGGATTGATTTGCACTTTTCACACAAGTACGTTCATCTCTAGGAGACAGAACACGTCTCCTTCCTGAGCGGTATGACGGCTGCGTGGTCCCATGGTGTTTATACTTGCGTACTATTGTTTGTACAGATGAACGTGGTACCTTCAGGCTTATGGAAATTGCTCCCAAGGATGAACCAGACTTGTGGAGGTCCACAATTCTTTTTGAGGTCTTGGCTGATTTTCCCATGTCAAGCAAAGAGGCACTGAGTTTGAAGGTAAGCCTTGAAATACATCCACAGGTACACCTCCAATTGACTCAGGCTACTTGACATCATTTATCAGAAGCTTCTAAAGCCATGACATCATTTTCTGGAATTTTCCAAGCTGTTTAAAGGCACAGTCAACTTAGTGTATGTAAACTTCAGACCCACTGGAATTGTGATACAGTGAAATAATCTGTCTAAACAATTGTTGGAAAAATGACTTTTGTCATGCACAAAGTGGATGTCCTAACCGACTTGCCAAAACTATAGTTTGTTAACAAGAAATTTGTGGAGCGGTTGAAAAACGAGTTTTAATGACTCCAACCTAAGTGTATGTAAACTTCCGACTTCAACTGTACATGTTAATATATTACATTGGGTGGGATAGCCCCAACCCCAAAAAAACAACTGTTTCAACTGGAAATGTGGGTAGGCATGGATGTTACGTCAGGAACGCTTACACACCATCTCATGATATAGCTCCACTGACATGTTAATTGTACAACACATTTTATCTGCTTTAACAATATCAAATCATTTACATCACAACAGTCCAAAGGCACAAAGCACAGACCATCAAATGTGTACGACCTGCTTCCTTTTCCTCGGTTTGAGTTTCTTCTTCACAGCTTTTTTTCTGTTTGGGTCAGCCATCTCACCTTTGAAGGAAGAGGGGCCGGTGGTGGCTTTCGTTGCCCTGCCTGGACTTTTCTTGAATGGCTTCCCCATCAATTTGAGGCCCCTTCCCCTGCGGCCTCCCGGAAGACTTGTTTTGGGGACCGTCCTGGCCCGGGCTCTCCTTAAATCCCCCTTTGGTAGGCTCCTTCCCTGCACCCTTAGTCTCTCTTTCTTTCCCTCTGGGACCTCTATGCACCACTTTCTCCTTCTTCACTGACTTCACCCGGACTGACCTCCCCAGGAGTTTTGAGCCATCTAGTTTCAAGGCCAGCTGGACCGCATCGACGCTCTACAACAAAAGCTTTAGCCATTAGAGATGATGCAGGGGGTGTAGTTAGAAAAGATGTTTCGTAATACAGATTAGTAGTTAGTCTAAACCCAAACTGTGTGCTGCTGCCGTATGGGACTTGGCCAGCTCAGTAGTGGGAAGACTGCTGTAATGCATACATAACTGCTTCACACACATCTCTGAGCAGGTTGGGTGTGTATGAAATGTGCGTTCTTTTTCTCACCTGGAATAAGATGTAGCCGAAGCCCTTGCCCATTCCAGAGTTCTTGTCCCGCACCAGCCGCACCCCCTCCACCTTGCCACTGTCCTCAAAGTGCTGTCGCAGTGGCAATTTGTTTATATCTGCAAGTTAATACAGTATAACCTGAATTTTATCGCTTTCCTTTTGACTGAGACGTTCACAGGAAAGTAAAACCCTCTTAAATAGCTACTCCCAGACTGGTAGACTGACAATGAATATTGACCTCTTGTGATCGTGCTGAAAGACAAAACTATTTTATTCAATGTAGCAGCATCCTTGCTCAAACAAGTTTATATAAAAATCAAAAGATTAAGCTAATGTCAATTTATCACCTTAACTGGATCAAACTGTCAGCAAGTGCATTCTATTGCCACCAAGTATACCGATGTTAACGCTAGGCAGGTTCTGTGCTTTTTAAAATGTCATGGGACACTTACCGATGAACTTTGAGACCCTGTCGACCCAGATGTGAAAGTTTTTCTCAATCTCCATGCCGTTCCTGCAAGAATTAAAGTAATACTTATTAACCCACAAGGGCATAAACATAACACTTGATAATCTCTCGGACAGACGCAAGTAACATATGACTGGGATTTGACGCCTAATGAGGAACTTTGTTCTGGTACGCAGAGTTTTGACACTGATCATTTGGAGAAATCACGATTTCGCAGGTGCTCACATCTTCGAATTTCTGAAGGGAAGTGTAATAGAGCATCTGACGCAATTAAGCAAGACTTTAGTTCTGGGTTTACGAGATTATGATAACTTAAAACAGACATGATAAAATTCAAGTTGAATGCTTGCCAGTTACTGTACCTTTCCAATGCCTTCTCGGCTCCTTCCTCAGCTTCGAACACCACGTAGGCATTGATGCTCTGCTTCTTGGGGTGAACCTTGTGTCTAGAGGGAAAGCAACAACAAAAAGTACAAATGCATGCGTCATGTTACCACGGATACTCCCATTCAATCAGTGTTAGCATTTCTCATGGTAAAAAAACAGGGAAACTTACTGAATAGCTGCTACTTTGTGTGACATGGATGGATCCTCTTACCTGCAAGGAAATTGATATGTTTTAGCTTCACCGATCAGGGTTGAGTCTTCAGAAAGCGTTGTATTATTCAACTTTTATCCATTACTATGAAGCATTCAGGAAGTTCTACCCTAGTGGAAATCAAATCAAATTGTATTTGTCACATGCACCAAATACAGATGTAGTAGACCTTACAGCGGAATGCTTACTTACAAGCCCTTAAACAATGCAGTTAAGAAAATACCTAAAAAAAAAGGTAAGAGATAAAAATAAAATTAAAGAGCAGCTGTAAATAACAATAGCGGGGCTATGTACCGGTACCCCCTGTATAATGTCAATGTGCGGGGGCACCGTTGTCGAGTTATTAAAGTGACTATGCCCAGATAAGAGTAGCAGCACTGTTTCAGAGGGAGGGGGGGGGGGGGGGGGCAATGCAAATAGTCTGGGTAGCCATTTGATTAGCTGTTCAGGAGTCTTATGGCTTTGGGGTAGAAGCTATTTAGGCGCCTCTTGGACCTAGACTTGGCACTCTGGTGCCGTGCGGTAGCAGAGAGACTCTATGACTAGGGTGGCTGGAGTCTTACAATATTTTTTTTTAGCGCCTTCCTCTGACACCGCCTGGTATAGAGGTCCTGGATGGCAGGAAGCTTAGCCCCGGAGATGTACTGGGCCGTACCCGCTACCCTCTGTAGTGCCTTTTTTTTTTATTTTACCGTTATTTTACCAGGTAAGTTGACTGAGAACACGTTCTCATTTGCAGCAACGACCTGGGGAATAGTTACAGGGGAGAGGAGGGGGATGAATGAGCCAATTGTAAACTGGGGATTATTAGGTGACCATGATGGTTTGAGGGCCAGATTGGGAATTTAGCCAGGACACCGGGGTTAACACCCCTACTCTTACGATAAGTGCCATGGGATCTTTAATGACCTCAGTCAGGACACCCGTTTAACGTCCCATCCGAAAGACGGCACCCTATACAGGACAGTGTCCCCAATCACTGCCCTGGGGCATTGGGATATTTTTTTAGACCAGAGGAAAGAGTGCCTCCTACTGGCCCTCCAACACCACTTCCAGCAGCATCTGGTCTCCCATCCAGGGACTGACCAGGACCAACCCTGCTTAGCTTCAGAAGCAAGCCAGCAGTGGTATGCGGTCGGAGGCCGAGCAGTTGCCATACCAGGCAGTGATGCAACCCGTCAGGATGCTCTCGATGGTGCAGCTGGACCATGTTTGTTGGTGATGTGGACACCAAGGAACTTGGAAGCTCTCAACCTGCTCCACTACAGCCCCGTTGATGAGAATGGGGGTGTGCTCGGTCCTCCTTTTTCTGTAGTCCACAATCATCTCCTTTGTCTTGATCACGTTGAGGGAGAGGTTGTGCTTGCACCACACGGTCAGGTCTCAGGACCTCCTCACTATAGGCTATCAGGCCTACCACTGTTGTCATCAGCAAACTTAATGGTGTTGGAGTCTTGCCTGGCCGTGCAGTCATGAGTGAACAGGGAGTACAGGAGGGGCCTAAGCACGAACCCCCGAGGGGCCCCCGTGTTCAGGATCAGCGTTGCAGACGTGTTGTTATCTACCCTTACCACCTGGGGTCAGCCCATAGGGAAGTCCAGGATCCAGTTGCAGAGGAAGGTGGTTAGTCCCAGAGTCCTTAGCTTAGTGATGAGCTTTGAGGGCACTATGGCGTTGAAAGCTGAGATGTAGTCCATAAACAGCATTTTCACATAGATGTTCCTTTTGTCCAGGTGTGAGAGGGCAGTGTGGCGTGCAATAGAGATTGCATCATCTGTGAATCTGTTGGTGTGGTATGCAAATTGGAGTGGGTCTAGGGTTTCTGGGATAATGGTGTTGTGAGCCATGACCAGCCTTTCAAAGCATTTCATGGCTACGGATGTGAGTGCTACGGGTCGGTAGTCATTTAGGCAGATTACCTTAATGCTCTTGGGCACAGGGGCTATGGTGGTCTGCTTGAAACATGTTGGTATTACAGACTTAGACAGGGAGAGGTTGAAAATGTTAGTGAAGACACTTGCCAGTTGGTCAGCGCATGCTCGGAGTACACATCCTGGTAATCCGTCTGGCCCTGTGGCCGTTGACCTGAAAGTCTTACTTACATCATCTAACTCACTCAAAATGAGCACTCACATTGTCTGATGATGGGTGTGAGATGAATCTAATACAGTGAATGGAGTACTTACCACTGATCGAATGCTTTCAATGTCTCCCTGATCCTTGAAGACGAGCTGTAGTGTCTGAAAAACCAAACACAGAAACAGCATACGGCATATTTGTATTTTCACTTGATCACCATTTATTTGCTTTGATTTCAAATGCTATTTGATCCCAGGTCTGCTTTCAACATACCTAAATGAGATTATGTTCACCGCTTATAACACAACTGGGGCTGCTGTTACCTTCTTTGTGCAGCTGGCAGGAAGGTTGCCGACAAACACTGTTCGGTTTTGCTTTACCCCCTCCTCCGCAATTTGGGCTCCAGTCCTCTGTTTTTTTGTCTGCCTCTCCTCCTCTGTCGCACCCCCTTCTCCCATCTCAACATCTTTCCTTTTAGTCTTCTTGGGCATCTTTGTGACCTGTTCAGCTTCGTCAGCATTTTGTAATGCACTTTCTCTGAAAGCGACAGAGAAAGCTTTTATCTATCAATCTACATCTTTTGCAGGATATTCTTTTGCATGTCACATTTTGCTCACTCAATTTACTGAACAATAATATATAAACGCAACATGAAACGATTAACGATTTTACTGCGTTAGTTCATGTAATGATATCAGTCAATTGAATTAAATTAATTAGGCCCTACTCTACGGACTTCACAATTGAATACAGATTTGCATCTGTTGGTCACAGATAGGGGAGTTGATCAGAATACCAGTCTGCTTGATGTAACACAACACATCTCCTTCGAATAGAGTTGATTAGGCTGTTAATTGTGGTCTGTGGAATGTTGTCCCACTCCTCTTAAAATGGCTGTGCAAAGTTGCTAAATATGGTGAGACCTGGAACACGCTGTCGTACATGTAGATCCAGAGCATCCCAAACGTGCTCAATGGGTGACATGTCTGGTGAGTATGCAGGCCATGGAAGAACAGAGACATTTTCAGCTTCCAGGAATTGTGTACAGAGCCTTGCGACATGGTGCTGTGCATTATCATGCTGAAACATTGTGTTGGCGGCGGATGAATGTCACGGCAACTGGCCTCTCGTCATGGTATCGCTGTGCATTCAAATTGCCATTGATAAAATTCAATTGTGTTCGTTGTCTGTAATTTATGCTTGGCCATTCCATAACCCCACCGCCACCTTGGGGCACTCTCTGTTCACAATGTTGACATCAGCAAACTGCTCTCCCAAACAATGCCATACACGTGGTCTGCAGTTGTGAGGCCGGTTGGACGTGCTGCCAAATTCTGTAAAACGACGAAGGCGGCTTATGGTAGAGAAATTAACATTCAATTCTCTGGCAACAGCTCTGGATATTTCTGCAGTCAGCATGCCAATTGCAAGCTCCCTCAACTTGAGACATCTGTGGCATATCTGCACATTTTAGTGGCCTTTTGTCCCCAGCACAAGGTGCACCTGTGTCAAATCAAATATTATTGGTCACATACACATATTTAGCAGGATGTTATTGCGGGTGTAGCGAAATGCTTGTGTTCCTAGCTCCAACAGTGCAGTAGTATAACAATTCACGTCAATATACACATCTAAAAACAAATGGAATTAAGAAGAAAAAAAAATAGATTGAGCAATGTCAGTGGCTCATGTTCTTCATCCAGTGATATACATATGAGATGATTAAAGCAGTATGTAAACATTATTAAAGTGGCCAGTGATTCCAAGTCTGTTTATATAGGGCAGCAGCCTCTAAGGAGCAGGGTTGCGTAACCGGGTGGAAGACGGCTAGTAATGACTATTTAACAGTCCGATGGCCTTGAGATAGATGTTTTCAGTCTCTCGGTCCCAGCTTTGATGCACCTGTACTGACCTCGCCTTCTGGATGATAGCGGCCTGTTCACGCCGAAAATGTACAAATAAATGTACAAAACATTCTTTAGCCTCCACTGTGCTTACTACCAGTTGAGTAAAGGAACACAAAACATTGACTCAAAGGGAAGCACCAAATGGTAAATATTGTTATGTCACTCAAATAAATAAATATGGATTATTATAGAAACTGCTTAACGTACTGTTTGGCCCATGAGACTATAGAATCATCTACAACAGGACATCTTTTGACATTAAAATGTCAGTTTTCATTATAGTAAGCTGTAGGTGTCCTGGAGGGCAGGTAGTTTGCACCCGGTGATGCGTTGGGCAGACTACAGTACCCTCTGGCGAGACCTGCAGTTGCGGGCGGTGCAGTTGCCGTATAAGGTGGTGATATAGCCCGACAGGATGCTCTCAATTGTGCATCTGTAAACGTTTGAGGGTTTTAGGGGCCAAGCAAAATTTCTTCAGCCTCGAGGTTGATGAGGAGCTGTTGCGCCTTCTTCACCACACTGTCTGTGTGGACCATTTCAGATCGTCAGTAATGTGTACGTCAAGGAACTTGAAGCTTTCCGTTAATGTTGATAGGGGCATGCTCCCTCTGCTGTTTCCTGAAGTCAGCGATCATCTCCTTTGTTTTGTTGACGTTGAATGAGAGGTTATTTTGCTGCACCTCTCCCAAGGCCCTCACTTCCTCCCTGTAGGCTGTCTCATCATTGTTGGTAATCAGGCCTACAAATGTTGCGTTGTCTGCTAACTTGATGATTGAGTTGGAGGTGTGCGTAATCATGGGTGAACAGGGAGTACAGGAGGGGGCTGGGCATGCACCTTGTGGGTCCCCTGTGTCTAGGATCAGCATCTGGGCTGGCAGCCTTGCGGGGGTTAACACGCTTAAATGTCTTACTCACGTTGGCCACAGAGGAGAGCCCACAGTCCTTGGTGTGGTCTGCGTCGGTGGCACTGTGTTATCCTCAAAGCGGGGGAAGGTGTTTATATTGCCGGGAAGCAAGACGTCTGCGAAGTGGCTGGTCTTCCTTTTGTAGTCAATGATTGTCTGTTGACCCTGCCACATACTTTTGTGTAATGATCATCTTGATACGCCACCCTTGTCAGGTGGATGGATTATTTTGGCAAAGGAGAAATGCTCACTAACAGGGATATAAACAAATTTGTGCACAATATTTGAGAGAAATACATTTGTGCATATGGAACATTTCTAGGATCTTTTATTTCAGCTCATGAAACATTGGACCAACAATTTACATGTTGCGTAAAAAAAAGTTACATTTAAAAGTGTGCGTTTCCCGAACTACCTTGTATTACCAACAATGTACAAATTGAACATAATTATTAACGTTAGATACATGAGGATACTCGTGGAATGGCGACTAACCTCTCTCCGGAAAGTGTATTTTTCATGGTCAGTTCACTTCAATGTTCTCGATGGTTGATTCCAGCTGGTTTGAATGATGAGACAATCTTATAAAAACGTGATTTTTATCATGGAAATAATTAATCAAATAATTTGCACGGGAAGTTATAATGAACACATCGCATTAGAAATATGTGTTGATGCCAAAAAGAAATGTAGCTATTTACTCACGTTTTACTCCATGAAGAGCTGTCCTTCACCTAATTATGTCCTACCATGCACAACGCAATTGTAAATGTTCCCTAGCTGTTACATATGGGTGGGCTTTCATCCAGTGATCTAAATATAGATGCATTGATTGTTACCCGACTATAACGATGATGGCTATTTAAACAATGACACTAAAATAACGTTTATTGCCGGTAACTTAATCATTAATAATCTATCAAACTTGTACGGCAAACGTGTGCCTCATCATATTCAGTTACTTCCTATCGGCGTTTGTGAGCTGTGATTATTTATGCTGCTGCGAAATATGACCAAAACTCTCTGATTTAAGGTAACTTTCAAACACATATTTGGAAATAACATTACAGTATATCCATTCTGTGGACACGTGGTCCTCGTGTTTCATTGGCAGTGAAGATGTTTGTAGTAGCCAATCAAATAAAGCCAAACAACATTGCAGTTTCTTGGGAGTTGACATGACAGCAAGTATTTTAGCTAGCTAACGTTATTACCTAATGCTTTCTTAAATAGCACTGTCAAAGTACAGCAAGTAAGTACAGAAGGCTTTACCTGCTCATTCTTTTTCATTGCACATATATAGGTCGACTTATACCCAACGTTATAGATTCAGTGAGTTCAATGAGAGTCCCTTGCCAGACACAAGCCACCACCATGGACGAGTGCCTTCCATCAGACGCAGTGGGCAGACGTGTGGCGGGGAGCGTGGCACGGTGCGGTTTGTTGGCACTGTACCACCAACTGCGGGTAAGCTAACTAGCTACAGACGGCTTGGGATATCGATATAATAGGCAAAATGACATAAGAGTTATCCACAGTGTGTGTGGCAGCACTGTTTGAGAGAAATGCACAAGTATTATTGGTCATGCACTATAACCAAGTAACGTTACTTATTCAATGCCTGTGCTTACCAATTCCTCTGTGCTTAGGGTTGTGGCTTGGTGTGGAGTGGGACAACCCTGATCGAGGCAAACACAATGGAAGCCATGAAGGTGGCCACTACTTCACGTGCAGGTGAAGTAAACCATATCTAGTATCTCCATGATGGTCGCATGACATAGGTGTCATCCTAATTACTGTTAACCCATACGTAAAATCTTCTGTAATTTGGTCAGCTGTGTGATTAATTTCTGTGTTCATACCTGTTAGAAATTGAAATTCTAGCAAAAATGAAGTCTCCGCCCTCAAAAAAGGAAACAGATATTTGTTTAGGTTTGGAATGTGGCCGTGATGTGTTTTTGCTGCTCTCAGACCAAGGTTCTCTCCCCCTCCACCCCACCAAAGGCACCCGAAGGGAGGCTCTTTCGTCCGGCCCAAGAAGGCCAGCTTCGGGGTGGACTACCTGACGGCCATCAGGTGGCGTTACGAGATGGAGGAGAGGAGATCCAGATCTCCACGAGGACGGTGGAGATGGTGGGCTTCGAGGCCATCTCAGAGAAACAGAAGTAAGGGGACAACAAGGCTTCGGAGCCCGAGAGTGAGAGGGCATTTTAGTCCAGGATTAGGCTTAATCTGATTTAGGGAATCTGTCCCAACGTGGGCTTATTTGAACAGTCAACTCCGTATGTACTGTTTGCAATAGTTAAGGAATATTGTTAAAGCATGCCACCTATACCAGAGGATGCCAGTATCAGGTCCCCAAAAAGCGGTTTCTGACCTAAATGGTATTCCCTGGTTAAATAAATAAATATAAAGTTAAGAATGTTATAAAAAAGGAGGCTAATGCACTTTAATTGGGACTGTTGAACTGCACCACTCTCCAACAGAGTTTGCACTTCTGATGCGCAGTCATCTGTACTTATTCAGTGAAAAGCATCGTTGTCATCTGTGCTTCTCCGCAGGGTGGAAAACCTCACCGATGTTGCGCGAGGTTTCCGGCCCCTGCAAACGAAATCCAAAACACCACTCCCCGTATCCTTTCATTTAGTAGCTTTTAATTAGTTAAATAAGTGCCCATGTCAAAAAAAAATACAACTATCATTTTTGTTCATTTTAATTATTTATTTTTAAACCCATTTATTCACCCATTTGGGCCAATTGTGCGCCGCCCCATGGGTCTCCCGGTCGCGGCCTGCTGTGACAAAGCCAGGATCTCTAGTGGCACTGCTAGAAACTGCGATGCAGCGCCTTAGACCGCTGCGCCACTCGGGAGGCCACAAAATTGTTCATGTTAATAATACTTGAGTGCACTTCTCTGACCTGGAATTACTGTGATATGTAGCGACATTACACCATGTTTGAGTCCCAAATGGCACCCCTTTTCCCTATATAGTGCACTACTTTTGACTAGGGCTCTGATCAAAAGCAGTGTGTGTTTATTTGGGACGCAGCCCCCCCCTGGTCCTGTTAGTAAATGTACGGTCCACCCACCCAATTGAATTAGCTTGGGGGAAGCATTGATTGGACATTTAGCTGATGGTACGCTACTACTGCATCCTTAATGGTCCCTGTCAGACGTGCTGATGTTGGGCCTGTGTGGGAACCTCCTGTGCTGCTGGGACGACATGATGGCCGTCACGGAGCAGATGGAAGGAACTCAAAGAGCTTCAGCTAAGGTAGATCACACTGAATAATGGTGTGTGTTTTTGTGCCTGACCTTTCTCAACCTCTGATCCCCTCACTGACGTGTCTCTCTCTCGTCCTCTGTCCCCTCAGCCACAACAGACTGCGTGTGCCCTCCAACCCTACGGTGCGACCTCGGACCTTCCCCTGCCTCAGGGTCCTCTCCCTCACCAACTGTGCCCTCACGTGGT
Organism: Salvelinus fontinalis; assembly: GCF_029448725.1. Taxonomy (NCBI): domain Eukaryota; kingdom Metazoa; phylum Chordata; class Actinopteri; order Salmoniformes; family Salmonidae; genus Salvelinus; species Salvelinus fontinalis. The sequence goes on along the minus strand of NC_074704.1, from coordinate 24,507,754 downwards.
GACAGCCACCACCCTGTACCCTTCCCTTAGGCATTATGGGTCTCTTTCTCAATGCATCTTTCCTCGATTCCTTGCATCCTCTATGCTTACATCCTCAAAACCCATTGGAGAAGAAGACTGGAGGGAAAGAACCTTGGACTTTATCCACCTATATGGTTGAGAAGGAGATAGGATGTGAGGAATTGATGATGGATTCATTCAGATCGATCCCATCTGAAGAAAATACAATTTTGCAGGCTGATTTTATTTTTATAAGGTGTTTTTGTACCAGTTAATACGTTAATAGATCATTAAGTTGCAGTGCACGATATGTTAATTAACGAGCTGGTGCAAACCTGTGAAGGCCTAATGAAATGAGAAAAACTTCTCTATATGCTGTCTCTTTACATTTATCCTCTCTCCCTTTGGTGTTGGTCTGTTAGCTGCTTGAGTGCGCCCCCATGTGGCCACTGCTGGAAGATCTCTACGTCTCTGAGAATGACATCACTGAACTGCAGAGGTAAGGTTTTAGCCGTTTTGAGTCTCCCTTACGATTTAGTTTTTTTAAATTTCTGAAACAACATATAGAACTGATGTGTATTTCCGCCTCTTTCGCGCAGGCCAAACAATGTCTTACAGTCCTTGGCAGTTTTGGATCTCTCAACAAACCCTTTGGTTGATGGAACCGTACTGAGTATTGCCTAACTGCCGAGGTAAGAGCGAGCATAACCCTACCAGCACAGCCACTTGTCATAACGGTTCTCTACGTCTTATGACAAATGACATAGCCCTGTCGGTAGCTTGGACTTGGGCATTGACAGTTGTTGAGAGTACTTTACTTTCGTGAGCAATAATCAACAAAACATATTTTTTTGTATACATACTAATATCCTAATAAATGTGTATTTCGCTATTTGCTTAACATTAGCATTTCAATGAATAAGCATTTGTAACATTCATAATAACTTGTGGCATTTACCATAAAGTGTAACCTTTTTACATCCATGAATTTCAGACTGGAGAATCTAAATATGTCGAAGACTGGTTTGTCAGCCTTGAGGTTTGATGATGCACTACCTGGTAAAGTTTACATCCACACTTTTTTCGAAAACGTTATATTTTTTGTGTGTTTGTTATTGGAAGTCAAGTTGAATGAACATATCAGGAGAGATATTTGAACAAGGTTTCCGAACATGCATATGGATCTGTGTTTTGATGACAGGTAATTTCACAACGTGTACAACTGTAAGAGCGAAAGATCAACATTGAGTATGCTAGTATTTTTTTCCCCATGTCTTCTGAAGGTTGCATAACAGCAATGTTTCCTGCCCTGAAAATTCTCACAGTTAATAGCGACAACATTTCAGAGGTGAGTATCGTCTGTGAGTGGAGATGAAACGTTATGAACATTTCATATCACGATCGTGACACATTGTCACGGTTATCAGTATTATCGCGGTATTGTCAAAATGTGCTGGAAATGTTCAAAAAGTACTGATACATACACAGGGAAATAATTTCACCAAGTTTTATATTGAAAACCAACAAATACAATTAGCAGCACTATGCACTTTGTGCATAGACATTAAAATAATAACATTAAAGATGGCACCATGTGGCCATGAGAGGTAAAAGTTTCCCTCGTGGAGGTTTAAATGAACACAACCTTTAAGGAAGCAAATCAAATGTGCATATAAAAGCAACACAAGTAAAGCAATGTGCACGTAAGAGCAATACAACCATATGTAAACACATCCAATGTGCACGTAAGAGCAATACAACCATATGTAAACCAATCAAATGAACAGCACTGATTGTATGTCCGTTCTCTCCTTCATACAGAAATAAGGTGCTGCTGGCCTAACGTCCTGTACGGATGCATCTTTGTTCACTTGAGAATGAAATGTAAAAATGTCAGCATATTTACTTGGTCCGGTTTAAGTAGTGATCTGCGAGGGGAGACAATGTGCCCGCTGGCACTGAATACCCTCTGATGGCACGCTGTTTGCTGGGATGCACAAAAGCTGCCTGGCAACCCTGTCAAGGTGAGACAGCTCTGATGCATGGTCCCTCCACCACACCAGTGGATCCTCTTCTGCTGGAATGGGTGGCAGAGACAGGTAGACCTTGATCTCTTCTTTCACTCTGTCTTCTGGGGAGGTCGGAATCTGACCCTCTTTACCTCAACAAGGCAGCAGAGAGGTGATCTTTCTCAGCAACCCAGCCAGGCCTTTCCCCTCTGATGCCGCTGTGGGGGTGGAGGTGCTGCTGGTGCTTTGTGGTTCTTCCCTGACTTGTGCAGCTGCCAGCTTCAAGGCCTCCTGGACACAGCTGTCAGTGTCAACTTTTGCAGCCTCAGGCTCATCTAAAAAGCTCCTTTTGAAGCGTGGGTCAACGAAACAAGCCATGTGCATGACTCTTTCTTTGCCTTCTCTGTGTATCTGTTAAACTTCTTCGGGATCGGTGTCCCTTCCACGGGACGGTTGAGCTAACCTAGGCTAATGCGATTAGCATGAGGTTGTAAGTAACAAGAACATTTCCCAGGACATAGACATATCTGATATTGGCAGAAAGCTTACATTCTTGTTAATCTAACTACACTGTCCAATTTACAGTCGCTATTACAGTGAACGAATATCATGCTATTGTTTGAGGAGAGTGTCTAATTTTGAACATGAAGATATTAATAAACAAATTAGGCTGTCTTGATACAACATTTTGAACAGAAATACAATGGTTCATTGGATCAGTCTAAAATTTTGCACATACACTGCTGCCATTTAGTGGCCAACGTCGAAATTGCACCTGGGCTGGAATAATACATTATGGCCTTTCTCTTGCATTTTAAAGATGGTACAAAAAAAATACAAAATCATGTTTTTTTTCTTTAGTTCTTCGTATTATCTTTTACCAGATCAATTGTGGTGTTCTCCATTCTTTTCACATTTCCATAAACTTCAAAGTGTTTCCTTTCAAATGGTACCAAGAATATGCATCTCCTTGCTTCAGGGCCTTAGCTACAGGCAGTTAGACTTGGGTATGTAATTTTAGGCGAAAATTGAAAAAAAAGGGGTAAGGTCTTCTCTCATTACCCTTTTCATCTCCTTTGTCGGGGACGGCTCCGTATCCTTTTCCACCAGAACATCACGGTGATGTGGTCCAGGACAGGCTTGATGGCTGACAGTGTCTCTGAGCAAGTTTACAGATGCACAGACTGAGGAGCTGGCACAGTTGCACCATGACACATGCCGGTATCCTTGGACATCAGATGCCATGTTCCTCTTTCACCAGCCAGTGTCGCACAGACTGGCTGCTGTTGGCTGACGAAACGCTCAAGGATCTTGTGTGTAGATCCCCATCAGGTCACCACATGGATCAGAGCCTTCTGTGGCATGTTGAGGGCAGCTTGCTTTTCTCTCAGTTCTCTCCTTCTCTTCCAGCTTCGTGAGAAGCCTTGGATGAGATGACGGCACTCCTTGACTGCTGTGTCAACTCTCTGAATTGTCAGAGCCTTTGAGATGGCCATGTTCAAATTATTGCCAAAGCACCAAAGCCACAGATCTGGGAACTCTTCAAAAGCCTTGATCATGTTTGTTGCGTTGTCTGTGGTTATGCAGACAAGGTCTTTCTTGTTGATCCCACCCACTCTTTCAGCATATTCTCAAAAAACTCTGATGTTGTGAGTCGAGTGATCTTCTCGGAAGAACTGTGTTTCCAGGCAGTTTGATCCCAGTCGCCAGTCTGGGGTGAGGTAATGGATAGTGAAGCTGATGTAGGGTTGACCACCCTCGCTTTCGCTGGTCCAGAGGTCAGTAGCTGCAGCAAACCGTATGCCTTGAGCCAAACTTTTTCCAACATCAGCTTTAACCTGGTTGTACAGGTTTTGGGATTTCAGTCTTGGAAAATAATATTCGTGATGGCACGGCAACCTTCATCAGCCTCAGAAAGCCAGGCCTCTCAACAATTTGAAATGGCATCATGTCCTTTGCAATGTAATATGAAAGGCCTGCAGTGAGGTCTTGAGCATTTATTGATGTGGATGCATAAGCAGCCTGCCTTTTTAAATGCTTGCTTCAGTGTCTGTGTCACAACTGTAGATGAGGGACCAGTAGCATCACTGGGTTTGCCTGCTGCACGCCCACTCTGTAAACAAGGGAATAGAAAATGTTTTATTATTATTATTACATTATTATTATTATTCAACCTCTCTCTCTCACACATAGTCTGTCTTCTGTGTTGCATTTGAGTATATGCAATGACCCCATGCACAATTTACATAAATACAAATGAGTCTTAAGAAGAAAGTTGCAATGAGCCCAACAATTGACATAAATACAGGAGTCTTGTATAGGAGTCTATAGTGTTTCTCCCGTTGGAACACTTTTACAACCAAGTCGACGACTGCCGGATTTTAAATGAACAAAATGTTGTTTGGGTGACTAAACTACATAACACGGTGCATTGGGCGTATCGAGTCTGCAGACACACGACTCATACAGCAGCAGAACAACGGGTAGTGTTTTTACAAGAGTAGGTAACACTGAAAGCTTCAGTTTACATTATTTACACGCTATTAGCAAGTTAGACAAACCATGATATTTTCCTCCATTCCGAAGTCCCCACATCATGCATTGAGCTAAAAGTTAATTTACCTTGCATTCGCTCTAAAGTAGTGGGTGGTGGTCATGAAGATGACTCGAGATTAAAAGTGTTGCCCCCTTTCGCAGAGATTTTCTCTCTCTTTTTGCTTGTTCTGCAGACAGGGTCACCATCTTCGATTAAGTTTCCCTCAGCACTCTTGTAAAACCCAAAAATACGACCACACTTCACAGCTCTGTCACTGCCTTCCGCCATGTTTTCACACAAAACTAAACCCACGTTGCATGCTGCGCCTGCGCCAGACTTGCTAACTTTGGTTGATGCTGGACAGTATTTACCGTGAGTTTTTCAAACCTCTGTAATCAAACACGGTTTTAATGATAATTAACATTTCAAATGGTCATACTAACCGTCGGGAATTTTACCGTGGTTTATCGTGAAACCGGTAACCGTTTCATCCCTATCTGTTAGTAAGGTCTCTCTTCTAAGAGAGATTTTATTTTAATGAAATGTATCTGGATATATGAATGATGAATTACTAAAACTAATTTGATGAATGTCACTAACGTTAGTCTGCAAAAAGTTAATACTTGTTCTGTAAAGATAGGTAGTGGGGGGGGGAAAGAAAGTTTTCACATGTAACTCAACCCTTTATCTCCCCTTTCTCTCTCTTTCCAAACTCTACACACACACCCTCTTGTGCTTACACACTGACACTGCAATACATACAACAATAAAAATCACACATTCAAACACACAGTCACTGACACACACTCTTACAATCTCATTCACTCACTGACACACACACACACACAGTGGTCGGTAATAAACGAGCTAGAGAAGCTGCAGAGCCTGGTCCGGTTGTCTTGTCGGCAGAACCCCCGGCACAGCCATGCAGCTGCTCATCGCCAGGGTGGGCCGGCTGGAGGCCCTCAACAGGTGGACGGTGAGGCCCCGTCCTCCATTTAACGCTACCGCCAAACCTGGGTGTGTTCATTAAGCTCCATTTTTAATACACACGGTTCTGAAAGACAGACCCAGCTCCTTACAGTTGATCCACACATGGCTGTCATGCAATATATACTGGTGCGATTAATGTTCAGCCACTGCGCGCAAGCGTAAAGTGATAGCTGTGATAGATCCAGCTATATGTCTTCATCCCAAATGAATGGAAAAGATATGCACCGAAGAAAACCAGGAAATTAGACGGTGCTTACTGTATCTTCATTCGAGATTTGAGGCATGTAATAGCTGGATCTACGCATGTCATGGGACGTGGTTTCATCTAGACATTGTGAAATGTTCCTATTTAAAGCTATATATGTTTCCTTCTCGTATATCCCCCTATGAATCTATCAGTGTTTGCGGATGCGCTTGCTGAAATCCTCCATTCTCTTTCCCTGTTACCGTGGTTACCTGTAGGTCCTGCCTGAGGACAGGAGGGGGGCGGAGCTGGACTACTGCAAGATGTTCGGGCTAGAGTGGCTGGCATCCGGGGGACACCGAGACCCCCAGCAGAACCGCCCCAGTGCTGAATTCACCGCACAGCACCCCCGCTATCAGTCTCATACAGAGTGAGTCAAGAGTGGTACATTCCTCCTGAGGTTTCCCGGCCCTGTGCTGCAACACCCTATTTCAGACTGAGAAGTGGTACAGCCCATCCTATATCTACTCCACTATAGGCATTTCTGAAGAAAAAAACATTTAATGTCTTGTTATCTGCCATACTGCTACCCATATCGCGAGAAAGAAGTGATACAACGCAACCCATGTCACCATGCCGTCACTCTTACAAAAGAGACAATGGCGATCCTAATTCCCGCCCTGTATCATGAGTTCAAGGAATTTACAGAGGCTCGATATCGTTTGTTTTTCAGAATACGGAGCTCCAGAAGACAGCGAACTGAAGAAGCAGGAGCCATTTGCGTTGAAAAATCAGCTCTTAAGTGAGTCCTCCTCACTTCTCCTAAGCCTAATTTCTACAGTCCCGTGTAGCTCAGTTGGTAGAGCATGGCACTTGCAGTGCCACGGTTGTGGGTTCGATTCCCACAGGGGACTAGTATAAAAATGTATGCACTCAGTACTACTGTAAGTCGCTCTGGATAAGAGCGTCTGCTAAATGACGTAAATGTACAGATTGCAACGCAAGAATGCAATTAGCTATGCAAAAGGACAATCCTATATAGTTGCATCAAGTTACAAATTCCGGGGCTGCACACATTTGCGAAAAGCAGTGTTTCTTAATCTTGGTCCTGGGTTTTTTGTCCTAGCACTACACACCTGATTCCACTAATAAACGTATTATCAAACATTTAATAAGTGTAATCGGCTGTCTAGGGCAAACACTAAAATGTGTCCCCCAAGACCAGGATTATGAAGCGGTTATGGAATGAATTAGATAATTTTTTTAATGATTTGGTAATAACCTGTAATGTGCTGTGACCCAATAAACACATATAAATATTTAGTCAGGAGACGAGTCAGAGTATCAAAATTGCATTAGTTCGTATAAATAATATAAAATTTCATACGACCCCCACCAGGCATAACAACAACATTTGTTTGTCCGGATGAGACGGACCGAAAATCTATAGTGAAGAAACTTCCAGGTAAAGACTCCCACCTGACTTCATCAGCTAGTTAGATGGCATTTGATATTATTATAATGATTATTATTATATTATGTGCGATAGCTAAGCAAATGAATTGAGGTGTGCATGGATGTGCCGGACTCCAGACCACATATACCCCCTGGCAAATTTGTATCCCTCTTATTGTTTCTCCCTCTGTCATTTCTGACTGCTTTGAAATAACAACACAAAATATGTAAGGAGGCCGGGACCCCGATCTCTGGTTCCGTTCAGCACGATAGTGGGAAAAGGATATACCTGTGCCAAAGGTCTTTTTTTTCATTGAGGGGCTGAAAATGAAAGAAAAATCTAGTTTAATTCCACACAGGTATGGAGGATGTTTAGTAAGAGATACTTAACCAGGCAATAGGAAACGTGTTGGACGTTTTTGAACAGTGTGTTTCGGGCTCTACATCCAACAACCGCAGACTTTGGATTGTTTGCACTTGTTAGGCAATGTTTTGGGCAGCATGCACACTGCATAAAGTTGCCTGCTGTTGACTGTAGACCCACGTGAAAATGGCACGTCAAATTATGAAGTGCTGTTTGGATAAATACACTGCTCAAAAAAATAAAGGAAACACTTAAACAACACAATGTAACTCCAAGTCAATCACATTTCTGTGAAATCAAACTGTCCACTTAGGAAGCAACACTGATTGACAATACATTTCACATGCTGTTGTGCAAATGGAATAGACAAAAGGTGGAAATTATAGGCAATTAGTAAGACACCCCCAAAAAAGGAATGGTTCTGCAGGTGGTGACCACACACCACTTCTCAGTTCCTATGCTTCCTGGCTGACGTTTTGGTCACTTTTGAATGCTGGCGGTGCTTTCACTCTAGTGGTAGCATGAGACGGAGTCTACAACCCACACAAGTGGCTCAGGTAGTGCAGCTCATCCAGGATGGCACATCAATGCGAGCTGTGGCAAAAAGGTTTGCTGTGTCTGTCAGCGTAGTGTCCAGAGCATGGAGGCGCTACCAGGAGACAGGCCAGTACATCAGGAGACGTGGAGGAGGCCGTAGGAGGGCAACAACCCAGCAGCAGGACCGCTACCTCCGCCTTTGTGCAATGAGGTGCACTGCCAGAGCCCTGCAAAATGACCTCCAGCAGGCCACAAATGTGCATTCCATTTGCACAACAGCATGTGAAATTTATTGTCAATCAGTGTTGCTTCCTAAGTGGACAGTTTGATTTCACAGAAATGTGATTGACTTGGAGTTACATTGTGTTGTTTAAGTTGAGCAGTGTAGTTGCACTGATCTACTGTTTTTATACTCTTCAATCTCTTTGTGCCAAAATGGGAGATCATGCATGTAAGATCCTAATGAAATGCTACCATCTGTGTGCGACCTTCTGTGTAAGAGCAATTGAAGTGACGGTAACCTATTGTATTTTAACGGAACACTCTTTTTGATGTGTTTTAGATTCCATGATCGTTCAGAAAGGGAAGGGGCTGCTCTACAGGCTGCTAAAGATACCGGGTGCTGAGTTGAAACTCTCCTACACTAGCTCAAAGGTAAAGAGGTTTGCTGACAACAGCAACTGCCCTATACTACCTCAAAGGTAAAGGGGTCTAGTTTTATTTGGTGTAACCATACTCGGCACTCATATGTGAATCTGTTTAATAGACCAATGGTACAGTATCACTTTCATAGCAGTGGAAGGGACTCCCTAAAACGCCATTTGTCTTTCCTCAGATGGAGGGCAAAGAGATTGAGATCGACAACGACCTGAAACCGCTGCAGTTCTACTCCATCGAAGACGGAGACGAGGTCCTTGTCCGCTGGTTGTGATCAGCAAAGGTCCGGATTGGTTGCCTGATGACTCAAACTGAATTTTTCCGCTTCCGTGGCATAACGTTTGGCAAGGAGTTTGGGTAGCCAGGCAACCGGATTGGAAGTTTAAGCGATATTCCGAAATCCATGAGATAAATGTACAGCACTAAAACTGGGACGAAAACACAGCGCAATATCTATTCAGCCAGAGGAGACCAATCGATGTAGGAGAAGGAAACACTTGGGTTGTGTTCATTTGGCACGAAACGGAAGAGAACTGTCCAAAACGAAGTGAAACGGGAAAGGAACATCTGAACTTGTCCAATAAGGGACCCTAGTGTCATGTGCCCTTTAGAACACAACCCAAGTGTGCACTATGTGAACAATTTGTGTATTTGTATTTATTAGGATCGTATGAAGAGCTTACATCATAAATACAACAATTAATAATGCAATAAAATATTACAAAATTACTCTTATTACTCTCACCCAATGAGGTACCGGGCAAATGATAACTAGGAGACATTTAGGCCCACGAGGGGTGGAGTTTCCCATCCCTGAGCTATGATACCTTTCATAGCTTGGCCTTCAGTGAGGTAGCAGCAGTTAAGGTATTATCAGGTGGTGTCAAATTAACCTACAACTTTCCAGCAAATATAGCTCTGAATATGTGGCTATGATCCTACACTAGGGCTGACTCCATTTAGTCGATTGTTTGGTCGATAGGCTGTTGGTCGACCAAGATGTTTGTTTGTTTTTTGTCGCAAATAAATAATTTTTTCATGCCTGTCTCAGTGGACGAATCCATTGAGGAGGCCACGGTCCAAGAAGAAAGGGAGTGTGGCTGAGATGCACAAGGCACATCTCTGTCTGGAATGCGCTCTCTGTCCAACTATTTTGTGCGCGTTCATTGTTTCATAACTTCATTGTGTGAATTGTTTGCCCTTTTGATGTTAGTGTCCATCAATTCCCCATTACATGTCACCAGTAGTAGCCTACATTTACTGTTAATTCCCATTATTTCTGATCTACAATGTGTCTTTAGTTACTGTCATTTCTGTTAATGCATTCAATATAGGATTTTTTTTTGTCGTTTACCGTTCTCTGTCAGAGTGGACACATTGTTTGCAGACCTCAACCTATACTACACTTGTAAGAAACACGTTTTGGTTTATTTCATTCCATATATGAGTTTTGTCAATTTTATTGTCTTTTGTTTGGAGTGCTCCTGTCAATGTTAAGGACGCGCACCTGATTACGCATATAGAAGTACACCCACTAAAATAGAAAGGCACCTTTAGGGGTTCCTCAGATTGCCCCACCGGTGGAACCCCTAAAGCTGCTTCCAGGAATCTTTCCCTGAGGAACCTTTTTAAACAGGTTCCTCAAATAACCTTTTTAGGGTGTTAAGGTTCCTGTAGTAACCTTTTATTTCCCATTTATTCTATTAATAATAATACAAATAACATTAAGTGGCAACCTTGTAAAGTCACAAATTTTATTTACTTTAAAAGTCACAGAAATATCACTTGCAGACATCACAGGAATCTCTGGTCTCCCCTATCTCGCACTACAGCAAAAAGTTTGCCATTCATACATTCAATATTTGTTGATCATTTATCCCCTCATCAATTCCCAGAAGATGTCGGAATGAACAGCATTGTTCTTTTCACTGATGCTGCATACTCAATATTAGAAGGGAAATGCATCCCCATGGAGATGTCCACCGGCTCTTCAGTAAGTAGCTCCTCTCCATCCAGGAAGAGTTGGATGTGGCTCTCATCCGCAAAGAGTTTTTCCCTCTATTCTTATGGTAGATGATGGGAACTTTACACACTGTAAGAAGTATTGAAAAAAATTGAAGTTACTGAAGTCATATTTCAAACAATAAGTTAACTGAGCACAGCATACCTCACACAGTACACCTAACTTGGCATTTCTTTATTTGTCTGCTGGGTAATACATACCTGGTCTGAGATGTACAGCCCACTCGGATTTTCTTTGAAGAGGTAGGGGAGGAGCAAAACGGCTGCAGTGACCTTCAGACCTTCAATTGGAGGGTGGGTAATAAACATCTGGATTAGAATCAATAGAATTAGAACGGCTGCATACTGTTAAGGGTACGCTTCACATGCAGTAAGAGTGGAGAGAAAAAACAAACCTTTGTGAGCCTCCTCCGTGTGTGAGAGAAGTGCCATCTTGTAGAGATTCAGCAACTCCACGGCCACACCCCTCTCCGTTTCTGCAATGATTTTGTGGGCCATTTTGCCCGAATCTGGACAGAATGTTCCTGTCCACATCCATACTGAATTTGCTTCTTATCTCTGAGAACCTGAAAGTCAGTTTGTTTATAATGCATCATCAATGTATCTTGGATTCAGATTACAGTACTTGGCTATGCTACATTAGTTGTGCTTTTTACCATTTATTTCTATTAGACTTTACAATGGCTGACAAATGGAGTGCTGGCTACTGTTTTAAGATGTCCTTGGTGCCTTTGTTTTATATAAAGTTTCCTTTTTCAGTCCTTTTCATTTTGTATTGTAGAGAACATATGTTTGCTCTTTTTTTGGCACTCCTGCATCTTTTCAACGTGTAACTTCTGACTGAAGGAATCCTCACCAGTCTCGAAATGAAAAAAAATCTCATGTAAATATAGAATATTGATACATGCGATGTGAAACGCAAAGTTTATAGATAAAGGCTAAACGTATTCACAAAGCATCTGAGTTCTGATCTAGGATCAGGTCCCCCCACCTTTACAATATTATTTATGATCTTAAAAAATGATCTGGGATCAGCGGTTCGACTGAATATGGGCCATTATTTGTATACAGATACCTTGGCTATTTTGGTCGGGGCTTCATTTTCGGTGTCATCTGGACTTTTTTTCTCCCCTTGCCTCCCAAACCTCTTCTGCATTTCCTGTACTTGTGCAACGTGAGCAAGTGGCTGCCTTTCTTTTTTGCATTTATTCTTTATCAGGCCATGACTCCTTAAAAAAATGTAATGTGGAGAGGAGAAATGTCATGACGGATTATTTCGACGGAGGTCAGAAGAGCAGATTTGAGATGGTCTATCCAAGCCAGCACATTATGGTCTGGGTTGGCACAAGGATGTAAAAAGGTTATTAGTGTGTGAATTAACGTGAGTAGGACATTTGAAGAATTCTTACATATCCCTTCCCTGTGTGGTATTTTAACGAGGGGTACTTTTGAATGAGCGCTGTGCACACATCCATGTATTGCCGGGTAGTGGAGTACCTAAAGCAAAAGAGAAACATACAAGATTACATTGAGACTAACAATTCTGTTTGTAATACAAATGACATTGATGGAAGGCGTTGATTAGCATCATGTAAAAGTTGAGTGTGCTAAGCGATCAGCTGCAGTGATTATGACGAGACAGTATGGTGGACGGAGACAAGGCTCAGGATGATAAACACACAAGCATTATGACTCATAACTGAGGAACGTATGTCATTAACATTAAGCTAAGATCAGGTAACTACATAACTATACTCACCAAGTGTAAGTACATATGAAGTCGAACAACACCTGCACAATCTGAGGCCTCCACTTTGAGCGCACAGTAGGGCGAGATCGTCACATTTTTGGAAAAGTTTTTATTTTAATACGTCTGGAAATTCGAAGTCTAAACACAAATGTTCAGACTCTTTGGCTGATTTATATGTCCTGTTGCTGTCCTGTTGTTGGCCAGTTGCTGGCTCATTTTGCTGGACTGATGCTGGCTCATTTTGCTGGGCTGTTTGCTGCAGCTGTGAACTAAGAACAGGCTCGGGGGGAAAAAAAAAGGTGCAGAGAATTGGAATAGGATCAATGTGATAAAATCAATGATTTTTTTATTTCCTTATTTATTTAACCCTTTATTTAACTAGGCAAGTAAAATTCTTATTTACAATGACGGCCTACCAAAAGGCAAAAGGCCTCCTGCGGAGACGGGGGCCTGGGAATAAAAATAAAAATACAATATAAATATAGAACAAAACACACATCACAACAAGAGACAACACTACATAAAGAAAGACCTAAGACAACAACATAGCAAGGTAGCAATACATGACAACACAGCATGGTAGCAACACAACATAACAACATGGTAGCAACACAACATGGTAGAAGCACATAACATGGTACAAACATTATTGGGTACAGACAACAGCACAAAGGGCAAGAAGGTAGAGACAACAGTACATCGCACCAAGCAGCGACAACTGTCAGTAAGAGTGTCCATGATTGAGTCTTTAAATGAAGAGATTGAGATAAAACTGTCCAGTTTGAGTGTTTGTTGCAGCTCGTTCCAGTCACTAGCTGCAGCGAACTGAAAAAAGGAGGGACCCAGGGATGTGTGTGGTTTGGGGACCTTTAACAGATTGTGACTGGCAGAACGAGTGTTGTATGTGGAGGATGAGGGCTGCAGTAGATATCTCAGATGGGGGGGGAGTGAGGCCTAAGAGGGTTTTATAAATAAGCATCAACCAGTGGGTCTTGCGACAGGTATACAGAGATGACCAGTTTACAAGGGAGTATAGAGTGCAGTGATGTGTCCTATAAGGAGCATTGGTGGCAAATCTGATGGCCGAATGGTAAAGATCATCTAGTCTCTCGAGAGCACCCTTACCTGCCGATCTATAAATTAGGTCTCCGTAATCTAGCATGGGTAGGATGGTCATCTGAATCAGGGTTAGTTTGGCAGCTGGGGTGAAAGGGAAGCGATTACAATAGAGTATTCTCAAGTCTAGATGTAACTTTAGCATACAGCTTTGATATGTGCTGAGAGAAGGACAGTGCACCATCTAGCCATACTCCCAAGTACTTGTATGAGGTAACTTCCTCAAGCTCGAAACCCTCACAGGTAGTAAAGAGGAGGGGCATTCTTCTTACCAAACCACATGACCTTTGTTTTGGAGGTGTTCAGAACAAGGTTAAGGGTAGAGTTTTTATTTATTTATTCAGTTAAGAACAAATTCTTATTTACAATGACGGCCTAGGAACAGTGGGTTAACTGCCTTGTTCAGGGGCAGAATGACAGATCTAGCAACCTTTCGGTTACTGGCCCAACGCTCGAACCACCTGCCACCCCCGAAAGCTTGTTGGACACAAAAATAGCTTTGTTGTAGAGCATTTAACACAACATCCGGGGAGGTGCCAGCTGAGTGTCATCTGCATATAATTGGATGACAGAGCTTCCTACTGCCTGAGCTATGTTGTTGATGTAAATTGAGAAGAGCGTGGGGCCTAGGATCGAGCCTTGGGGTACTCCCTTGGTGACAGGCAGTGGCTGGGACAGCAGATTTTCTGACTTTATACACTGCACTCTTTGAGAGAGGTAGTTAGCAAACCAGCCCAAAGGCCCCTCAGAGACACCAATACTCCTTAGCCGGCCCACAGGAATGGAATGGTCTACCGTATCAAACGCTTTGGCCAAGTCAATAAAAATAGCAGCACCGTATTGCTTAGAATCAAGGGCAAAGGTGACATCATTGAGGACCTTTATGGTTGCAGTGACACATCCTGAGCGGAAACCAGATTGCCTAACCGAGAGACTACTATAGACATCAAGAAAGCCAGTCGGTTGATTATTGACAAGTTTTTCCAACACTTTTGATAAACAGATCAAAACGTAAATAGGCCTACAACAGTTAGGATCAGCTTGATCTCCCCCTTGAAATAAAGGACGAACCGTGGCAGCCTTCCAAGCAATGGGAACCTCCCCAGAGGGGAGAGACAGGTTAAAAAGGTTGGAGATAGGCTTGGTGATGATAGGGGCAGCAACATTAAAGAAGAAAGGGTCTAAACCATCTGACAGAGGATTTAGATAACAGTCAACTAACCTATTTGATCCTTTTTTTGATTCTCCATTCATTTTGTGAATTTGATTTGAACTTTGATTATTGAGACGAGTTGCTCCACCATTCTTTGGTCCAATGACAATCTCTCTTCATCAATTTGGTGTTCTGTGGGGGGGGGGGGGGAAATATACAAAAGAATATGTCAGTGTTCTGGTCAGGGCATATCACAATAGGAGAAGCGTATGAAAATGTGAAAACGAAAGCGCGTTGTGCTTTAATAAGTCAGCCAATGAATTTTAACTAACTGCAATCCAGTGGCAGAGTGGAATGGACACTCTTCCCTCTGTGTCCCTGTATCCGTCTAAGCCAATGGAAATCTATCTCCTCGCCGGGCCTTATAGCAATCCATTGTTGACTGTGTTGAACCATGTATGCGTGGGGATGGCTGTTGAAACTGTCTGGTAGTAGTACTTTACCACACAAGTACCAAGGAAACTGTATATTCCACACACTTCCTTGAACACAGGGATCTCTTCTGAATGAACTGTGTTGATGACCAGATAGTCTCTTACATTGTATTGCACGTTGTTCACTGCAATGGACTTTGTCTTGGTGATATATTTTGCTCTGATGGCTTCTCTGAATCTGGCACTTAATAGTGCACGGGAAAGTTTAGAAGTGCATGCAGTGGGACGTCTCTTCTGTCCTCACAGTGTGTTGTTGTGTTGCCAAGGCAGTTGTTGTTGGTTTGCTCCCAGCATTGTCTTCCCTGGAAACAGCTCCTGGAAATTCAGGGATTTTTTTTCTGCCTTGTATTGGATCCAGGATCTTTTTAAGACTGGGGCCAAGATGATGTCGGATATTGCTCGAAGCAGAAAATAGATATCCCAAGCACTGCCATTTTGTATTAGACTAAAACATTTGGGGGGAAAACTGAAAGTGTACATATTTCTGATGCACTTCCGGAAAGATGCCCATTCTTCCTTAGGACATCTCGTTTGGCATAAAACAAGTTCTCAATCTCATAGTTGACCTGAGCAAGAGAAATTTGCCCCTCTTGAACCAGTTGTTGCAGCACTGAGCACTGCGGGTGACCTAGACAACTACAAGTACCATCAGGCTGTGGAAGAAAATCCAGACAATGCATTGATGTATGGCATCAAAAAAGCCTGTTGCTCTCTCAGCTGAATCATTTTCAATCTCCAATTACACCAGACGTCATCATGACCTTCATTGGGGCATCATCAAATCAGTTCAGTCAATATGGAATATTTCAAGAACTTTCAAAGTTTCTCCCAGTGCAGTCGCAAAAATCATCAAGCGCTATGATGAAACTGGCTTTCATGAGGACCGCCACAGGAAAGGAAGCTCCAGAGTTACCTCTGCTGCAGAGGATAAGTTCATTTAGAGTTACCGGCTTCAGAAATTGCAGCCCAAAGAAATGCTTCACAAAGTTCAAGTAACAGACACATCTCAAAATCAACTGTTCAGAGGAGACTGTGTAAATCGGGCCTTCGAATTGCTGCAAAGAAACCCCTACTAAAGGACACCAATAAGAAGAAGATACCTGCTTGGGCCAAGAAACCCGAGCAATGGACATTCGACCGGTTCCAACCGCCGTGTCTTTGTGATACGCAGAGTAGGTGAACGGATGATCTCCGAATATATGTGGTTCCCACCGTGAAGCATGGAGAAGGAGGTGTGATGGTGTGGGGGTGCTTTGCTGGTCGGTGATTTATTTAGAATTCAAGGCACACTTAACCAGCATGGCTAACACAGTATTCTGCAGCGATACGCCATCCCATCTGGTTTGTGCGTAGTGGCACTATCCTCTGTCAACAGGACAGTGACCCAACACACCTCCAGGCTGTGTAAGGGCTATTTGACCAATGGGGGGAGTGATGGAGTGCTGCATCAGATAACCTGGCCTCCACAATCACCAGACCTCAACCCAATTGAGATGGTTTGGGATGAGTTGGACCGCAGAGTGAAGAAAAAGCAACATATGCTCAGCATATATGGGAACTAGTAGTCCACACTTATCTGCCCAGCAGCTAGCAAACGTCCACCGTCTACCGAATAGTAGTATAAACTTTTCATTACATTTCATTATAGTACAACGGTCTGATTTTCATTTTCACTACAGTACAACGGTTTGATTTGTTTGATCTTAGCTAGCTACATAGCCGTCTTTGCATCAAACATAATTGTGTAGTTATTGAGGTTCGCCAGCCAGCTTTTTTCGCCCTAACGTAACGCAACGTAGCCAACACTGCTAGCTAGCCAGCTTGCCACCGAATAGCAGCATTGTAGAAACGAGTGCATTACAACGGAACGACTTGATCAGTGTAGTGTTGGCTGACTACACAGTTGTCTTTGCTATCTTTGATTTGTATTTGTTCGATCTTAGCTAGCTACTTAGCTGGCTCCATAGCCGTCTTTGTATCGGTGATAATTGTGTAGTTATCAAGGTTCGCTGAGGTTCGCTAGCCAGGTATTCTCGCCCTAACGTAACGTAACGTAGTCAACCCTGCTAACTAGCCAGCTAGCCACCGATTAGCAGCACGGTAGAAACGATTACATTACAACGGAACGACTTGACTTGTGTAGTGTTAGCTAGCTACATAGTTTTCTTTGCTATCTTTTTATCTAAGATAATTGTGTAGCTTTGAGTAATTATCGGTTAGCTAGCCAGCTATTTTTCGCCTGCCGCGCTGCCGTCCTCCTACCTAGCCAACACTGCTAGCTAGCCAACTTCTACCGAATAGCAGCACTGTAGAAACTTACATTACAACGGGACGACTTGATTAGCGTAGTGTTAGCTAGTTGTCTTTGCTGTCCTTGTATCCATGATAATTGTGTAGTTTAGAGAAATTTAGTGAAATTGTCGAGGTTACCTAGCCAGCTTCACTTTCAACAACGTAGCCACTGCTAGCCAGGCTACTTCACCAGCCAGCAGTACTATATCATTTTAGTCAATAAGATCTTGTATTTTATTTTTATTTTTTTTTGCAACGTAAGCTTAACTTTCTGAACATTCGAGACGTGTAGCCCACTTGTCATTCTAATCTCCATTGCATTAGCGTAGCCTCTTCTGTAGCCTATCAACCATGTGTCTGTCTATCCCTGTTCTCTCCTCTCTGCACAGACCATACAAACGCTTCACACCGCGTGGCCGCGCCCACCCTAACCTGGTGGTCCCAGCCCGCACGACCCACGTGGAGTTCCAGGTCTCCGGTGGCCTCTGGAACTGCCGATCTGCGGCCAACAAGGCAGAGCTCATCTCAGCCTATGCGTCCCTCCAGTCCCTCGACTTCCTGGCACTGACGGAAACATGGCTCACCACAGATAACACTGCTACTCCTACTGCTCTCTCTTCGTCTGCCCACGTGTTCTCGCACACCCCGAGACCTTCTGGTCAGCGGGGTGGTGGCACCGGGATCCTCATCTCTCCCAAGTGGTCATTCTCTCTTTCTCCCCTTACCCATCTGTCTATCGCCTCCTTTGAATTCCATGCTGTCACAGTTACCAGCCCTTTCAAGCTTAACATCCTTATCATTTATCGCCCTCCAGGTTCCCTTGGAGAGTTCATCAATGAGCTTGATGCCTTGATAAGCTCCTTTCCTGAGGACGGCTCACCTCTCACAGTTCTGGGTGACTTTAACCTCCCCATGTCTACCTTTGACTCATTCCTCTCTGCCTCCTTCTTCCCACTCCTCTCCTCTTTTGACCTCACCCTCTCACCTTCCCCCCCTACTCACAAGGCTGGCAATACGCTTGACCTCATCTTTACTAGATGCTGTTCTTCCACTAACCTCATTGCAACTCCCCTCCAAGTCTCCGACCACTACCTTGTGTCCTTTTCCCTCTCGCTCTCATCCAACACTTCCCACACTGCCCCTACTCGGATGGTATCGCGCCGTCCCAACCTCCGCTCTCTCTCCCCCGCTACTCTCTCCTCTTCCATCCTATCATCTCTTCCCTCTGCCCAAACCTTCTCCAACCTATCTCCTGATTCTGCCTCCTCAACCCTCCTCTCCTCCCTTTCTGCATCCTTTGACTCTCTATGTCCCCTATCCTCCAGGCCGGCTCGGTCCTCCCCTCCCGCTCCGTGGCTCGACGACTCATTGCGAGCTCACAGAACAGGGCTCCGGGCAGCCGAGCGGAAATGGAGGAAAACTCGCCTCCCTGCGGACCTGGCATCCTTTCACTCCCTCCTCTCTACATTTTCCTCTTCTGTCTCTGCTGCTAAAGCCACTTTCTACCACTCTAAATTCCAAGCATCTGCCTCTAACCCTAGGAAGCTCTTTGCCACCTTCTCCTCCCTCCTGAATCCTCCTCCCCCCCCCCCCCCCCTCCTCCCTCTCTGCAGACGACTTCGTCAACCATTTTGAAAAGAAGGTCGACGACATCCGATCCTCGTTTGCTAAGTCAAACGACACCGCTGGTTCTGCTCACACTGCCCAACCCTGTGCTTTGACCTCTTTCTCCCCTCTCTCTCCAGATGAAATCTCGCGTCTTGTGACGGCCGGCCGCCCAACAACCTGCCCGCTTGACCCTATCCCCTCCTCTCTCCTCCAGACCATTTCCGGAGACCTTCTACCTTACCTCACCTCGCTCATCAACTCATCCTTGACCGCTGGCTACGTCCCTTCCGTCTTCAAGAGAGCGAGAGTTGCACCCCTTCTGAAAAAACCTACACTCGATCCCTCCGATGTCAACAACTACAGACCAGTATCCCTTCTTTCTTTTCTCTCCAAAACTCTTGAACGTGCCGTCCTTGGCCAGCTCTCCTGCTATCTCTCTCAGAATGACCTTCTTGATCCAAATCAGTCAGGTTTCAAGACTAGTCACTCAACTGAGACTGCTCTTCTCTGTATCACGGAGGCGCTCCGCACTGCTAAAGCTAACTCTCTCTCCTCTGCTCTCATCCTTCTAGACCTATCGGCTGCCTTCGATACTGTGAACCATCAGATCCTCCTCTCCACCCTCTCCGAGTTGGGCATCTCCGGCGCGGCCCACGCTTGGATTGCGTCCTACCTGACAGGTCGCTCCTACCAGGTGGCGTGGCGAGAATCTGTCTCCTCACCACGCGCTCTCACCACTGGTGTCCCCCAGGGCTCTGTTCTAGGCCCTCTCCTATTCTCGCTATACACCAAGTCACTTGGCTCTGTCATAACCTCACATGGTCTCTCCTATCATTGCTATGCAGACGACACACAATTAATCTTCTCCTTTCCCCCTTCTGATGACCAGGTGGCGAATCGCATCTCTGCATGTCTGGCAGACATATCAGTGTGGATGACGGATCACCACCTCAAGCTGAACCTCGGCAAGACGGAGCTGCTCTTCCTCCCGGGGAAGGACTGTCCGTTCCATGATCTCGCCATCACGGTTGACAACTCCATTGTGTCCTCCTCCCAGAGCGCTAAGAACCTTGGCGTGATCCTGGACAACACCCTGTCGTTCTCCACCAACATCAAGGCGGTGGCCCGTTCCTGTAGGTTCATGCTCTACAACATCCGCAGAGTACGACCCTGCCTCACACAGGAAGCGGCGCAGGTCCTAATCCAGGCACTTGTCATCTCCCGTCTGGATTACTGCAACTCGCTGTTGGCTGGGCTCCCTGCCTGTGCCATTAAACCCCTACAACTCATCCAGAACGCCGCAGCCCGGCTGGTGTTCAACCTTCCCAAGTTCTCTCACGTCACCCCGCTCCTCCGCTCTCTCCACTGGCTTCCAGTTGAAGCTCGCATCCGCTACAAGACCATGGTGCTTGCCTACGGAGCTGTGAGGGGAACGGCACCTCAGTACCTTCAGGCTCTGATCAGGCCCTACACCCAAACAAGGGCACTGCGTTC
Organism: Salvelinus fontinalis; assembly: GCF_029448725.1. Classification (NCBI taxonomy): domain Eukaryota; kingdom Metazoa; phylum Chordata; class Actinopteri; order Salmoniformes; family Salmonidae; genus Salvelinus; species Salvelinus fontinalis. The sequence continues at coordinate 24,487,090 of NC_074704.1, read as the reverse complement.
ATCCACCTCTGGCCTGCTCGCCTCCCTACCACTGAGGAAGTACAGTTCCCGCTCAGCCCAGTCAAAACTGTTCGCTGCTCTGGCACCCCAATGGTGGAACAAACTCCCTCACGATGCCAGGACAGCGGAGTCAATCACCACCTTCCGGAGACACCTGAAACCCCACCTCTTCAAGGAATACCTAGGATAAAGCAATCCTTCTGCCCCCCCCCCCCCCCCCCCCCTTAAAAGATCTAGATGCACTATTGTAAAGTGGCTGTTCCACTGGATGTCATAAGGTGAATGCACCAATTTGTAAGTCGCTCTGGATAAGAGCGTCTGCTAAATGACTTAAATGTAAATGTAAATGTAACTCTTTCAAGACAGTTGGAAAAGCATTACAGGTGAAGCTGGTTGAGCGAATGCCAAGAGTGTGCACAGATGTCATCAAGGCAAAGGGTGGCTACTTTGAAGAATCTAAAATCTACAATATATTTAGATTTTTTTTAAACTTTTTAGGTTACTACATGATTCCTTATGTGTTATTTCATAGTTTTGATGTCTTCACTATAATTCTACAATGTAGAAAATAGTAAAAATAAAGAAAAACCCTTGAATGAGTAGGTGTGTCCAAACTTTTGACTGGTACTGTATGTTCAGCAAATCCCCTTATTGTTTGGGATACCTTTAAATGTAGTTTCAGAGGTCATTCAATTCAATATTCATCAGTAAAGAAAAAGCCGTTTCTGTCCAAAGAGACAAGACTAACAAGGGAAATACTGGAACTAACAGTACAGGTAGAGAGCAAAAGAAATAGAAAACGGTACTACAGAGATACGAAAGAAGTTAGAGGAAAAACTAAAAGAACTCGAGGAATTTATTCAAGAACGATCTGTTTTTCAATTACAGCCCCCAGAAAATATACAACTATATTACAACAAATATTATGGTTGAACTCAAATGTGCTGGTTGATAAAATACCTGTATTTATAGAAAATATGTTTGGAAAGGGTATTTTGTTTTTAAATTATATGTTAAATTGGAATGGTAGAGTTATATCTTTCATGGCGCTATCGGATTTGTATGGAAAGGTCTGCTCAATTCAAGATTACAACCAATTGATTACAGCATTACCCCAAAAATGGAGGAGGCAGGTGGCAGCGGGAGGAGGTAGGGAACTGGTCTGTCTGCCCAATATAAAGGATCAAAACTGGCAGAGGAACAAAAATAGCATAAATAGCATAAATATGAAAGTATAACAGTTTCATTTGAGGACCAGGATGTTGACAGCTGTGTCATACAGATTGCAAAATAGCCTGGAAGAGATTTTTTATGTACCGATTCTATGGCACAGGGTGTATGTATGAGTTGATATATAAAACTACATAAGATTCAAGACTATTTGGGGCATAAAATCATCGCAGCTCTGCAGATTTTGTTGTGAGGATACAGAATCAATAGACCATTTGTTCTGGTATTGCCCTCAGGTAGCCTGTCTCTGGTCTCAGCTTCAGGAATGGCTGAAAAAGCGCAACGTTAATCTAAAATTGACCCTGGAAATAGCATTGTTGGGAGATCTGGAGAGACCTGGTCAGTCAATGGTTGTTTTGGTTGGGTTGGATACTATGATGCTCCAAATGGGGCATTAAGTTCTTCTTTCATGTCAACCCAAATTGGCCTGTTAGAGTTCTCAATAAAGAAGAGAGCCTATTTGGACAGTAATAAAGGCTTCGTGATACGGCGCTGTGAAAAAGTCTTTGCCCACTTTCTAATTTATCTGGTGTGACTGTCATTGGCATCATGTCATGCAGCGCGACACATCTCCTTCGCATGGAGTTGATCCGACTGTTGATTGTGGCCTGTGGAATGTCCCACTCCTCTTCAATGGATGTGTGAAGTTGCATGGATATTGGCGAGAATCGGAAACACGCTGTCGTAAACGTCGATCCAGAACATCCCAAACATGCTCAATTGTTGACCTGTCAGGTGAGTATGCTGGCCCTGAAAGTACTGGGACATTTTCAGCTTCCAGGAGTTGTGTACAAATCCTTGAGACATGGGGCCGTGCATTATCATGCTGAAACATGAGGCGTGAGGCGATATGTGTGGCACGACAATGGGCCTCAGGATCTTGTCAAGGTATCTCTGTGCATTCAAATTGCCTTGGATAAAATGCAATTGTGTTCGTTGTCCGTAGCTTATGCCGGCCCATACCATAACCCTACAACCACCATGGGGCACTCTGTTCACAACGTTGACATCAGCAAACTGCTCGCACACACAGCGCCATGCACGCGGTCTGCCATCTACCCGGTACAGTTGAAACCGGGATTAATCCGTGAAGAGCACACTTCTTTAGCATGCCAGTGGCCATCGAAGGTGAGCATTTGCCCACTAAAGTTGGTTACGGCACCAAACTGCAATCAGGTCAAGACCCAGGCGAGGACGACGAGCACGCAGATTAACTTCCCTGGGACGGTTTCTGACAGTTTGTGCAGAAATTCTTCGGTTGTGCAAACCCACAATTTCATCAGCTGTCCAGGTGGCTGGTCTCAGACAATCCTGCGGCTTATAGTAGAGAAATTAACATTCAATTCTCTGGCAAAAGCTCTGGTGGAAATTCCTGCAGTCAGCATAACAATCGCACGCTCCCACAAAACTTGAGACATCTGTGGCATTGTGATGTGACAAAACTGCAAATTTTAGAGTAGCCTTTTATTGTCCCCAGCACAAGGTGCACCTGTGTAAGGATCATGCAGTTTAATCAGCTTCTTGATATGCCACACCTGTCAGGTGGATATTCCATAGTGATATTCAATTGGCTACATCTGTTGGTACAGACGTTGAGAAATTATGATGTAATTTACATTTGTATTGTTCTCCAGCACCTAAAAAATTTGCACTACACCATGAATGGGAGGGGGATTGTAGTGTATGTGTGTGTGAGTCCCGCAAAATCCTCCTGTTGTCCCGCATTTGGGTATTTTAAATGTGGTCACTCAACTGCGATCAACCAATAGTATTAGTATTTCCTGTGCAGAGCCATGTTGTATCTGGCATGTGTCACATACAACTTTCCACCTGAGAACAGGGATCAATCTCTGCTTCCAACCTTCCCACTGTTTCTCCCATTTGCCCGTCTCCCTGTCTCGTTTCATTACTGTCTGAATAAAGTGTAAAACCACCTTAAAAATATGTTGAAAAAAATTATTAGCATACTTAAAATTTCATCCCACAAAAAACTCAAAGTAAGAAAGTTGTAAATTTTGGAGTGTTCATTTAATGTTCAAAGTATCCTGAATACACTTGACCAGTTTTTTATTTATTTTTTTAAATACATTGTCGACCCTGGTTATAGGCCTAATATGTAAAATTGCAGGAAATTAGCTTTAAAACAGTAAATGTTCCTGGGACAACAGTAAATGTTCCTAGTCCCCCCGTCTAGGGGTTGTGCAAGGGGGCAATGAAATTCACATAGCATACCTCACTCCAAGCTTTCTACAAAATTTGGCAGCCCTGATTTTGGTAGCCTTGTGAAACCAGACTGACCGCTGCACTCACGTTTCGTAACAGTTCTTGTGAAATCAGGCTGGTTTAACGATGCTAACATTTTGGCAATGTTCTTTGGCTTTCACACGACTCTGTTAAAAATGTATATTGATGAAACCAGTCGATTGGTTTGGTCCCCTGGTTAAACACTCCAAAATGGAAGCTTCTCCAACACAGCCCCTTCCTTCCGGGCAGTACATCAATATTCTGCATAAAATGTTTACTGCAGACCTTGGTCAAATACATATTTATTTTCTGTTGAATACCCAAGGTGTGTTTGATTTTGAGTCCAGTGTGAGTCCAGTGTGAGTCCAGTGTGCTGGGTAAGTAACATTACCTAAACAAACACTGATGTTTGCAGAGAGATAAGAGCTGCCGGGAATTTTGGTTCAAATGATCGATCAGTAATAACACAACACACATGCTTACAAATCAGCTAAATCGCAAACCCTTCCCCAGTTATTTGTGGGTAGGATGGCTCAATCTTCTGTTAGGTCCAAGATTACAACCAATCCAAGATTACAACCAATTAACTACAGCATTACCTCAAATGGAGGAAGCAGGTGGCAGCGGGAGGAGGTAGGGTACTGGTCTGTCTGCCCAATATAAAAGATCAAAATTGACGGAGGAACAAAAATAGCCAAATAGGAAAGTATAACAGTTTCATTTGAGGACCAGGATTTTGACAGCTGTGGCATACAGATTGCAAAATAACTGGGAAGAGATGTTTGATGTACCGATTCCATGGCACAGGGTGTATGAGTTGAGATATAGAAACAGGATTGTGTCGAGGCACGGATCTGGGGAAGGGTACCAAACAATTTCTGCAGCATTGAAGGTCTCCAAGAACACAGTTGGCTCCATCATTCTTAAATGGAAGAAGATTGGAACAACGAAGACTCTTCCTAGAGCTGGCCGCCCGGCTAAACTGAGCAATCTCTGTGGAGATGGGAGAACCTTCCAAAAGGACATCCATTTCTGCTGCATTCCACCAATCAGGCCTTAATGGTAGAGTGTAGCCAGACAGAAGCCACTCCTCAGTAAAAGGCACATGGCAGCCTGTCAAAAAAGACCTGTTTTTGCTTTGTCATTATGCGGTATTGTGTGTAGATTGATGAGGAGAAAAAAACTATTGAATCCATTTTAGAAGAAGGCTGTAACGTAACAAAATGTGGAAAAAAGTCAAGGGGTCTGAATACTTTCCGTGTGCACTGTATGAATCCTATTGTTTTTCTCTTAAAGATTATCATAGTTAAATGTCCAGTGTGCTGGCTGGGCGAATTTTGCACTTGTGGAAATTCCCTTGATTCACTTGTCTGCTAACCCAAGAGCACTTCAACGTTTTGAGAGGAAAATACACATTTAAACCCCAAGTGTGGTACATAGTAAGTATTCTACAGTAGCAGGATAGCTCCTTTGTATTGAATATGTACTAAATAAAAAGGTACAGAATTGCTGTCAACGTTTTTGTTTGGATTGTTCTTTTCTTTCAACGTTCTTTCAACGTTTGGGAATTTATGTGGGAAATTGGCAACATCATTTTAGCTTTGTAGTGTGGTGTGCGTATTAATATACTCTTCAACTTTGTGTATTTAATAATACAAATTCGTAGTGGTGATCAAGTTTGGAATAACCTGACAAACCACTGCAGCACCCTGCCTGCACCCCCTACTTTCTGAAACCAGGAGTCTTAACTACTGGATTTAATCTGAGACACGCTTATTAGAAACAGGATTGCTGTTCTAGAAAGCCAACAATTTGCCTTTTAAAGGTAATTTCCCCGGCGTTCACTGAATTTGCATTCATGGTAATCGCTGTGGATGTTGGCTTATGCGTAAATGTCCTTTAATACAGTACACGCGTTATCGAATGCCTAGCGCAGCTGTGCTATAGTGTGGCTTGGATAGAATCCCGGCCTTACACTTACTAGGCTAGTGGCCAATCCAAAAAGGGCTTTAGTTTCTGAGATACCTGAGGTAGAACAAAACACAACCATGTCTCTTATTTCTCACATTTATGAACTAAAACACCCCCTAAACTAAAAAAAAGTGCTTCGTAAGCTTTTTTAACCCAATATTGCAAGCTCTGAAATTGATAAAATGTGGAATACAAGTAGTCAGTTGTCTGCCCTACATACACAAACAAACTGCATTACATCAATTTTTCCATTATTAAAGTGGCTGGAGTTGAGTCAGTATGTTGGCAGCAGCCACTCAATGTTAGTGGTGGCTGTTTAACAGTCTGATGGCCTTTAGATAGAAGCTCGCGATACATAGCCCCATCCATCCTCCCCTCAATACAGTGCAGTCGTCCTGTCCCCCTTGCACGAAAAAAAAAAGCATCCCCAAAGAATGATGTTTCCACCTCCATGCTTCACAGTTGGGATGGTGTTCTTGGGGTTGTACTCATCCTTCTTCCTCCAAACACGGCGAGTGGAGTTTAGACCAAAAAGCTCTATTTTTGTCTCATCATACCACATGACCTTCTCCCATTCCTCCTCTGGATCATCCAGATGGTCATTGGCAAACTTCAGACGGGCCTGGACATGTGCTGGCTTGAGCAGGGGGACCTAGCGTGCGCTGCAGGATTTTAATCCATGACGGCGTCGTGTGTTACTTTTCTTTGAGACTGTGGTCCCAGCTCTCTTCAGGTCATTGACCAGGTCCTGCCGTGTAGTTCTGGGCTGATCCCTCACCTTCCTCATGATCATTGATGCCCCACGAGGTGAGATCTTGCATGGAGCCCCAGACCGAGGGTGATTGACCGTCATCTTGAACTTCTTCCTTTTTGTAATAATTGCGCCAACAGTTGTTGCCTTCTCACCAAGCTGCTTGCCTATTGTCCTGTAGCCCATCCCAGCCTTGTGCTGGTCTACAATTTTATCCCTGATGTCCTTACACAGCTCTCTGGTCTTGGCCATTGTGGAGAGGTTGGAGTCTGTTTGATTGAGTGTGTGGACAGGTGTCTTTTATACAGGTAACGAGTTCAAACAGGTGCAGTTAATACAGGTAATGAGTGGAGAACAGGAGGGCTTCTTAAAGAAAAACTAACAGGTCTGTGAGAGCCGGAATTCTTACTGGTTGGTAGGTGATCAAATACTTATGTCATGCAATAAAATGCAAATGAATTACTTAAAAATCATACAATGTGATTTTCTGGATTGCGGGCACTGCGCCACTCAGGAGGCCTACATCTGTCTTTTGATGTTGTGGCTATTGTAATCTGCTCTAAGGAAAACAAATGGGCTCAGACATAAGAATGAGATGTTTTTGGGTCCAAGGTTCCTTGAAGGATTTTGTATTTTCTTTGGGGCCACCATGGATATTGCCTCAAATCCAATATCGCTGCCATAATACCATTTCATTAAAGTTAAATCACGTGTAAATATCAATTTTGTACAACTCATGCCCATAAAGACTGTTTTGGTTTTAATAAAATTTTATCAAATATATTGAAAATTAAATAAATAAATATCAAATTTATAAATATCTCTTTCCGGGTAAGTCGCTAAGAGCTTTGCAAACCAGGTTTGTACAATATTTGCACAATATTATTTTTTAAATTCTTCAAGCTCTGTCAAATTGGTTATTGATCATTGCTAGACAGTCATTTGAAGTCTTGCCATAGATTTTCAAGCCGATTTAAGTCAAAACTATAAATGAGCCACTCAGGAACATTCAATGTCGTCTTGGTAAGCAACTCCAGTGTATATTTCGCCTAGTCTTTTAGGTTATTGTCCTGTGAAAGGGGAATTTGTCTCCTAGTGTGTAACGTATACACTGAGAGTCAGGAAGCAGGTGCAGAAGGTGAGTGTAATGATAAGAATAAGGCAGAACAAAACAGGAGAAGGAGGATCAGATTGTTGGCACCCCGCAGTTCCAGTTTAGAAAAAAAACGGGCCCTGCAAAGTAGTTCGACAGTGGCCGGCAACAATGGGAGAGGGTACTTGAGGCCTCTTTAATTGATGCATGGACATAGACCTGCGTACTTCTTGGCCACAAAGAAGCCTTCCTATGCAGGGGAGGTGGATGGGCGGATGAAACCCAGTTGGAGAGCATCCTCGATGTACTCCTCCATGGCCTCGTTTTCAGCCACTGGCAGAGGGTAGACATGGCTGCGCAGCCTGCAAGCAGGTCGATGGAACAGTCCCAGGGGCGATGATGGAGACAGGTGGACAGGTGGAGACAGGTGGCGTGGGTCTTAGAGAAAACCTCATGGGCTGGAGGGCAACCACATGACTCTCAACCGAGAGTTGAGAGTCATGGGAGGCTGATTTTTAGGATGATTTTGTGTACAGATGCAATGATGAGGAGGAAGCGAAGGCTTTCTTTGTAGATGGGGCTCACGGTGAGTGCGAGTGGTGCTGTGATGTGCGTGATTGTGCCAGATCTCACTGGTTGATTATCCAGGGCTTGGACCGGAAGAGGAGAGGAGAGTGAGTATGAGGTGATGTTCAGGGAGGAGGCGAGTGCCTGGTCGATGAAATTCCCCGCAGCCCGGGAGTCCACTAGGACTGTCGAGACAACACATGAGGGACGGCCAGCCAGTGAAATGGAAATCAGGAATGGTTTGGCGGAAAGCGATGATGATGGAATACTCACGCCTACCCTGGAAAATGGGTGATCACGGGGCCCGCCCCTCTGCCCCCGTGGACCTCGGGTTAGGACTCAGCGGACACTGCTGAAGCTGATAACCCTCCTGTTCACAATAGGAACAGAGCCCCAGCTGTTTCCAGCGACGCCGCTCTGCCTTGGGGAGGTGTGTGGCCCCTACCTCCATGGGTTCAGGCTCTGCCTCAGGATGGCCAAAGGAGGAGGGAGAGAGGCGAAGTGGGGCGCTGACGCTCCTGAAGAAGGTTGTCCAGACGGATGGCCATCGCGATAAGCGTATCCAAGGAAAGGTTATCGGCTCGGCACGCCAACCCTGTCTGGACCTCCTCACCCAGTCCACTTCGGAATAGGGAGTGGAGTGCCGGCTCATTCCATCCGCTGGAGGCTGCCACGGTCCGGAAGGTGAGGTCTTGGCACCCTGCCGGAGTGGGAGTAATCGTTTACCTCCCTATCTGCCCTCCAGTGGATGCTCGAAGACTACCCTTAACAGAACCATGAACCTCTCGTATGAACCTAGCTCTTCCTCTTTCCCAGACGGCCGTAGCCCACTACAACACCCACCCGGTCAGCTGGGAAATGACCGTGGCAGCCTTGGACCTCTCAGGGGTGGGGACTCCCGTCTGATGGGCGAAACAGAGGGAGCACTGGAGTAGGATGGAGTCCTGTCATACTTGTCCGGGAGTGACATTCGGGCATCGTTGACCTAGACGGACTGCTGGATAGGATGGGAGATTGGCTCGCTGGGACAACTCGTGGTAGGAGGCCCTCTGCTAGTTGGAGGTGAATCTTCTCGGGTGGTGTGGAGGCGGTGGAGGACGCAGAGGACCTCATCCATAGCCACACCCAGTTGCACCAGCTGATCGTGGCGTTGACGGAGTAGGTGTCCCTGCTTCCGCATTTTTAGGCAGTAATCTTTATTGAGCGGGAGTAGGTGTGACACAGTGTCTGTTGGAGAGCAGACTGGACCAGGTTTTCCTTGAGGATTTGTCCTGTGCTTGGCTCTATTCCATTTCTAATATACGGATTTCATGACTGGGAATACAGATATGCATCTGTTGGTCAATGATACCTTTTCAAAAAAGTTAGCGCCGTGGATCAGAAAACCAGTCAGTATTTGGTGTGACCACTATTTACCTCATGCAGCGTGATACAGCACATCTCCTTCGCATATAGTTGATCAGGCTTTTGATTGTGGCCTGTGGAATGTTGACCCACTCCTCTTCAATAGCTGTGCAAAGTCGATGGATATTGGCGGGAACTGGAACACGATGACGTACACGTCGATCCAGAGCATCCCAAACTGGCTTAATGGGTGACATGTCTGGTGAGTATGCAGGCCATAGACGAACTGGGACATTTTCAGCTTCCAGGAATTGTGTACAGATGTGAGATGGGGCTGTGCATTATCATGATGAAACATGAGGGGATGGCGGTGGATGAATGGCACGACAATGGGTCTCAGGATCTCGTCATGGTATCTTTCATTCAAATTGCCTTCGATAAAATGCAATTGTCTTCGTTGTCTGTAGCTTATGCCTGCCCATACCATAACCCCACCAACACTATGGGGCACTCTGTTCACAACGTTTATATCAACCAACCGCATGGTCCACACAATGCCATCTGCCCAGCACAGTTGAAACCGGAATTCAGCCGTGAAGAGCACACCTTTCCAGCATGCCAGTGCCCATCGAAGGTAAGCATTTGTCCACTGAAGTCGGTTACGACACCGAACTGCAGTTAGGTCAAAACCCTGGTGAGGACGACGAGCACGCAGATGAGCTTCCCTGATAAGGTTTATGACAGTTTGTGCAGAAATTCTTTGGTTGTGCAAACCCATAGTTTCATTAGATGTCCGGGTGGCTCGTCTCGCAGGTGAAGAACCCGGATGTCAAGGTCCTGGGCTGGTGTGGTTACACTTTGTCTGCGGTTGTGAGGCCAGTTGGACATACTGCCAAATTCTCTAAAATGACATGGTAGAGAAATGAACATTGAATTCTCTGGCAACAGCTCTGGTGGAGATTCCTGCAGCCAGCATGCCAATTGCACGCTCCCTCTAACCTTCAGACATCTGTGGCATTGTGATGTGACAAAACTGCACATTTTAGAGTGGCCTTTTATTGTCCCCAGCACAAGGTGCACCTGTGTAATGACCATGCTGTTTAATAAGCTTCTTGATTTCCACACCTGTCAGGTGGATGGATTATCTTGGCAAAAGAGAAATGCTCACTAACAGGGATGTAAACAAATTTGAGTACAAAATTTGAGAAGTACGCTTTTTGTGCGTATGGAAAAAATTTGACGATCTTTGATTTCAGCTCATAAAACATGGGACCAACACTTAAATGTTGCATTTATATTTTTGTTCATGTATAATTTGTAAAAATGTCTAAAAACACAACTCCACTTTGACATTATGGGTTATTATGTGTAGATCAGTGAAACAAAATATACATGTAATAAATGTTTAATTCGTAATTGCAAGAGTGTGGGCAGAACAAATCAAATCCACAGATGAACCATTGACTGAAAAAAAATGAGTTTCCAGTGTCTGAGCCCACTTGTTTTCCTTCGAGCCGATTAGATTACAATAGCCACAACATCAAAGACAGGAGGACCAGTGAATGAGAGCAAATTTGCCTTGTAAAGTTGTCTAGTAAGCAAGTACCAAAAAGTAAAGCTTACATTCATCATAAATATTCATGCTAGATATTTTTACCTATTTTATCTCTGTGTTTCCAGGTCTATATTTCCAAGATAAAATAAGATATCTTAGTGCTATTTGTGTATGTAGTGCATATGACTGACAACTTTTATTCCAAATTTGAGCAATATCAGAGCATGCGGTATTGGTTTACATTCGTTTGTGTGTCCCATCACCCCTCAACCCTGTAATTATTCTGCACTTTTTGAGTTTAGGGGCGGGGGGGTTGTCACAGTATCTATCAATTTAACCCCTTTCGCAGTAAAACATTTCTACACAACCATCCATTTCATAAATGGGAGACATTAGGGATGTGAAAAACATGTTTTTTATGTTGTTCTACCTCGAGTCGGATAATCTAAAAAAATAAATAAAAAATGGGGCTTTCCCACTAGCCTTTCACATAACAAACACTGCTTTCAGAGAGAGATAAGAGCTGCTGTTGTTGAAACGATCAATCAGTAAACACACACACACACACACACACACACACACACACACACACACACACACACACACACACACACACATCAGCTAAGTTATAAAACATTACCAAGTACTGGTGGGCAAGTAGGGCTCAATCATCTATTTGGTCAAAGTTAAGTACAAAAACCTACTTAGCCTATTGTTTTTCTTTGAAAGAGTCTTTCATTTGAACTCCTTCACACATTCATTTCATTTATCTAGCCAACCGGTTTCCCAAGTCCCAAGTTTTTTAATATACCCACATGGCATTTTAAGCAGACACACTTACAGTAGGTATAGACTTAACAGCAATAAATAAACAATTACACACAGTTAAGATGAAAAGACTCAAAGTCTCATTAATTAGGTGGCAGAAGTAGGGTTTAAGGGTGTCTCGTACTGTATCTCTCTGTTCCCGGAATTCCCAATTCTGATAAGAACAAATACAGGGTGGGAGGGGGAGCATGTTGTCTGGCGCTCGCCCAAAAGGGGAGGGTCAAGAGCGGAACTGAGGGAAAATGCAAAGATAAAAGCTTGAGCCTGGGTGGGGCTAATTAATTTGGACTTGAATCAGACCCACGTTATGCTGGTGGAGCTGGTGTTGCTGGCCGCTGTGGCTCTGTCTCTCCCTATCCTCTCCAATGGGGAAGTGCTGTGAGTACATCATAAATAAGATCGTTTTCAATTGGTCCCACAATTCTGAAGGCAATACATCAGCCATCATTCCTAGAATTGTCATGGTAAAACGTGTCATAGAAACATTGATGAATAATAAATATTACTTCTAAAAAATTGTAGTATTAAGAGATAGATTTCCATCCAATTGGAGACAGATTTACATGCGAAATTCTAAAATCCGCTTAAAGGACTTGTTGCGGATAAAATTGACTTTTTGTGGATACAAATCAGGGTGTAATGATGTAGCACACACAAAATTGACTTTTTTGCTTAAGTTTTGATGTACAAAATCTAAATTTCAATATTTTTCCATTGCATTTTCAACAGTACCAATAGTTTTGTCACAAAAACTGTTGCGTTAAATAGCAAATGTGCCTAATCTTGTTTTGGCACAGTGGTTCTCAACTGGTTTTGACTGGGGACCCAAAATTGACAATGACAATTGAGTCGCGACCCAATTTTATGGACTGTTGTATTGCAGCTATATTTTGTAATGTTGTATATCAGCTGCCTTCTTGGGCAGGCTTCACTTGCAAAATAGACTGTCTCAACGGGCTACTATTATGGTATAAAAGAAAGTCATTACACAGCCATATTAACTGAGAAAACATTTATTATCAATTCAAGAGAATAAGCCATTTAATTAGGCGACCAGTTCAGGAGTGGGTGTAATAAATGATCAGATTCTGATTATGACACCGAAACCAGTCCAATTATGTTAATGAACAGTAACGCATACTCGTGTTTAAAATAGAAAAAACAACAATCATTAGGATTTCGTAATCATCAATTACCATATGAATAGCATCACAACCTTGAAGGTGTCAATTTTTAACCAGTTCAATAAAAGTAATAAAAGTTAAAAATAAAAATAAATAAAAGTAGTCAGTAATAATTAACATACTGAACAATAACTAATTTACCTGTTTATCTGTGCTTGACAAGATGCTGTTTAACAGTTTTTTTCAGTGTGTCGCTGTGTGCTTTGTTGATCAGATTCTGAATCTCGAAATCAGCATTGACTTGGGAAACATGTCAATCGTCCCGTTAGAAATATGATTTGCCCAAAGGGTAATCTTGAAGGCATCCACTTTGTCCCTCTGTTCAAGTCGATTGTGCCCCGGTCCCTTGCGTTGACACTTTGAGCGAATTCAGATTCAAAAAAATATCCGCCAGGTCGGCAAACTTTGTGAGCTACTCCTCTCAATCGAAATGTTCAGCCAGATGTAACTTGTTCTCCGAAAAAAACGCAGCAATCTCCGCTTGAAGTGGTATGTGTGGGGTGAGAATCGTAATTGTTTTGGTCATGGAGTATGTGCAGCGTGAAAATGTAGCTAGCCATTTCATCACTGCGGAAGTGCTGCACGTGGGGGTCGTGACCCCCAGTTGAGAATCACTGCTCTAGCCAACAGCTCGCAGATACAGTGCGGGTAGGCTAGTCTAGATGATGAGATTATTATGGATAAGAGCAATAATATTTTTATTTGTCATCATATCGCCAGAATAAGACCCTCAATATTTATTGTAATGGATCATCAAGATCACTGTGCACTTTCACCACCCTGTGAAGTTCATCATCATCAGTAGCCTAATAAACAGTATGGTTTCCCGAGTCATAGTGGGAGGACCTCACACCATATCTTCACGTGACTCCAAGTTAAGTACGATATGATGGTTATTATATATAATATATTGTAATGACCTGACTAGATCATAAAAGAACGACTGTCCATACAGAGGATTGAGTTTACGAATTGACGGTTTATTAAACCAACTTTACACAGGCTACTGTTTGGGCCGTAGCACACGCCAAATAAATGAAAGATAACCCACAAGCCAATCGTGACCTTCTCTTGTGAAACCCAGACGTAAGAGAGAGAACAAAGGCAAAACCCGGTCTTAACTTCCAATGCTCCATCCCCCTGCCCAACCCCCCTCCACGCCACTCCGCCAACCGCCAGGATGCCCGGCATCAGAACATTCCAGGCATTCCCGTGATTGACAGATAGCAGGTTGATTGACATGTCGGACCCCGCGAACACAACCACCTACTAGCCTAACACATAACACACAGCTGACTGTGCGGGTCGCTACAATATTTTACTGACACAAAAAGACCACACCATGTCAAACAAACAAATGATCTGTTTGCATTTTATAAAATTATATCGAAACTTCCCGTTTCCGTCACAGCTGTTGTGATTTTTTATTTCATATGATTTGACTTTACTTGCATAAGATCTGTGGTTGGAACGTGATTAGTGCCATACAACTTGTTCACCAGTTACTGTGCATGCGTTGTGAATGTATTCATGTTTTGTTTGCATGGTCACTGCAGGTACCATAATGTTATGACGCACCAATTACATTTTTATTTACTGCAATTACACAAAAAAGTACAATATTTTATAAAAAAGGAGGGGGGAAATTCTTAAAGGGATTGTTCACTTTTTAAATCAAAGGGGAAGTTCAGGATTTTACAACTTAAGAGGATCCTCACCCTAAAAGTAGTCTATGGGCCTGAAGAAACTGTAATCTATGGTTTAGTTGTCTTTAAACAACCTCTATAAACATCGTCTTTGTTTAACCACCGTCTTGACTAGAGGTCGACCGATTATGATTTTTCAACGCCGATACGATTATTGGAGGACCAAAAAAAGCCGATACTAAATCGGCCAATTTTTTTAATATGTATTTGTAATAATGACAATTACAACAATACTGAATGAACACTTATTTTAACTTAATATAATACATAAATAAAATCAATTTAGCCTCAAACATAATGAAACATGTTCAATTTGGTTTAAATAATGCAAAAACAAAGTGTTGGAGAAGAAAGTAAAAGTGCAATATGTGCCATGTAAAAAAGCTAACATTTAAGTTCCTTGCTCAGAACATGAGAACATATGAAAGCTGGTGGTTCCTTTTAACAGGAGTCTTCAATATTCCCAGGTAAGAAGTTTTAGGTTGTAATTATTATAGGAATTATAGCACAATTTCTCTCTATACGATTTGTATTTCATATACCTTTGACTATTGGATGTTCTTATAGGCACTTTAGTATTGCCAGTGTAACAGTATAGCTTCCGTCACCTCCTCGGCCCTACCTGGGCTCGAACCAGGAACACATCGACAACAGCCACCCTCGAAGCATCGTTACCCATCACTCCACAAAAGCCGCGGCCCTTGCAGAGCAACAACTACTTCAAAGTCTCAGAGCGAGTGATGTCACCGATTGAAACACTTTTAGCACACACCCCGCTAACTAGCTAGCCATTTCACATCGGTTACACCAGCCTAATCTCGGGAGTTGATAGGCTTGAAGTCATAAACAGCTCAATGCTTGAAGCACAGCGACCAGCTGCTGGCAAAACACACAAAATTGCTGTTTGAATGAATGCTTACGAGCCTGCTGGTGCCTACCATCACTCAGTCAGACTGCTCTATCAAATCATAGACTTAGTTATAACATAATAACACACAGAAATACGAGCCGTAGGTCATTAATATGGTAGAATCCGGAAACTATCATCTCAAAAACAAGACGTTTATTCTTTCAGTGAAATATGGAACCGTTCTGTATTTTATCTAACGGGTGGCATCCATAAGTCAAAATATTCCTGTTACATTGCACAACCTTCAATGTTATGTCATAATTACGTAAAATTCTGGCAAATTAGGCGGCGCAAACTGTTGCATATACACTGACTCTGTGTGCAATGAATGCAAGAGAAGTGACACAATTTCACCTGGTTAATATTGCCTGCTAACCTGGATTTCTTTTAGCAAAATATGCAGGTTTAAAAATATATACTTCTGTGTAATCGGTCGACCTCTAGTCTTGACCTCTGAATGCTCGGCTATGAAAAGCCAACTGACATTTACTCCTGAGGTGCTGACCTATTGCACCCTCTACAACCACTGATTATTATTTGACCCTGCTGGTCCTCTATGAACGTTTGAACATATTGAAGAACGATCTGGCTTTAATGGCCATGCACTCTTATAATCTCTACTTGACACAGCCAGAAGAGGACTGGCCACCCCTCGGAGCCAGGTTCCTCTAGGTTTCATCCTAGGTTCCCAACTTTTCTAGGGAGTGTTCCCTAGCTACTGTGCTTCTACATCTGCATTACTTCCTCTTTTGGGGTTTTAGGCTGGGTTCTGTGTAAGCACTTTGTGACATCTGCTGACTGATGTAAAAAAGGGCTTTATAAATACATTTGATTGACGGACAGTTGCGCCTATCAATGGCCAAATCAACTGAAATCAACTACATATTTGGTTGACAAAAAACATATTCTGTTAATAGGATTTTTCAACCCAAAGTTTGCATAGAGGGGTCAGTGAAGCATTAGCCTACTAGACATGCCAGACTGGTTGAATAAGTCTACTGGTTTGGAACCTTGTTCAGGGGTAATACATTTCTCAGCAGTTTACTACATTTTGCTATACTTTATGAATGGCGTGAGAAATGGGAACTAGAAAGGGATTCTTATGCTGTTCCAAACACAGCATGTTTCTGCAGACAGATTCCCCAAAAACACACACGCAGACAGATGCATGTACACATTGATCAGATGTCAGTCATTCCATAACAAAAAGGTCTAGCTTGTGATTCAGTGCAAGGTGTGTTATCGTGTGGTGCACTGAACAGCCAACAATATGCCTTTTAAAGGCATTTTTACCAACGTTCATGGAGATCACATTCATGGTAATCGCTGCCCATGTCAGCTCAACTGTAAATTACCTTTAAAGTGTGTTATAGTGTGCTGTGACGTGCCCTGAATTACATCCCGGGCTTAGTCAAGCACAAATCAATATTCCACCCTCCATATTTTGAATCATCCTTTCCCCTCTCTTCATCACTGCAGGTATGTCATGTCTGCTCCTAACCCTATACGGGTGGGTAGCATGGAAAGGGTCTTTGTTGAAGCTCAAGGTTACTCAGGGGATGACTTCAATGTCCAAATCAAGGTGATGGACTTCCCTGCGCACGATAAATCGCTTTACACCACAAGTGTGTCCCTGAATTCAGTGAACAAATACCAGGCAATTAAGGACATTCAAGTAAGTCTTTATACATGTTTCCTCACATAAATTAAATGGCTTCAGAAAGAATTCACACCCCTCGACTTTTTCCACATATTATGATACAGACTGAATTTAAAATTGATGAAATGTACATTTTTTTTTGTCACTGGCCTACCCCAAAGTGGAATTATGTTTTTTGAAATGTTTACAAATGAATTAATAAAACAGGTAAAAGCTGATATGTCTTGAGTCAATAAGTATTCAACCCCTTCCTTATAGCAAACCTAAAGTTCAGGAGTAAAAATAATAACATAATAAGTTGCAGCTGTACAATTCACTTTTTGTCCTGAATACAAAGTGTTATGTTTGTGGCAAATCCAATACAAGACATTACTGAGTACCACTCTCCATATTTTCAAGCATAGTGAAGTCTGCATCATGTTATGGGTATGCTTGTAATCATTAAGGACTTTTTCAGGATAAAAAGGAAACGGAATGGAGCTAAGCACAGGCAAAATCCTAGAGGAAAATCAAGCTCGTCTTTGAGCCTTTCTACACAGGTCTTCGGTCCCTCTCTGCTACTGGACAGCTAAGCTGTTTACCAGTGTATACAACAAGAGTAAACAGAAATCCAACAGGCTTGTCCTTACTGGGGTCAGGTCAACGGCCAAGTAATGTCTGTTAGGTTCCTGTCCAGCCACCACCCAACCTCCAAACTAATTATGTTCAGGTGTGTTCAATTAAGCTCATACCCTTCCGGGCCATCCTCTCTCCTGGCTAGCAGATGTAGCCAACGAGGCCATTGTCCACAGAGGATTTCGGTGGGACAAGGCGTCTGCATTTCCTTGTTTTGACCCGGACCTGTGGAAAACAGAGAAACAATACTGTTGGAGTCAGAGAGACCACCTGGTCACTATCGTTGGTTTCCTTGTTCCTGGACATCCAGATTAGAGGAGCATGGTCCATGACCAGAGTGAAGTGTCGTCCTAGGAGGTAGTACTTTAACTTCTTCAATGCACGCTGCACCGCTAGGCACTCTTTTATTTGGTTTCTCGGGGCAACAGTTTCCGGCTGATATATGATGGGATGCTCCTCCCCTTGTACCACTTGTGACAAGACCGCTCCCACCCCTGTGTCGGAGGCATCAGTCTGGACCACAATCTCTCTCCCAAAGTCCGGCATCACCAAACCAGTCCGGAGCACAGGGCCTCCTTCAAGTTCTGGAAGGCTTCTTCCGCTTTGTCAGTCCACCAGACCACGTTAGGCTGGGTCGTTTTTGGTCAGGTCTGTGAGTTGACAAGCTACAATTGCATAGTTAGGAATGAACCTACGGTAATAGCTGGTTAGCCCCTCAAAGGTTTTTACCTGAGACTTGGTTTGGGGCCGTGGCCACTGTCGGATGGCTTGAACTTTCTTCTCTTGCGGTTTGACGTTGCCCCTCCTGACGATAAAGCCCAGGTATTCTGCTTCCTCAAGTCCCAGTCTGCATTTTTTTTTGCATTGGCGGTTAGACCTGCTCTGCGTAGAGCCTCCAAGACAGTGTTGAGCTGCTCAGTTGAGATTTCCAGTTAGGGCTGTACACAATCATGTCATCCAAATATGCTGCCGAGTACTCAGTGTGGGGTCTCAGGACCCTACTCCTTAGTAAGATCCAGGGTGCTGATATATCGGGTGTATATATTGAGCCTTTCTACACAGGTCTTCCGGTCCCTCTCTGCTACCGGACAGCTATGCTGTTTACCGGCGTATCCAACAAAAGAAAACTGAAATCCAACAGGCTTGTCCTTACTGGGGTCAGTCTACGGCCAAGTAACGTCCGGTAGGTTCCTGTCCAGTTGGGCTCGATATCCCTCCCAGTATTGGAGGGCCCTGCATGTCAGCTCTTGCTGCTCCAGACCAAAAACAGATCTGGCCAAAGCTAGGTTAAAACAGCCACCACCCAACTTCCAATCTAATTTTGGGGCTCCCGAGAGGCGCAGCGGTCTAAGGCACTGCGTCTCAGTGCTAGAGGCGTCATTACAGACACCCTGGTTTGAATCCAGGCTGTATCACAACCGGCTGTGATTGGGCGGCGTCCAGGTTTGGCCGGTGTAGGCCGTCATTGTAAATAAGAATTTGTTCTTAACTGACTTGCCTAGTTAAATAAAGGTTACCTTTACAAGGCTCTTACCCTTCCAGGCCATCCTCTCTCCTGGCCAGCAGATGTAGGCAACGAGCAGGAATATTCCGGCCTTCACACACACACCCTCTAAGCTCCATCACATTCTAAAAACATGTTTTCACTTTGCCATTATGGGATATTGTGTGTAGATGGGTGAGACAAATATATATATTTAGTCAATTTCGAATTCAGGCTGTAACACAAAATGTAGAATAAGTCAAGGGGTATGAATACTCTCTGAAGGCACTGTATCTTCATATAAGATATTAATTTCACAATTTTACCTATGGTTGTGTACTTTTCACAAAAAAAAAATCACTTGTGTTTTCTCGTCAGATCCCGGAAAGACTTGGCTTCCTTGAGGGCTACACAGGGAACCAGTATGTGTACCTGCTCGCTCAGTTCCCAAGCCACAAGCTTGAAAAAGTAGTCCTGGTCTCCTTTCAAACCGGCTACATATTTATACAAACGGACAAAACCATTTACACGCCGGAAAGTATAGGTATGGCTGAGCCCACTGACCTAAAGCCTTTGAATTAGCATTACTCAGCAACCACATATGCTCGGGGGCGGACTGGGACCAGAAATCGGCCCTGGTATTCCTAACACACCGGACCATTTTTTTTGCTCGAGTCCCCCACGCAGTCCATGTTTTTTTTCTTGGGGCCCCCATTATTAGCCAGATAATGGTCATTTAGCGCAAAAAAAGTTAAACAGGCCCGCTGGGCTAAAAATGGACCGACCCAATCTGCCCCTGTGAATCAATTTGATTAATTTGGGTCAGGTCGAAACATGAACATTCATGGACATTTAGCTAGCTAGCTGGGAGATGAACATTGGGGTGTTACTTTACCTGAAATGCATGTGGTTCTTTTTTTTTTACCAGATCTTTGTAGAATTTTGACCCGCAGTCAAAATCGTGTTTCTCTACTTAATCCACAGATAAAAAGATGTTACTCTATAAAAACCTAACATCTTAAACTACATTCTTAGTGTATTAATTCAGTAACATTGTTTCAGTTAAATACAGAGTCTTCGCCTTAAACGCCGGTTTAGAGCCTGTAACAGATAGCATCAATGTGGAAATTAGGGTAAGTAGTCCTCATAATAAATGTAACTGCATTGACGCATTGATGCATATGGCCAGTTGTCAAAATAGGTATTTTCTGACGTTACTCATGTTTACAACTGTCAGTCTTGAGTAGTAACAGATTCATTATCTGTGATCCATTTATGTTAGTCTTTCACATTTCATGTATATTATTTATTTATAGAACCCTGATGGAATCACCTTACTGCAGGAAGATTTCAAACCAGATAATGGGATGGCACCTAAAGTCTTCAGTGTCCCAGAAATCACCAGGTTTGTTTTTGCTATTCAATCATCCTAACACACTTATCGGGAAAACGTTTGCCTGTGAACTCTTCTGCTCTCATTCTCTTTTTATATAGCTTTGGAAACTGGAAAGTGGTGGCCAAGTTCAAGAATAGCCCACATAAGAACTTCACTGCAGATTTCGAGGTGAAAGAATATGGTAAGAAGGGTATTGGTTTTGGGTGGCCTTTTATTAAAAGGACAATTACGCCACTTTTCAACCTCATATTCATTTCCAGTCTACACATGTGAAAATGGCACGTTTCTATGATCTGTGGTTAAAAAGATAAGACAATAATGTTCCTAAAAAATGCTTCTCTATGACATAATAGGGTAGGATTAAAAGTAAGAAAAACAGTGATTTTCAAAACCTGTTTCTAGCCAGATGGAGGGTATTTTCTTTCTCCCCACATCACTGAAAATCTCATAATGATTGAAAATCACTTTAAAAAAAAAATTATGTTTTAATCTCTGATGTCACTGGGAATATTTTTTGTTTGTTCTTTCTATAAAAGATAGAAATGCACCGTTTTCAATGAGATGAAAAGAGGTGGAATTGCCCTTTAAGAACAGGCCTCGCTTGTCTAGGACGGAGTGTTTGCACAGAGTAAATAGGGCCTATGTAAACTACATGAACTGAACAAAAATATAAACCGACATGCAACAAATTAAAAGATTTTACTGAGTTACAATTCATAAAGGGAAATCAGTCAATTGAAATAAATTCATTAGGCCCTAATCTATGGATTCCACATGACTGGGAATGCTGATACAGTGCATTCGGAAAGTATTCAGACCCCTTGACTTTTCCCACATTTTGTTACGTTACAGCCTTATTCTAAAATTAATTAAATCTTTTTTTCCCCTCATCAATCTATACCCAATACCCCATAATGACGAAGGAAAAACAGGTTTTTAGAAACTCTGGAGCTCTGTCAGAGTGAACATAGGGTTCTTGGTCACCTCCCTGACCAAGGCCCTTCTCCCCCGATTGCTCAGTTTGGCCGGGCGGCCAGGTATAGGAAGAGTCTTGGTGGTTCCAAACTTCTTCCATTTAAGAATGATGGAGGCCACTGTGTTCTTGGGGAACTTCAATGCTGCAGAAATAGATATAGACAGGTGTGTGCCTTTCCAAATCATGTCCAATCAATTGAATTTACCACAGGTGGACTCCAATCAAGTTGTAAAAACATCTCAAGTATGATCAATGGAAACACGCACCTGAGCTAAATTTCGAGTCTAATAGCAAAGGGTCTGAATACTTATGTAAATAAGGTATTTCTGTTTTTATTTTAAATACATTTACAAAAATGTCTAAAAACCTGTTTTCGCTTTGTCATTATGGGGTATTGTGTGTAGATTATGGCTGTAACGTAACAAAATGTAGAAAAAGTCAAGGGGTCTGAATACTTTCCAAATACACTGTATGCATCAGTTGGTCACAGATACCTTCAAAAAAAGGTTGGGGCGTGGATCAGAAAACCCATCCGTATCTGGTGTGACCAACATTTGCCTCATGCAGCGCGACACATCTCCTTCGCATAGAGTTGATCAGGCTGTTGATTGGAATGTTGTCCCACTCCTCTTCAAAGGCTGTGCGAAGTTGCTGGATATTGGCGGAACTGGAACACGCTGTCGTACACGTCAATCCAGAGCATCCCAAACATGCCCAATGGGTGATATTGAGCATGGAAGAACTTGGACATTTCAGCTTCCAGGAATTGTGTACAGATCCTTGTGTACAAGTCACTTTGTTCACAACGTTGACATCAGCAAACCACTCGCCTACACAAAGCCATACACGCTGTCAGCCATCTGCCAGGTACAGTTGAAACTGGGATTCATCCGTGAAGAGTACACTTCTCCAGCGTGCCAGTGGCCATCGAAGGTGAGCATTTGCCCACTGAATTCGGTCACAACGCCAAACTGCAGTCAGTGCAGGATCCTGGTGAGGACGATGAGAATGCAGATGATTTTCTGTGAGACGGTTTCTGACAGTTTGTGCAGAAATTCTTCAGCAAATCCATAGGTTCATCAGCTATGTGGGTGGATGGTGTTCTGACAGAGTGAAAAACTAACGGACAACTAGTCAAAGCTCAAACCAAGTTTATTCACCCACTGGGTCAAACAGCTGAAAATACATGTTTACACAGGCACACATATTTATACCCTCCTTCTAGGCGGAGTCTCCTCCTTGCACCTCTAGACAGCCAATACATCTCTGTCGCTAGGCAGGAATTTAAGTGGGGACTGTTACTTCTCACTTCATCTGACCTGACCGTGGCCCACATTCCTCACTCCTCCCTAATCCACGGCTATACAACCTTATCAGTGACTGAAACCAGACTGTTACTCTTTGCCTCTCTCCATAGGATACATGAGATTTGACAAAAACAGAATGTAAGCAATATGAGATCAGGAGCAGGAGACAGAGTCAATGCCATAGCTATTCTCACGGCAATCGCTGTATGGACAGAATGTCAACTTTCTGCACTCCCCTTTCTCACTCAGTAGATTTCCATACACCCAGTTCTAATATAATTCTAGATGAATAAGGATATTTTAAGTTAGAATCCAACACTTAAGAAGCCAGGTGTGAAGGTCCTGGGGTTGGCATGGTTACATGTGGTCTGCAGTTGTGAGGCCGGTTGGACGTACTGCCAACTAATCTGAAACGACGTTGGAGGCCGCTTATGGTAGAGAAATGAACATTCATAAATTCTCTGGCAACAGCTCTGGTGGACATTCCTGCAGTGCAACACTCCCTCAAAAGCTGAGACATCTGTGTTGTGTGACAAAACGGCACATTTTAGTGACCTTTTATTGTCCCCAGCAAAGGCTTCTTGATATGCGGATGGATTATTTGACAATGGAGAAATGCTCACTAACATGGATGTAAACACATTTTTTAACAACATTTTCGAAGAAATATGGTCTTTGTGTGTTTGTAAAATGTTTAGGATCTTTTATTTCAGCTCATGAAACATGAGACTAACCCTTTACATGTTGCGTTTATATTTTTGTTCAGTAAATTAATTCATAACTAACTTCCTATCTAGTTCTACCCAGCTTTGAAGTCAAATTGACAGTGAGCAAGTCCTTCTTCTACGTTGACGACGATGAGCTAACGGTCGACGTTGATGCCAGGTTGGAGCCAGTGTAGAATGTCAAAATATATTTATAGTTGTCATTTCCATGGTAACCATTGCTAAAATTGCTCCTTAACATTTCATCTCATTTATAGTACTCCTCGATCCGTTTCCCTCCCCCTGAATTCTCTGTGGTGATATTGCTGTATGGTTTGTGTCGGAAGGTACCTGTTTGGGGAGCCTGTGACAGGAGTTTGTTTTGTGGTGTTCGGGGTGATCCAAGGAGATGACAGGACGAGTTTTCCTGCCTCTCTCCAGAGAGTGGAGGTTTGTGCATGTAATATGGGAGAGAGTATATCTGGATGATTTGGTACACATACGGGTATTCACAAACATTCACCATGGGTAGTCTATATTTGATGAGCTCTATAGCTAGAATAACACCAAAAAGTCTGACAGATGGACATCTTGGCTTTGTTTCTTTCTAATGCAGCTTAAGGAAGGAGAGGGCAACGCGGTACTGAAGAAAGAGCACATTAGCAAAACTTTTAAAGACATCAATGACCTTTTGCATCATTCCCTATACGTGTCAGTCAACGTGTTAACAGACACCGGTAAGTAGAGGTTGTAAGTTGTGGTACGTTTTGCATCTTTTGAAGTGTGCGTTTGTGATCAGTCTCAGAACAGAGATGGTGTCGGTTTTATCCCTCAGGGAGTGAGATGGTGAAAGCAGAGAAAAAGGGAATCTTCATAGTCAAGTCACCGTATAGCATTCACTTCAGGAAGACCCCGCCGTACTACAAACCAGGAATGCCGTATGACGTCTCGGTACATTACAATCACTGTGTTCTACATGAACTCAATTACTATGCTATTCCAAAGTGTTGCCCAGTTCTTTTAACCAGGGAACCAACCTGGTAACTGTGGTCAAGGGGTAGGATGATATATTGGGCTTACACCGTCTTTCCCACCTATTGGTCTAATTGTACCCCTTTCCATTTGTACCATTAGGTGTATGTGACCAATCCAGACGATTCTCCAGCCAAAGATATCGATGTGGAGCTTTTACAAAAAGACCAACAAATGCTGGGGAAGACCAATGACAATGGTCATGCCAAAATAACCATTAACACGATAGCGGGGGATTCTGAGCTGCCAATCACGGCAAGTTCAAAACCAAAACGTCTCTAAGCCGCAATCCAATTGTGTGCATGTCTGTTTTGGCTTTTTGTTTTGTATCAATAACAGTGTTGACGCCTTGTAGTCATTCATTTTGTTACTCTATTTCCACACAGGTGAAAACCAAAGTCGTTGGACTTGGGGATGACAGGCAGGGCACACAGAAGATGACTGCCAAACCCTATCAAACAAAAGACAACTCACGGAACTACATTCACATACACATCCATTCTGCAGATGTCAAAATCAAAGATCAACTCAAAATAGACCTAAGCCTCGGCAGCAGTCCCTCGGCCCAAAATGACAATCATGAGATAACCTTCCTGGTGTGTACCGGTCAACTTTAACCACATAGACTTGTGTATTTTACCTAGCTGGGGTGCATTGGTCGCCAACATTACAGGGTAAAAATGCTACATGGTGTGTATGTATTGTATTCAAGTGTGGTTATGTAAACCAATATATCTATATTTTTTGTTGTTTTTGAAAAACGTAAAAGTGCAGAGGTGCTGCTTTGAGGAAGGAACAACGACGCTGGGTCGTGTTCCTTACTTAAACCATGAACTCACTGACTCCACCCATCACTGGCTGGTCATTTATTCCCTTAGTGCCAGTTTGTCATCCCCGTATGGGATGATTACTGACAGTTATCGGTCTCTGTGTTCACAGATCTTGAGCAAGGGACAGCTCATCAACTCCCAAAAGATCGAGTGGAGTAAGGGACAGGGACTGATGTCACTGCCTCTGACGGTGAACAAGGATATGATCCCCTCCTTCCGGGTCGTGGCGTATTACCACGTGGGCCAGAATGAGGTTGTGTCTGACTCTGTGTGGATCGACGTCAAGGACACGTGCATGGGATTGGTAAGAATGTTGCCTTACTGTGCAGAGCCCATCGTCTAGTGGAACACTGTGGTCTAGTCACATCTACCACTCTCCACCAGAGATCGGGGTTCAATCCCTGTGTCCAACCTTTCTACTGTTATACCCATGTGCCTGTCTTCCCCTCTTAAAGCGGTTTCCTTACTGTGTTAGTATTTCAGTGTGAGGTATTGCATTCAGGACTTCTCAAACATTACCTCCGTCTTTGTGTGCCATTACTGTAGCTAAAAGTGAATGCTGTCAGACCCAGTGCTAGTTACGCACCTCAGAAAAGGGTCACCCTGTCTATCATTGGTGATCCAGGGGCCAAGGTGGGACTTGTGGCCGTGGATAAGGGGGTCTACGTCCTGAATGACAAAAACCGACTTACTCAGACTAAGGTGAATAACTGCAGACTGAACTTTCCCTACTTCTGCCAGCTAATTAATGATATTCTTTGAGCCTTGTCATCTAAGTTGTGCCTAATTGTTTATTTATTGATGTTAGTCCATACCTACAGTGGTATCCGAAATTATTGACACGCTTGAAACAGATGAGCAATAATGACTGTATAAAATAAATACTGAGATATATTGCATGCCAAAACATTTTTTTATACTAACACAATTGCTCAGAGAAAGATATTTTGTTTAACAAGTAACAAAAATAAGGTAGGGGTCAAAATTATAGACACCCCTAAAGATTCTTATGAATAAAGCAGTCAAAAGTTTCGTGTTTGGGCCTATATTCCTAGCACGCAATGACTACAGTACATCAACCTTGTAACTCTACAAACTTGTTGGATGAATTTGCAGTTCGTTTTGGTTTTGTAAATAGTGTTGTGTGTCATTTTGGAGTCACTAAATAAAGAATAGAATATGTTTTTAAACACTTCTACATTAATGTGGACGCTACCATGATTACAGATAATCTTGAATGAATCGTGAATAATGATGATGAGAGGGTCAAAGATTATACCCCCCAAGACATGCTAATCTCGCCTGTTATTGGAACTTCAAAAGCAAGCTTGATGTAGTCATTGTGTACTAGCAATAGGGGACCAAATACTAAACTCCTTTATTCGTAAGAATCTTTAGGGGTGTCAATCATTTTGACCCCTACCTTATCTAGATGAAGAATATATATATATATTTTTTATATATAAAAAAATATTTATTTCCCAGATGTATTAGTATAAAATAATTTCCCAATTTTTTGGAGCATAGAATATTTTATTTATTTATTTTATACAGTCATTATTGCTAATCTTTATCAATGGTGTCAATCATTTAAGACCCCCACTGAATGTATTTCATGTGGGTCTAAAAAAAAGTGCCATGTGTTTTTTAAAATGTAATTTTTCAAGTGTATTTAAAAAAAAAAGGCCATGTGGGTATTTAACATAACTGTACTTGGGAAACTGGTTGGTTTGATAAATCAAATTAATGTGCGAGAGAATTCAACTTGGAGAATCTTTATAAAACAATATGATAAATAGGTTTTTGATAGATGCAACATTTTCATTTGTACTCTTAGACTTAAATAAACTTTGACCATACAGAAGATTGCACCCTACTTGCCCACCAACACTTGGGAATGTTTTGGGACTTAGCTGATTTGTGTGTAAGTGTGTTTTTGGTTTTACTGTCCTTGTGCGGACCAGAAGTCCACAAGGATAGTAAAATAGGAAAGTTTGGAACAAGTGGGGACATTTTTGCCGGTCCCCACAAGGAAAAGGGCTATTTTAGGTTTAGAGGTTAGGTTTAGGGGTTAGTTTTAGGGTTGGGTTAGGGGTTAGGGTAAATAGGATTTTGAATGGGAATCAATTGTTTTGTCCCCACAAGGATAGTAAAATGTGTGTGTGTGTGTGTGTGTGTGTGTGTGTGTGTGTGTGTGTACACGGTATCGTTATGTGCATGCATCCATCCTTAGATCTGGGATACAATAGAGAAACATGACACAGGCTGCACTGCAGGGAGTGGAAAAGACAGTATGGGGGTTTTCTACGATGCTGGGCTGGTGTTTGCATTCAACACTGCCGAGGGCACCCCTCAGAGGACAGGTATGTGACATAAGGCCTCTACATAAAAGCTGCAATACACATTCAGGCCTGTCTAGTCTCTCGTTCACTTGACTATCGGAAGTCAGGCAAACTTCACGTTTGGATTTCTAGTTTGAATGGGAACGGTCGAAGTCAATTGCATTCAGTGCTTGGATTTGATTGCCTCAGTAAAGGCATTTCGTGTATTTAGTTTTTTTCTTGTTTTGTCCGTGTCTCTGTTTAAGTAGCCTATGCAACATTTCTTTTGTATCTTATGCATGCTAGCTTGTTGCTTGTTATTTTTTGACTCAATGTCAACGGAACGGCACCCATGCAAAATACTTGATTGGTTTGATAGAGGCAAGGCGTCATTACCCACTGGGCACAAACTGGTTGAATCAACATTGTTTCAACATCATTTGTCAATGTATTGTGACGTTGAATCATCAACGTAAACTGTTGTTTTTGAGGGTGAAATTTCAACCACAGGATTATGTCATCATGGTAACCAAATGTCAACATAGACAAACCTTTGAATTTGTACCTTTAAAACAACGTCAGATCTTCAACATTATATCCACCATCAGAAAAAAAAACTACAGGCTGGGCCGCACCTCCAACTGGAGAATCGATCTATCAAAAGCTACCCTTTGGTCTCCCATCCAGGGTTTTAACCAAGCCCTGCTTAGCTATGACAAGGTACACATTTTTCGTTCTGCCCCTGAGCAAGGCAGTTAACCCACTGTTTCCCGGGTGTCGATGAAATGGATGACAATTAAGGCAGCCCCCCACACCTCTCTGATTCAGAGGGGTTTGGTTAAATACGGAAGACACATTTCAGTTGAACGCATTCAGTTGTCCCCCCTTTCCTTTCCCTACGATATTTGTCACTTCCTATTACCAATATGCTATGGTGAGACTGATTATTGAAAAATCTCAACCTAAAAACTAAATAGATTCACTGTTGCTATCGATATTGGACATATACCACAGCCCCTCTGGCCTTATTTCTTAAATAGACAATTAATATTGTAGGCCTACTGTTTCAAGCTCTGGTTGATTTCAAATGTAATGATATTTAGTGATATTGAATTGGGTTTGGTTGTCAACGCTGTATCTTCTGCTTGGTAGTTCCATCTGTGCCACTGAATTAGTCTGGCTTTAATTTCAGTTTGGTTACAAAAAAGCAAATTTTTTTGTCCATTAAAATAACATTAAATTGATCAGAAATACAGTGTAGACATTGTTAATGTTGTAAATGACTATTGTAGTTGAACATTTTTTATGGAATATCTACATAGGCGTAGAGGCCCATTATCAGCAACCATCACTCCTGTGTTCCAATGGCACGTTGTGTTACCTAATCCAAGTTTATCATTTTAAAAGGCTAATTGATCATTACAAAACCCTTCTGAAATGAAGTTAGCATTTGTGGGTTCGATTACAGGCTGGCCTGTAAAAATGGCCAGAAACAAAGAGTTTTCTTCTGAAACTCGTCAGTCTATTCTTGTTCTGAGAAATGGAGGCTATTCCATGCGAGAAATTGCCATGAAACTGAAGATCTCGTACAACGCTGTGTACTACTCCCTTCACAGAACAGCGCAAACTGGCTTTAACCAGAATAGAAAGAGGACTGGGAGGCCCCGGTGCACAGCTGAGCAAGAGGACAAGTACAATAAAGTGTCTAGTTTGAGAAATAGACACCTCACAAGTCCTCAACTGGCAGCTTCATTAAATAGTACCCTCAAAACACCAGTCTCAACATCAACAATGAAGAGGCGACTGTGTTCTTTTGCCCATCTTCATCTTTTATTTTTATTGGCCAGTCTGAGATATTACTTTTTATTTGCAACTCTGCAAAGAAGTCCCATGTATTATTACTTAACTTATAAAACACACTAAAATACATATTTTAGCCAGTTATCAGCTGGTGTATCATATATTACTTCACCAGAGAATCTGCATTCTCAATGTGGAGTTTGGTTGATGTAGGCCTAATAGATTTGTCCTTAATATTGTCTTGGCAAGTTTTGTCCATCATTCTTCTTCTTTGTGTGCTTTAGTCTCCAGCTGCCCTGTCAACTCACGGAGACGACGAGCAGTGACTATAAATGATGTAGTAACCACACTGGGTAGGACAAGAGTTTCTCTTCTTGTGATGCCTGATCATAAAACTGGATGTTTTTGTTTTGACTATGTACTGTATGTATGCATGTACGTATGTATTTATTTATTAGTAGAACTTAGTACTACTTTCTTACCAAACAGACATCTGTTGTAAGGATGTCAAATAGTGTTTTATTGTTGGTGTTTTCAATCTCTGGGAATGAGAACGAATTGTGAAATAGGAAGACTGCTGTCCTGATTGGTCACTAAACAAACTTCAAGTGACTCTCACTACTGGGTTTCCCAAAGCTTTTAATGCACTTCTCTCTGTCCTAGCGAGCCAGTACACAGGCCTGGAGAGACAGTGCTGCATGGACGGTATGAGAAAGAACATTCTAGATTACACGTGCGAGCGGCGTGCCCAATACATCAGCGATGGAACAGAGTGTGTGGAAGCCTTCCTGAAATGTTGTAGGGAAATGGCCACCAAACGCGAAGAGGCCAAGACTGACCAGCTCATACTAGCCCGCAGTAAGTAAAACAACTGTGGTGGACTGGAATTGTCAATTCTAAAATTGCACACTATGGAAATCCAGAGGGATAAACAAAACCAGAATGGGAATGTTAAAGTATTCTGGTATTCCCTTCTGTGTAAAAGGGAAATACATTCACAGTGATGGGAACTGTCTGACTTCTTGTCACTCTTTGTAAGGTGAGGAAGACCGATTCGAAAGTTTTGACGAAATCAGGTCCCGTTCCTTCTTCCCTGAGAGTTGGCTATGGAATGTGGAGAGTTTGCCACAGTGTTCTAAAGAAGAGTGGTAAGAGCAGAATTGAGTGAGATCGTTCAATGCACTACAGTAAAATGCATTCCCCTTTTCCCATGTAAAAAAATCCTACCTCTTTTCTTTCTCTTTTTACCATTTAGTGCTATACAGAAAACAATTGACTTACCGGATTCCATCACCAGCTGGCAGATCACTGCTATTGGCCTGTCCAAAACACATGGTACTGTCACATATTTGTGCCCCTCTTTCTATATTGGTGGCTACTCTTTCTACATCTTATGGCAACTCTCTTGCTCAATAGGAATCTGTGTGTCTGAACCCCTTACGCTGATTGTTTGGAAGAACTTCTTCCTTGATCTGAAGCTGCCCTACTCTGCCGTACGCAATGAGCAGCTGGAAATCAAAGCCATTCTTCACAACTACATGGAGGACACTATAACCGTAAGCTTATTGTCATTTAAAAGCAGGCACGCAACCCAGACCAAATATTTGATTCGAAAATCAGTATGACGCCTGATTATTATTATGATAATTATTATTATTATACCATTCAGTGTGGTATTTATCTGATCAGATGCACGGTGATGTGACTACACCCTCTCCACCTTAATGGCAGGTCCGTGTAGAACTGAGGGAGACATCAGACGTGTGCAGCTCTGCCAGCAAG
Source organism: Salvelinus fontinalis (assembly GCF_029448725.1). Classification (NCBI taxonomy): domain Eukaryota; kingdom Metazoa; phylum Chordata; class Actinopteri; order Salmoniformes; family Salmonidae; genus Salvelinus; species Salvelinus fontinalis. The sequence goes on along the minus strand of NC_074704.1, from coordinate 24,455,801 downwards.
AAGGGGAAGTATGTTGTTACTGTTATGGTGGACCCCAGGTCCACACGAAGTGTCCCCTTTGTCATCATCCCCATGAAGTTGGGCCTCCATACCATCGAGGTGAAGGCCTCCGTCCGAGATTGGGGTGGTCAAGACGGTGTTAAGAAGGAGCTACGTGTGGTGGTAAGGCAAACCATTGCATCTTGACAGATCTATCTAGTAACTCCCCTGAGGATGATATGGAATTTATATATGAACATGTGTCGATCAGTGTGAATCTGATTGTTTGAATCTTAAATTCCAGCCCTCAACAAATGAGGGTTACCACCTTACAGTTATGCTAAGAGGTCAAACCTGGAGAAGAGGAGAAGGAGATCAACCAATTAGAGATGGGGTGCCACAAAAAAATGGTCCAATTATAACCAATAAGGCGGGGGGGGGGGGGGGGTCAAGGAGTCACCGGGCCAACATAGAGAAGGGGCCCTTGCCCTTCACAGAAACATTCTGTAGTCAGTGTAGCCGTTTCCAAATGACTAAGTTATCGAAACCAGATTTTGACTTATTAAGAATGTGACCTTTCCCAACCTATCCAAGCTACAGGTTGACAATATTTAGTGCCATCCGTGTACCCATCAGTCCAACTACACTGTAAGAAGAAGGCGTCAAACTTAAAATAATTAGTGTTGCTAGAAAAGAGGAAGGTGGACTGGTATCAGTTCTCAAATCAAGATGTTCTGGTACCTTGAAGTCACCGGTCTTTATGATAAGATGGAAGAGCAGGAAGCATTGGTTTGATGCTCCCAATATCTGACACAATGGGTCTGCCTGTCCAGGCCCTTGTGGATCTTCAGTTACGTGTAGAAGAGGGGGAAGTTGGACATACAGCAATTCTCCTGTTTTCTCATCAGTGATTTACTGCTTCCACCAATGACTCCTTTTACCCCTTTTCGTAATATCCAATTGGTAGTTACGATCTTGTCTCGTCGCTGCAACTCCCCTACAGGCTTGGGAGAGGCGAAGGTCAAGTCATGCGTCCTCCGAAACATGAACTGCCAAGCAGTGCTGCTTCTTAATTCACTCTAGCTTAACCCGGAAGCCAGCCGCACCATTTAACTCACAACCGGGGTCAGCTTGCTAGTGCCTGGCCCACCACAAGTAAACGCTAGAGTGCAATGATCCAAGGAAAGCCCTCCAGCCAAACCCGGACGGCACTGGGCCAATTATGTGCCGCCTTATGGAGCTGCCGACCGGCTGTAACACAGCCTGGCATCGAACCCCAGACTGTAGTGGTGCCTGCACACTATGATGTAATGTGGCAGTTCTTGACCCTTGTGGTGGATGTTGAACCTTGAGTCTTTGGTAACTGGAAAGCCTTGCTATTTAACTATGATTCCAGAATTTTCCAATAAAAAGTAGGCCTATTTGCTGTTCAAGTAAATACTTTATCGCGCATTTTTGGATAACCTAGGCCACCAGGTGATTTGTTGTAACTCAAGCAAAAAACATATGTTGAGTTGATAAATAAACATAAGAGCAAATTACAATGTTTTCATTCTAACAATGACAGGCCGAAGGGGTGCTGACAAGGCTTACGGTGAAGAATGTGGAACTGAATCCTGCCAGACACGGTGAGTGTATGGCAACATATACAGATGTAAATAATCTATAGTTCCAGTGACAGTGTTGCCATTCATTTAAAAAAAATAAACATTTGTATTTAACCTTTATTTAACTAGGAAAGTCAGTTAAGAACAAATTCTTATTTATAATGATGGCCTACCAAAAGGCAAAAGGCCTCTTGCGGGGACGAGAGTTGGGATAATAAAAAAAGAAAAAAAAATATATACAGTATATATCTATATAGGACAGAACACACATCACGACAAGAGAGACAACACTACATAAAGAGAAACCGAAGACAACATAGCAAGGCAGGAACACATGACAACACAGCATGGTAGCAACACAACATGACAACAACATGGTAGCAACACAACATGGTAGCAGCACAAAAACACGTACCGAAACATGGTACAAACATTATTGGGCACAGACAAGAGCACAAAGGGCAAGAAGGTAGAGACAACAATACATCGCGCAAAGCAGCCACAACTGTCGGTAAGAGTGTCCATGATTGAGTCTTTGCACTGATGAGTATCATGATGGTTGATAATATACATTTAATATGCAAGCCATATTGTATGGCTTTACCTGTAAGTGAGACTGAATGGTTAAAACTCATCACACCTGTTTGCTCTCTCTTTCTTTCTCTGTCTTGGTCTCTCTCTGGTTAAAAGGGGGGATTGATATTGTGCATGTTCGGAGTGGTGCACTGACGAACCAGGTTCCAAATACACTTGCCAGCACACACATAAGTGTGACAGGTGAGACGGAATGATCTGACATACATGCACCATTTAGAGATGTACTGCGGATACGCGTTAACAACATTAGTTGAATTAGAGCTAGAGTTGCCCTAGGCTCACTCGTCTCGTCTGGATTCACATAGCTATAGGACCACAGAGGGAGTGGCAAAATGTCTCCGCCATGGCTATTAACATCATCAGTAGAAAAAAAAAGACATTGTGTGATGCTTTGGAAGCTTAGTGTTGGGATAAGGCCCGGGATCAGTAATAATGCTGGTGTGGTGTAGCTCTGTTGCTCCGCGGTAATTCTTTATCATCTCTGCCATAAAAACGTCTTTTGTCATTTTGTCACTGACCATTGACCGAGTCATATTCCAGTTATGATGTTTTACTGTCTGCGTTTACCTTTGAATGTGCTGTATGCAACTTGTCAGGTGAGCAGTTGGCCCGGACGATAGAGGCTGCCATCAGTGGTTCGCCCCTGGGTGACCTCCTTCGGCAACCAGGTGGCTGCGGGGAGCAGAACATGATGAGCATGACTTTACCTGTCATCGCCACACTTTACCTGGACGAGACCAAGCAGTGGGATAAGGTGGGATTAGAACGCAGAATGGAAGCAGTCAACTTCATTCAAATGGGTGAGAGAAGCTTTAGAATTCCACTTTTGAGGTTTGCAATTTACAGTTGCACAACTCCCAGAGAGGATGGCATTGACTGGAGCATTTGCATTAAAAGTTTATATAATATTACAGTGTAGTTTTAGCAATTGTTGTTGTTTCTTACATTTGATTTGGTTAGTAACCACACAAAAAGCAAGTTAGAATTATTTAAAAAAAATGTTTAATGCTTGAACAGACCAGGGTTGGGTTTCCAAAAGCCTTTGTAGCTAATTTGGTACTTTGTCTCTCAACAATCAATGATGTAGTGGTAAAAAAAGAAATTGTGCGGAAACGCTGATCGCTGTTTAGGCTGAATAAAAGTAACGCTCCCTAACATGTTAGCTACAAAGGCTTTGGGTGTGATCAGCACCATCAGCACAAATTCTTTGTTATCATCAGCACATAAAAGGCTTTGATTATCTTCATGGTTCCTGGCTTTCTTTTCTTATATCAAGGCTATACGCAGGAAATGGCCTATCGGAAAGCAGATGGATCATATGCTACCTTTCTTTATGAGCATAGTGGTACCTGGTGAGCTACACCTTCCCCCACACAAATGTTCTCTATATCCTCCAATGTCCAACAAAATACCAGGAACACAACATTAGATGTACAACATATAGGCCTAGGTCTACAGTATGTTAAAACAACAGTCTGCGATTGGTTCATCATTTAACAAGTAAATAAATGATTGACATAGCCATTTATTCTTTAAGAATATAACAACTGTCTTACCCTGTCAGAACCCAAAATATAAGCACATTTTTTCCCCATTGTTTGTAAACAATGTTACTGTTTTTGATCTCATGAATGGTCAGTCCTTGCATCTATAGCTCTGTCTGTAATTTCTTTGAGTGGTTACAGTTCCTCAGCCCCAATCCCTCAGCTGTTTACCAAAACAAGTCAAGGCAGCCGTGTTTTTTCTTCTTCTTCGAATCGCAGACTGCAGCTTTAACCGAATTGTATCTGTTGACTTCCGCCAATAAAGACCTTGTAACGGTGAAACAAAGAAGCGCGTAACACTTTGAGGGATAACAAAGGAAGACGATTTAGACATTTACATTTTGTTCATGGCAGGGCATATGACACATAGGCCTAAATCTCATCCTTCCATCTAGGCTCACAGCTTATGTTGCTAAGGTCTTTGCCATGGCAAACCCGTTCATCGTTATTTCGAAAGATGTCCTGTGCAGTGCAGTCAAGTGGCTTGTCATGGAAAGACAGCGGCCCAATGGCATTTTTGAAGAATCTGGCACAATCCTGACCCCCAGCATGATGGTACTGTATAGGTTGCTGGCAAAATCAAGTCAACCATCATTATTTGTGCAAAATTAATTTTCTAAAACGAATGATATCAATGGCAGTAGGCCTACATCTCACCCCTGTCCTTGACAATATTTACAATACATGTAGCCTAACAAGAATGATAATAATATTCCTCAGTTGTCATTTTGTTTTTGAGTCTTATTGTGGCTTGTCACAAATTCAGGGGTACATTCTTGCAGAGAATTAGATAAGAAAACTGGCATACCATTTATGTCTTGTATTCGCTTATCTACAGGGAGATGTACTGGGGGAAAACGTGGACGACACACTGACAGCATTTGTGCTCATAGCCTTGCAGGAAGCACACACACGTTGCACAAATTATAGTATCAGTGTAAGTGAAATTGACACATTCTAATTTCTTATGACTTCTTTCATAAACATGTTTTCTATGGTCATGCATAGTCAAACAACAATGGCAGTTTTTTTAAGAAGTCTATTGAGTTGTTTTTGGTTGCCTTATCCCTCTGATACTTCAAGAAGTTAGTAACTGCCTCTCTTTTTCATTCTCTCTCTCCAGGAGCTACCAGACAGCATGAAAAAGGCTAGGCAATACCTGGAATCTCGGAATCAATACCTGACCAACCCCTATTCAGTGGCCATGACCTCATATGCCCTGGCTAACGAGGGCAAGCTCAACAAGGATATCCTGTTCAAATACTCATCTACAGGTACAGGCCAAATCCTCCTTCACGCCAGTATAGTCGGAAATATGGAGCATATGATGAACAGTTTCATGAAACTCAATTGCTGACTCATATAGCCCGGTGCTCTTGACATCAAAAACGTTAATTTGTAGCAGATGTGTTTTTGTACATTTCTTTTGTTATCAATAAAGAATGTAGGGCCGTCCCTGACTAAAACAAATCTTTGTCGACCGAGAGTCATCCTGTTCTTTCGACCAATCGATTGGTCTAAATGTTTAAACAACTGAAATTGTCTGATGGCGCACGTTGTCTCGCTCTCCTCCCTACTGCAGTGAAAAGGCTCCACAGCACAGCAAGTGTTTATTACGCTGTCCGTGCTGAAGTTGGAACAATCATTTCAGCCATTTAGTTTCTTACTTATGTTATCGAAATCCCTAATTTGTTTAGGAAAACATTCCCTATTTCCTCAACCCTTGCTCTCTTTACGTGAAACATGTAAGCATTGCATGCAAACAATAGGGCCTGACCTGAAGCTTATCATATTCACATCAATAAATTGGTTATAACAAACTCTGAACACAGTAACACGTGACAGCAAAATGGATGTGGAGGACGTGAAAAAGAAACTTGACATGGGCAAATGTTTACTGGTTGTTCAGGAGGGAAAGGGGAAGTCATATCTGTGGAAGACATTTGACTTAGTTGTGGAAACTACCGGAGATCAAGAAAAAGGAGGGTTTAAGAGCAAGCGTTGAGTAATTATTATGTGTGCCAAAAAACAAAACAAACATATTTAACAAAATATCAGCTCTGTCTATTAATGGACAGTGTTTATACAGTATTTTCTGTAATTTCTTTGAAGGAACTGTCTGTAAAATAATGGAAATTGTATCAATAATTTTTTGCCAATACATGTTCCGTTTTTATATGGATATGTTGTTAAAATAGTGCTCCCCCTCCATGTATATACAAAGTTATTTTTAATCTCTCTCTGTAAATCTATGGTAAATACTGTTTGTTGAAAAATTGCAAACGTACATAAATTAACAGAAACTATTATTTTAAAGAAAATTTTAAATTATCATTCAGAAGTTTTTTTTGCAAAAGAACAAACAATACATTCCTCAATACAACAAATAAATGCAATACTATAAACAGTTAATGTACAATAGCATTGTGTAAAGTACAAATTGTTGTTGTCTATATTGGCAAAAGAGAGAAAAGGTTATGAAGGTTTTTTCAAATTCATAGTTATGAGCAATTAGTGCTCTTTTTGGTCGGTTTTGATAATGATGAGTTTCATGAAACTGTTCATGATAATGACAATTATCACGGTTTTCACATTAAATACACTTTGCATTATGTTATGAATATGGGTCCAAATACTTAACTTTTTTAGAACTTTAATACACAAGTGAATTTATCCCAATACTTTTGGTCCCCTAAAATGGGGGGGACTATGTAAAAAAAAAAAAAGAAAAAAAAAGGTTAACCCGATATGGATGAAAATACCCTCACATTAAAGCTGACCTCCATAGTCATTGTATAATTTCAAATCCAAACCTTTGGAGTATAGCGCCAAAACAAGAAAAAATGTGTCACCTTCCCAATAATTACGGAGGCCACTGTAGTTGGCGACCTCATCCTGTACCAGTGAGGGGCGTGAATACTAATAAATTGGAGTCAAAAGTAAACTATGGTCAGTATTCTACTTTAAATAGTTGGGGAAATAAATCATATCCCGTTCCAATGACATTCTTTCCACTTCCGTCTTGGAAAGAGCAGGGATATTTCTCTATGATCTCTTCAGCAACTTGCTGCACCTTTCCTCTTCCTGGGCCTGGACTCTTTGCTCAGTAGATCATCAGTGACAATGAGAACCATCTCTCTTCTTAGTGATTTGCTTGATCTCTTTTTTTTCTTCCATTGCAAGAGTGAGGTTAGAGGGTAGTTTGTGCCAAGGAATTGTGAACACCTCACTGGATAGGCAACTGGGACCCAGTTGAGAACAAGTGCTCATTTACAACCGCGACCTGGCCAGGATAAAGCAAAGCAGTGCGACAAAAACAACACAGAGTTACGCATGGGATAAACAAACGTACAGTCAATAACGCGATAGAAAAATCTATATACAGTATGTGCAAATGTAGTAAGATTAGGGAGGTAAGACAACAAATAGGCCAATGTTGCAAAATAATTACAATTTAGCATTAACACTGGAGTGATAGATGTGCAGATGATGATGATGTGTATAACATAAGATTCAACAGACAAACTGAACCAGTTCCACAGACATGTTACTAACAGAAATTGAATAATGTGTCCTTGAACAATGGGGGGGGTCAAAATCAAAAGTAACAGTCAGTGTCTGGTGTGGCCACCAGCTGCATTAAGTACTGCAGTGGATCTCTTCCTCATGGACTGCACCAGATTTGCCAGTTCATGCTGTCACATGTTACCCCACTCTTCCACCAAGGCACCTGCAAGTTCCCGGATATTTCTGGGGGGGGGGGGGGCCCTAGCCCTCACCCTCCGATCCAACAGGTCCCAGATGTGCTCAATGGGATTGAGATCCGGGCTCTTCGCTGGCCATGACAGAACACTGACATTCCTGTCTTGCAGGAAATCACCCACAGAACGAGCAGTATGGCTGGTGGCATTGTCATGCTGGAGGGTCATGTCAGGATGAGCCTGCAGGAAGGGTACCACATGAGGGAGGAGGAGGATGTCTTCCCTGTAACGCACAGTGTTGAGATTGCCTGCCTGCAATGACAACAAGCTCAGTCCGATGATGCTGTGACACACCGCCCCAGACCATTCCGGACCCTCCACCTCCAAATCGATCCCGCTCCAGAGTACAGGCCTCGGTGTAACGCTCATTCCTTCGACGATAAACGCGAATCAGACCATCACCCCTGGTGAGACAAAACCGCGACTCGTCAGTTAAGAGCACTTTTTGACAGTCCTGTCTGTTCCAGCGACGGTGGGTTTGTGCCCATAGGCTACGTTGTTGCCAGGGATGTCTGGTGAGGACCTGCCTTACAACAGGCCTACAAGCCCTCAGTCCAGCCTCTCTCAGCCTATTGCGGACAGTCTGAGCACTGACGGAGGGATTGTGCTTTCCTGGTGTAACTCTGGCAGTTGTTGTTGCCAACCTGTACCTGTCCCTCAGGTGTGATGTTCGGATGTACTGATCCTGTGTAGGTGTTGTTACACGTGGTCTACCACTGCGAGGATGATCAGCTGTCCGTCCTGTCTCCCTGTAGCGCCGTCTTAGGCGTCTCACAGTACGGACATTGCAATTTATTACCCTGGCCACATCTGCAGTCCTCATGCCTCCTTGCGGCATACCTAAGGCACGTTCACACAGATGAGAAGGGAACCTGGGCATCTTTCTTTTGGTGTTTTTCAGAGTCAGTAGAAAGGCCTCTTTAGTGTCCTAAGTTTTGATAACTGTGACCTTAATTGCCTACCGTCTGTAAGCTGTTAGTGTCTTAACGACCGTTCCACAGGTGCATCTTCATTAATTGTTTATGGTTCATTGAACAAGCATGGGAAACCGTGTTTAAACCCTTTACAATGAAGATCTGTGAAGTTATTTGGATTTTTATGAATTATCTTTGAAAGACAGGGTCCTGAAAAAGGGACGTTTCTTTTTTGCTGAGTTTATATAGGTCACAACATATAATTTTAAATACATTATATACTGTATACATTGAGTGTACCCCTGTGCCCTTCTGTCATGGTAAACTCTAGACATGTGAACAGTGTAGGAATTGAATGAAGAAGACCTTCCAAAATTTGAATAACCACATGGAAAACTGAAAACTTCCATACGCACAAAAAGCTTATTTCTCTCAAATGTTGTGCTCAATTTTCTTTATACCCCTGTTAGTGAGCATTTCTCCTTTGCCAAGATAAACCATCCACAGATGTGGCATATCAAGAAGCTGATTAAACAGCATGATCATTACACAGGTGCCCCTTGTGCTGGGGACAATAAAAGGCCACTCTAAAATGTGCACTTTTGTCACACAACACAATGTCACAGATGTCTCAAGTTTTGAGGGAGCGTGCAATTGGCATGCTGACTGCAGGAATGTCCACCAGAGTGGTTTCCAGATAATTGAATGTTTATTTCTCTACCATAAACTGCCTCCAATGTCATTTTAGAAATGACCACAGACCATTTGTATGGCGTGAACAGAGTGCTCCATGGTGGCAGTGGGGTTATAGTATGGGCAGGTATAAGCTACGGCAAAGAACAGAATTGCATTTTATCAATGGCAATTTGAATGCACAGAAATACCGTGATGAGATCCTGAGGCCCATTATTATTATGGTATCTGTGACCAACAGATGCATATCTGTATCCTCAGTCATGTGAAATCCATAGATTAATTAGGGCCTAATTAACAGATTTCCTCAAATGAACTGTAACTCAGTAAAAATCTTAAATTGTTGCATTTATGTTTTTTCAGTATCCTAATTTAGCTGGCAGGACAGCATCCTTTCACTAGCAAATGCTAAATGTTCTCATATGGGAGTTTATTAATTCACTCGTTACTACGCAGGCCTTTGAGATGCATTATAGCCAGGGCTGGGTTTCCCAAAAGCATAACGTTGTTCTTTCGTCTATTTAGTTTGAATGGAATTAAGATGATCTTATGCTTTTGAGAAACCTAGACCAGAAAGTTGAGCTAAATTTTCTAAAATAGCTAGCCCAACGTTAATTCAGTGCCAAGTGACAGCGTTTACCGTCCGACCCTGGCTGTAGCCAGCTAGCTAACGTTACCCAACCTTAATATTATTGTAATATTAGTAGTTAACTTAGCTGTATAAGTTGGTGTGTTAGCTAAGTCATGAAAATTGTTCATGATGGAGGTGCTCAACTTTGATCATTTCAAGAACGTGTCAAAACTGAATTAACTAAAGTTAGCTAGCCTAGCTAGTTAGCTAGCTAACGTTAGCCACATACACAGCAGCTAACCATCCAGGCAATAATACAACCTAGCTCTGTAATATAATTGTATGCCACGAAATTACTTTCCAGCAGCTATCGTAAAAAAAAGTTTAGCCAGATGTGTTCTACATTTTAATTTCAATGCACAACTTTGTATTGAACTAACATTAGCTAGCTACACCACATCATCAGGCAGCTAATCTGCCATCAACGATGGAGATATGTTATGCTAAAATATAACTAACGATATGTCCACTAGCTGTCATAAAATGTATACCCTAAATGATTTACCACAGAGCTGTTCAACTTTCATGGCAAAACTTTTCCCGAAAACAAAGGTTGGCACATGGCAGATGTCTCTGTAGTGATGCTGCCTAATACCCAACAGGCAAAACGTGTTTGGTTAAATATGTAAATGACCTGTAAGCGGTTATACAGAATATTTCTGTTGGGAAAATGCAGAAGATTGTCCATTAAAATGACAAATATTTTTTACAGTGAATGTTTGTGTGTTTCCCCCACAGACCGGACCCACTGGCCTGTTTCAGACAAACACCTTCTCACATTGGAGGCCACAGCTTATGCCCTGTTGGCCCTGGTGAAGGCCGGTGCCTTTGAGGAGGCTGGTCCCATCGTCAGATGGCTCAACAGCCAGGGGTTTCAAGGTGGAAAATATTCATCCACTCAGGTACAGCCAGACCCATGTAACAAGTAACATCAAACATCCAACCAGGGCAAACAAGCTGGCTAACTAACCTTGGCTAAGTAGGGCTAATGTCAATATCGTATCATTTGAAACAGTCTGCTTCGAGGTCATACAACATTATAACACAATATTGGAAATATGCTGTGTGTTGGAGAAGGCTGCATTTAGGATACAGCAAATACAACACTCAAAACTCAAGAGCCACATATGACACTTTGTACACTTTCTTACCACCTGCTTCTGTTTCTTCCAAAATAGGCCACTATCATGGTGTTCCAGGCTGTGGCAGAATACACGACGAAAGCAGGAAAAGTAAAAGACATTGATCTGAATGTGAACATTGATATCGCAGGGAGATCTCAAGTCATCAAGTGGTCATATAACAAACATAACGCCTTACTCACTCGCACCGACAAGGTAAGGACGTATGCACACATAAGCCCCTTTGTAACACGTTAGAAGTGCAGACCTATTGTCAATGAGAGCAGAACAACACAATCTAGCCAAACTATTGGGTCACCTGAATCACCCCCCTCGGTCAAAATGTTGCGGGTGTGAAAATGGTTCCCAGAGGAAAGGAGCAAGGCCACCTGCATCACAGAGGGGGAAGGAGAAATGTGTGTTAGAGGAAGCAAAATTAGAGAATAGTTGATCACAGCGAGATGGAAGAAGGACTACAACAGTTTGGGTAGGGATGTATGCTATGTTGTCTGTTAGGCAGGTCTTAAATTAAAGGTTTTATTCTGTATAGGTCAAGCTCCATGAGAACTTCACAGTAACAGCCAAAGGAGTTGGTCAGGGGGAATTATTGGTAAGAAGCATGCCACTTTCTTACAATGCCTTAATTCCAGCAGAGAAACTGGAATTTAGTCTGCCAACAAATGGGCAATGATCCAACATTTTATGGGGGCGGGGGCTATCCCTCTGCCCATCCTACCTTACCCCAAATCTAGCCTCAGGTACCCAGGCTTTGCTCAAGTCAACAGTTCCCTGTTTTCTTTCCACACAATAGTGCACACACAATGCACTGGATTTAAATGAGTCTAATTAGTGTGAAGACAATATTTGATAACATTCAAATAAAATGAGTACCTAAGGCTAACCAAGTAACACCAACCCTCTCCTTGCCTATCCGTGTCAAGGTTACAACCTTATACTATGCCATGCCCAAGGAGAAGAACCAAGAGTGCAAAACCTTTGTGCTTAATGTGGAACTAATAAAACAGGTTACAGGTAGGCTACTTGTCATGGCTATTGTATTTGAACTTGTTTCCACTCAACAGTGATAATTGAAGTTTGTTTGTTTTGTTTTATTTAATTGAAATGGGTAAGAGCTAATAGTGGCAGTTCTGTGGTTGTTGATATCTGCAAGACTGAAGTTGCCCCACTGTGTATGATGTCATATTGCTAAATCTACCTTCAAAATGACATTTCTTGTTTTTTAAGTTTCACTCAAAGAAGCTACAGAGACATATAAGCTCTACATTGACGTGTTGTAAGTAAAAGAAAAACCTGATTACTCGGGGTATACTGTAATCACCATCATACCTTGCCATAGGCCAATATTGTTATATCTGATTCTTATCTAGTGAGGAACAGGAAATACTTGCAAAAATGAAATCAGTTCAAATCAAGTCTTGCTTATGGACACTCCCATTCTCTCCTAAGGTTTAACTCTGACAGAAATGCCACCATGACAATTTTAGACATCAGCTTGCTGACTGGCTTTGTAGTTGACTTTGAGGATCTGAAAGAGGTGAGTGATCAATGTTGATATAGCAGATGGTTTACATCACTACTGCCTTTCTGAGACCTAGAAGTACTGTTGCCCTGGCCTGGATCCAGAAAACGCATTGGCATGTACTGGGTCAGTAGTATTGACTAGAGGTCGACCGATTATGATTTTTCAACTCCGATACTGATAACGATTATTGGAGGACCAAAAAAAGCCGATACCGATTAATCGGTCGACCTCTAGTGTTGACTGTGCTTCTTGCAGATCTCCTAGAATGCCTGGAGTTGAGGCTGTTTCTCCAGAACGCCTGGACTCATTGTATGTTAGAGAGGGATCACAGTGTTCCTTTTGGCTGGGAAATTCCGGTGATACATATCTAGCAAAACAGCTTTCAGATATGCTGTCTTAATTTGATCACTGTGCTGTCGCAGTGAAATGCAAATTGTGCTGTGTTTGAGGTTTAAAAAGGCTTCTAAAGTTTCCACAAATCAGACTTGATTTGCCCTAACGAAAAACCTATCAACCCCTACAAAAATGTTCAGTAGTTATAATCCACATGCTAATTCAAATGTATTGTTGCTACAGGATTATCTTCCTGCTGTGAGAAACATGGTTATCTGATGGGACCAACTACAATGTAGCGTTCTATCACGTGAAACTACATAAACCATTTTAATTGGCTGATGCTTAAACTTAACCTAGAACTGAAACTTTTTTGAATGTTCTACGTATTTCCATTTCACACAATATAAACATGAGCTATACATACAGACGAGAGGAGCTATAGCAGAGGAGGCTGGTGGGAGGAGCTATGGGCTCATTGTAATGGCTAGAATGCAATACATGGAACTGAGTAAAACACATCAAACATATGGATACCACGTTTGACTTTGCTCCTCCCACCAGCATCCTCTGATACAGATAGAAACAACTGAGTGTGGCAGAATATGGCCAAACTGCAAAAAACTGTGAAACATGACATTCAGCGTCACCTGATTATATAAACCATTAAATGGTGTCTATAGTCTTCTGCAACCATAGTGTCTGCACTAAAGCCCCTTTGTAGCAGACAACCATACCGCCTGCACTAAAGTCCCTTTGTAGCAGTTAAGTGCTTACTCTTATAGTTTTCCATTAAAATGGTCAAAAATAAGACTATTATTTTTTGCATTTTGCTAGGACTGTCTGGGAGTGGTCTGGGTGAGCGGCCTAACTGGAGGGGCATAATAGGATTTATGTAACCTGAAAACTAGCTTTTATTATTGGCAGTGGTTTGGAACTCTCTTTACTATTGGTCTATTAACTTATACGGCTGGTGATGTCACCAGGCAAGCCAAAACTCCACCCATGCAAAACCTCCTGATTATCAATTTGTTTCACACTTTTACAGTGTTAGTTTCAGCTGTTGTATTATAGAATACAAAACACAGGAAAACTGGATTTTGATTGCACTGGGCCTTTACAAATGTGATTACACCTTTGACAGAATTGTTACTGAGGATATTATAACATGTTATTTTTATATACATGCTTTTACATACCTATAGTAGTCGATAACCGTACACAAAAGTGACTGTGTTCGCAGTTCTGTCGCATTCTTTATTCTGAAGAATCTCGTGTCTGACCAAAACCTCTTCCTCTACTACCGCTACAGCAGTCGTCACCAACCGGACTTGTCGATCTCCAAGACATTTCTAGTCGATCACCGAAAATGCATGCTTAAAAAAAACAAAAAAACAATAAAGCCTTGTGTTCCTTTTTTTATTAGTCTCGGGCTGTTGATGGTTGATGCAGCCATTTCAGCTGCCCTGCACTTCGGGTAGGCAAACTGTTGCCATGTCATGTGTCTGGAGGCACAAACTCTGCATTCCCGGTGGGACTGGAGAGGAAATAAAGTGCACTATGCTCCAGTGATGCCAATATAGCAATTTTGTTGCTAGATTTAGCAACTTTTCAGACTACCCTGGCAACTTTTTTTTTCAAATAGCACCTAGCAACAAATGTAGCTACTTTTAGCAACTTTTGAAAAGTGACCCAAACGCTAAAATGCACGCATTTTCCCTCTAAACGACACAAAAACGATTTTCTCTGTCACACTTATTCACAACACACGTGCCTGGCTGCAAAAGTGCATTGTGAGTGACGTCAGCAGCAGGCGCTCAGCTCGTGCACAGGCAGCAGAAGGCCAGTAGCAATTAAAGCAAATTGCAAATCATTGTTAGCTGACTGCAGTAGCAGTCGTACGGTTTCGACGAGCCAAACTCAATGAATATAGTTGGTCACGAATCTTTATCTTGAACAGAACTTACAACATCAATCAACATGTCTCAATCAAAATTGTACAGAAAAGAGTGGGAGTCTACCTGAACAAATGGCATATCAGTCAATTTGAGTAACGTTATTGTGTATTCAAAGTAATGACGCAGTTTTACGTTATCACGCAATGACATCATAACGTCATTTAGCAACAATTAGCAACAAATCAACCTGCCTGGCAACACTGGTATGCTCCCGTTGGCCAATCAGATTGCTCAGATGACCGAGTCTGCAATAATGTAGCAGGCATAAAAGAAATCTATGGCAAAATTGATACTGTGAGATTTCAAAACGTTTAAAACCATGGCTAGAGAGAGACTGTCAACGAATACAGCAAAGAGCTGCTGTTTTTATGAGTGAGGTCATGTCTTACTCTTACTCAGCACTGTCAACACTTTGTATTAAACACTTTTATAAGCCATAAAATGCGCGTTCCTCCTATTTCCACTCAGCGCTACAACAAGCAGTGCAGCAGTAATTAATGAGGCTTACGTTGTTATTATTAGCGGCTTGGGTATTTTTTAATATCAAGGAATATTTCACTTTCTCTGTGTATAGGAGTAACAACATGAATTTGTGCATGAGGCAGGATTAATGCGGTGAGACTCTAGTTTTGCCATCAGCTGGAAGACGGTGTCCCTTTTTGGTCAGTGTCAGTGGAGGAAAGAGAGAGCGGAGGGATGTTGAGAGAACGACGCTCAGTCTGAGCACTCTCCCTTCGCTGAGACTGACCATCAGATGCAGGCACCATCAGCCCAGTAAAATAAAAAGCAAATTATTTAAATGTATGCTCACTCAGCTGTGCCTCACAAGTAATACACCAATGGATCTATTACCGGTGTGATCATATAGCCTACCTCAAATTTTGAAATATAATTTTAAAAAAATGTCCCGAACAACAATGCATTGGCAGGTAAATTACAGCAAAGCCAGTATGCGGTGATAATGTATTGGGCCTATAGCTTACTGCACAAACCTCATTGCTATAGTACTGTTTTTAATTTGTTAATGTTGCGTAGGCTTACATTTTTTAAGTCATGTTAATAAAAAAATCAGAGCGGAAGATCTCGGGATGCATTTTGACTCAGAAAGTGATCTTGACTCAGAAAAGGTTGATGACCACTGCGCTACAGAGTAACGGCGCCATCTATTGGATTGATGGTATAACTACAGCTCTAGTGCCAAATTTTTCAACACATTACAAATGCTTAATGCAACTCTGGTGTAGTTATGGCAATACTCTTAATCACTCAACCTGGATCAACACTTCTTAGCACAGCATTAGCCAAACACAGTTTTTCTTCATTTCAGATTTTTTTTTGTGGATAATACAATAAACATTAATGGTTCAAAGTTCACTCTTGTGTTTCTGCTTGCAGTTGTCAACCGGGAGGGAAAGGTACATTCAGAAGTTTGAAATGGACCAAACGTTGTCTGAGAGGGGCTCCCTCATTATCTATCTTGACCAGGTATCTGTTTGTGACTGCATGCCACACTGGTATTGAAATGACTTTCTTCTGCTCAGTGACAGTGACATGTTTACAATGACGTAACTTAATTGTATTATTCCACTTTCACTATATCTCCGGTATCCTTTAAGGTTTCTAATAAACTAGCAGACAAGGTGGCGTTCAGAATACACAAGGTACAAGATGTAGGTCTGATTCAACCTGTTGGGGTCACCGTTTATGAATACTATGCTCAAGGTACGCTGGATTTGAGAGGTGATATGAACCAGACCTGGTTTAAATAGAATGTACCTTTCTTTGAAGTACTTAACCTGTGCTTGATTCAGCTTGTCTGGTGGAATGGAACAAATGGAATAGTCCCAAAAGTGTAAACCCTGCCCATCTGGCATTCCAGGCAGGCTCAATCAAACACTCAAAAGTATTTGAAAGAAAACAAAAACGATATGAACCCAGGTCTGATATAAGCCCACATACTCACATGTACCTCACAGACTACAATGCATTCACTAGAAATGCCAACACACAGAAGAAATTGTTTTGAATAGGGACTTTTGTCATTTTAGAGAACCGCTGTGTGAAGTTCTACCACCCAATGAAGAAGGATGGAACCCTGAACAGGCTTTGTCAAGAGGATGTGTGCCGTTGTGCTGAAGGTACCATGCCTCGGTGGCCAAATTGCTGCCAAAAAGTAGTTGCAGTTATAGGATCAGCTTACCCTACTCTGATCCTTTTACCATTGTCAACAATCCCTCCATCATCCATTCAATGTTCAGGAAAAACCTAAATGTCGTGTTCCATTTTCACATCGAATGATCATTTTGCCTGTACAATAATAGGTTAATGTTGCCTGGATACCAGTCTGTTTCTGTCATCTTTCCACTCCTTGCCACTCCTTGTCATGCCAAACAATGACACGGAGTACAATGCCATGTTTGGCAATGACACAGAGTACAATGCCATGTTTGGCAATGACACAGAGTACAATGCCATGTTTGGCAATGACACAGAGTACAATGAGTGGAATGTTCGCACAAAACAGGTTCTGAATTTCAGCCTAATGTTAATATACTGAATGTCAAAGTAATACTGTCTTCACTATATAGATTGTCTGGTTACTTTGAAATGTTCATACACGTGACCTTTCATTCATAGAGAGCTGTAGCTACCAGAAGAAACTTGGAGACGTGAGTGAAGTAAAATTGTTGGACAAAGCCTGCGAAGCTGGTATGGATTATGGTAAGTCTCTAGTCTTTTGAGGCAGACAATTGTGTTCAGTAGTATGACACAGCGATGCAAAGTGCTTTGCAATGGACCATTTGTGTTTTCTCCCTACTGGACACAACACAGGTATGATTAAATTGAACAAAAAGATATGTTAACTTATTCATATGACTGTCTTTTTCACACAGTTTTCAAAGCCTCCATGGTTAATGCAACACTGGAGTCCTACACCGACACATACCAAATGGAAATAAAAATGATTATCAAAGAAGGTAGGATGAGTCCTTAATGTTTAGTCCGTGGTTCCCAAACGAGAATCATTCACTGTTGGATTATATGGAGTAGGACTATGTGTGTCAACAGTGGCAGTCGATATATATTTTTTAACATTAACAGCTCCTCTCACTTCAACACAAATGTGTCATTCCACAAATAGAATGCCTATTATTGGGTAGTGTAATTTGTCAAAAATATATATTTTGAATTTTTCACCTAATTTTCACATTCTGATCAACTTCATAAAAACATGTTTCCCAATCTCAAGAGGTTTAATTAAGAGAAATTACTATAGTGACAGGGTTGATCATAACAGTGTTGACGATTTCATCTTGAATCAACCATGTCTTCCCTTCTGACAGGGGAAATTGAAGCTTGTAGTGTACAAAAGAGAGGGGCAATTGAATGCAAGCTTAATACAAATATTTAACTTGTTCAAATATTTCTAGCCTTCCTATCGATGATTAACAGGGTTGACTTGTTCTGTTTAATGGGCTCCGTTTTCCACCATTAAACACCAGAAAATGGCCAGCTCACCTGCTTGTACATTTTGATTTGACTATTAAATGTTCAATGTTTCTTTAGAAAAAACTGAGGGACAAATGTTAATGAATCACTAATCACATGAAATAAGTAAACAGCTTCAGAAATGACTTTCCCAAAGCAACAAAGTAAATAGGGCTTTACAATGATGGTGAAAAGTTGTGAAAATCTTGGGGTTATGTGGGCTCAAATTTTCCAGAGAAGTTGAACAAACATGTGGGACATGTGATCCAACTGGTAAATCAAGTGTTTTATCAACATTTACACACATAATATCTGAAGTATATAAAAGGCAATCTATTCGTGAAGCGACCCAATTCCCTAGAAACACAATATGGTTTTGCACACAAATGCAAATGTTTTTGTTTTACAAGCCACTCTTTTTCCAGAAAGTTTAAAACCAAGTTCTTTACAAATGAGATCAACGTTAATGTTCACTTTCTCTTTAGGCACTGACTTTCTGTTGGAGGGGGAAAAGCGCTTGTTCCTGGCCCACCCCTCCTGTAGAGAGACACTGGATCTGAAAGAAGGCCAGAGCTACCTGCTCATTGGAAACACTGCAGATCTAATCCAGAGTGGTCACGGGTAAGAAATGTCTCATCATTTCATTACGCTAGTTTCAAAAGAGTTTTGAAGAGAAATCTAGCCCACGACTCATATTTTTGCAAAAAGCAACTTTCATGAACATATTTGTTTTTTAATCAAAAAACAGACGTTTTAGGCTCAGTTATAGTGATTACGCGTCTATTCTGGTCTTCATTTTGACCGTTCGTTGCAAAAGTGATATGTTTTGGTATTTTAGTAGTAAATCTAGCTATTTTCGCCCCTAGCGGTACCATTGAAATCATAATGTAAAGGCACCTTGAGAAGGTTCCTCTACGTCATCTCAAGGGAGGGGTTCTGTATGAAATACACTCCCTTCTAGATGTGCTGGGTGGTTCCACCTCAAGTCCTACTATAAAAACAGGCGAAAGCCTGCCTTATTTGGAAATTATCTTGGTAAGTGGAGTGTGCCAATATATTTAGCATGATGCTACCTTGACTAGACTACTGACGTTACACAAAATTCAAAAAGGTAGTAAGGCGCATTTCCCCATATGGACATAAATTCAATGTTTTTGCTTACCGTTTCATACACATCTATGCATTTGACAAAAAACATGTAAACTATGAGGATTATACATTCATATTTGTAGCTACATCCTAAGAAGAAATAGATGACAATGGTGGTCATGTCAACTTGTTGTATTTTTTCCCAACCACTGACTGATTGTTGGTGCGGTCTGCTAAAACGGATGGCTCATACTGTTGTTGAATGGTTGTGAGTTCTAGTCAATGTGTATAAACCCTGGATGACCTACAGGGGGCGCTGTATTGAAACCACATTGCCGATTCAGATTCCGGATTAACTTTTCAAGTGTAGATCAGATGAAACAAACAAACAATGGTATGCAGTATCAGCTTTAAAGGAGTAGCTCAGTATTTACAACTTGATGTTAGATGGTTCCTCAACCTTAAAGCAGTCTATGGGCCAGGAAAAACTAATCAATGGTTGTTTTTTCATTAAACAGCCATTACAAACTAACTTTAGCCACCGCTAGCTAACAATCAATGGAAGTGATGGGGGGGATGTGAGCATGTTATTTTTGAATGGCCAAATCCCCTTTAAGTAACATCAAGCAAAATATGGAGTTATTAATTGATTTCGGTGATTTGGAAAAAAAAAAATTTTACATTCTCACATGCCCCCATCACTCAATGATTTTTTATGCTAGCAGTGGCTCAAGTTTGTAGTGGCTGTTTAAAGAAAACTGTACCATGGATTACAGTTTCTCCTGGGCCATAGACTACTTTCATCCTTGAAGTAAAAGCTATGAATGAGCTATTTTATTAACTGTAACTATATTTCCGTCACACTACTAGATCGCAAACCCTGCTAAGAGCTATGTCTTTGTTTCTAGATTCGAGTATGTATTGGGTGAGCGGACATGGATCGAGTACTGGCCCACAAGTGCTGAGTGCAATATGCGGGGTCCGGTCAGGAAAAGATGTTTGGAAATCAATGACTTTGTTCACGAAATGGAAAGCGAAGGATGTGTAAACTAGAGTGAACATGTGTTATTCTGTTGTTTTCATTTGACACAGTCATTTTTTTTCCTTGCACAAGAATGTCTTTGTACCAAATGTAGCCTAAATTAGCACTATACTTGTCAATTAAAATGCTTTTGTTTGTTGTACTGGAAGATGCTTGCAAAAACACGAATAAAGATGTTTTTCGAATTTTCTTGGTTGACACCAGTCTCAGTCCAGGGGTTAAACCAGGTTCATCCATGTGTAACAGTTTAACTTTAGTCCGCAAGGGGAACCACTACTTCTAGGTTTCAGAGCAAGTGACGTAACCGACTGAAAGGCTGCTAGCGCGCACCACCGCTAACTAGCTAGCCATTTCACTCTACCAGTAGGTGGCCCACTCCCACAGACGGACTAAATCACGTAAAGAGTCTGCACACATTTGAATGGAGTCTGCACTGCTCAGTGGACAGTTCGGAGAAAATCACACTTTTCTTTTTTTTAAATCACATTTGTAACTATGTACTTGCGCTTGTGTCCTCAAAAGTGAGTACACCACATCAATTTATTTTAAACATTACCAGAAAGGTGAGTTCCAGAAATGTAAAAAACTATACAACGTTAGCAGTTATTGTTTATGGCCATGCCATGACAAATAATTATGTCTGGGTATGCCTCTTTAGGCGGAAATCAACATTTTGCCATATCATATAAGAGTATAACTGACCAACTATTGTTAGTGTCTGCCCTGAGATTGTAAGTTTAGGGGTTCAATCCCCTGTCGAGTCATACCAAAGACTTACAAAATGGGACCGATGCCCCTGCTTTGCACTCAGAATTAAGGAGATGGATCTTTGGTCTAGCCCTTTGATTGACTAGCATTCTGTCCATAGGTGTACTTGTACATCAAGCTGCCTCACGCTACAGACACAGGAGATGGGTTTCTGCCCTATTGGCTGTTCTGGCTCGGACAAGGCTTACTTACTTAGGCCATGGCCAGAGATTTTGCATTCGCCACAGTTCATTTTGAGATCTTTTAGAAATGTAATGCATATACAAATGACAATGTGTGAATTCACAAACCACAAACTGGTATTAAAGTTACTGTATGCCTTCAAAAAAGACAAAAAAGCTTCCTGATAACTAACATGTTACTGTACTAACAAGAAAAAAGACACAATGTACACCAAACTTGTACTAAAAAAAAAGTTTAATAGGACAGCTGCACAGAATGTAAATGTCCTTTTTTCCCCCCACAGTCGCCGCACAGCTGCACACACAGTACATGCGTTAACCTTATGTAACACTCCTATGGTGGGCTGTCAACCCTCTTATGGGGAGAATGAGGTCATCAAAAGGCACTGGGCCAACTTCTCTCCAGACAGGCTTGTGGCAGTCAAACACCAACAACCTGGCATTATGCCCAACAATCTGTACACCTTCACAGTAGTAATCAGCTATAACTGGTCATCAAGCGTACCACTGGAAAGATGTACTTCAGATATTATGTCTGCAGTTGAAGTCGGAAGTTTACATACACTTAGGTTGGAGTCATTAAAACTCGTTTTTCAACCACTCCACAAATTTCTTGTTAACAAACTATAGTCTTGGCAAGTCGGTTAGGACATCTACTTAGTGCAAGACACAAATCATTTTTCCAACAATTGTTTGCAGACAGATTATTTAACTTATAATTCACTGTATTACAATTCCAGTGGGTCCGAAGTTTACATACACTAAGTTGACTGTGCCTTTAAACAGCTTGGAAAATTCCAGAAAACGATGTCATGGCTTTAGAAGATTCTGATAGGCTAATTGACATAATCTGAGTCAATTGGAGGTGTACCTGTGGATATATTTCAAGGCCTACCTTCCAACTCAGTGCCTCTTTGCTTGACATCATGGGAAAATCAAAAGAAATCAGCCAAGACCTCAGAAAAAAAAGTGTAGACCTCCACAAGTCTGCTTCATCCTTGGGAGCAATTTCCAAATGCCTGAAGGTACCACGTTCATCTGTACAAACAATAGTACGCAAGTATAAACACCATGGGACCACGCAGCCATCATACTGCTCAGGAAGGAGACGTGTTCTGTCTCCTAGAGATGAACGTACTTTGGTGCGAAAAGTGCAAATCAATCCCAGAACAACAGCAAAGGACCTTGTGAAGATGCTGGAGGAAACAGGTACCAAAGTATCTATTTTCACAGTAAAACGAGTCCTATATCGACACAGGCCGCTCAGCAAGGAAGAAGCTACTGCTCCAAAACCGCCATAAAAAAGCCAGACTACTGTTTGCAACTGCACATAGGGACAAAGATTGTACTTTTTGGAGAAATGTCCTTTGGTCTGATGAAACAGAAATAGAACTGTTTGGCCATAATGACCATCGTTATGTTTGGAGGAAAAATGGGGATGCTTGCAAGCTAAAGAACACCATCCCAACCGTGAAGCGCGGGGTGGCAGCATCATGTTGTGGGGGTGTTTTGCTGCATGAGGAACTGGTGCACAAAATAGATGGCTTCATGAGGATGGAAAATGATGATGATATATTAAAGCAACATCTCAAGACATCAGTCAGGAAGTTAAAGCTTGGTCGCAAATGGGTCTTCCAAATGAACACTGACCCCAAGCATACTTCCAAAGTTGTGGCAAAATGACTTAAGGACAACAAAGCCAAGGTATTGGAGTGGCCATCACAAAGTCCTGACCTCAATCCCATAGAAAATGTGTGGGCAAAACGGAAAAAGCGTGTGCAAGCAAGGAGGCCTAATTAACCTGACTCAGTTACACAAGCTCTGTCAGGAGGAATGGGCCAAAATTCACCCAACTTATTGTGGGAAGCCTGTGGAAGGCTACCTGAAACGTTTGACCCAAGTTAAACAATTTAAAGGCAATGCTACCAAATACTAACTGAGTGTATGTAAACTTCTGACCCACTGGGAATGTGATGAAAGAAAGAAATTATGAAATAAATCCTTCTCTCTGCTATTATTCTGACATTTCACATTCCTAAAATAAAGTGGTGATCCTAACTGACCTAAAACAGGGAATTTTTACTTGGATAAAAATGTCAGGAATTGTGACAAACGGAGTTTAAATGTATTTGGCTGTATGTAAACTTCCGACTTCAACTGTATATTTCAGGTATTTATTTACAATACAAAAAAATACAATGTGACTTTTTATCAAATGGATCAGAAGATAATGCCAAAATAATTTGTGAGGTTTCAAATACACACAGTAACAAGGTCAAAGGACTAGATAGGTGGAAGCAATAGGATAGCAACTCCACCTAACCAACCAGAGAACTACAGTAGAGATCACTATCATGTCCTTACAAACTACCCAATCCTCTCAGATTTGCCAGAGGGAAATCAACAAGGAACTGAGCAATAGAGGCCTAGCGATCTGAATGGATTTGGGCCACAGAGTAACCCGCAGCCGGATGCCGCTCATCTTTCTTCCTCTAACGAGGAAGTTGGAAGGCACACGTGTCACAACTCCTTTGTGCAGTTAGCAGGAGAATCTACTGATCTCTCGTCAGTCCTCACAAGTTCCTCTCCGCACAGCTTCCGTCCACCACGTCTGGGCACCGGCAGGTGAAGCCGCCGCGGCGAGGCAGACAAAGGTGTGAGCAGCCTCCGTTGTTCGAGCAGTAGTTATACGCTGCGGGAGACATTTGGATAACGTTACCATCATTCACAGGAGTTTCTAGCCATTTGGCACAATTGTACTTGAAATTGTACTTTGATATCAAATGCCCACTAAGTGTGGTCTGAATGAGAATAAGAGCAAACCCCACCAAAAGCAGCAGTAGGCATATTCACAGTGCTATAACAACATACATAGCTACATACTCGTACACTAAAAAGTGTTCAATTGATAACATGTGACATTTCACACACACAAAAAAAACATTCACTGTATGCTCTGGGAGTGTTTAAGACACCCAGAGTACTTTGAAAAAGAGAGTCACAACAGATTTACACTGTTCTTGGTCATGCGGTCTTGATTAGGCAGTAATGTAACCCAGACTGAGGGCTCTATTAAAACCTCTGCAGGATCGGTGGGTCCCCATCGGGACAATTGAGCTAACATAGGCTGATGTGATTATCATGAGGTTGTAAGTAACAAGAACATTTCCCAGGACATAGACATATCTGATATTGGCAGAAAGCTTACATTCTTGTTAATCTAACTGCACTGACCAATTAAGAGTAGCTATTACAGTGAAATAATACCATGCTATTGTTTGAGAGTGCACAGTTATGAACTTGAAATGTATTAATAAACCAATTAGGCACATTTAGGCAGTCTTTATACAATCTTTTTTTACAGAAATGCAATGGTTCTTTGGATCAGCCTAAAACTTTGCACATACACTACTGCCATCTAGTGGCCAAAATATAAATTGAGCCTCGGCTGGAGTAATACATTATGGCCTTTCTCTTGCATTTCAAAAATGGTACAAAAAAAAATATTTAAAAAAAAATATTTTTTTCTTTGAATGATCTTTTACCAGATCTAATGTGATATATTCTCCTACAACAATTTAACATTTCCACAAACGTCAAAGTGTTTCCTTGAAATGGTTTCAAGAATATCCATATCCATGCTTCAGGTCCTGAGCTACAGGCAGTTAGATTTGGGTATGTCATTTTAGGTGAAAATGTAAAAAAAAAGGGTCCGATCCTTTTAAGAAAGAAATTAAATAAAAATAAAAGTATAACAAATAATAAAGGAGCAACAATAAAATAACAGTAGCGAGGCTATACACAGGGGGTTCCGGTACAATGTGCGGGGGCACCGGTTATTCTAGGTAATTGAGGTAATATGCACAGTTGAAGTCGGAAGTTTACATACACTTAGGTTTTTCCATTCCAAAAAAAATTGTAATCAAACTATAGTTCTGGCAAGTCGGTTAGGACATCTACTTTGTGCATGAGACAAGTCATTTTTCCAAAAATTGTTTACAGACAGATTATTTCACTTCACTGTATCACAATTCCAGTGGGTCCGAAGTTTACATACATTAAGTTGACTGTGCCTTTAAACAGCCTGGAAAATTCCAGAAAATGATGTCATGGCTTTAGAAACTTCTGATAGGCTAATTGACATAATTTGAGTCAATTGGAGGTGTACTTCAATCAAAAGAAATCAGCCAAGACCTCAGAAAAAAAACTGGAGACCTCCACAAGTCTGATTCATCCTTGGGAGAAATTTACAAACGCCACATTCATCTGTACAAACAATAGTACGCAAGTATAAACACCATGGGACCATGCAGCCGTCATACCACTCAGGAAGGAGACGTGTTGTGTCTCCTAGAGATGAACGTACTTTGGTGTGAAAAGTGCAAATCAATCCCTGAACAACAGCAGAGGACCTTGTGAAGATGCTGGAGGAAACATGTACAAAGGAATTTCCACAGTAAAATGAGTCCTCTATCAACATAACCTGAAAGGCCGCTCAGCAAGTAAGAAGCCACTGCTCCAAAACCGCCATAAAAAAGCCAAACTTTTTAGAGAAATGTCCTCTGGTCTAATGAAACAAAACTGTTTGGCCATAATGGCCATCATTATGTTTGGAGGAAAAAGGGGGAGGTTTGCAAGCCGAAGAACACCATCCCAACCGTGAAGCACGGGGGTGGCAGCATCATGTTGTGGGGGTGCTTTGCTGCAGGAGGGACTGGTGCACTTCACAAAATAGATGGCATCATGAGGATGGAAAATGATGTGGATATATTGACACATCTCAAGACATCAGTCAGGAAGTTAAAGCTTGGTCGCAAATGGGTCTTCCAAATGGACAATGACCCAAGCATACTTCCAAAGTTGTGGCAAAATGGCTTAAGGACAACAAAGTCAAGGTATTGGAGTGGCCATTGCAAAGCCCTGGCCTCAATCCAATAGAACATTTGTGGGCAGAACTGAAAAAGCGTGTGCGAGCAAGGAGGCCTACAAACCTGACTCAGTTACACCAGCTCTGTCAGGAGGAATGGGCCAAAATTCACCCAACTTATTGTGGGAAGCTTGTGGAAGGCTACCCGAAACATTTGACCCAAATTAAACAATTTAAAGGCAATGCTACCAAATACTAACTGAGTGTATGTAAACCTCTGACCAACTGGGAATGTGATGAAAGAAATAAGTTGAAATAAATTATTCTCTCTACTATTATTCTGACATTTCACATTTTAAAAATAAAGTGGTGACCTAAGACAGGGAATTTTTACAAGGATTAAATGTCAGGAATTGTGAAAAACTGAATATAAATGTATTTGGCTAAGGTGTATGTAAACTTCCAACTTCAACTGTATATTTCAGGTATTTATTTACAAATAATTTTGGCATTATTTTCTGATCCATTTAATAAAAAGTCACATTGTATTTTCTTGTATTGTAAATACAGCTTGCAGCTGTGCTTCCCTTCGTAGTCCGTAATAGTTTGCAAGCCCTGCCACATCCGACGAGAGTTGGAGCCGATGTAGTATGATTCAATCTTAGTCCTGTATTGACGCTTTGCCTGTTCCCTCTGGTTGCATATTGAACATGCTGGTATGAAATTAGGTAAAATGGATTGAAGTTTCTCTGCATAAAAGTCTCCGTGCACTAGGAGCGCCGCCTCTGGATGAGCATTTTCCTGTTTGCTTATGGCCCTATAAAGCTCGTTGAGTGCCGTCTAAGTGCAAGCATCGGTTTGTGGTGGTAAATAGACAGCTACGAAAAATATAGATAAACTCTTTTGGTAAATAGTGTGGTCTACAGCTTATCATAAGATACTTTACCTCAGGCAAGCAAAACCTCGAGACTTCCTTATTATTAGATTTCTTGCACCAGCTGTTGTTTACATATAGACACAGACCGCAACCCCTTGTCTTAACGGAGTCAGCTATTCTATCTTGCCGTTGGACCGAAAACCCGACAGCTGTATGTTATCCATGTCGTCATTCAGCCACGACTCGGTGAAACATAAGATATTACAGTTGTTAATGTCCCGTTGGTTTGATATCCTTGATCGGAGCTCATCCATTTTGTTATCCAATGATTGCACGTTGGCTAATAGGACTGATGGTAGACAGGGTTTACTCACTCGCCTACGAATTCTCAGAAGGCAGCCCGACCTCCGCCCCCCTTTTCTCCGTTTTTTCTTCACGCAAATTATAAGGATTTGGGCCTGTTCCCGAGAAAGCAGTATAACCTTTGCGTCGGACTCGCTAAAGAAAAAAATCGTTGTCTAGTTTGAGGTGAGTAATCGCTGTTCTGATGTCCAGAAGTTATTTTCAGTCATAAGAGACGGTAGCATTATGTACAAAATAAGTCAAAAATAAGTTACAAACATTGTGAAAAAACAAACAAATTGCAAAGTTGGTTAGGAGCACGTAAAACCGCAGCCATCCCCTCCGGCGCCATTATGATTAATGTGTGTGTATGTGTATGTTTGCGTTGTGTATGTGTGCGTATATAGTGTTTAAATGTGTGAGGGATTTGTGTGGGAGTGACAGTGTAGTGTGTGTGATTGAGTGTGTATATGGTGTGTATATATAGTCTAGCAAGTGTACGTAGGGTCAGTGTAAGATAGTCAGTGCAAATAGTTTGGGTTCCATTAATGAACTATTTAGCTGAAGCGTTACAGATTGCGCGCTTGAAATTAAAGGTAATTTCCAATTGAGTCACATATGGAGCGTTTACCGTGAATGCAGTCTCCGCTAAAGCTTGCCTTTAAATTTCAATCACGCTATAAATCTGAACTTCCGCGATACGGATTAAATAGAGCCCTGAGAGAGGCTTTCACAGGGCCAAGTACAGTCCAATCAAACCATTTGTACCTCTGCAATAGCTTTAATGTAAGGCAGGGACTGCTGTATGTTTAAACCTAAAACCCCTTGAATCCAAATCAAAAAAGACTGTCTTGATGAATGGTTTAAAAGCAGTTGGCTGGCGGTTCGCCATCCTAAATCCTTTAATCACACAACACCGGCCGTAATTTCACGACAATTCTGCATGTTGAATGGCCACCGTTCGTCGACACTCATTAGGCGATCTACAGCACATAGCCAACTAACTACACTATAAGTACTTCCTATACTACTCATACTGTACACAAATTAAGGCCAGAAAATAAGAACAGACCACCATGGTGGATTGGATCAGACCAGATAAATCCAGCGGGAGCACAGATGTATGAACATGGCAGACGGTGCACATTCCGCCAGACCCGAGTAATTGCATCCAGACCATGTGAGGATATATATGTAGGAAGGGGGGGGGGGAAATCGGCGGTTGCTGAGTAAAGTGAATCTCTGCATAGCCAGCTGTAACATTACAGTTATGAGACTCTCAGCTGTATCCATGTACAGCTGTGTATTTAAAGCTATGTATCCAACTTGACTAATTCTGCTTCAGTGCTATATAACTAGTCTAGAACCACAATCATTAGAGTTAGGATCAATTCCATAGAATAGAATTGACATAAATTCAGATCACATACGTATGTGTTTATTGTATAGACCTACACCAGTGGTCACTAACCAGTCGATCACCAAACATTTCTGTGGACCAGGAGATCTCTGGCGAAATTGAGTGAGCCGACTGCGTTGGCCAATTGGATAGCTCAAATCACTGTGCCTACCTACAGCTTCCACGACCCTAGCCTATGAAAGATTTCATGACTTTTAAAACCATGACCAGCGAGACTGTCAAATAATACAGCAAAGAGAGGCTGTTTTTATGAGTGAGTTCACGTCTCAGTTTTATTCAGCACCGTTAACACCGTTTTTTTTCGACACTATTACGAAACATAAAACGTGCTTCTCTCTACTTCCACTCGCACTGTAGCTGCAATGAATGAGTAGCCAGGTGTATCGATAGCCCTGCGTTGTTATTGCTATTAGCAGCTTGTCGTGTCTGTTTTAATATCAAGGAATATTTCACTTTCTCGGGTCATTGGAAAAACATTAACTTGTGCCTGAGGCAGATGCAGTGCGACTCGAGTTTCGCCATCAGGTGGAAAACTGTGTCACGTCTCTCTGGTCAGCCTCATCAGAGGACAGGAAGGACCATGAGAGGCAGACCCTCTGCTGAGGCTAATGCCGTGTTCAAAACAATTGGGAACTCGGAAGTCTCAGCCTTCCGACTTCAGTGCGTTCAAGACAAATGGCAAATCTGGAAAAAAAACAAGATCCGACTGAACATTTTTTTATTTGACCCGCCATCCAACTCGGAAACTCTGGTCTCTTTCTAGATCTCCGACTTTCCGACCTGATGTTCACGGAAGTCATAATTTGACCTTGTTTTTTCAGAGTTACCAGTCTTGAAAGCATTATGACCATCAGATGCAGGTACCTACAATCAGTACAGTCAAATAAAAAAGCTAATTATTTACATTTATGCTCAGCTGTGCCTTGCAAGCGCTACACCAACTGATCTATTTTATTATCAAAGCTCGAGTTTTGAAATATAATATGGTCTGAGAATAACAATATTGACAGGCCAGGCATATAGCCAATATGCTGGGATAATGTATTAGGACTACTGCACAAACCTCATTCCTATAGAACTGTTTTTATTAGGTTAATGTTATATTTTTTAAGTCATGTTTAAAAAAAATCTGAGTGGTGGATCTCAGCTTGCTTTTGACTACGAAAGTGATCTTGACTCAGTCTAGGTCAGTGGTCACCAACCTTTTCTATCTCCAAATGGCAGCATATTCCTTATATAGTGTACTTATTTTGACCAGAGCCTATAGGGTGCCATGTGGGATGCAAACCAAGGCTATTGAGAGAGTGAGGAAGTGTGAGGAGGCTTACCTTGTGGGCATTGAGTTGGGGCCGTGGCAATGCCGTACACTCGCGAACGCTTCTGTGGCAGAAACTCGTCCGTCTCTCTGTCCGTTGTGCGGTCCACGGCTACCACCGCCTCCCTGGCAACAGCAAACGACATTATCAGAACATTTTCTACACATTCGCTGGGCCCCCTCGAGACCACACGCCAACGTTTGAGCCATGTCCAGTGCTATAAAATACTTAAGTAATAATACTTTAAAGCTGTACATTTTGGGGGGTATCTGTACAATACTTTACTAATCATATTTTTGACAACTTTTACTTCACTACATTCCTAAAGAAAATGATCTACTTTTTACCTCCCTGACACCCAAAAATACTTGTTACTTTTGAATGGTTAGCAGGACAGAAAAGTGGTCCAATTCACACACTTATCGAGAGAACATCCCTGGTCATCTCTACTGCCTCTGATCTGGCAGACTCACTAAACACAAATGCTTAGTTTGTAAATGCTGTCTGAGTGTTTGAGTGTTCCCCTGGCAATCTGTAAAGAAAAAAGAAAATGGTGCTGTCTAGTTTGCTTAATATAATGAATTTAAAATAATTTATACTTCTACTTTTCCTTTTGATACTTATGTATAATTAAAACCAAATACTTTTAGATTTTTACTTAAGTAGTATTTTACTGGCCAACTCACTTTTACTTGACTCATTTTCTATTAATAAATCCTCTTAAGGATCAATTTTTGCCTAAAATTACATACCCAAATCTAACTGCCTGTAGCTCAGGCCCTGAAGCAAGGATATGCATATTCTTGCTACCATTTGAAAGGAAACCCTTTGAAGTTTGTGGAAATGTGATAGGGATGTAGGATAATATAACACAATAGATCTGGTAAAAAATAATGTGCCTAATTTGTTTATTAATAACTTTTAATGTTCAAAATTAGGCACTCTCTTCAAACAAAATCATGATATTCTTCCACTGTAATAGCTACTGTAAATTGGACAGTGCATTTAGATTAACAAGAATTTAAGCTTTCTGCCAATATCAGATATGTCTATGTCCTGGGAAATTTTCTTGTTACTTACAACCTCATGCTAATCGCATTAGCCTACGTTACCGATCCCGAATAAGTTTTAAGGTATATTTACTTTTACTCAAGTATGACAATTGTGTACTTTTTTCACCACTGGTGTCATGACGTTGGCCTGGGGGTAGGTTTATGACAGTCATAAATACCTCTTTCCCCCCTCCCCCGTTCCTCTCCCTAGTCTACTGATGTGACATTAGAAAGCCCCTTTGGTTAACATAGAGATTCTGGGAACATCAGAAGTTGGGGGGAAATGAACTATATTCTGGTAATCCGACCAACTGAACATATGCGGTGGTACTTAAGGTATATTGTGTCAGTTCGGTTGCCCTCTGACACATTCTCATCAATGATAGAATGACATAAACTCTACTGTGGAAAGTCTAAACCTCAGAGGTATCTGATTCACATGGAATTGTTGTTTAATTGAAATGTTTGAATATTAAATTATTTGTGAAGAGATTAAATGTAATTTTAGCTTCCAAATGAGAGATTTGGGTTTTCATAAGTTTGGGCCTCTGCTCAACCAGGGGCCCGCCCCTGTGAAGAGACATGGGTTACAAACTTTTCAGACACACCCCTCTCCCTCCACTATATAAAGCCATTGACAAAAATATAACTTTCTGTTCCGGGTACATTAGGATGACGATCCGATGTCAGAATGGTTCAGATAATAACTACAGAACTAAGTCAACATCAGCATGAACTTTGGTTGTGAATGGTATGAACTTTGAACTCGTATTCACTACAGAAGTGATACCTCCTAGCCGTTGAGTTAGCAACAGCTGCTACAAACGCAGGTTAGGAAGGACAGTCAGAGTATCCCGTCTACTACACACCGACGTTACTACGACAGTGACCACCAGAGACATTCTTCAAAGGACAGAGGACTCGGTTTGGCAACCCAGTCTTCCATCTACCACCAACCTACTGAAGCGCAGCTCAGAGTAAATATTTATTGCATTTTCCTTTTCCAAATGGGCGGTAATTTAGAAGCAATTTAGAAGCATAGCAATTAATCTAGCATAGCCAAAGACACGACACTGGTCACATCAAATAAACATATTGCATTAAACAAATGTGGACATTTATGAGATAGTCACGTTTTTAAATAAATAGTACTCTTTCAAATGGCTATGAAGAAAGAGAGCATACACCTCATACTACTTTGAAGTCTACTACCATTCTAATGAAGGCTCTTACTCTATTGACTGCCGTGAAAAAAATACATTCTACATGACAAGAATCCTTTCTATCATTCATTGCCAAGGGTTTTGATTTATTTTCATGAATCTTTTGAAAATGGGCAATATATTGACCTGGTATATACAAATCTGAGCATTTTAAGTAATGGGAAATGGATGCATGCTCATGAAATAGGTGTATATGAATGAATGAATGAATGAATTAAACAAATCAAATTGTATTCGTCATGTACACAGCTTACAGCAGGTATGGAAGGTTATTATTACACATCATTAAATATCTTTAGGCAAAAATTACAGACAGTAGCCGACAATTAGCAAATTAGAACTCAAATTATTGACATGGAATTTATTTTTATATGATTTAAATATATAGGGATTTGAAGCCTATAGTTCTAGACCTACTGTATTTCTATTTTAATGCAGTCATCATGTTTTAATTTGAAGCACCTTCACTTGTTTGTAACAATTGCAAAGACATTGGCGACTTTGTATTTCTGTTCAACTTCATTCTGCAGTTATCGTCAGTCACAGAGAGAGAGATAGGCCTAAAAATCTTGATTCTATGTATAGCAGAGATTATATGTGTATAGTAGGATAATCTACAGAAGGGCAGTCTGTAAATAACAACCATTTT
Organism: Salvelinus fontinalis; assembly: GCF_029448725.1. Classification (NCBI taxonomy): domain Eukaryota; kingdom Metazoa; phylum Chordata; class Actinopteri; order Salmoniformes; family Salmonidae; genus Salvelinus; species Salvelinus fontinalis. Next base: position 24,422,804 of record NC_074704.1, on the reverse strand, counting down.
CAAGAGCAACTTTAGTAAGAATAGTTTTGGGAAACAGCTTGGAGATTTAACGATGCTCCTACCAAGGTTCAAACGATGAACTTAGCCTTAAGATGCTTTTGGGAAACCGGTCCCAGGTGATCATACCTTCTCCAATCAGTGTAGTAAAGGTTCCTCCCATGGGATACGATGGCGAAAGGATACTGAATCCCCTCCACAATAGTCCTACGGTTCCTACCATCGGGGTCCATACACTGTACCTTACGAGTACCTGTAAAGTTTTTTTTTTAAACACATACAGCAGTCAAACCAACATCCCTGCTGTTAGCACCAGTTGTGTAAAGTACCTAAGTAAAAAATACTTTAAAAAGTACGACTTAAGTCGTTTTTTGGGGTATCTGTACTTTACTATTTACATTTTTGACAACTTTTACTTTTACTTCACTACATTCCTAAAGAAAATAATGTACTTTCTACTCCATACATTTTCCCTGCCACCCGAAAGTACTCGTTACATTTTGAATGCTTAGCACAGGAAAATGGTCCAATATATGCAAGAAAACATCCCTGGTCGTCCCTTATGCCTCTGATCTGGCGGACTCACTAAACACACATGCTTCATTGGTAAATTATGTCTGAGTGTTGGCTATCCATAAATAAAATAAAAAATAATATAGGCAGTCTGGTTTGCTTAATATAAGGAATTTGAAATTATTTATACTTTTACTTTTTTTACTCAAGTACTATTTTACTGGGTGACTTTCACTTTTACTTGAGTCATTTTCTATTAAGGTATCCTTACTTTTACTCAAGTATGACAATACAGTACTTTATCCACCACTGGCTAGCACCATGCTCCAACGAACTGAGTCATCTGAACTGTCTCAGTACAGTGGGATTTTCCCATGGATTGCTACATAGCATGTTTAGCTCACAATATCAATAGTGTTAGCATGTTTAGTGTAGCATCTTTACCTGCATCAATAGGGTTAGCATGTTTAGCACACCTTCTTAACAACATCAATAGTGTAAGCATGTTTAACATAGCTTTTTACAGATAGTGTCTGCATGTTTAGCGTAGCCTCTTACCAGCGTCGGCCCAGCACAGTTGCTGGCTCTCAGGGTCGTATGTCAGGCCGTTGGGCAGCCCCAGGTCGTCCTTAACCAAGACTGTCCTGTCGGTTCCGTCCATGTTGGACATCTCGATCTTGGGCCCGTCTCTGTTCCAGTCTGCCCAGTAGAGTCGTCTGGACAACAAGCCAGAGAAAACATGTTCCTGTCACGATGCTTAGAACCAACAGCTTTAAAAGGAACACAGCACCAGTGATTTGTGTTGTCAAACCTACCTACATGCTATCTAAACCATGAAAAGACTAACCTGACAGATTCGCTAGCAAAATCATTCCAGGCCTTAGCGGTTAAGGACAATATATCTTCAGCACAAAGAACTAACTGCTTATTTAATCACAAATTTGCATCAAAGGAATCAAAGTCAGACATTGTCCAAAGACACGTACCCATAGGAGGGGTCAGCGACGATGGGCCGGGGGTTGACCAGGTCGGTGTCGAAGAGAACACGGCGCTGGCTTCCGTCCAGTTTGGCCACCTCAATCCTGTCCTTCATGGAGTCCGTCCAGAACATTAGCCGGGCCAGATGGTCGATAGCCAAACCCTCTGGGCTCTCCAGGTCTAAGGAAGAGAAAAGGAGGATATCATTACGCCTAGTTCAGACAGAAACTACAGATTTTCTATGAGGGTCATCAGGGATGGAATTTAAGGATTTTGAGCACTGGCCCGCCAGCCTAATAGACCGCAATTCCTACAAGCCCGGGTCCAAAATCTGTGGGATATTTAAGAAGAAAAAAATCACTAGCCAGCAAGCTAGTTGGGCACATTTTCTACAAGCCCGATATGAAAAATACTATCCTTAGGTTAGCTTTATTTCCAGCCCTGGGAGTTATACACTACATGACCAAAAGTATGTGGACACTTCCTCGTCAAACATCTCATTCCAAAATCATGGACATTCATTTGGCGTTGGTGCCCCCTTTGCTGCTATAAAAGACTCCACTGTTCTGGGAAGGCTTTCCACTAGATTTTGGAACATTGCTTGCTTCCATTCAGCCACAAGAGCATTAGTGAGGTCGGGCACTGATGTTGGGCGATTAGAGCTGGCTCGCAGTCGGCGTTCCAATTCATCCCAAAGCGGTTCGATGGGGTTGAGGTCAGGGCTCTGTGCAGGCCAGTCAAGTTCTTCCACACCGATCTCAACAAATAATTTATGTATGGACTTTTTTTTCATCTTTATTTAACCAGGTAGGCCAGTTGGGAACAAGTTCTCATTTACAACTGTGACCTGGCCAAGATAAAGCAAAATAGTGCGACAAAAACAACAACACAGAGTTACACATAAAGAAACATACAGTCAATAACACAAAAGGAAAAAAAAGTAGAAAATTCTATGTACAGTGTGTGCAAATGTAGAAGAGTAGGGAGGTAGGTAATAAATAAGCCCTAGAGGCGAAAATAATTACAATTTAGCATTAATACTGGAGTGATAGATGTGCAGATGATGCTGTGCAAGTAGAGATACTGTGGTGCAAAAGAGCAAGAGGGTAAGTAATAATATGGGGATGAGGTAGTCGGGTGGGCTATTTACAGATTGGCTTTGTACAGGTACAGTGATCGGTAAGCTGCTCAGACAGCTGATGCTTAAAGTTAGAGAGGGAGATATAAGACTCCAGCTTCAGAGATTTTTGCAATTCGTTCCAGTCAGCAGAGAACTGTAAGGAAAGGCAGCCAAAGGAAGTGTTGGCTTTGGGGATGACCAGTGCAATATACCTGCTGGAGCGCGTGCTACGGGTGGGTGTTGCTATGGTGACCAGTGAGCTGAGATAAGGCGGGGCTTTACCTAGCAGAGACTTATAGATGACCTGGAGCCAGTGAGTTTGGTGACGAATATGTAGTGAGGGCCAGCCATCGAGAGCATATAAGGTCGCAGTGGTGGGTGGTATATGGGGCTTTGGTGATAAAACGGATGGCACTGTGATAGACTACATCCAGTTTGCAGAGTAGAGTGTGGGGGCTATTTTGTAAATGACATCGCCGAAGTCAAGGATCGGTAGGATAGTCAGTTTTACGAGGGTATGTTTGGCAGCATGAGTGAAGGAGGCTTTTGTCAGAGCTTCTAGGAGTACTGGGTGGAGGAGTCAAGCGCAGAGAGCAGGTTAGTTCAGGACGTGGATTTTTATTCCTGTTGACAGTAACAACGGTCATGCCCAAACACAACGGGCGCATGAAAATCCCAGTCCAAACACACAGGACTAAAGTGTCCAGAAAATAGCTTCCACCTAAACACCAACACCAAATAACAGAAAACAAGCCCGCACAAAAGCCGGCGGGCCTACTGCCCTTAAATAGCCTACCCACCAAACTAAACTCAAAACAGGTGCACCCAATCAGCCCAAACAAACAGAAACAAAAAGAAGGGAATCGATGGCAGCTAGTAGGCCGGTGACGACGACCGCCGAGCGCCGCCCGAACAGGAAGAGGCACCATCTTCGGCGGGATTCGTGACAGCTTTGTTGTGAAATAGGAATCTGATTTTAGATTTAATTTTGGATTGGAGATGCTTAATGTGAGTCTGGAAGGAGAGTTTACAGTCTAACCAGACACCTAGGTATTTGTAGTTGTCCACATATTCTATGTCAGAACCGTCCAGAGTCGTTATGCTAGTCGGGCGGGAGGGTGCGGGCAGTTGAAGAGCATGCACTTAGTTTTACTAGCATTTAGTTTTACTAGCACCATTCTCTGTGCATGGGGGCATTGTCATGCTGAAACAGGAAAGGGCCTTCCCCAAACTGTTGCCACAAAGTTGGAAGCACAGATTCGTCTAGCATGCCATTGTATGCTTCACTGGAACTAAGGGGCCTAACCTGAACCATGAAAAACAGCCCCAGACCATTATTCCTCCTCCACCAAACTTTACAGTTGGCACTATACTATACACTATACATTCCGTCGGACTGCCAGATGGTGAAGAATGATTCCTCACTCCAGAGAAAGCATTTTCACTGCTCCAGAGTCCAATGGCGGCGAGCTTTACACCACTCCAGCCGACGCTTGGCATTGCGCATGGTGATCTTAGGCTTGTGTGCAGCTGCTCGGCCATGGAAACCCATTTCTTGAAGGTCCTTAACGAACAGTTATTGTGCTGACGTTGCTTCCAGAGGCAGTTTGGAACTTGGTAGTGAGTGTTACATGCAATGTGCTTCAGCACTTGGCGTTCCCGTTCTGTGAGCTTGTGTGGCCTACCACTTTGCAGCTTAGCCATTGTTATTACTAGAGCTGACCGGGGCAGCTCTAGCAGGGCAGAAATTTGACTTACTTGTTGGAAAGCAGTGGTGTAAAGTACTTAAGGAAAAATAATTTTAAGTACTACTTAAGTCATTTTGGGGGGTATCTGTACTTTACTTTGTATATTTTTGACTACTTTTACTTCAGTACATTCCTTAAGAAAATATTGTACTTTTTACTCCATACATTTTCCTTGACACCCAAAAGTACTCGTTACATTTTGAATGCTTAGCAGGACAGGGAAATAGTCAAATTCACGCACTTATCAACCGAACGTCCCTGGTCATCCCTATTGCCTCTGATCTGGCGGACACAATAAACCAACGTGCTTCGTTTGTAAATTATGTCTGAATGTTGGAGTGTGCCTGTGACTTTACGTAAATTTAAAAAACAAGAAAATGGTGCCATCTGGTTTGCTCAATATAAGGAATTTGAAATTATTTATACATTTAGTTTTGATACTTAAGTATATTTTAAACCAAATACTTTAAGACTTTTACTCAAGTATAATTTTACTGGGTGACTTTTACTTTTACTTGAGTCATTTTCTATTAAGGTATCTTTACTTTTACCCAAGTATGATAGTTGGGTACTTTTTCCATCACTGTTAGAAAGGTGGCATCCTATGACGGTGCCACGTTGAAAGTCACTTAGCTCTTCAGTAATGCCATTCTACCGGCAATGTTTGTCTATGGAGATTGCATGGCTGTATGCCCGATTTTATACACCTGTCAGCAACGGGTGTGGCTGAAATAGCCAAATCCACTAATTTGAATTGGTGCCCACATACTTTTGGATAAATAGTGTACATTGAAAGACTACCAAGACAATGGATCACAATCCGTCATTTGTCCGTGTTGTTTCACACGTCAAAAGATGAAATTGATGGAACTTTTGTTTTTGTTTACACGTTGTACTATCTTTCATGAATAAGCCTTTATAACGGCTTTACATGTGTATATAAGTAAATTATGAGAAATCCATGAGAATTAAAATATGATAAATGAAAAGTTAACTATTATCGTTCTTGATGCGTTTCATGGACCAGGCTAGCTAGGTTTGAGCTGATCTCAGACCAGTGTACCGCTCACCTGTTGTGACGAGAGAGACTGTGTCTCCTCCCTCCAGACTGGCCTGAGACCTGTGTACTAAAGCGGTTGTGACGAGAGAGATGGTGTCTCCTCCCTCCAGGCTGACCTGAGACCTGTGTACTGCTCACCTGTTGTGATGAGAGAGAAGCCGTCTCATCCCTCCAGACTGATCTGAGACCTGTGTACTGCTCACCTGTTGTGATGAGAGAGATGGTGTCTCTGCCGTCCAGACTGGCCTGAGACCTGTGTACTGCTCACCTGTTGTGACAAGAGAGATGGTGTCTCCTCCCTCCAGGCTGGCCTTACTGATGGAGGGCCCTGTGATGTCCGACCAGTACACCATCTTCTCCACACAGTCGTAGGCCACAGCGATCGCCACTCTGTCCTGGGAGCAACACATAGAGACAGAGGGTTTTATTGATTTATTGATTAATGGTTTATTTAGATCGGGACCGATACAAACACATTGACACATTGAATAGACCAATTATCCAATGCACTTTGCACCATAGTATTGTGTGTAGCTGGCCTGGTACAACAACAAAAAATGTCCTTGTGTTTTCCCTTCTTAACTGTTAATTGGAAACCATTCGAGCGTCAGAATATAGGATGTATTGTTTACACCAAGAGAGCATTGCAGTAATGTTATAAATGGTTTTTATCAAGATTGTCAAACGTATGTTGCAAGCAGAACAGGAATTACTTTAGTGTTAATGTTAATATCTCGCCCCACTCATTTCAGATGGGGTTCAACCAAATTACATAAGAAATACACAATGTTACATTACATTTCAAAACGGCAGATTGCGGTTAGCCAAACAATTGAAGCATTTATGGGGAATCCCTCTGTATGTCCAGTTACATGTTCTGCCAGACCATTCCACGCTAGTGAGAAGAAAGAAGAAAAGCCTGAGGACGAGTATGGTTGGCCGACACAATCAGGAGATTGTTCAAGTGGCATTTGGGACATTCCAGAGAGTGGGTACGTGGACCCACAACACCCATCAACGCACTCTCAGTCCGGCTAAAGGAAACATCTGACATGCGAGGAAGAGATGATCAAATCCCCCTATTTTCATTCAACCTAAGACTGGGGGTCTTAGAAGACAGCTCTGGCCATCTGGTGAGCGGCCATCTTGACAAGGCGTAGTAGGCCAGGGCTTACAGAGGAGTGAGTTACTGACAGAGTGAACCACTCACTTGAGAAGAGAGTGAGTGAGTGAGTTAAAGTTTGTGAGTCAATAAGTAACTTCCCACAGTGCTTGTAGCAAGTGATGTGCAGTGCTTGACTGACTGTCTGACTGAGATAATGTGAGGTGAGTTGAGGTGCGGGAATGTGGAGCCTCACAGGCAGGTGCAGCAGGGCTTTGGCCTCCCCTTTGTTCATGCTGTATCCGTCCAGGGGGATTTGCTCGATCTTCCCGCTCTGGGCAAAGAGCAGGTGGGTCCCTGGGGCCACAGGAGAGACATCCGGCCTGGTGGTGGGTCCGATCGGAGGACCCCCCTGGTCAATACCTGTCAAGGGAGGACAACGGATCATTGTCATTTCCCACTGGGCACAGACGTCCTATCAACGTCTAGTTTTGATTTGCATATGATTGAGTTTTCAACTAACCTAAATTAAATGTGAAACCAACAAAACATTCAACCATGCCATTGAATTTAGGTTAAAAGTTACTTTACTTTAATTACTTTTTGTAAATCCAATCAGTTTTTCACGTTGATTTAATGTCATCACATATATATTTTTGGTTGAAATGACATGGAAACAATGTTAATTCAACTAGTATGTGCCCAGTGGGTTCCTAATGTATTTTTATTTAGCATGCGGGTGCAAATGTTGAGTGTAATGGAATAGACATGAGTGCTATGAGTGCATGAATATGTTGAATATGAATATTAAGGTACAAGCAAAGGATGACCAATCGCCCCCTCCATCTTTTGAGGCAGTCACTCACACAAAGGTCTTTGGCCGGGGCCAGTTCTAGTGTTCGGGATCTCCTGACCATTGCCATCCACACACCAGCACTGCCCAATGCTACCGTGGCACTGGGTAGGCTCGTAGGCACCATGCTGGTCGCAGGTAGGAACGTACTGACTGACGGCAGGGCGTGGGCGGAAGAAGGAAAACGAGCCTGTGTTGGAGGAGACCTGGATGCTTTCTCTGTCTCGCTCGCACTGCGTCTTCTCATGCTCTGGAATAAAAAAAGAAAGATGACATGAGAGAATTAATAAAAGAAATAGAGGAAATTAAGAAGATAAAAATGATCCTACATGTCTTTTAGAAAGGTTTCTAAGAAATTGCTCTTTCATTTTAAAGCGCTGTATAGCTTTGGTTTAAATATAATCTCCTTACTGTATGACATGGCACATGGCAGTTCAAAACTAAAGTTACTTGCCCACTACTAATATGGAAAACATGGAATAAGGAGAGAGCCGATGAGCATATGATTAAATGTAGAATAATTTTTGCAGTCCCGTAAATCAGACATAGGGGACACGGTGACATCTGGAATATAGTGTCTCACTGAAAGACTTACCCCCAGGGTATCTGTCCGGTTAACCACAGACCAGTCATAACAATCCCAAACAGCCGCAACATACAATCTGCGCTTTGCACAACGTCTGGCCGCAGCAATCAACAAAAGCCACCAAAAAAAGACAACTAGTCAACGATGGGAGCGGTTGTCTCTGAGGAGGCAAAGATCAAAGCAGTCTTTGTCAGACGGTCGTCAACTGTCGAGATGCGAGGAAGACAACCAGGTCAACTCTCACCGGGTCCAGACGCTACAGTGTATTCTACAAGTACAAGTTCAGACAAAGGAGGACCAAATGATGCCCCCTTTTCAGACGGGTTGTACAAATTATGACAAAACTGTAGAGGCAGAGGAGAAAAAGCTATAATTAGCGTGGTGGAGTACATACATGCAGTGGACACCTGGATTGGACTTGAACAAAGAGGTAACAGCTGAGAAAGATGCCAACTCACACACAACCCAAGGCTTCAGTACATGACATGAAAGCTGCAGCTTATAGAAACATAATGGAACACTTGAATATACATACACTACATTCCCAAACATACAGTGGTGAGTTGAATCAAAAAGAAAATGTATTGGTTGCTAAGTCAATAGGGGCAAGTTATACTTTTTTCTACTACTGCAGTTGTTGTTGTTTATTAAATGTTTCAATTCCTGGTTGTAACTCCAGGGCATCTTTACCTTTATGTTCAACGAAATTGCACTATTGAACCTGGCCAAAAGTAGTGCAATACATAGGCCATTAGGGACGCAACCCAGGAGTCTGTATTCGGGAGTGTGGAAGCATTGGCTCTATTCAAGCACATCCATGTGACATGTTCCAGGCCTTTGGCCCTAATTGCATGGAGAATGCGCAGCTATGTTGGTCTTTCTCGATGGGGATTGTACGTTATGTATCAACACCATTCCTTTATCCTCCCTACGTAACACCTGTGTGTTGTTATACCCATCCCGGCACAGAAAGGCTGCACAGTGTCAAATGTCAACCTTTAAATGTCATTCAAGGGGGGAGGGAAGAGGTTTCTAGTGTGCCTTGACCCAACAGACACTCAGTTCCGAGTGAGTTTCAGAACCCCGAAGCATACGCACACGCACACGCACTTCATCCATCCTCCCTCCCCCTAAAAGTTCCATATTTTAGCACGCAGTCTCATGGAGTCCTATATCAGTCTTATGGTTGTACACTCTGTTCCGGCCTTCGCCTCAATCCACGGTCTACCATGCTGGGAGCGTTCCATGATTAAATAACTTTCTATTTGTGCCAGGCGATGACACAACACCAACTTAGCGAACAGACCTCCATTAGTAAAATGCACTGTGTATACTGTTAAGTCCACTATGGCTTGTGTTGACGTTCAATATAAACAGTTTGTCTCTGGTATATTCTGCTTTCCTTTGATGACAAATCTGTCTCGCTCCGCCGCCTGGAATCTCCCCCTCCCCCTCCCTCTAAACCAAACTATACAGTTAGGAGCTTCACGTGTTCCAGCTGTTGGCACTAAGACAGAAGAAGTATAACTAGGGCGAATCCTAACATTTTGAGGGGAAGAAGATGACTGATGAGAGCTTGAACTGTACCCATTGAATGTACAGTATTTACATACTTCCGGACATAGCCGTATCATTCAGAGGTTCCTTCTGAATGCATGTCTCTTGACTTCCCTTTGCACATTTTGGACTACACTGCCTCTGGCTGCTGTTTAGCTTAGAAGTATCAGTAGCCTTGTCTGAGACAAAATGGCCCATAGGGTAGGAGCCTATATCCTGTTTCTGCAGCATGAGGCAGCTTAATGTACGTACACACCCTGTCCATTTCCTTAAAGGGCCAATCTACACATCACAACTTGTAAATGTCTCATGAACTTATTTCAACTGCCGTACCCCATCAGAACCTAAAATATAAGCTTATTTTACTCCAATGTTTGTAAACATTGTAATTGTAAACAACCAATGTATATCTTTAAAACGTGGGTAAAACTATCATTTTGATGTCATGGAAGGTCAGTTCTTGCATCCATAGCTCCGTCTATACATTTGAGAATGGTTACATTTCTCCAGTCCCCTCCCTGAGCTATTTACCAAAACACTGGCCGGGTGACAACTTTGTTATTGTTTGAACTGCAGATTCACCCATTTTTAGAGTCGTTGGTATGACTTGACCAGGGATCAAACTTCTGTTTGGTTCCAAATGAAGAAGAACTCCTCTTACACAACTTGGGGTTTGAAAAGGTGATTTATTTACACCAAAAAGCACAGGGGTTACCTACCCGGGGAGCCGGGAGTACACTGGAAGCCGTCGCCATGGAAACCAGGGTGGCACTGACAGGCGAAGGAGCCCTGAGAGTTATAACAGACGGCGTCCCGGTGACAGCGACCTTGCTCACACTCGTCAACGTCTGTGTGTGAAACAGCAGTCAATGAGAAACAATAGGGACACAGGTGCTAAGTTCAACTGAAAATAAGGTATCAACATATTTAAATATATAGCTGAAATATACAGTCAATAGGAATGTGAATATGAAATCCTGCAATGGAGATATACAAAAAAATACACATTCATATGTATTGGTATTGCACTACGCCTATATAAAGTATCTAAATCTGAAACATACATTCATGACATGTCACATCCTGTGTTATGTGATGGTGTTACATGGGGAAAGAAACATCATTCTTTAGATAACAGTCAATGAAACATAATAGCTGCATAACTGAAGTACTGTGTACACATTTTGAAGCTTAGCGTTTGATAGGGACAGGGAGACCATTCTTTGGATACAACTTGGATGTAACACACCCAGCTCACTACCCCAACCTCTGAAGTATATCTCCAAGGCCAACAAATGAAAAAAGGAGTTCTCCAAATCCACAAATTCTACAAGGACATATGGAAATTCCTACAGCTTTCGTTTGGTGGCGGGCCAAGTCACGTTGGACGAGGGAAAATAAGAAATACAGGGATGGATGGATGAATAAAACGCATGACCAACGAGCTCCCCAGCTGTAGGGCCGGGTTGTGTTTGCATTTCCTGCCCAGGTGCATTACAACGAGAAGGACTCAGAGGGTTCAAACTAGAGAGACCCCAGTGGAGAGTTTAGCTGATGGGTTTGTGTGTATCTGGGGGGGGGGGGGGTTCTGAGAAAAGCAAAAGACAACTTTATTTTTCATGTTGGACAGTAAAGTACACTATTCGAATATGGCCTAGTAACTAGACAAGTGCTGCAAACGCAAGTCTAGACATATCTGAAGTAACCCATGGGGAGGGGGTCCTACTCAGACAATCACAGAAGGGACATATTATTGTGGCCCTGGTGGCACAAAATAATCAAAGTTTTGACTGCACAGAGATGCTTGGGAATATGGTCACAACGGGGGATCAGTGTGTGTGTGTGTTTCAGGGAAGGGGGTGTATCTGATCTCCATCACCTAGGACGTGACAATGGTTCATCAAATCTCCCCTTTTTGTGCACAGTCTTGCAGGCCTTCTCAAACAGCTGCAACTGTATATGCGTTCGTAAATCATGTCCTTTCTTGAGTTGGGCTCAGGGACGGAACAACTGTTGAGCATCTGAGCTTATGGTTGTTTGTGGTGGAAAGGGGTTGAGTGAGTGAGTGAGTGAGTGAGTGAGTGAGTGAGTGAGTGAGTGAGTGTGTGTCCATCTGTTGCTAGGGGGTATTGATGTAAGGGACAATATAAGATTAATCACAATAATGGTTTGCTAAAATAATAATTGCTTCCCAAAAATGACATTTTTGTAATGGCAATCCTGGTTATAGGTAACTATCCTGGTTATAAGTACCAATCCTGGTTATAGGTACCAATCCTGGTTATAGGTAACAATCCTGGTTATAGGTAACAATCCTGGTTATAGGTAACACACCTAGTTATAGGTAACAATCCTGGTTTTAGGTAACACACCTAGTTATAGGTAACAATCCTGGTTATAGGTAACAATCCTGGTTATAGGTAACAATCCTGGTTATAGGTAACAATCCTGGTTATAGGTAACAATCCTGGTTATAGGTAACTATCCTGGTTTTAGGTAACAAACCTAGTTATAGGTAACAATCCTGGTTATAGGTAACAATCCTGGTTATAGGTAACAATCCTGGTTATAGGTAACAATCCTTTGCATGAACTGCCTACATTATTACGCATGTTATTTGTTAATTATGGAAATTAAAATATGCTGGATTTTTATATATATATATTTTAATAGCAATATATAATGCAAATTGAGAAATAATAAAAGCTGTCATCAAGGCAAAGGGTGGCTGCTTTGAAGAATCTCAAATATATAATATATTGTCACATATACTCCCTCTCCGGCACTTGAGGTCACCAGGCTGTCCTTATTACGCACACCTGTCACCATCATTACGTGCATCAGCACCTCATCAGACTCACCTGGACTCAATCACCTGCCTGATTACCTTCCCAATATATGTCACTCCCTTTGGTTCTTTCCCTAGGCATCATTGTTTCTGTTCCATTGTTTCATGTCTGCACGCTACTCGTGTTTCTTGTTTGATTCTATGTATTATTTCTTATTAAATTCACTCCCTAAACATGCGTACACGTTAGAGAATAGCGCCTCACCAAAGGGAAGTATTTTTTGTATTTTGTTAGTGTAGGTGACGTCGGGTCTGGTTGCCGCTACCGGAGCAACCGGGGATGCCTCAGCTGGCTCTTGATATTATTGTTGGATCTGATTTTAACAGCTAACATTTCAATGGCAATAATAAATAGATATGCCGATAGTGGACAACCTTGTTTTACTCCTCTTGACAGTTTAAAACTTTCTGAGACGTAGCCATTATTTACTCTTTTACAGCTAGGTTTACTATACATAACCTTAACCCTGTTTTATAAGAGCTTCTCCAAAATTGAAATATTCCAGGCATTTATATATAAACTCCAATCGTACTTTATCAAATGCCTCCACAAGTCTGGTTCATCCTTGAGAGCAATTTCCAAACGGCTGAAGGTACCACGTTAATCTGTACAAACAGTAGTACGCAAATATAAACACCATGGGACCACGCAGCCGTCATACCGCTCAGGAAGGAGACGCGCTCTGTCTCCTAGAGATGAATGTACTTTGGTGCGTAAAGTGCAAATCAATCCCAGAACAACAGCAAAGGACCTTGTGAAGATGCTGGAGGAAACAGGTACAAAAGAATCTATATCCACAATAAAACGAGTCCTATATCGACATAACCTGAAAGGCCGCTCAGCAAGGAAGAAGCCACTGCTCCAAAACCGTCATAAAAAAGCCAGACTACGGTTTGTAACTGTACATGGGGACAAAGATCATACTTTTTGGAGAAATGTCCTCTGGTCTGATGAAACAAAAATAGAACTGTTGGCCATTATGACCATCGATATGTTTGGAGGAAAAAGGGGGAGCACAGGGGTGGCATCATCATGTTGTGGGGGTGCTTTGCTGCAGGAGGGACTGGTGCACTTCACAAAATAGCTGACATCATGAGGGAGGAAAAATATGTGGATATATTGAAGCAACATCTCAAGACATCAGTTAGGAAGTTAAAGCTTGGTAGCAAATCGGTTTTCAAATGGACAATAACCCCAAGCATACTTCAAAAGTTGTGGCAAAATGGCTTAAGGACAACAAAGTCAAGGTATTGGAGTGGCCATCACAAAGCCCTGACCTCGGTCCCATTTGAAAATTTGTGGGCAGAACTGAAAAAGCGTCTACGAGCAAGGAGGCCTAATAAACCTGATTCAGTTACACCAGCTCTGTCAGGAGGAATGGTCCAAAATTCACCCAACTTATTGTGGGAAGCTTGTGGAAGGCTACCCGAAACGTTTCACCCACGTTAAACAATTTAAAGGCAATGCTACCAAATACTAATTGAGTGTATGTAAACTTCTGACCCACTGGGAATGTGATGAAAGAAATAAAAGCTGAAATAAATCATTCTCTCAACTATTAATCTGACATTTCACATTCTTAAAATAAAGTGGTGATCCTAACTGACCTAAAACAGGGAATTTTTACGAGGATTAAATGTCAGGAATTGTGAAAAACTCAGTTTAAATGTAGTTGGCTAAGGTGTATGTAAACTTCCGACAAAATATACGGGGGATTGGAAATGATGCAGACAATAACGTTGATGGAAGCTACAATCTATCTGCAATATTATTTACCCCCTAAAATAATTATAACAAATAAATAAAACATGTAAAAAAGGTCTAGACATATCACCTGATGACAAATAAATATTGCTGCTGTGAGTGAGTTCAGATCATTTAAGTCATTTCCTTAGTTAAGATTTTAAAAAGTGCTTCAACCTCAGAGAACACCATGCGCGCGCACGCACACACACACACAGCACGCACACACTGCACACACACACTTGTACAGCTAACCTTGTGGGGACACACAATTCAGTCCCATTCAAAATCTTACACATGCATGTTATTCAACCATTGCACCCACACTGCTCGCGGGTGTCAGTCTGTTTGGCCATGCGCTACAATAGAAATCGGTTCTATTTGTGACGCTCATCACGCTGCAAGTTGGCCTCTCCCATCTCCTCATAGGTTTTTAGGAGAATATACCCACATGGGTGATTGAAAGATGAATTTAGGTCCACACTCCGGAAGGTTGTAGTAATACTGTGAAGTTGGTTGCCAACCGCCATATTAAGTCCAAAATAATAATAAGAAGCCTGAAGGAAAGAGGAGAGATGACGAGAAACTAATTCGGTTTACCGTTTTATCTGTGGATTAATTGTCGGAATTGAGGACCTTGTGCATTTCAGGTAAAATAATAACCCAATGTTTATATCCCAGGACAAATGAGCTAGCAACAGCAAGCTAGCTAAATTGCCATAAACGTTTAATGCTTTTCGCTCCTGTCCCCAAATTAATATAATTAGTTCAGAGTTTGTTTTGATATTTCAACCTGCGTGTCCTGATCGTGTCTGGTGTGGGGGTACAAAATCAACACGCGCGCGAGTGGTTTGGTCAGCATGTAAACCTAAAACCTAATTCTAACCCTAACACTAATTCTAACCTTAACCCTAAACCGCCTAGAAATAGCATTTGACCTAAACCGCCTAGAAATAGCATTTGACCTTGCGGAGACCAACAAAATCCCCAGTAGGTAAAAAACATTTTTTTGGGACTTCTGGTTCCCATAGGAAGAGTTACACACACACACACACACACACACACACACACACACACACACACACACACACACACACACACACACACACACACACACACACACACACACACACACACACACACACACACACACACACACACACACAGAGTGCTTCTACACCTGCATTGTTTCTTGTTTGGGGTTTTAGTCAGGGTTTCTGTACAGCACTTTGATATATCAGCTGATGTAAGAAGGGCTATATAAATCATTTGATTTGATTTAAAGTGTCACCCTACCCTGGCAAGTATAACCATCACCCACAAAGCCGGACAGACAGGAGCAGATATAGGCAGACGCCCCCGTGTAGCTACAACGTGCCCTCTCTGGGATGTCGCAGTTATTGGTACCCCTCTGGCAGTGGTCTATGGGACGGTCCACTTCTACAAAGGATAGGGGGGAAAGGGAGAGGCAGATTTTAGACTTGGTGGAGACGGGAATACCCTGAATCCTTAGTTTGATTAAACTAAAACCATAAAAATGAGTAGCAAATGTGAGAAAGTTCTCAGTAGACGGTTTGATAGACTAATGAAAACAACAGATGAATAGACTGAAATAGCATAGAAACTCTTAAATTTGAGTTTAAGATTAATATATAGATGCTATGAAACAATCTGTAAAAGGTTACTGTATTTAGAGCGTGTATTAAGTTAAGCAACAGAGTTATATTGGAGGTCATCCAAAGACCAACACAGCTGCAAACACATTTTTTCAGCACTACATACCGACACAGGTCTTGCCATCGCTGGCGAACTGGAAACCGTCCATACACTCGCAGCGGAATGTTCCCGGTTGGTTGTTGCATATGGCGTGAGAACCACAGATCTCTGGCATCTCTCTGCACTCGTCAATGTCTACAAAATGAACACATTCAATTCAAACAACTTTATTTGCATCCATAAGAGCAATTCTGTTGCACCAGATGAATGTTTACTGCAAGGCATATCAACAGCCATAATAATAATGACATTATTTCATTGCATATTTGTAATAAATTATTTAACGTGATAATTTGTGTCATTTGTAGTATATGTAACAATATACTGTACATTACAGTATATTAATAATATGAATTATTAGTGATGGGGCATTTCTGATGACATTGCTTGTTTTCCTATGCTACAGTCTGTCCTAAGAGATAAGGACCGATTGTAACGGCTGTCACTCTCCTCATCCTCGGACGAGGTGAGGAGAGAAGGATCTTCAGACCAAAATGCAGCTTGAGGGAAATAAGCCATCTTTTATTTCAAAAAACGATGATGATGGCAACACGAAAACAAACACTTTAACAAACTTACAAAATAAGAAAACGACGTAGAACGAAACCTGAACATAAACTTACATAACTGAAACGAAAACTCACGAACAGGAAACAGACGACATCGAAACGAAAACGAACAGCCAAACAGTCCTGTATGGTAAATACATGCAACGACACAGGAGACAATCACCCACAAACAAACAGTGAGAACGCCCTACCTAAATATGACTCTTAATTAGAGAAAAATGCAAACCACCTGCCTCTAATCAAGAGCCATACCAGGCAACCCAAAATCAACATAGAAACAGATAACATAGACTGCCCACCCAAAACACATGCCCTGACCATAAACACATAAAAAACAACATAAAACAGGTCAGGACCGTTACAGAACCCCCCCCTCAAGGTGCGAACGCCGGGCGCACCAGCACAAAGTCCAGGGGAGGGTCTGGGTGGGCAGTTGACCACGGTGGTGGCTCCGGCTCTGGACGCTGTCCCCACACCACCATAGTCACTCCCCGTTTTTGTTTTCCCCTCCCAATGCCCACCCTAAAACTCACATCCCCTAAATAAACATCCAGCACCAGGAGAAGGGGCAGCACCGGGACAAAGGGCAGCACCGGGACAAGGGGCAGCACCGGGACAAGGGGCAGCACCGGGACAAGGGGCAGCACCGGGACAAGGGGCAGCACCGGGACAAGGGGCAGGTCCCGGCTGATAAACTCTGGCAGATCCTGGCTGAGGGACTCTGGCAGGTCTATGCAGGCTGACGGCTCTCGACGCTCATGGCAGGCTGACGGCTCTCGACGCTCATGGCAGGCTGACGGCTCTCGACGCTCATGGCAGGCTGACGGCTCTCGACGCTCATGGCAGGCTGACGGCTCTCGACGCTCATGGCAGGCTGACGGCTCTCGACGCTCATGGCAGGCTGACGGCTCTCGACGCTCATGGCGCTCTGACGGCTCTGGCTGCTCATGGCTCTCTGACGGCTCTGGCTGCTCATGGCTCTCTGACGGCTCTGGCTGCTCATGGCTCTCTGACGGCTCTGGCTGCTCATGGCTCTCTGACGGCTCTGGCTGCTCATGGCTCTCTGACGGCTCATGGCTCTCTGACGGCTCTGGCAGATCCTGTCTGGTTGGCGGCTCTGGCAGATCCTGTCTGGTTGGCGGCTCTGGCAGATCCTGTCTGGTTGGCGGCTCTGGCAGATCCTGTCTGGTTGGCGGCTCTGGCAGATCCTGTCTGGCGGGCGGCTCTGGCAGATCCTGTCTGGCGGGCGGCTCTGGCAGATCCTGTCTGGCGGGCGGCTCTAGCGGCTCCTGTCTGGCGGATGGCTCTGTAGGCTCATGGCAGACGGGCGGCTTTGCAGGCTCATGGCAGACGGGCGGCTTTGCAGGCTCCTGGCAGACGGATGGCTCAGACGGCGCTGGGGAGACGGATGGCTCAGATGGCGCTGGGGAGACGGATGGCTCAGATGGCGCTGGGGAGACGGATGGCTCAGATGGCGCTGGGGAGACGGATGGCTCTGGCCGGATACGGCGCACTGTAGACCTGGTGCGTGGTGCCGGAACTGGAGGCACCGGGCTAAGGATAAGCACCTTCCTACTAGTGCGGGGAGCAGGGACAGGGCACACTGTATTCTCAAAGCCCACTCTATAACTGATGCATGGTACCGGCACTGGTGACGCCGGGCTGAGGACAAGCACATCAGGATTAGTAGGGGGAGAAGATACAGTGTGTACAGGGCTCTGAAGACGCACTGGTAGCTTAGTGCGTGGGGCCGGAACTGGAGGCACCGGGCTAGATACACGCACTACAGGGAGAGTGCGTGGAGGAGGAACAGGGCTCAGGATACGCACTGGTAGCCTAGTGCGTAGTGTAGACACTGTAGGTACTAGGCTGGGGCGGGGAGGTGGCGCCGGAAATACCGGACCGTGGAGGCTACTGGCACTCTTGAGCATTGAGCCTGCCCAACCTTACCTGGTTGAATGCTCCCGGTTGCCCGACCAGTGCGGGGAGGTGGAATAACCCGCACCGGGCTATGTAGGCGAACCGGGGAAACCATGCGTAAGGCAGGTGCCATGTATGCCGGCCCGAGGAGACGCACTGGAGACCAGACGCGTTGAGCCGGTCTCATGACACCTGGCTCAATACCCAATCTAGCCCTACCAGTGCGGGGAGGTGGAATAACCCGCACTGGGCTATGCACTCGTACAGGAGACACCGTGCGCTCTACTGCGTAACACGGCGCCTGCCCGTACTCCCGCTCTCCACGGTAAGCCTGAGAAGTGGGCGCAGGTCTCCTACCTGCCCTAGGCCCACTACCTCCTAGCCCCCCCCCCCAAGAAATTTTTGGGAATTACTTACGGGCTTTTTGGGCTTCCGTGCCAGACGCGTTCCCTCATAGCTCCGGTTCCTCTCTCCGGTAGCCTCTGCTCTCCTCAGTGCCTCCAGCTGTTCCCATGGGAGGCGATCTCTACCAGCCAGGATCTCCTCCCATGTGTAGACACCTTTTCCATCCAATAAATCGTCCCATGTCCATTGCTCCTTCTTCTCCTGTCCCTTACTCCGTTTATTTTTCCCTTGCCGCTTGGTCTTAGCGTGGTGGGTGATTCTGTAACGGCTGTCACTCTCCTCATCCTCGGACGAGGTGAGGAGAGAAGGATCTTCAGACCAAAATGCAGCTTGAGGGAAATAAGCCATCTTTTATTTCAAAAAACGATGATGATGGCAACACGAAAACAAACACTTTAACAAACTAACAAAATATGAAAACGACGTAGAACGAAACCTGAACATAAACTTACATAACTGAAACGAAAACTCACGAACAGGAAACAGACGACATCGAAACGAAAACGAACAGCCAAACAGTCCTGTATGGTAAATACATGCAACGACACAGGAGACAATCACCCACAAACAAACAGTGAGAACGCCCTACCTAAATATGACTCTTAATTAGAGGAAAATGCAAACCACCTGCCTCTAATCAAGAGCCATACCAGGCAACCCAAAACCAACATAGAAACAGATAACATAGACTGCCCACCCAAAACACATGCCCTGACCATAAACACATAAAAAACAACATAAAACAGGTCAGGACCGTTACACCGATCCTGTAGTACTTGCTTATCTCTTTGGGTGGTCTTGCCCTTTGCTGATGTAAAGCGTCTCTGAGTTCTTAGAAAGTGCAAAATAAGCCAAATGTAATATCATCCCCACTACTATGAAGATGCCATCTTACGAATACTACCTATTTTATGAAGATCAGTCATGAAAGGTAATGAGCTGTTTTCACACCAAATGTACAGATCTAGGATCAGCTCGCCCAATCCTAACCTTCCCCCAATCCTTAGTGGGGAAATTGCTAAACTGACCGAAGATCAATGTCTAGGGAAACTTCACTTTTAGTCCTATTACAGCTAGTATTTATTCCCAAAAAATTGCTACAATTGGTATGCTCTGCTACTGAAATTGTTTAAGGAAATGAAGTACTCTTTATTTCAAAGAATCCCCATGAAACCGATAAGTTTATTAAATAATAAAGTAATAAAGTTATTACCACGCATTCTTTAATGAATTTCCAGGTAAATAGGTCAAATCAAGTATAACCCAAACTTCAATAGACTATTCCCCATGTCCCTTATGCATCAGCTGGTGTAGGTTTAAGCTGATGTGTATAGTGTGCGGGGCCCCTACCATAGCATTGACGTCCGTCCCCAGTGAAACCAGTGGAACACTCGCAGGTGAACTGGATGCCTTCTTCGGGTCTGCAGGCGGCGTTGGTGTCGCAGCCGTGTCTGCCGGTGAAACATGGGTTCTGCTCTGGTGGACCACCTGTCAATCAAAACAAACGTCCACTCTCTTGAGGGGCAGCAATGGGATCCGTGATAGTGGGTGATGCCATCAATGCCTAGTTCAGGGTTAGTTCTGATGTTATAGCTAGAATTTAAGCAAAATATTTGCAGTAAACAATTGGTTGGACAAACAGCAATTCAGTTATAGGCTACATGTAGTCCTTCAGTAAGGCTTTTGTGTGGCTGTTTTCATATTATGGATTTTGTAAATCAAGGGATCAGGGGAGTTCTACTTTGGAGTTACTTCAGTCTTTGGATACTTCAGTCTGAAAAGCCACAGTATAGTACTAGAACCTGAAATGAATAGATTCCTAGTAACCCTCACGTTAGTTATTGTTGGAAATGCCTTACGCTGTGGAATATGTGGACAAGATGTTGTGACATCACACACACACAAACACACAATGTCTCAGTTTTGAAGACACAGGCATGTAAGACACCTCTCCTGGCTGTTAGAAGGGACATGCAGACCACTTATCAGACAGCTGCTTATTGGGGATGGGGGGGGCATGTCTTAAGTCCCTGCTCCTCCAGACCCCATTGCGTCCACACAGGAAACTCAGCACAGATGTTACACTTTTGCCAATAAACTCCAGCTGAGTCAAGTTTGCTTGCATAACCTACCCCCGGCCCCCTGACCGCCACCCCCAGTGTACCTTCACCCCTCTCCCGGTGCCTTCCTCTCCCCCTCCCCCACTCTTCTTACACCTCCTACCTGCAGTAAATAACCTTTTGTGAACTGACGCATGGCCCCTTGTTTACCTTAGCCGTTAACCTTTACCCTGTCAAGGATTTGGGTGTCTTTGAAAGGCCAGCTGAGGAAATACAACACAAAGGTTTTGGTTTACCTACAGATAATGTTACTCAAGAGATAATTACTATTCTTTTGGCTCGACATTCCATACTGTGTATAGTCAGGAATTCAAATGCTCTTGACAAGAAATGTATGTAATACGAGGGTCCATTGAGACAACAAATGAGTGGTAACAACAACCCCCAGATGTCTAAAGAAGACACACGTATGAGTAGAGACAGAAGAATATGTTGGGAAAAATGTATTCTGTTACAATCGCAGGTCCTGATCCTAGTCTCTTAGAACCAGCTGTCCTGTAAACACCAGCAAGAACCATTAGGAACCACCGGTGTCTTTGGTTTTCCCGTTTGACGTCAACACGTGTCATAATAATAATGTGATTCCTAGATGCTACTGAATGCAAGTGCATTGAAAACGACAATGGAAAGGCTACAATTCTTCCAGTTGAAGGCATGTTTTGCATGTTTTGCATGCCTTCACACAGCAGCATCCACCAGTCACAACAATATTTTAGGCCCTGCCATGGAACTTCAGCTTTTCTGGAGACAGCTATTTTATCGTGGTCACTACATCCAATGGGTGTGGATGCACCTTTAGCACAAAGTTCAGCAGTTTTACAAAAATATAATCAATACACGTGGGTGTATTACAGTAGTTTCTGTACTGTTTGTAAACACCCTGGTAGCTTGATTAATAACCTGAAGCAGATTACAGGCATTGGTTACAGTAAGCAGTTTCTTCTTGAGTGGACAACTTGATGAAAACCGATATTTTTTAGGTCACCCGGAAAATAGACTTCTCATCATATACGCTATCAAGCATTGCACACATATTATCCGGATAATGTTAGCACTTGGTGGCCAATAGCAGCACCCCAAAAGAAGAGGCTTTAGATGAGGCGGGTGAAACTGCAACCACAACACTAGAACAACTTTAGGAAAGACATCCTCTCTGAGCTTCACTGGAATTTGGCTCTGAACATAAAGTGCATTCGGAAAGTATTCAGACCCCTTGACTTTTTCCACATTTTGTTACGTTACCCCTCATAAAAATCCCTCATCAATCGACACACAATACCACATAATGACAAAGCAAAAACATATTGATAGATTTGTTTGCAAATGTATTTAAAAAAATGAAATATTACATTTACATAAGTATTCAGACCCTTTACTCAGTACTTTGTTGAAGCACCTTTGGCAGCGATTACAGCCTCGAGTCTTCTTGGGTATGGCGCTACAAGCTTGACACACCTATATTTGGGGAGTTTCTGCAATTGTATTTTCAGGTCTCCAGAGATATTCGATCAGGTTCAAGTCCGGACTCTGGCTGGGCCACTCAAAGACATTCAGAAACTTGTCCTGAAGCCACTCCTGCATTGTCTTGGCTGTGTGCTTAGGATCGTTGTCCTGTTGAAAGGTGAACATTTGTCCCAGTCTGAGGTCCTGAGTGCTTGGAGCAGGTTTTCATCAAGGATCTCTCTGTACTTTGATCCGTTCATCTTTCCCTCGATCCTGACTAGTTTCCCAGTCCCTACCGCTGAAAAACATCCCCACAGCATGATGCTGCCACCACAGTGCTTCACCGTAGGGTTGGTGCCAGGTTTCCTCCAGGCGTGATGCTTGGCATTCAGGCCAAAGAGTTCAATCTTGGTTTCATCAGACCAGAGAATCTTGTTTCTCATGGTCTGAGAGTAGGTGCCTTTTGGCAAACTCCAAGCGTGCTGTCATGTGCCTTTTACTGAGAACTGGCTTCCATCTGCCCAATCTACCATAAAGGCCTGATTGGTGGAGTGCTGCAGAGATGGTTGTCATTCTGGAAGGTTCTCCCATCTCCACAGAGGAACTCTGGAGCTCTGACAGAGTGACCTTCGGGTTCTTGGTCACCTCCCTTACAAGGCCCTTCTCCCGATTGCTCAGTTTGGCCGGGCGGCCAGCTCTAGGAAGAATCTTGGTGGTTCCAGGCTTCTTCCATTTAAGAATGATGTAGTCCACTGTGTTCTTGGGGACCTTCAATGCTGCAGAAATGTTTTGCTACCCTTCCCCAGATCTGTGCCTTGACACAATCCGGTCTTGGAGCTCTACGGACAATTCCTTCAACCTCATGGCTTGGTTTTTGCCCTGACATGCACTGTCAACTGTGGGATCTTATATAGACAGTTGTGTGCCTTTCCAAATCATATCCAATCTCAAGGATGATCAATGGAAACATAATGCACCTGAGCTTAATTTTGAGTCTCATAGCAAAGGGTCTGAATACTTATGTAAATAAAGTATTTCTGTTTTTTTGTTTTAATACATTTACAAACATTTCTAAACTTGTTTTCACTTTGTCATTATTGGGTATTGTATGTAGATTGATGAGGAAAACATTTAAATCTCTTTTAGAATAAGGCTGTAACATAACAAAATGTGGAAAAAGGGTAGGAGTCTGAATACTTTCCGATAACACTGTATACAGAGACACCTCCCCTATATCTATTCCTGTCTGTCCTATGGATATTAATATCCCTGTATTGCTGCTGCTGTGTTGACAAATGAATTAACTAAGTGAGTCTAAGTGATAGCTAATATACACTATGTAAACAAAAGTATGTGGACACTCCTTCAAATTAGTGGATTTGTGTATTTCAGCCACACCAGACTTTCAACTTGGCACAGTCAAAGGATACCACCTTGTTCGTCAAATTTCTGCCCTGCTAGAGCTGCCCCGGTCAACTGTAAGTGCTGTTATTGTGAAGTGGAAATGTCTAGAAGCAACAACGGCTCAGTTGTGAAGTGGTAAGCCACACAAGCTCACAGAATGGGACTAGTAAAGTGCTGAAGTGTGCAGCGCATAAAAATTGTCTGTACTCGGTTGCAACACTCACTACCAAGTTCCAAACTGCCTCTGAAAGCAACGTCAGCACAATAACTGTTTGTCGGGAGCTTCATGAAATGGGTTTCCATGGCCGAACAGCCGCACACAAGCCTGAGATCGCGCAATGCCAAGCGTCGGCTGGAGTGGTGTAAAGCCCGACGCCATTGGACTCTGGAGCAGTGGAAGTGCTTTCTCTGGAGTGATTAGTCATGCTTCACCATCTGGCAGTCCGACGGACAAATCTGTATTTGGCGGATGTCAGGAGAAGGAGAACGCTACCTGCCTGAATGCATAGTGCCAACTTTAAAGTTTGGTGGAGGAGGAATAATGGTCTGGGGCTTTTTCATGGTTCGGGCTAGGCCCCTTAGTTCCAGTGAAGTGAACTATTAACGCTGCAGCACACAATGACCTTCTAGACGATTCTGTGCTTCCAACTTTGTGGCAACAATTTGGGTAAGGCCCTTTCCTGTTTCAGCATGACAATGCTCTTGTGGACAAAGCGAGGTCCATACAGAAATGGTTTGTCGAGATCGGTGTGGAATAACTTGACTGGCCTGCACAAAGCCCTGACCTCAACCCCATTTGGGATGAATTGGAACGCCAACTGTGAACCAGACCTAATCGGCCAACATCAGAGCCCGACCTAACTAATGCTCTTGTGGCTGAATGGAAGCAAGTCCCTGCACCAATGTTCCAACATCTAGTGGAAAGCCTTCCCAGAACAGTGGAGGCTGCTAAAACAGCAAAGGTGGGACCAACTCCATATTAATGCCCATGATTTTGGAATGGGATGTTCGCCGAGCAGGTGTCCAGATACTTTCGGTCATGTAGTGTATGAATGCTACCTGAGATTAGCAGGTTATTGATTTCACGAATCATATTTCTTAGACTGCATGTAGTAATATGGACTATTTATTGCCCTTTCCTGGGTAGCTTATTAGAGATAGACATAATATGGGAAACCACAAACAAAGCATGCCGTCAATCAGGGTGCGGGGGTTAGGCTATGAACCCATCTGCTTGGTTCTCTCACCCCTTCCAGGCTTTTGGGTGGGAGGACAATGAGCCTGTGGTTACAGATGTACGCAATGTCCCCACGCTGTCTGGCAGCTTTCATAGCTGGGATCAGTTTCAGAGTGGTCCTCGTTGAGGAAGATGTTGGTTCCTCTCCATAACAACCACCTTGTCTTTGTACCTCGGGAACTTTACCACTATTGACCTGGGTCTGTCACCTGGGCCAGAGGTAGGTTTTCCAATCCTGTGGGCGCACTCCACCTCCACCTTCTTCTGATCTATCTGCAGCTTGTCATCGATTATTCTTCTCACTTTCTCCTCAGACTCCGTCCAGGTCTTGTGTGGAGACTGGGATTTTATCCACGACAATTTTATTTTGCCTCGACTGTCCTTCTTGGTACTCCTGTTTGCCTGTCATTACTAACATCGATCATACAAATCCATTGATTCAAATCCACACAGGGCTTCCACCATCATTTAAATTTAAGCATCAGGTGTCGGTCTTACAGCCACATCCAGACAAACATAGAGGATGAGCCATACAGTATTTTTTTTTTTTACATTTATTTAACCAGGTAAGCTAGTTGAGAACAAGTTCTCATTTACTACTGCCACCTGGCCAAGATAAAGCAAAGCAGTGCGACACAAACAACAACACATAGTTACACATGGAATAAAACAAACATACAGTCAATAACACAATAGAAAAAAAGAAAGTCTATATAGAGTAGTCTATATACAGTGTGTGCAAATGGCGTGAGGTGGTAAGGCAATAAATAGGCCATAGTAGCGAAGTAATTACAATTTATTAGATTAACACTGGAGTGATAAATGAGCAGATGATGATGTGCAAGTAGAGAGACTGGTGCAAAAGAGCAGAAAAGTAAATAAAAACAATATGGGGATGAGGTAGGTAGATTGGGTGGGCTATTTACAGATGGACTATGGACAGCTGCAGCGATCGGTAGATGCTCAGATAGCTGATGTTTAAAGTTAGTGAGGGAAATATAAGTCTCCAGCTTCAGCGATTTATGCAATTCGTTCCGGTCACTGGCAGCAGAGAACTGGAAGCAAAAGCGGCCAAAGTAGGTTTTGGCTTTGGGGATGACCATTGAGATATACCTGCTGGAGCGCGTGCTATGGTTGGGTGTTGTTATCGTGACCAGTGAGCTGAGATAAGGCGGAGCTTTACCTAGCATAGACTTATAGATGACCTGGAGCCAGTGGGTCTGGCGACGAATATGTAGTGAGGGCCAGCCGACTAGAGCATACAGGTCGCAGTGGTGGGTGGTATAAGGAGCTTTGGTAACAAAACGGATGGCACTGTGATAGCAAACTGGATGCAGTCTGAGTAGAGTGCTGGAAGCTATTTTGTAGATGACATCGCCGAAGTCATGGATCGGTAGGATAGTCAGTTTTACTAGGGTAAGTTTGGCGGCGTGAGTGAAGGAGGCTTTGTTGCGAAATAGAAAGCCAATTCTAGGTTTGATTTTGGATTGGAGATGTCTAATATGAGTCTGGAAGGAGAGTTTACAGTCTAGCCAGACACCTAGGTATTTGTAGTTGTCCACATATTCTAAGTCAGAACCGTCCATGGTAGTGATGCTAGTCGGGCGGGCAGGTGCGGCCAGCGAACAGTTGAAAAGCATGCATTTGGTTTTACTAGCGTTTAAGAGCAGTTGGAGGCCACGGAAGGAGTGTTGTATGGCATTGAAGCTCGTTTGGAGGTTAGTTAACACAGTGTCCAAAGAAGGGCCAGATGTATACAGAATGGTGTCGTCTGCGTAGAGAGCAAGAGCGACATCATTGATATATACAGAGAAAAGAGTCGGCCCGAGAATTGAACCCTGTGGTACCCCCATAGAGACTGCCAGAGGTCCGGACAACAGGCCCTCCGATTTGACACACTGAACTCTGTCTGCGAAGTAGTTGGTGAACCAGGCGAGGCAGTCATTTGAGAAACCAAGGCTATTGAGTCTGCCGATAAGAATACGGTGATTGACACAGTCGAAAGCCTTGGCCAGGTCGATGAAGACGGCTGCACAGTACTGTCTTTTATCGATGGCGTTTATGATAGCATTTAGTACCTTGAGCGTGGCTGAGGTGCACCCGTGACCAGCTCGGAAACCGAATTGCACAGCGAAGAAGGTACGGTGGGATTCGAAATGGTCAGTGATCTGTTTATTAACTTGGCTTTCGAAGACTTTAGAGAGGCCGGGCAGGATGGATATAGGTCTGTAACAGCTTGGGTCTAGAGTGTCACCCCCTTTGAATAGGGGGATGACCGCGGCAGCTTTCCAATCTTTAGGGATCTCGGACGATACAAAAGAGAGGTTGAACAGACTTGTAATAGGGGTTGCTACAATGGCGGCGGATAGTGTTAGAAAGAGAGGGTCCAGATTGTCTAGCCCAGCTGATTTGTACGGGTGTGGGGGGGGGGGGGGGGGGGGGGGGGGGGGCTGAGTGGAGCTGTTGGCCGTCGCTGGGGTAGCCAGGAGGAAAGCATGGCCAGCCGTAGAGAAATGCCTGTTGAAATTTTCTTTTATCATGGATTTATCGGTGGTGACCGTGTTACCTAGCCTCAGTGCAATGGGCAGCTGGGAGGAGGTGCTCTTGTTCTCCATGGACTTTACAGTGTCCCAAAACGTTTTGGAGATAGAGCTACAGGATGCAAATTTCTGCTTGAAAAAGCTAGCCTTTGCTTTCCTGACTGACTGCGTGTATTGGTTCCTGACTTCCCTGACTTCCCTGGACAGTTGCATATCGCAAGGACTATTCGATGCTATTGCAGTCCGCCACAGGATGTTTTTGTGCTGGTCAAGGGCAGTCAAGTCTGGAGTGAACCAAGTGCTATATCTGTTCTTTGTTCTACATTTTTTGAAAGGGGCATGCTTATTTAAGATGGTGAGGAAATTACTTTTAAAGAACGACCAGGCATCCTCAACTGACGGGATGAGGTCAATATCCTTCCAGGATACCCGTGCCAGGTTGATTAGAAGTGTTTCAGGGAGCGTTCGACAGTGATGAGGGGTGGTCGTATGACCGCGGACCCATAGCGGATGCAGGCAATGAGGCAGTGATCTCTGAGATCCTGATTCAAAACAGCAGAGGTGTAGTTGGAGGGCAAGTTGGTCAGGATAATATCTATGAGGGTGCCCATGTTTACAAATTTAGGGTTGTACCTGGTGAGTTCCTTGATGATTTATGTAGCGGGAAAGTAGAAAGGTAGGAGAACATTAGCACAACTTTAGCTGAAGATTATCAGTATCTAAATGATAGGCTACACTCACTGAGGATGGGCCCAATCCTGTTAGCAGAGGGTTACCAGAACATTAGCAGAATATCAACAGAAGGTTAACACAACTAGCAGAACATAAGCACAAGGTTAGCATAACATTATAGGAGAACATGAACAAAGATTAGCTGTAACACAAGGGGTTCTACTCACTGTGGATGGAGCCGATCTTGTTGCTCATAGCGTAGCGGATCAGCTGGTTGCCCGAGTCGTACATGACGAAGATCTGGTCGACGCTGAGCTGCTGGGTAGACTGCACGGCCCTGACCTCCTCGTCATTGGGACAGCTCTGGTAGGTGATGGTCTGACGCCACTGGTAGGTCTTGGTCTGGACACTGCCATCCGGTAGGCTCACAGTGTAGTCGCGGTTGGAGGAGGAGGTGATCACTGAAGAGAATATGGAAGATGGAGTGTTACTACATTGAACATCCATTTACAGTTGGTATCATAAGTATTCACCACCCTTGGTTTTTTTTCACATTTTGTTGCGTTACAAAGTGGGATTTGATTTTAATTTGATTTGGAATTGATTTAAATAGATTTCATTTAGAATTTTTGTCATTGATCTAGACAAAACAGTCCATAATGTCAAAGTGAAAAGAAAATGTAACACATTTTTTCTAATTAATACTAGAACTAGAATATAGTTGTTGCATAAGAATTTACCTCTTTTGTTTAGCCAAGCCTAAATTAGTTCAGGAGTCAAATTTGGCTTAACAAATCACATTGTATGAAATAATACGTGTTGACATTAATATTTTATGACTACCCCTTCCTCTACATACAATATCTGTAAGTTCCCTCAGTCAAGTGCTGAATTTCAAGCACAGATTGAACTACAAAGACCAGAGAGCTTTTCCAAAGCCTTATAAAGAAGGGCAGTGTTGGTAGATTGGTAACAATAACAAGTCAGACATTGAATATCTCTTTAAGCATGGTCTAGTAATAAGCATGCTGTGGATGATGTACTGAACCACCCAGACACACCAAAGGTACAGTCGTCCTTCTGAACTGAGCTGCAGGACAGGAAGGAAACTACGCCATTGGTGATTGGTGATTTTAAATGGCCGTGATTGGAGAAAACTGAGGATGGAGCAACAACATTGTAGTGACTCCACAATAATGACAAATTAACAATACAAATGTGCAAAATAAATACAGAACAGTCCAAAACATGTATCCTGTATGCAACCAGGCAATAACATACTACTGCAATAAAAGCATGCAAAGGAATATACTTTTTTTGGCCTAAATGGAAATTCTTATGTTTGGTGCCAATCCAACACAACACATCACTGAGTAATTGCCTCCTTATTGTCAAGCATAGTGGTGGCTGCATCATGGTATGGGTATTCTTGAGGCAAAGACTGGGGAGTTTTCAGGATAAATAGAAACGGGATGGAGTTAATCACAGGCAAAATCCTAGAGGAAAACCTGGTTCATTCTGCTTTCCAACAAACACTGGGAGAGGAATTCACCTTTCAGCAGGACAACAACCTAAAACACAAGGCCAAATCTACACTGGAGTTGCTTACCAAGATACAGTTTTGACTTAAATTTGCTTGCAAATCTATGGCAAGACTTAAATATTTCTGTCTAGCCATGATCCCCAACACCTTGACAGAGCTTGAATAAAAAAATATATAATAAATGGGCAAATATTGCACAATCCAGGTGTGCCGAGTTCTTAGAGACGTTATCCAAGAAGACTCACAGCTGTAATTGCTGCCAAAAGTGTTTCTAAGACAATGTGTTTCATGAAAAGAATAGGAAAGACTACTATCTGGTCGCACGCAAGAGCACTTTGACTAATAACAACATTTGGATAAATGCTGACCTTTCTTATGTGATTAGATGTACTACAAACTGTGACAGTGTCGAGTTCCAGGATTGGGGTCAATTCCATTTAAATTCAGGAGATCAAAATCATTTTAGTTTACTTCCTGAATTGACTCAATTGAAATGGAATAGACCCCAAGTCTGCATTCCAAGTTATATTGGTTGTGGTCGTGACTTACGGTTGCTGCCATACTGGTAGATCTCCTTGTAGGGGTCGATCTGGACAGTGGAGCCGCGTGGGACCTCAGGGAGACGGCCCTCCAGCTCGGTGCTCACCACCAGGTGGTCGTGCTCGTCGATGCCCTTGAACTCCTGCTTGATGGTCAGCCTCTCGTTGCCCGGTAAGAAGGTCACCTCGGCCTGCCTGGAGAACACGCCACCTGGAGGGGGAGGGGGGGGGGGGGGGTTGAGGGTGGTTGTGGGGTTGAGGGTGTTTGTGTGCGTGTGTATGTGTGAGCAGAGATGGGGGTGGGAGAGGGAAAGAGAGAGACAACCAAATCTCATAGGTTCTCTTCAGCTCCTGAGCACAAATCTAGGATCATCTTGCCTTGCCCAAAAGTTAACCTCAACCATTATGTGATGAAAAACAAAACCTAGCCGTACCTAAGATCAGCATTTAGGGGCAACTTTATTCTGCATCCCCACCCATACCCTTGAATGTATCCCCCTACTTTTAGTTCTCCCTGGAGCCAATAACATTACACATCAAAGGGGAATATTTTGAAAGAAGTGATGCCAGCTGGAAGCAATGAGCTTGAGCAAAATTTTGAGGCCGAAAAGTAGAAAGATTGACCAAAAACAGGAACACAGAACAAATTCCCCATCATTTTCCCCATCATCGTTCTACCTACAAATCATGTCCAAGTGGAAGACTAAAGCGGAGTTCAACTTGTTGAGGAAAGTATCAAAAAGAGGAAGATAGTCCTGATCACTTGGCACAATTCACTCAAACGTCCACGTATACCACTCAAAAGCCCAGTAGAGAATCTACTTTCCCTGAGCAAAGAGATTGGCAGTGTCCGAATACCCTTACTTGGGTTCTAAATAGTAGGCATTTTGGGTATGCAACAAAAATTGTTTTATAGTACATATGTGAAATGTCCAAAATGCTGTATGCTTTAAATGCCAGGATGTCATACTCATTTCTGCTTTTAATCTAGTAGAATTCGCTGCATACTATTGAGGAATAGAATCGTCTATCGAGACCAACGTGTGTTTGACAACAGCTGATAATCAACCGAGGAGACGCGCCGTACCAAAATGAGCGAATGGCGGGAATCAACGCAATTGTGCATTAGATGACACATTCTCAGTATGAATGAGCCAGGTATGCTAATATTTGTTGTTTACTGCATTTGTTTTTACTAAACAGTACATTCTTACAGTACACAGTATGCCATTTAGGTAAGTAGTAGGTGAGACAGATTTTGGACATAGCCTCTGACTATAAAAAAAAATCTGTCATTCAAAGAGAGCAAATAAATCAAGCTAATCAAAGTGAACTTGAATAAATGTTGACCTAAGCAGCAATCCCACAGCGGTCATTCACACCTGTCTTTGAAAGACATCTCATTAGATCACAACAAAGCCCCAAGCCCCAGGTACCTTTGCTACAATGGAGGGAGAAGCTAAACCAAATGCTACCCAACACACATGAGAAAAGCCTAATGTATTCAAATCAACTGCTGCCTTTTTAATGACACTATGGCACTTTCTCAACTGTTTTTCCTCGATTCGTTATGAATCAAGGAAGCGATGAATCACTTTTGTGATTCACCCAATGTCAGCTCTTACCTTAAAACAACTCTTAATGACACAACAATGTGCAAGATTGACACAATGTGCAAGATAATCGTCAAACAGCTCTTACCGATGATGCTGAAGCCGTTCTCATAGCCGGGCTGCTCCAGAGCGAAGGCCCAGCCGATGACCCCTCCCAGGGAAGACAGGGGCTGCAGGGAGGGTCCCAGGCCGGCCGGAATGGTACTGATGGCCACGTAGGCGCGCCCATCGTTGGCCACCACGTACGAGTGCAGGTCGTTGTTGGAAAAATCCAGCGGCGAGGGCGAGTTGCCCACAAACACCCGGCCGTTCACTTTGCCGTTCATCCTCTGGGGCTTTCCTGCGTGTGGAATGTGAGGAAACTAACTTAATTCGATTTTAATTAAAGTAACTTTAAATGTAACTGATGTGTGACTGTGTGTCAAGCATGATCAGGTTTTCAATTTCGTTATAAAATATTGAATCATTCTTATACTTTATATGACATATTTCATTATAATGAAGGTAGCAGGCTAGCCCTAACCCTTATTACACAAATACTGTATGTACTTTGGGTATGGGGTTACTCCTACCTTCAGCCACACAGTTCTTGCCATTGCCATAGAAACCAGGCCTACAGTGGCAGCAGTAGCCATTGGTGTAGTCCTTACAGTCAGCGAAGGACGAGCACTTCTGCCTGTTACGGGCGCATGTCTCCGAATTGTACGCAAACACTGCCAAAAAGAAGACAAACCACATTCTTAGAAAAAATACAATTTTAGAAAAAAAAGCTGCTATCTAGAACATAAATGGGTTAACCGGCTGTCCCCATAAGAGAAACCTTTGAAGAACCCTACATCGAACCCAAAAGGGTTCTACTGGGAACCAAAAAGAGTTCTATCTAGAATCAATAACGATTATCCAATGGGGACAGTCAAAGAACCCTTTTTTTCTAAGAGTGTAATTTCATTGGCCGGTTAAACAAAGCAGCATGGCTCAAAACAAAGAAGCTCAAAACAAACCAGCACGCCTTGCCCTAACTGCACACGCATTAACTAACATCAACAACATGCATGATAGTCTTTCACGTTTGTACGCAAAAAGAAGACAAAACCACATTCCGTTTGTTTTTATGCGATGTTTGTAACTTATTTTTTAGCTTATTTTGTACATAATGTTGTTGCTACCGTCTCTTATGACCGAAAATAACTTCTGGACATCAGAACTGGGATTACTCACCACGAACTGGAAGAAGCTTTATCCTTTAACAAGTCAGACGAGAAAGATATACTGCTCTCCTGGGAACAGGCCCAGATCCCCGTCATTTGCGTGTAGAAAAAAACGGAGGAAAAGAGGAAGCAGATCGGGCTGCCTTTTGAGAATCCGTAGGTGAGCGAGTAAACTCCCGCTGCCATCAATTCTACTTGCTAACATGCAATAATTGGAAAATAAAATTGATGACCTACGATTACGATTGTCCGACCAACGGGACATTAAGAACTGTAACATCTTCTGTTTCACCGAGTCGTGGCGGAACGACAACACGAATAATATAGAGCTGGAGGGATTTTCAAATCACTGGCAGAACAGAGAAGCTACGTCTGGTAAGACGAGGGGTGGGAGTGTGTGTCTTTTTGTCAATAACAGCTTGTGCGCGATGTCTAATATTAAAGAAGTCTCAAGGTATTGCTGGCATGAGGTAGAGTACCTTATGATAAGCTGTAGACCACACTATCTATCAAGAGAGTTCTCAACTATATTATTCGTAGCTGTCTATTTACCACCACAGACCGAAGCTGGCACTAAGACCCCACTCAACCAACTCTATAAGGCCATAAGCAAAGAAGAAAATGCTCACCCAGAAGCAGCGCTCCTAGTGGCCGGGGACTTTAATGCAGGCAAACTTAAATCAGTTTTACCAAATTTCTACCAGCATGTCACATGTGCAACCAGAGGGGAAAAAAACTCTAGACCACCTTTACTCCACACACAGAGATGCATACAAAGCTCTCCCCCACCCTCCATTTGGCAAATCTAACCATAATTCTATCCTCCTGATTCCTGCTTACAAGCAATAACTAAAGCAGGAAGTACCAGTGACTCGCGCAATGCGGAAGTGGTCAGATGACGTGGATGCTACGCATACAGGACTGTTTTGCTAGCACAGACTGGAATATGTTCCGGGATTCTTCCGATGGCATTGAGGAGTGCACCACATCAGTCACTGGCTTCATCAATAAGTGCATCGATGACATCATCCCCACAGTGGCTGTACATACATACCCCAACCAGATGCCATGGATTACAGGCAACATCAGCACTGAGCTAAAGGGTAGAGCTGCCGCTTTCAAGGAGTGGGACTCTAACCCGGAAGCTTATAAAAGATCCCGCTATGCCCTCCGACGAACCATCAAACAGGCAAAGAGTAAATACAGGACTAAGATCGAATCGTACTACACCGGCTCCAACCCTCGTCGGATGTGGCAGGGCTTGCAAACTATTACAGACTACAAAGGAAGCACAGCTGAGAGCTAACCAGTGACAGGAGCCTACCAGACGAGCTAAATAGACAGCTATGCTCGCTTTGAAGCAAGTATCACTGAAACATGCATGAGAGCATCAGCTGTTCCGGACGACTGTGATCACGCTCTCCGCAGCCGATGTGAGTAAGACCTTTAAAACAGGTCAACATGCTCCAGATACTCAACTAGTCTAAAGAAGGCCAGTTTTAATGCTTCTTTAAATCAGAACAACTGTTTTCAGCTGTGCTAACATAATTGCAAAAGGGTTTTCTGATCAATGATCAATTAGCCTTTTAAAAGGATAAACTTGGATTAGCTAACACAACATGCCATTGAAACACAGAGTGATGTTTGCTTATAAGTGGCCAATGTACGCCTATGTAGAGATTCCATAACAAATCTGCCGTTTCCAGCTACAATAGTAATTTACAACATTAACAATGTCTACACTGTATTTCTGATCAAT
This sequence comes from Salvelinus fontinalis, assembly GCF_029448725.1. Lineage (NCBI taxonomy): Eukaryota > Metazoa > Chordata > Actinopteri > Salmoniformes > Salmonidae > Salvelinus > Salvelinus fontinalis. The sequence goes on along the minus strand of NC_074704.1, from coordinate 24,387,950 downwards.
TTAATGTTATTTGAATGTACAAAAAAATTGCTTCTCTTTCAAAAACAAGGACATTTCTAAGTGACCCCAAACTTTTGAACGGAAGTGTATATAATAGGTGGTGTCAGAGGAAAGCCTATAAAATTGTCAGAGACTCCAGTTACCAAAGTCATACTGTTTTATCTGCTACCGCACGGCAAGCGGTACCGGAGTGCCAAGTCTAGGACCAAAAGTCTCCTTAACAGCTTCTACCCCCAAGCCATAAAGACTGCTGAACAATTAATCAAATGGCTACTGGACTATTTACATTGACCCCCCCTCCATTTGTTTTGTACACTGCTGCTACTCGCTGTTCATTATCTATGCATAGTCACTTCACCCCTACCTACCTACATGTACAAATTACCTCAACTAACCTGTACCCCAGCACACTGACTCTGTACCGGTACCCCCTGTATATAGCATCGTTATTGTTATGTTATTGTGTTACTTTTAATTATTTTTTACTTTAGTTTATTTGGTAAATATTTTAACTCTTCTTGAACTGCACTGTTGGTTAAGGGCTTGTAAGTAAGCATTTCACGGTAAGGTCTACACTTGTTGTATTTGGCGCATGTGACAAATAAAGTTTTATTTGATTTGGTTGAGGAGAAATTGGCTTCTTCTCTTCTAGTCTTAAGAAACCTGTGTGTTGAAAATGCCGAACTAATTGTGTACATACACTTCAAACGGAAATACCTTATTTACACAAGTATTCAGACCCTTTGCTATGAGACTCGAAATTGAGCTCAGGTGCATCCTGTTTCTGTTGATCATCCTTGATATGTTTCTACAACTTGGTTGGAGTCCACCTGTGGTAAATTGAATTGAATGTACATGATTTGGAAAGGCACACACCTGTCTATATAAGGTCCCACAGTTGACAGTGCATGTCAAGAGCAAAAACCAAGCCACGAGGTCGATGGAATTGTCCGTAGAGCTCCAAGAAATCAAATAAAATTTTATTTGTCACATACACATGGTTAGCAGATGTTAATGCGAGTGTAGCGAAAGTAATCTAACCTAACAATTTCACAACAACTACCTTATACACACAAGTGTAAAGGGATGAAGAATATGTACATAAAGATATATGAATGAGATGGTACAGAACAGCATAGGCAAGATGCAGTAGATGGTATCGAGTACAGTATATACATATGAGATGAGTAATGAAGGGTATGTAAACATTATATTTAGTGGCATTGTTTAAAGTGGCTAGTGATACATTTTTTACATCAATTTTTCCATTATTAAAGTGGCTGGAGTTGAGTCAGTATGTTGTCCCTGATGGCCTTGAGATAGAAGCTGTTTTTCAGTCTCTCGGTCCCTGCTTTGATGCACCTGTACTGACCTTGCCTTCTGGATGATAGTGGGGTGAACAGGCAGTGGCTCGGGTGCTTGTCCTTGATGATCTTTATGGCCTTCCTGTGACATCGGGTGGTGTAGGTGTCCTGGAGGGCAGGTAGTTTGCCCCCGGTGATGCGTTGTGCAGACCTCACTACCCTCTGGAGAGCCTTACGGTTGTGGGCGGAGCAGTTGCCGTACCAGGCGGTGATACAGCCCGACAGGATGCTCTCGATTGTGCATCTGTAAAAGTTTGTGAGTGCTTTTGGTGACAAACCAAATTTCTTCAGCCTCCTGAGGTTGAAAAGGCGCTGCTGCGCCTTCTTCACCACGCTGCCTGTGTGGGTGGACCAATTCAGTTTGTCCGTGATGTGTACGCCGAGGAACTTAAAACGTACTACTCTCTCCACTACTGTTCCGTCGATGTGGATAGGGGGGTGCTCCCTCTGCTGTTTCCTGAAGTCTATGATCATCTCCTTTTGTTGACGTTGAGTTTGAGGTTATTTTCCTGACATCACACTCTGAGGGCCCTCACCTCCTCCCTGTAGGCAGTCTCGTCGTTGTTGGTAATCAAGCCTACCACTGTAGTGTTGTCTGCAAACTTGATGATTGAGTTGGAGGCATGTATGGCCACGCAGTCGTGGGTGAACAGGGAGTACAGGAGAGGGCTCAGAACGCACCCTTGTGGGGCCCCAGTGTTGACGATCAGCGGGGTGGAGATGTTGTTACCTACCCTCACCACCTGGGGGCGGCCCGTCAAGAAGTCCAGTACCCAGTTGCACAGGGCGGTGTCGAGACCCAGGGTCTCGAGCTTGATGACGAGTTTGGAGGGTACTACGGTGTTAAATGCTGAGCTGTAGTCGATGAACAGCAGTCTCACATAGGTATTCCTCTTGTCCAGATGGGTTAGGGAAGTGTGCAGTGTGGTTGCGATTGCGTCGTCTGTGGACCTATTGGAGCTATAAGCAAATTGGAGTGGGTCTAGGGTGTCAGGTAGGGTGGAGGTGATATGGTCCTTGACTAGTCTCTCAAAGCACTTCATGATGACGGAAGTGAGTGCTACGGAGTGGTAGTCGTTTAGCTCAGTTACCTTAGGTTTCTTGGGAACAGGAACAATGGTGGCCCTCTTGAAGCATGTGGGAACAGCAGACTGGGATAAGGGTTGATTGTAAGGCCTTGGTAAGGGAGGTGACCAAGAACCCGATAGTCACTCTGACAGAGCTCCAGAGTTCCTCTGTGGAGATGGTTGCCATTCTGGAAGGTTCTCCCATCTCTGCAGCACTCCACCAATCAGGCCTTTAGTAAAAAGGCAACCACTCCTCAGTAAAAGATACATGACAGACCACTTGGAGTTTGCCAAAAGACACCTAAAGGACTTTCAGACCATGCAAAACAAGATTCTCTGGTCTGATGAAACCAAGATTGAACTCTTTGGCCTGAATGCCAAGTGTCACGTCTGAAGGAAACCTGGCACCATCCCTACTACGAAGCATGGTGGTGGCAGCATCATGCTGTGGGGATGTTTTTTAGTGGCAGGGACTGGGAGACTAGTCAGGATCGAGGGAAAGATGAACGGAGAAAAGTACAGAAAGATCCTTGATGAAAACCTGCTCCAGAGTGTTCAGGAACTCAGACTGGGACGAAGGTTCACCTTCCAACAGGACAATGACCCTAAGCACACAGCCAAGACAATGCAGGAGTGGCTTCTTGACAAGTCTCTGAATGTCCTTGAATGAACATCTCTGGAGAGACCGGAAAATAGCTGTGCAGAGACGCTCCCCATCCAACCTGACAGAGCTTGAGAGGATCTGCAGAGAAGAATGGGAGAAACTCCCCAAATACAGGTGTGCCAAGTTTGTAGCATCATACCCAAGAAGAGTTGAGTCTGTAATCGCTGTCAAAGGTGCTTCAACAAAGTACTGAGGAAAGGTTCTGAATACTCATGTAAACGTGATATTTCCGTGTTTTATTCTAAATAAATGTGCAAAAATTTCTATAAACCTGTTTTTGCTTAGTCATTATGGGGTATTGTGTGTGATTGATGAGGGAACAAAAATTATTCAATACATTTTAGAACAAGGCAAAATATGCAAAAAGTCAAGGGGTCTGAATACTTTCCGAATGCACTGTACATACCCCACCAGACACGCCACTATGGGTTTCTTCACGGTACCCAAACCAAAAACAGATTTAATGCATCGGTCTCTGCCTCCAGAGGTTACTCAGGAAAAAAGCAAGTTTAGCTTTAAAAAATATATATATATTTTATCACAGTGCCTCTCCTCTTTCTAAACATATAATTTAACTTTACTGTATGAATATGAATAGTGTGTAAATAGTATTTTTGTTGTCTCTTTGTGTCTTTCCTATATATAACTTCTTCTTTTTTTAAGATACATTTTTTAAATTTTATTGAATGTAATCTTATGTTGTTCTTGTCTATAACTGTTCCGTACTTTGTCATGTATTTGTATGTTTTATGTGGACCCCAGGAAGAGTAGCTGCAGCATGTGCAGTAGCTAATGGGGATCCTAAAAAACTAAACTAAACTAATGTTTCTGTCATGGCAATCTTGACTACGATTCTTTTCCCGGTCACAATTTTCAGACACAGATTCAATTTTTGTTTCTTTCATGGCTTACCGTCAACATCAAGGTCATCATCTTCGTCCACGACCACCACCTGTGGGGTTTGAGGCTCGTAGCGTGGTGGCTGCGGCTGGGCCGGCTGGACAGGCTCAAGGTATCTGGGCTGGACCGGCTCAGGGTATCTGGGCTCGATCGGGTCAAGGTAGCTGGGCTGGGTCGGCTCAGGGTAGCTGGGCTGGGTCGGCTCAGGGTAGCTGGGCTGGGTCGGCTCAGGGTAACTGGGCTGGGTCGGCTCAGGGACAACAGGGTATCTGGGCTGGTACTGGACCGGGTGGACAGTTGGGGGCAGCTCCGGTTCAGGTGTCTCCTCTTCCTCCTCGTGCTCGTAGGGAGGGAATTCAATCTCCTGTTGTTCTCCAGTGTTTCTGGGTGGAAACTCTGGCACGGACTCCATCTGCCCACTTGCTACGTCCTCCTCTGGGGACAGGTTGGTGACCTGGCCTGGGGTGATGGAGGAGAAGATCGGGGAGGTGCCGATCTCGTACACCCACACACCACGCCTGCCTGAGTTGGTCTCCCTAGCGGAAGACAGAATGGATCATCATGAGACCTACCTCTATGAAGAAGCTTTGTGCATATGTCAGGTTATTGAAATCATTACATAATTACCATAATGCAATGTAACTATGCAAATACCAGGTCAAAACATAATGACAGAAACCTAACCAAGTTTTCTATGAACAACACTTACTAAGCCTAAGTTCTTGGAGCATCTGGAAGCCCATTATAGAAATCCAATCAATCAACCAACCAATCAACCAACCCAACGAACCCACCAACCAGCCCACCCACCAACCAATCAACTTACTCGGAGAGCTGTCTGACGGACGCCTCGTCGTCGGTGGCAATGCGGTAGTAGGGCCCCTGGCTGCTGCTCCAGCTGAACCAGGCCTGGACCAGGCCCTGGCTGAAGCCGGTGTGGACTGGCTCGCTCTGGCCCGCCACAGGCGTGGAGATGTACTGCAGCCCCTCCCTAGGGTAGAACAAGATGGCGTAGGAGGCGGACGCCATGGACGCCACCACCAGCTGGAAGGTGTTTCTCTACATGGTAAAAAGAAACGATAGAAGAGGGAAACTGAGTCCTGGCACCCTATTACTTCTTAGTGCACTAACTTTGAGTTTGGCTTGGTAGAGTGAACTAAATATGTAACAAAGAAAACTATGTAGCCCACCACAAAAACTGCAAACAGGTAACACAGTTGGAAGGATTATGTAACCATGAGTAACATCACTCTAATTATACTGTACCTCCATACCTGTAACTACATTGTGCAATGTATGGGTTTTAGGCAACTTCATATTAGGTGGATAGAAAATATGGTGTCAAATTATAATTTCAAGTGCTATCCATATCAACGTGGCATTAAAACAAGTTTATCAACTGTTCAATATAGCCAATGACATATTTTAAAAGACACAAAATAAATATGACCCTATCTAGGCCATGCGATGAGGGTCCTCCTTACCTTTCTGTCCAGCCCATCTCCTCGACCAGGCACTCCGTGGGCCGCCACGTTCTCCCATGTGATGATTAAGGCATGGGTGGGATTGATCTCGTCGTCCTGAGGGAATGCCTGGCTGATGTGGTCAGTGGTCCGGAGAAGCACGGAGGGCCTGCTGTCCTGTCGGTAGTACACCTTCCCCACTCCGTCGCTGTTGTCCAGATCTCCGAGGAAAGCCGCTATCATTCCGAAGCTGGCAGGCATCTTTCCCAGGTACTCAGACTCCACCTTAGGTTCTTCTACTGCCAGAAAGCCATTGGTGTTGATCTGGGATTGGATTATCGCAGATGTGTTATCATCAGCAAAGACATGGATGCAAATTTCTCGGCAGAGTTTTCTGCAACTTCAAATTTTTCTCATAACGCCAAAGTTAAATATAGCCTAGAGTTCAAATAGGTTTTTTGGATAATGATGTTTTTGTGGTTGAGGTCACAATTGTCAATGTCCATGATACAATTGGAGATCCTGTTACTTTTTACAGTCCCGTGTGGCTCAGTTGGTAGAGCATGGCGCTTGCAACGCCAGGGTTGTGGGTTCGATTCCCACGGGGGGCCAGTACAAAAAATAATGAATGTATGTACTTGTAAGTCGCTCTGGATAAGAGCGTCTGCTAAATGACTTAAATGTAAAAATGTAAATGTTTTACCCCAAAACTGCTGGGAATGACCGGCTGTGGGGTTCAGAAAGTTCCTTTTATCATGAGGACTTCAACTAGAATTGAAATCTCAAGAATTTTGACAATGGTAAGCGATTGTAGCTATGCAAACATGCTCAAGAGAACCCTCTTCTGCTGCAAACTCAGTTTAGTAAATATCCAGATTTACAGCACGGTCAGGGTCCTCGTTAAAATAGTTGTAAATCTTAACATGCCATGACCCCTCCTTCACATTAGTTAAGGCCTCGTCCCCTCCCCGCAGGGAACATGGGGTATCTTGCTCCCCCTATTGTGAAAAATGTCTGAGGTTCCCCCTACTGATCTAGGAACAGTTCAAACTGGACAAGGCCTGACTGCTTTATTTATACACTACATGACCAAAAGTATGTGGACACCTGATTGTTGAATATCTCATTCCAAAATCATAGGCATTAATATGGAGTTGGTCCCCCCTTTGCTGCTATAACAGCATCCACTCTTATGGGAAGGCTTACTACTAGATGTTGGAACATTGCTGCAGTTTCCAGTCAGTCACAAGAGCATTAGTGAGGTCGGGTACTGATATTGGGCGATTAAGCCTGGCTCACAGTCGGCATTCCAATTCATCTCAAAGGTGTTCGATGGGGTTGAGGTCAGGTCTCGTTGCAGGCCAGTCAAGTTCTTCCACACCGATCTCGACAAACCATTTCTGTATGGACCTTGCTTTGTGCACGAGAGCATTGTCATGCTGAAACAGAAAAGTGTTACCACAAAGTTGGAAGCACAGAATCGTTTAGTATGTCATTGTATGCTGTGACATTCTAAAGTATGCCTTCACTGGAACGGGGCCTAGCCCGATCCATGAAAAACAGCCCCAGACCATTATTCCTCCTCCACCAAACTTTACATTTTGGTGCCCTCGGGCAGGTAGCGTTCTTCTGGCATCCACCAAACTCAGATTCGTCCATTGGACTGCCAGATGGTGAAGCATGATTCATTACTCCAGAAAACGCATCTCCACTGGTCCAGACTCCCAATGGCGGCGGGCTTTACACCACTCCAGCCAAAGCTTGTCATTGCGCATGGTGATCTAAGGCTTGTGTGAGGCTGCTCGACCATGGAAACCCATTTCATGAAGTGTCCAACTAACAGTTATTGTGCTGACGTTGCTTCCAGAGGCAGTTTGGAAGTTGGTAGGGAGTGTTGCAACCGAAGACAATCGATTTTTACGCGCTTCATCACTCGACAGTCCCGCTCTGTGAGCTTGTGTGGCCTATCACTTCATTTCCACTTCACAATAACAGCACTTACAGTTGACCGGGTCAGCTCTGGCAGAAATTTTACGAACTGACTTGTGCCACGTTGAAAGTCACTGAGCTCTTCAGTAAGGACATTCTACTGCCGATGTTTGTCTATGGAGATTGCATTGCTCTGTGCTCGATTTTATACACCTGTCAGCAATGGGTGTGGCTGAAATAGCCAAATCTTCTAATTTGAAGAGTTGTCCACATACTTTTTTTCCACGTTTTGATACGTTACAGCCTTATTCTAAAATATATTGAATAAAAACATTTCCTCATCAATCTACAAACAATACCCCTTAATGATGAAGCGAAAACAGATTTTTTGAAATTTTTGCGAACGTATAAAAAAAACGTAGAACAGAAATACCTTATTTACAAAAGGATTCAGACCCTTTGCTATGAGACTCAAAATTGAGCTCAGGTGCATCCTGTTTCCATTGATCAACCTTGAGATGTTTCTACAACTTGATTGGAGTCCACCTCCAATCAAGTTCAATTAATTGAACGTGATTTGGAAAGGCACACACCTGTCTATATAAGGTCTCCCCAAATTCAGGTGTGCCAAGCTTGTAGCAACATACCCAAGAAGACTCAAGGCTGTAATCGCTGCCAAAGGTACTTCAACAAAGTACTGAGTAAAGGGTCTGAATACTTAAGTAAATGTGATATTTTAGTTGTTTTTTTATACATTTTTTAAAATGTTTTTATAAAAACTTTTTGTTTTGTCATTGTGGGGTATTGTTGATAAATTGATGAGGGGTAAAAACTATTTAATTCATTTTAGAATAAGGCTGTAATGAAACAAAATGTGGAAAATTCAAGGGGTCTAAATACGTTCTGAACGCACTGTAGTGTAGTCAAATCATAACAAAGAACAGAGAAGAAAAACTGGTCTAAGGTCAGTGCTTGGGAATTTCCTCCTATACTGTGAAATATGGATATGAGTCGTTGACCTATATTGTATTGTGATACACTGAGTATACCAAACATTAGGAACACCTTCTTCCTATTGATTTGTAGTGCAAAAACACTACAGTAAATAGTGTAGTATTTGTCGTATACTTTAATATTTATATTTTTTATATACTATAGTAATTAATGTTGTGTTTTTGCGGACTGTACTATACTGTAGTATTTACTGAAGTGTTTTTACGGACTGTAGTATACAGTAGTATTTACTGTTGTGTTTTTGCGGAAATTACTGTAATACAGTGCCTTCAGAAAATATTCACAACCCTTGACTTTTTACAGTTGTGTTACGACCTGTGTTTAAAATAGATTTTGTGTTACTGGCCTACCCACAATACTCCATAATGTCAAAGTGGAATTCTGTTTTAATCGATTTTTACAAATTCATTAAAAATGATACCTAAAATATCTTGAGTCAATAAGTATTCAACCCCTTTGTTATAGCAAACCTAAATAAGTTCAGGAGTAAAAATGAACGTAACAAGTCACATAATAAGTTGCATTGACTCACTGTGTAAAATAATACTGTTTAACATGATTTTTGAAAGACTACCTTATCTCTGTACCCCACACATACAATTATCTGTATGGTCCCTCAGTCGAGCAGTGAATTTCAAACACAGATTCAACCACAAAGACCAAGGATGTTTTCCTATGCCTTGCAAAGAAGGGACCTGTTGGTAGATGGGTAAAAAAAAAAGCAAACACTGAATATCCCTTGAAGCATGGTGAAGTTATTAATTACACTTTGGCTGGTGTATCAATACACCCAGTCATAACAAAGATACAGGCGTTCTTCTTAACTCAGTTGCCGGTGACGAAGCAAACTGCTCAGGGATTTCACCATATGTTGACTTTAAAACAGTTAGAGTTTAATGGCTGTGATAGGAGAAAACTGAGAATGTGTAACGGCAGTCTAAGTCGTCCTCCTCATCGGACGAGGAGAGGCGAGAAGGATCGGAGGACCAATGTGCCGCAAGGTAAGTTTCCATGATTTAATAACACGAAAACGAGACAAGATACAAAAACAAAAGAACTAACCGTCACAGTCCCGTGTGGCACAAACACTGACACAGAAAACAACCACCCACAATCCCCAACACAAAACAAGCCACCTATATATGATTCTCAATCAGGGACAACAATTGACAGCTGCCTCTGAGAACCATATTATGCTGAACACAGAAACAGACAAACTAGACACACAATATAGAATTCCCACCCAGCTCACGTCCTGACCAACACTAAAACACATAAGAACTATGGTCAGGACGTGACAGTACCCCCCTCCTGAGGTGCGGACTCCAAACGCACCCCTAAAACTCAAGGGGAGGGTCTGGGTGGGCATCTGTCCGCGGTGGCGGCTCCGGCGCAGGACGAGGCCACCACTCCACCATTGTCTTTGTCCCCCTCCTTGGCGTCCTTTGAGTGGCGACCCTTGCCCCCGACCTTGGCCTAGGAATCCTCACCAAGGTCCCCACTACATTGAGGAGACAGCTCAGGACAGAGAGGTAGCTCAGGACAGAGAGGTAGCTCAGGACTGAAATGCAGCTCATGACTGAAGGGCAGCTCCTGACTGGCAGGCGGCTCCTGACTGGCTGGCGGCTCTGGCGGCTCCTGACTGGCTGGCGGCTCGGGACTGGCTGGCGGCTCGGGACTAGCTGGCGGCTGGGGACTGGCTGGCGGCTCTGGCGGCTCGGGGCTGGCTGGCGGCTCTGGCGGCTCGGGACTGGCTGGCGGCTCTGGCGGCTCGGGACTGGCTGGCGGCTCTGGCGGCTCGGGACTGGCTGGCGGCTCTGGCGGCTCGGGACTGGCTGGCGGCTCTGGCGGCTCGGGACTGGCTGGCGGCTCTGGCGGCTCGGGACTGGCTGGCGGCTCTGGCGGCTCGGGACTGGCGGGCGGCTCTGGCGGCTCGGGACAGAGGTGCGGCTCTGGCGGCTCGGGACAGAGGTGCGGCTCTGGCGGCTCGGGACAGACGGGCGGCTCTGGCGGCTCGGGACAGACGGGCGGCTCTGGCGGCTCGGGACAGACGGGCGGCTCTGGCGGCTCGGGACAGACGGGCGGCTCTGGCGGCTCGGGACAGACGGGCGGCTCTGGCGTCTCGGGACAGACGGGCGGCTCTGGCGGCTCGGGACAGACGGGCGGCTCTGGCGGCTCGGGACAGACGGGCGGCTCTGGCGGCTCGGGACAGACGGGCGGCTCTGGACAGACGGGCGGCTCTGGACAGACGGGCGGCTCTGGCGGCTCGGGACAGACGGGCGGCTCGGGACAGACGGGCGGCTCGGGACAGACGGGCGGCTCGGGACAGACGGGCGGCTCTGGCGGCTCGGGACAGACGGGCGGCTCTGGCGGCTCGGGACAGACGGGCGGCTCTGGCGGCTCGGGACAGACGGGCGGCTCTGGCGGCTCGGGACAGACGGGCGGCTCTGGCGGCTCGGGACAGACGGGCGGCTCGGGACAGACGGGCGGCTCGGGACAGACGGGCGGCTCGGGACAGACGGGCGGCTCTGGCGGCTCGGGACAGACGGGCGGCTCTGGCGGCTCGGGACAGACGGGCGGCTCAGACGGCGCTGGGCAGACGGATGGCTCAGACGGCGCTGGGCAGACGGATGGCTCAGACGGCGCTGGGAAGGCAGGCAGCTCAGACGGGGCTGGGCAGACGAGCAGTGCAGGCGGCGTTGGGCAGACGGCCGACTCTGACCTGCTGAGGCGCACAGTAAGCCTGGTGCGTGGTGCCGGAACTGGTGGTACTGGGCTGGAGACACGCATCTCAAAGATAGTGCGGGGAGCAGGAACAGGGCACACTGGACTCTCGAGGCGCACTATAGGCCTGGTGCGTGGTGCCGGCACTGGTGGTACCGGGCTGAGGGCACGTACCTCAGGGCGAGTGCGGGGAGAAGGAACAGTGCGTACAGGGCTCTGGAGACGCACAGGAGGCTTGGTGCGTGGTGCCGGAACTGGAGGTACTGGGCTGGAGACACGCACCACAGGGAGAGTGCGAGGAGGAGGAACAGGGCTCTGGAGACGCGCTGGAAGCCTGGTGCGTGGTGTAGGCACTGATGGTACTGGGCTGGGGCGGGAAGGTGGCGCCGGATATACCGGACCGTGAAGGAGTACACGAGCTCGTGAGCACCGAGCCTGCCCAACCTTACCTGGTTGAGTGTTCCCCGTAGCCCTACCAGTGCGGCGAGGTGGAATAGCCCGCAATGGGCTATGCTGGCGAACCGGGGACACCATACGTAAGGCTGGTGCCATGTACACCGGCCCGGGGAGACGCACTGGAGACCAGATGCGTTGAGCCGGCTTCATGGCACCCGGCTCGATGCCCAACCTAGCCCGGCCAGTGCGGCGAGGTGGAATAGCCCGCACTGGGCTAAGCACGCGTACTGGGGACACCATGCGCTCCACCGCATAACACGGTGCCTGACCAGTACGACGCCCTCTCACTCCACGGTAAGCCCGGGAAGTTGGCGCCACACTCTCCTTTAGCCACCCCCCCCCTCCTCCCCCCAAGAAAATTCTGGGGGAGCCTCTCAGGCTTCCAGCCACGCTTCCGTGCGGCCTCCTCATACCACCGCTCCTGGGCTTTAGCTGCCTCCATCTCTTCCCGAGAGCGGCGATATTCTCCAATGTGGGCCCAGTGTCCTTTTCCCTCCAAAATTTCCTCCAATGTCCAGGAGTCCTGTGTTGTTGGCCGCTGCTGCTGTCTGTAGCCACGCTGCTTGGTCCGGGTATGGTGGGTGGTTCTGTAACGGCAGTCTAAGTCGTCCTCCTCATCGGACGAGGAGAGGCGAGAAGGATCGGAGGACCAATGTGCCGCAAGGTAAGTTTCCATGATTTAATAACACGAAAACGAGACAAGATACAAAAACAAAAGAACTAACCGTCACAGTCCCGTGTGGCACAAACACTGACACAGAAAACAACCACCCACAATCCCCAACACAAAACAAGCCACCTATATATGATTCTCAATCAGGGACAACGATTGACAGTTGCCTCTGATTGAGAACCATATTAGGCTGAACACAGAAACAGACAAACTAGACACAACAACATAGCATGCCCACCCAGCTCACGCCCTGACCAAGACTAAAACAAGCAAAACACATAAGAACTATGGTCAGGACGTGACAGAATGGACCAACACCATTGTACTGTAGTTGTTCCACAATACTAACCTAAATGACAGAGTGAAAAGAAGGAAGTCTGTACACAATCAAAATATTCCAAAACGTGCATCCTGTTTCCAATAAGGCAAGTCTTTTGCAGTAAGACGGCAAAAACGTTTATATCTTTATATCCTGAATTACGAAGCATTATGTTTGGGGCAAATCCAATACAACACATCACTGAGTACCATTCTTCATATTTTCAAGAATGGTGGTGGCTGCATCATGTTACGGGTACGCTTGTCATCTGCCTGACTAGGGATTTGTTTTGGGATAAAAAATAAACAGAATAGAGAAAAGCAAAGGCAAAATCCTAGAGGAAAACCTGGTTCAGTCTGCTTTCCAACAGACTTTGCGAGACAAATCCTCCTTTCAGCAGGGCAATAACCTAAAACACAAGGCCAAATCTACACTGGAGCTGCTTACCAAGATGACATTGAATGTTCCTGAGAGGCCTAGTTACAGTTTTGACTAAAATCAGTTTGAAAATATATGGTAAGACTTGATCATTGCTAGACAGCCATTTTCAACAACCAACTTGACGGAGCTTGAAGAATTTTGAAAAATAATGTGCAGCAAATATTGTACAATCCAGGTGTGCAATGCTCTTAGAGACTTACCCAGCAATATATATCTTTTTTTCAATTTATTTTTTTTACAAAAGTTTGAATTTTTCTTCTACTTTGACATTACGGAGTATTTTGTGTAGATCGTTTTAATTCCACCTTGTAACACAACAAAATTTGGAAAAAGTCAATGGGTGTGAATACTTTCTGAGGGCACAGTCTTTTTTTTAATTATCTTTGACATAGAAGTGGAGGCTTTCTCCTTCAGGAAACCTACTGGAGAAATACTAATCGAGCACAATTCCCATAACCTGTAGGTAAGACTGGGTTCTGAACGGAGAGTTCAGAGCTTCTGCTCTTTCCAATAACCTGTAGGAAACACAATATATGGTCTATACTTTAGACTAGCTACCAGCCAACAAAGCAATAAGCCTCATGTGCGTTTGTTACAATGGAAGAAGCAATGCGACCAAATTCACATCTGACAAGTCTCATGTATTTAAATCAACTGTGTTAGGCCTAAAGACAAATAGTTCAAATAGCATTTGAAATCTTTCAAATAGTTTAGCAGTCCTTTAAAAATCTTTCAAATCCTTTATCTGTGCTTGGCTGAGCTTGCCTGGCACAATGGAACCAATTGATGTCTCAAAAGAGCACATGGCAGGCGCAAGCAAACACACATAGTTCTTGACAGATTTTGAATACTTGATCCCAGTTCTAGCTGGAATTACTTGTGAAATTAGCTTGCTTTCTCTAGGGGAAAAAAGTGTTTGTTTTTATCTGAGTGGAACTACCAGAAGAAAAAGGCGGACAACAGGTACCTACGGCACAAGCAGAAAGAGCAGATCTAAACCAATGTTAAATCCATTCTCCCATCCGGTTGAATGAATTTGAAAAGCCGGAGGGATTTAGCTGGCTAAACTATTAGAAAGATTTCAAATTATGTTTAAAATATTTGTCTTTAGACTAAACACTGTTGATTTAAATACATGAGACGTGTATGCACACATGACTGAATGACGCTTTGAACAAAAGCATCGGCTAAATACTATATGTTATTATTTTATTAATATTAGCTGGCAATAGACTTTGGTTTGGACCAAAGGAGAATCTAGACTACAGCACTACATCTGGTTCAGGCTCTCACACTCAGCCCTCGTCTCTAAACGACAACTCATCCAAAGGAAGGCTTGAATGACAAAAGCATCTGGGTGAATAGCCGCAGCAGGTATTTGACTTGAAGAAGAAAACACCTGTAGTGCAGGAGTCGCTTGGCTGCAATGTGACAAGACAGGGGCTATCAGAATTTGTCTTAAAGTCCTCCAGGGGTTGAAAAGACGCCCTTCGAAAGCCAAAGCAACACGTAGGCATTACCAATATCATTTTAGGAGACCCTTTCCACGAACCAAAATCAAGCCACTCCTGGATTTTGAAAGCCTGCTCAACGGAGAATCTGACGGTCTTAATCTGGATAGGTGGGCTTTAAAAAATTGCTTTTTAGTCCAGGAATATAGGTTTACTCTGGGTCTGGAAAAGCGGTCCTGTGAAGTTCAAGACTGTAAAGTTATGCAAAGAATACTGTAAAGGTTGTAAAGTTATCTTTGAGAACGCTTTCCTGAGAGGTACGAACAGGAACAACATAATGGTTACATCATACAGACGCCTGGGATCAAAATGATTAGTTGAGGGGAAAGACAAGCAGAGAGAGAGAGAGAGAGAGAGAGAGAAAGAGAGAAAGAGGAGGAAGTGAGAAGACGAACCAAGCACTTGTTTTTTAGATAGAGGAGCGAGAGAGAGAAAGTGAGAAGACGAAACAAGCAGTCTTGCCTCCGGTCCAACTTTCCAGATGTGTTTGTCTAATAATGGCATTGTTCGTGGATACATCCTTAAGATTCCTACTGAAAAATGCTTACCTGGGTCATTCCACAAAAAGAGTGCCTTTGATATTTTAAGTAGAAATTGTGCACCAACATTGCATTTTAAAAGCCTGTTATATTAAATAAGGCGCACTTTAACATACACCGAGTGTAAAAACATTAAGAACACCTCCTCTTTCCATGACATAGACTGAGCAGGTGAATCCAGGTGAATGCTATGATCCCTTATTGATGTCACTTGTTACAGTTGAAGTCAGAAGTTTACCTACACCTGAGCCAAATACATTTTAACTTGTTTTTTCACAATTCCTGACATTTAATCCTGGTAAAAATTCCCTGTCTTAGGTCAGTTAGGATCACCACTTTATAAAAAAAATTGTGAAATGTCAGAATAATAGTAGAGAGAATGATTTATTTCAGCTTTTATTTCTTTCATCACATTCCCAGTGGGTCAGAAGTTTACATACACTCAATTAGTATTTGGTAGCATTGCCTTTAAATTGCTTAATTTGGGTCAAACGTTTCGGGTAGCCTTCCACAAGATTCCCACAATAAGTTGGGTGAATTTTGTCCCATTCCTCCTAACAGAGCTGGTGTAACGGAGTCAGGTTTGTAGGCCTCCTTGCTCGCACACACTTTTACAGTTCTGTCCACAAATTCTCTATAGGATTGAGGTCAGGGCTTTGTGATGGCCACTCCAATACCTTGAATTTTTCTTCCTCATGATGCCATCTAGTTTGTGAAGTGCACCAGTCCCTCCTGCAGCAAAGCACAAAACATGATGCTGCCACCCCTGTGCTTCATGGTTGGGATGGTGTTCTTCGGCTTGCAAGCCTCCTACTTTTTCCTCCAAACATAACGATGGTCATTATGGCCAAACAGTTCTATTTTTGTTTCATCAGCCCAGGGGACATTTCTCCAAATATTACGATCTTTGTCCCCATGTGCAGTTGCAAACAGTAGTCTGGCTTTTTTAGGGCAGTTTGGAGCAGTGGCTTCTTCCTTGCTGAGCGGCCTTTCATGTTATATTGATATAGGACTCGTTTTACTGTGGATATAGATACTTTTGTACCAGTTTCCTCCAGCATCTTCACAAGGTCCTTTGCTGTTGTTCTGAGATTGATTTGCACTTTTCGCACCAAAGTACATTCATCTCTAGGAGACAGAACGCGTCTCCTTCCTCAGCAGTATGATGGCTGCGTGGTCCCATGGTGTTTGTACTTGCGTACTATTGTTTGTACAGATGAACGTGGTGCTTTCGGCGTTTGGAAATTGCTCCCGAGGATGAACCAGACTTGTGGAGGTCTACAGTTTATCGGAGGTCTTGGCTGATTTCTTTTGATTTTCCCATGATGTCAAGCAAAGAGGCTCTGAGTTTGAAGGTAGGCCTCGAAATACATCCACAGGTACACCTCCAATTGACTCAAATTATGTCAATTAGCCTATCAGAAGCTTCTAAAGCCAAAATCATTTTCTGGAATTTTCAAACCTGAAATTTGTGGAGTGGTTGAAAAACGAGTTTTAATGTCTCCAACCTAAATGTATGTAAACTTCCGACTTCAAATGTAAACCCACTTAAATCAATGTAGATGAAGGGGAGGAGACAGGTTAAGCCTTGAGACAATCGAGACATGGATTGTGTATGTGTGCCATTCAGAGGGTGAATCGGCAACACAAAAAATGTAAATGCCTTTGAACTTGGTATGGTAGTAGGTGCCAGGCGCACCAGTTTGTGTCAAGAACTGCAACGCTGCTGGATTTTTCATGCTCAATAGTTTCCCATGTATATACACAGTGGGAATCATTGGCGTCAACATGGGCCAGCATCCCCGTGGAACGCTTACGACACCTTATAGAGTCCATGCCCCGATGAATTGAGGCTGTTCTGAGGGCAAAAGGGGCGGGTTGCAACTCAATATTAGGAAGGTGTTCTTAATGTTTTGTACACTCAGTGTACAGTATAAACTGTATGTTACAGAACTGTACATTTTTTCTAAAGATAACATGATATAGTTTGTCAGAAGTTCACTGAGTTAGAGAATCAACATTGACCATCTCAATGCACTTTAACACCCAGAATAAGTCGCAAAATACCAAAATATACATTTTTCTTCCAGAACAAACACACAAATGGACAAACACATTCTTCTCCCACTCCTATAGAGCACTGAAAGAATTAAACTCCCTGACCCCCAACTCACACACACACATCCACCCTCGACCCTTCAGTCAACCTCTAAACATTCCCTCCCGGAGGTGTGTGTATGTGAGTGTGTCGGGGGCAATTTCAAAGACAGCTGCTGGGACTGCTGGAAAGGCACTGACTAGAGCGAAACACAGCCTTGACCTGCACATCAGAGGAGGGGGAGTGGGGAAGAGGGAAGAAACAGAGGGAGACAGGGAGCGAAGTATGGAGGTAGGGGTGGCTCTCGGCATCTGCTGAAGCTCTACAGAGCGTGATTGAGAGTGAAGGGGAAATCCCACATGCACAAGGGGTGTGGGAGCAGAGTTTGGTGGGAGGAAAGCAGGCTTCAGAACTCGTTGCTTAAGCTTACAGATGACCCGCAACACAACGCGACGGTGAAGGGCAGCAGGAAAACGACACTCTGTGTAACGATTCTCGTCCTCGTCTGATGAGGAATATGAAAGATCGGACCAAAATGCAGCGTGGTACGTGTCCATGTTAAATTTATTAAACTGAACACTGAAATACAAAATAACAAAGGTGAAAAAACGAAACAGTCCTATCAGGTGACACAACACAAAACAGGAAACAACTACCCACAAACACAGGTGGGAACAGGCTACCTAAGTATGGTTCTCAATCAGAGACAACAATTGACAGCTGCCTCTGATTGGGAACCATACCAGGCCAAACACAGAAATACAAAATTAAATCTAGAATCGGCTTTGTATTTCGCAACAAAGCCACCTTCACTCACGCCGCCAAACATACCCTCGTAAAACTGACTATCCTACAGATTCTCGACTTCGGCGATGTCATCTACAAAATAACCTCCAACACTCTACTCTGCAAACTGGATGCAGTCTATCACAGTGCCATCTGTTTTGTCACTAAAGCACCACACACCACTGCAACCTGTATGCTCTCGTTGGCTGGACCTCTCTTCATACTCATCGCCAAACCCACTGGTTACAGGTCATCTACAAGTCTTTGCTAGGTAAAGCCCCACCTTATCTCAGCTCACTGGTCACCATAACAGCCCCCAAACGTAGCACGCGCTCCAGCAGGTATATTTCACTGGTCACCCCCAAAGCCAATTCCTTACAGTTCTCTGCTGCCAATGACTGGAACGAACTGCAAAAAACCCTCAGCTGGAGACTCATATCTCCCTCACTAACTTTAAGCACCAGCTGTCAGAGCAGCTCACAGATCACTGCACCTGTACATAGCCCATCTGTAAATAGCCCATCCAACTACCTCATCCCCATACTGTATTTATTTCGTTATTTTGCTCCTTTGCACCCCATTATCTCTACTTGCACGTTCATCTTCTGAACATCTATCACTCCAGTGTTTAATTGCTATATTGTAACTACTTCCCCACTATGGCCTATTTGTTGCCTTACCTCCCTTACCTCATTTGCACACACTGTATATAGACTTTTTCTACTGCATTATTGACTATGTTTGTTTATTCCATGTGTAACTCTGTGTTGTTGTATGTGTCGAACTGCTTTGCTTTATCTTGGCCAGGTCGCAGTTGTAAATGAGAACATGTTCTCAACTAGCCTACCTGGTTAAATAAAGGTGAAATAAAAAATCAACTGCACACCTGACGTGTCGCACTCTACTGTGTGGGAGTCATTAAAAGCATATCTAAGTGGCCAGATTATTTCATACATCGTATGACAAAAAACAGTGCACTAAACGCCTATCGGAGCTATCTCAACACATTCTAGATGTGGACAACAGATATGTCTCTTCTCCGACTCCTTAAAGAGCAGCAGTAAAATAACAATAGCGAGGCCACATACAGGGGGGTACCGATACAGAGTCAATGTATGGGGGCACCGGTTAGTTGAAGTAGTATGTACATGTAGGTAGAGTTATTAAAGTGACTATGCATAGATGACAACAGAGAGTAGCAGTGGTGTAAAGGGGGGGTGGGGGGGCACTGCAAATAGTCTTGGGTAGCTATTTGACTAGATGTTCAAGCTGTTTAGAAGCCTCTTGGACCTAGACTTGGCGCTCCGGTACCGCGTCCCGTCTATGACTAGGGTGGCTGGAGTCTTCAACAATCAAATCAAAAATTCTACAACAGAGAGTAGCAGTGGTGTAAAGAGGGGGTGGGGGGGCACTGCAAATAGTCTTGGGTAGCTATTTGACTAGATGTTCAAGCTGTTTAGAAGCCTCTTGGACCTAGACTTGGCGCTCCGGTACCGCGTCCCGTCTATGACTAGGGTGGCTGGAGTCTTCAACAATCAAATCAAAAATTCTACTCTGCTCTTTACTCGTCAGAGGCTCTTCCTGCACATGTCGTATGCATGCATTTCTAGACAATCTGGACATCCCCTGTCTTAATTCAGATGAACAAACCAACATGGATGCCTCAATAAGCGATGATGAAGCTACTCTGGCAATCCGGTCCATGCAGAGCCGTAAAGCCCCTGGGCCTGATGGCTTCCCTATTGAATTTTATAAATATATAAATTATCCCCTATCCTCAGCTCAATGTACAATGAAATCCTTTCTAGTCAGAAACTGCCACCGACACTTACCCAGGCAACTATTTCGGTTTTGCTTAAAAAGGACAAGAATCCCCTAGACTGTGGCTCATACCACCCTATAAGCTTTTGTGCTGCGATTATAAAATTCTCACTAAGGTCCTCTCGCGCCGTTTAGAGACAGTGATGCCTAATTAACTCTGACCAAACCGGATTTATCTCAGGTAGGCAATCTTTCTATAATATGCGCAGGCTTTATTCTGCTCACTCAACTCAACAGTACAGAGGTTGTCATCTCTCTTGATGCTGTAAAAGGCTTTTGACCGGGTTGAGTGGGAATATCTATTTACGGTACTAGAGAGATTTGGCTTTGGCCCGTCATTCCTTTCCTGGATTAAGATTTTGTACTCGTCCCCAGTGGCTTCTGTTCGCACCAACAATGTTACCTCTAGCTACTTCCTTCTCCACAGGGGGGCCAGGCAGGGTTGCTGTTTATCCCCTTTCCTATTTGATATGGCTATTGAGCCTCTTGCTATCGCCCTGCGGGCGGAGGATAGGATTAGGGGAATACTAAGGGGCAACATAACTCACAAGGTGTCTTTATATTTAGACAATCTTATTTTATACATCTCTGGTCATGGGGAGTCTATACCCTATCTCTTGGACATGCTACACGGTTTTGTGGCATTCTCTGGTTATAAGTTAAATCTAACAAAAAGTGTCCTCCTCCCCATTTATCAGTTAGCAGAAGGAATTGGGTGTGCCAACTTCCCATTTTGGGTGGAGCATCAGGTCTTTACTTATTTGGGGATAAAGGTCACTTGCTCATTTAAGGCTCTGTTTAAACCTAACTTCAAAAACACTCCTGGCAAAAATACAGATTGGCAAAAATATACCCAAATGTGAACACCAAGTACATCTCTGGTGAGATGCCACCAGAGTCCAGGTCATGCCAATCTTTAAGTGGCTTCTGGGACCCCATTTGAGGCATTCTCACATTTGAGTAATCCAACTGTTAGTCCCAACCAGTTCACTGCCATTTTTGGGGTACTTTCCCTAGACCAGAATGCTACCATGCATCAGGTGAATGTGATAGCATTTGCCTCGCTGCTAGCTCGTCGCCTTGTCCTCTTTCACTGGAAGTCTGCAAAGGCGCCCTCCTTTATGCAGTGGGTTAAGGAGGTGATGCCATCTCTGCCTCTGAAGAAGGTTAGGTACACTGTGCTTGGGTCCCGACAAAAGTTTGACTTAACCTGGTCCCCATTAATACAATACGTGGAGAGCTTGTTTTTTACCTAGTGTAACTTGCATATTTTGGTCAGCAGTCATGTCTGTTCTAGTGGGCATTTGTGCTAATAAGAATTTTTATTTAACTTTTTCCATTGTTTTTATTTCTATTACTGTTTTTTCTGTCCTATTTCATTTACTTTAATAGTATATCCTTGTATGATGCCTTGGTGGGTGGGTGAGTGAGTGAGTGAGTGAGTGAGTGAGTGAGTGAGTGAGTGAGTGAGTGAGTGAGTGAGTCTGACTGACTGACTGACTGACTGACTGACTGACTGACTGACTGACTGGAGAATGAGGGGTTGGGGTTGTACTGTTCTTGTTCTCATATTTGAAAATCTATAAATACATTTTTTTTAAAGACTCAAAATGTAAATGTAAAATGAACAGTAAGACTTAATGAAAAATGTGATCAATGTGATTTTTCCCTTCCGCAATTCCATTTAAGTACAATGTTGCTCTGGTTGCATCCAGCCCTTGGTGTCGTTCTGCAATTAGTGGGTGGTATATTATCTGGCTAATCTGGTTGGAAGGGTTTCAAGTAGCACTGGGAATATTACTCAATTCCAGGATGTCACTCATTGGGAGGGGAGGAAGCTGTTCTGGACATAAATGCAGCCTTTTTTCAGGAAACTTGTAGTTTGTATGGAATATGTCGTTTTAGGGGAGTTTAAGTCAACAAAAAGAAAAGCGATAGATGTGGTGAGAAGTGAGAACAACCAGAAGCGTGTTGGAATCTCTTCGTTTGGAAAAGAGGATATTTGCATAGCACACCTCTATGTCTAAAGAAGAACAATCTGAGCAGTTGAATGGTCCCGCATGACAGAATGTTAACTGATGTAACGGATGTGAAATGGCTAGCTAGTTAGCGGGTGCGCGCTAGTAGCATTTCAATCAGTTACGTCACTTGCTCTGAGACTTAAGTAGTGTTGCCCCTTGCTTTGCAAGGGCCGTGGCTTTTGTGGAGCGATGGGTAACGCTGCTTCGTGGGTGACTGTTGTCGATGTGTGCAGAGGGTCCCTGGTTCGCGCCCGGGTCGGGGCGAGGGGACGGTTTAAAGTTATACTGTTACATTGGTGCCGTGACCCGGATCACTGGTTGCTGCGGAAAAGGAGGAGGTTGAAAGGGGGGTGAGTGTAACGGATGTGAAATGGCTAGCTAGTTAGCGGGTGCGCGCTAGTAGCATTTCAATCAGTTACGTCACTTGCTCTGAGACTTAAGTAGTGTTGCCCCTTGCTTTGCAAGGGCCGTGGCTTTTGTGGAGCGATGGGTAACGCTGCTTCGTGGGTGACTGTTGTCGATGTGTGCAGAGGGTCCCTGGTTCGCGCCCGGGTCGGGGCGAGGGGACGGTTTAAAGTTATACTGTTACATTGGTGCCGTGACCCGGATCACTGGTTGCTGCGGAAAAGGAGGAGGTTGAAAGGGGGGTGAGTGTAACGGATGTGAAATGGCTAGCTAGTTAGCGGGTGCGCGCTAGTAGCATTTCAATCAGTTACGTCACTTGCTCTGAGACTTAAGTAGTGTTGCCCCTTGCTTTGCAAGGGCCGTGGCTTTTGTGGAGCGATGGGTAACGCTGCTTCGTGGGTGACTGTTGTCGATGTGTGCAGAGGGTCCCTGGTTCGCGCCCGGGTCGGGGCGAGGGGACGGTTTAAAGTTATACTGTTACACTGACTTAGCTATGTAATGACCCCAAAAACTTGAAATGCAGAGACAAATTCCCTGCTAATATCCCTAAACAATGACAAACACTGCACACACAAAAATGATTTAGGGTAAAGAAAAATCATCTTCATTCGAATCAAGTCAAGTCAATATGATAAGCATCAGGATTGGCTATCAATTGGAGTTGAGTTCGCATACAGCATGAAACACACTGAGAATCTCACTGCCGATAGACTGCCGATAGGTAGGTCTACTTATCAAAGTGGGAGGTCGTTCCTTCCCTTGCTAGAACAAAAGCGGTGGCTGCTGCATGCCGACCCGGTAGCGATGAACCTACAGATTATACTTGTGGAATCGCAATGCTCGTCAGTGGCCAACAACTTGACTTTGAGCCAATCAAAGAGCACGAACCCCCACGTGGGCGAGCCAACAAAAAAAGAAAAAAAAATAGGGCATTTTCTCAGTACATCCAGGGATGAGCCAGTCACACTTCATATGCAATGTAAGCTATGGGATGGTTGCTAGCTAAGCGCATAGACGCATAGACGCAATGCACACAACACTAAATACTTCCTGCAAGCTAGCTAACCACTGTAGCTAGCATTGACATTATAATTAAATCACAATGGATTAGCTCGTTTCCATGAAACAGCTGCCTGTGTTAGCTGCCAAGTGAGTGCAGTGTCCGTAGCTAGCTAGCTATGTTGTACTAGCTAGCGTATATGCTAACGTTAGCTAGCCACCTAAACATTTTGCTATGGACTGGCACCGGCAGTATGGAATTATGGAGAGTGAATTACATAGCTTCTTCGTCATCTTGCTAGGTACTGTAGTTATCTAGCTGTCCCACCTGACTAGTATTTAGTTTAGTTAATTAGGATCCCCATTAGCTACTGCAAATGCAGCAGCTACTCTTCCTGGGGTCCACATAAAACGTATAAATACATGACAATGTACAGAACAGTATTAGACAAGAACATAGTATCAACAAGGACTTTCTACAAAATAGCAACATTAGCGCAGATACAGTAGCTTCGAATCTAGGCCATAAGCAATACACACGGATATGCATTGCCAAACAACGCTACTGCCACCTTCTGGTTTGGAGTATTTTAGCAGGGCTGAGTCGCTGCCGCCTGCCAAGGTCTCTGCTGTGTGAACACAAAAGAGATTGACTGCCTCTTTGGAGATAAAAATCACACAATAGACCTGCTGTGTGGGGACCTCATCAGTTCTCTGTGCCGTCTGTCTTTTGATCCAACAAAAGGCGGGTCACGTCACAGACAAAGCTTTCTTATGGGGCACAGGGATGAGCTTACCTGGGCCTTCTGGGGTTAATGTTTTGTCAATTTACAACAATGGGGCTCAGCGCTTTTTAATGAACAGACGAGTCATTGTTAGGGTTAATTAAGCCTTACACTACACCGCCTGGGATCCATAGCTAAAGGGGGATTTCATTTATAATGCAGTAGATACATCATACAAAGATGAGAGAGAGAGAGACAGAGGGAGGGAGGGAGAGAGAGAGAGAGAGAGAGATGGACATTTGAGGATAACAGGGGTAACCATTGCCAATGTGACATTTTGGGCAACTTTCAGGCGCTTGGGATGATCTGAAACATTCTAAACTACATACAGATGTGGATCAATGAATGTATCGTTCATCATCACATGATTTGTTGGTATGTGATATTCTACAGTATAAGGAGGCACAGAGCCAAGCCAGTGTTTATGAAGGTGGGCGTTGATAGCCTTATCAGTCACATAACGAATTGACTGACATTCCAAACCCTCCCAACAACATTCCACATGGCCTTTCATCACTCCAATTCAATGGCATTTGAGCAATTTATGCTAATTTGATTATCATCAATGAGTACTTTAATGTTTGAACAGATTTGGAATGATGTGATATGTGGCAAATGCATGAGGTGGTAAACTATTTGAGAACATAGAATGTAATTGTTTTGTTATGCGATTTTATCCATGAAAGATAGCTATCACAATGAATCCATGGGAAGGGGTTCTCAGCAGTCAACGTGCATGTGAATATCATAATTGATGGCTGTGCATTTTTCCCATTGATATATTTTGCAGCTATTCTCGTGCATAATTAAGCTACTATTTGCGCATGTGCATAAAACATAATTATACTCACATAAACAGTGTCATATGCGCCATCGAAGAAGAACATTGACTGGTTCAAAATAAATTCTTGAGTCCGGTCGGTCCCCTGCTCCAACAGTTGGTCTCCAGCTTGCTCTCCATAATCAAACATGTCGCGTTTGCTCAAACTGTTCACTGATAACGCAATGGCAAAAAGAGTTGCCCATCCTAACCAACCTCGTTGATGAAGATCCATGTTTAAATACGTCTATGCCAGGAACTCTTATCTGTTTTGACCTATAGGCTTGCCTACCCAGTTTTGCCAAAGCGGTTCCGATGCGGTGCACACCTCAGGGCGCACAACAGCGGAATGAATCCGTGGTAGTAAAAGCCCATATAAAGGGAGGGTGGAGTTGGAGAAGGCGGAGAAATATGCATGGGACACTTGCGCGGGATTGCCTGCATCACATATCGCTTTCCAGTCTTTGCAATCGTGCATCTGCCCGGACGGTTTAACCTTCTCTCTTCTAGATATGCTAGATAAAATAAACATGAAACAGTAGATTTAAGTCCCTTTGCCTTTACTCGCAGTCTTTCACCAAACAAACTGAACCTTGTTTTTTCATGAATTGATAAACACATATTTAAGCAATTTATGAGTGATGATTTTGGGTGCAGAATTACAGATCATTCTATATAAGAAATCATTCTGTAATGTTTGTCCGACAACATACTGGTGGTTAAAAAGTTTTAAATGTGTAATTTACCAAGCTACAGAAACTACAGCGGCAGCAACTACTCGCGTTGGGCAGGTAACCTAAAGATTGCTGCTTCGAATCCCGGAGCCATTTTAACCCTAATTGCTCCTGTAAATCGCTCTGGATAAGAGAGTCTGCTGAATATTGAAATGTAAACAAACACTGTTGAGTAGAGCGTCATGCCAATATATTTAACAGCTGCAACGTGTTGCCTATGTTCACCTTCAACCCACATTTTGTTCCAAATTAAGTAACAGATTGTGGCCCAACGCGAGTAGTTGCTGCCGCTGTAGTTTCTGTAGCTTGGTAAATTACACATTTAAAACTTTTTAACCACCAGTATGTTGTCGGACAAACATTACAGAATGATTTCTTATATAGAATGATCTGTAATTCTGCACCCAAAATCATCACTCATAAATTGCTTAAATATGTGTTTATCAATTCATGAAAAAACAAGGTTCAGTTTGTTTGGTGAAAGACTGCGAGTAAAGGCAAAGGGACTTAAATCTACTGTTTCATGTTTATTTTATCTAGCATATCTAGAAGAGAGAAGGTTAAACCGTCCGGGCAGATGCATGATTGCAAAGACTGGAAAGCGATATGTGATGCAGGCAATCCCGCGCAAGTGTCCCATGCATATTTCTCCGCCTTCTCCAACTCCACCCTCCCTTTATATGGGCTTTTACTACCACGGATTCATTCCGCTGTTGTGCGCCCTGAGGTGTGCACCGCATCAGAACCGCTTTGGCAAAACTGGGTAGGCAAGCCTATAGGTCAAAACAGATAAGAGTTCTTGGCATAGACGTATTTAAACATGGATCTTCATCAACGAGGTTGGTTAGGATGGGCAACTCTTTTTGCCATTGCGTTATCAGTGAACAGTTTGAGCAAACGCGACATGTTTGATTATGGAGAGCAACATGGTGTTTATACTTGCGTACTATTGTTTGTACAGATGAATGTGGTACCTTCAGGCGATTGGAACGTGTTCCCAAAGATGAACCAGACTTGTGGAGGTCTACAATGTTTTTTTGCTGATTTCTTTTGATTTTCCAATGATGTTAAAATTTTGTCAATTAGCCTATCGGAAGCTTCTAAAGCCATGACATAATTTTCTGGAATTTTCCAAGCTGTTTGGGCTGCAGGGACAGTATTGAGTAGCCAGATAAAAGGTGCCCATTTCAAACGGCCTCGTACTCAATTCTTGCTCGTACAATATGCATATTGTTATTACTATTGGATAGAAAACACTCTCTAGTTTCTAAAACCGTTTGAATTATATCTGTGAGTCAAACAGAACTCATTTGGCACAAACTTCCTGACCAGGAAGTGGAAAGTCTGAAATCGAGGCTCAGTTCTACTTCCTGCCTATAAATGGGCATGATACGTATTAGTATACGTGCACTTCATAGACCTTCCCCTGGATGTCAAGAGGCGGTGAGAGAAGAAATGTAGTGGTTATCTTGGTCTGAAGTGGAATACAAGCTCTTTGTATGACGTGTCCCCCATTTCTTGTTTTCTGGAGAGCGCGAAGAGGGACTTGGATTTGCCTTCTGTTTAGCTGCCGTTATAGGCGACTAATATCTCCGGCTTTGATTTTATTTGATACATGTGACCATATCATCGTAAAGTATGTTTTTTCAATATAGTTTCATCAGATTATTGAAAATTTTTCGAGAGTTTTGCCGTGTTCCGTTCACTTCCGTTTGTTGACATGGAGAGCGTCGTGCCACTTGGCTAGTGTGCTTGCTAATTCAAGAGGGAAAATGGACGTTCTAAATCCAAACAACGATTGTTCTTGACAAAGGACACCTTGTCCAACATTCTGATGGAAGATCAGCAAAAGTAAGAAACATTTTATGATGCTATTTCATATATCTGTCGTACATGTGAACTAGTCGCCGGCGCCCAACTTTGGGGTACTCTAGCTATACCGAAGCTGGATGTCGTAATGAAGTTATTTTTTAGAATTCTAACACTGCGATTTCAGTAAGAACTAATGGATCTATCATTTCCTATACAACATGTATTTTCTAGTTATGTTTATGAATAGCTATTTGGTCAGAATATGTGTGTCAGAAAAAGTGACAGAAAAATATCGTTGCTGTTTAGACGTTGTGGAAAAAGTAGCTACGATAGCAACATGTATAACCACTGATTTCAGCTCTAAATATGCACATTTTCGAACAAAACATAAGTGTATGTATAACCTGATGTTATAGGACTGTCATCTGATAAAGAATATCAAGGTTAGTCAAAAATTATATATCTTTTACTGGTTTGTTACGATCGCTACATTTTACTGCTGGGAAATGGCTTGTCTTTCTGGCTATTGTGGTAAGCTAACATAACGCTATATTGTGTTTTCGCTGTAAAACACTTAATAAATCGGAATTATTGGCTGGAATCACAAGATGCCTGTCTTTCATTTGCTGTACACTATGTATTTTTCAGAAATGTTTTATGATGAGTAATTAGGTATTTGACGTTGGTGTCTGTAATTATTATGGCTGCTTTCGATGCAATTTCTGATTGTAGCTGCAATGTAAACTATGATTTATACCTGAAATATGCACATTTTTTGAACAAAACATAGATTTATTGTATAACATGTTATAAGACTGTCATCTGATGAAGTTGTTTCTTGGTTAGTTTGGTTGGTTCTTGGTTAGTTAGGTTGGCTTTGTGCATGCTACCTGTGCTGTGAAAAATGTCTGTCCTTTTTTTGTATTTGGTGGTGAGCTAACATAAATATACGTGGTGTTTTCGCTGTAAAACATTTTAAAAATCGGACATGTTGGCTGGATTCACAAGATGTGTACCTTTCATTTGCTGTATTGGACTTGTTAATATGTGAAAGTTAAATATTTAAAAAATATATATTTTGAATTTCGCGCCCTGCACTTGAGCTGGCTGTTGTCATAAGTGTACCGACGTCGGGCTTGCAGCCATAAGAAGTTTTAAGACTAGTTTTTCAACCACTCCACAAACTTCTTGTTAACAAACTATAGTTTTGGCAAGTCGGTTAGGACATCTACTTTGTGCATGACACAAGTCATTTTTTCCAACAATTGTTTACAGACAGATTATTTAACTTAGAATTCACTGTATCACAATTCCAGTGGGTCAGAAGTTTACATGCACTAAGTTGACTGTGCCTTTAATGACTCCAACCTAAGTGTATGTAAACTTCCGACTTCAACTGTATATGGTAAAGAAATAGTGTTCTCTTTCCAGTCTTTTCGGTCCTCTGAAGCAGCAGGACTTCAGCAGGTTGTCACCGTCAAAAACACCGTCCTTGGAGAGCAATTCTGTGGTAATCATTTTGCGGAACTGCGAGGGAAGGAGTTGAAAAGGGAGATTCAGATTCGATGTCATCAGGTAAGAATAATGGTGTGTGTGGATTAGACTACAATCTTCTTTAACAGTTCATTGATTGATCAATATTTATTAATTGACCCATATTTGCACAACATAGCTATTTAGTGTTGATTAGCAGCTCATCTGTCAGGGCTCTACAGTTCAACTGTTTTGATCTCTTATCGGGCTGTGGTGGTCATGAAATTTCATCAGTCGGTGATTGTCAAGCAAATAATTGTCGGTCTCACGGTAATTGAACGTTAACTGTTAATTAACATAAAAACATTTAGCATCTTCTGGCTTCCACACTCAGACTACAAGCCACTGATGCAGACCTTTGGAACATCTACATTTTAAAAAGTTGAACAAATCCATGTAATATAGCCTACACCTTTACAATAAATCCAGTATTTATTTTAGACGGGTCTAAAGAGACAAATAATATGAAGAAAATGTAGATTATTTCAGAAGAACAGAATAGCGTTGTCTGAGTTGTCCATATGTTAGGTCCTGATCTGGCTATGCCATATGGCTGTGGTCTACACTAGTTCATTTAGCAGACAAGATTTGTTCAGAATTCCGTGGCATTATTTTATATTATGAAGAATACAATTGAACAAAGCTGAATAAAATGAAAAATTATATTTTCTCCAAACATTGAGGGTGCGCACATGCGGCTATTCTATGTTGAGCGGTTAACAAAGAAATAGGTTCTCCTATATGCTTAATTTAGAGTTATTAATTTAACTTTAGTTGCTCTACAAATGTTGGGCTATATGTTTTGATGTTTAATACATTGTAACGCTGCATGATGCCACTCTAATACGGAACCCAAACCTGCTGCGTGCGTGCGCCATCGTCCGCTATCGTGGATACATTTATTTTGCCCCCCCACACCAAACACGATCACGACACGCAGGTTAAAATATTAAAACAAACTCTGAGCCAATGACATTAATTTGGGGACAGGTCGAAAAGCATTAAACATGTATGGTAATTTAGCTAGCTAGCTTGCACTTGCTAGCTTACGTTAATTTGTCCTATTTAGCTAGCTTGCTGTTGCTAGCTAATTTATCCTGGGATATAAACATTGAGTTGTTATTTTACCTGAAATGCACAAGGACCTCTACTCCGACAATTATGCCACACATAAAACGCCAAACGAATTGTTTCTAGTCATCTCTCCTCCTTCCAGGCTTTTTCATCTTTGAACTTATATGGTGATCCATCTAAACGTTCATTGTATTACCACGACAACCGGCAACAAAGTTGTCTTTCAGTCACCCACGTGGTTATAACCATTGAGGAGATGGCACGTGGGTACCTGCTTCTATATACCAATGAGGAGATGACTTTCAGCGCGATCTGCGTCAGAAATAGGAACGACTTCTATTTTAGCCCTTAGCATCGCAGACACTCGTTGGCAGCGCGAGCAGTGTGGGTGCAATAATTGAATAACATGGATTTCTACATTTATTTTGTGACGCTTGCGCACGCGACGTGTCCGGTCTGGTCAGCATGTAAGGATGATTTGAAAAAAGTCGCTTGAAAGTCATGAGCTCTGCTTCGTTTTTTGCGCAGGCTGTGAAAGGAGGTTCATGCTGCTGGCCTGTTGCCGTATTCTACTGCAGACAAGTTGAGTATTGAATTCGGGGGTGGTGCATCTGCTACAGACGGAATTTGCTATCTGCACGAAACGTTCGTCTGCAATACTAGGTTAAGCATTGCAGCTCATATAGAACTTCATCAATATTTTTTGGGGGGTTCTGGAGATTCGACCTGAAACACAAGAGTTACAGATGCAGGTAAGGGGATGGGAGGACATAAAATCAGAGGTCCACATTTTTAATCCAAGTCACATGGTTTTAGTAATGATTATTTTACTTATGAAAACTTGAAAAGAAAATACAATTCGTTGTAATTAACATAAACACAATACCAATAGTTTTAACAATGGTATGGATTACAAAATACATGCAAGCATACTGAAAGATCTAGTTTGTGAATGATCATTCCAATATCTGATCCTTACAGAAGCTGACACAGATAAGGCATTGAATGGTGGGTTACACATTGTTGAAAAACGACTCATCTGATGACTTACTAAAATGAAGTTGAATTATTACAGAATAAGATCTATAGCTGTCTGACAGAACTAGAGTTCTCTTGTGGAGACTGTGGGTAGCTCCTCGCTGCTCCTCAGGCGCACTCCAAGGCGGTAGGGCTTTGGAGACTGTGTCCCACCAAAGATGAGGCTGAAATCTGGGACACCTCCATCCTCAGGCCAGACGAATCGGTAACGCCGAAGCAATGTCACTAGAACCAGGAAGAGCTCCATACGTGCTAACCCCTCCCCCAGACACACACGAGATCCTAGGGAACACACACACGGCTATCAATGAGAACAACATTTCACTCATACCTTCATATGCATGCAGCCTGGCATTTTATGTCAACATATTCTCCTGTCTTAGTATCATTTAGAAGCCATAGATATTGACACTTTTACAAAATGGCACCTGCAGAGAATGGAAGAAAGGCTTCTGGTTTCACAAACTCTCCGACCTCGTTGAGGAAGTTCTCAGGGTTGAACTCGTGAGGGAATTTCCACTGGCCCTCTTCATGCAGCACTGAAGACAGGTTAGGAATCACCGTTGTGCCCTGGAACAGATGAGGGAGAGAGGGATTAAGGGTGAGAAGGAGAAGGAGAGGTGAAGAGGTACACTAAAGACTGAGACAGCACCAATCATGAAATCACTCACTGTAGCCCAGGAGACCTTTATAGCTCTAAGGTCAACAACAGGCAGCATATCAGTCGTCATGGTAATGCTCACCTGGGGCAGCTGGTAGCTGTGTACTTGTGTGTCGCTGCAGGTAGTATGGAACACGCTAAGAGGAACGGTGTCGCTCATGCGCTGTGCCTCATGGATCGTGGCTTGAACATACGGCATGGCATGTCTGTCCTCAAACGAAGCGTCTGCACGTCCCTCAAGAACCTCGGCGATCTCTCGGTGACAGCGATCTGGGACAAACACACACTCGTTGGCCGGGTTTCAATCCAACCAAGTTTTGTAGAATGTTTAATATTTAAAGCTCATTTCCTATTTAGCCGACATATGCATCGTTTACCGTGAATGCGGAACCATTGTCTACAAGCGCCATCGAATTGAATGAAATGTCTGCCCGTGTGTGTGTTGTGTGTATATTTCCTCACCCTGTACATGCTGGTTGGTCATCAGGTATAGCATGGCAGAGCGGAGGGTGTTGGAAGTCGTGTCTGTCCCAGCAAGGAACAGGTCAAGTAGTAGAGACACCATTTGAGTGTCATTAAATGTGGAGCCTCCATCAGCTGTCTGAAACGCACACAAACACACAGACACCAAAGGCATCGACATTAAATTCTGCATTCCACCCTGCTCCATCCTGTAAAGTACTTCCTCCTCTTCTACCAGCCCAATGAAAATGTTTGCCCCGTTCACAGAAGTCATTCCAAAGACTCTAAAATGGGACCCGATGCCTCTCTGATTGGCAAATTGATTCAGGGTAAAGCCCTGCGACAGACTAGTGTCCTATCCAGGTACTTCTACATCAAGCTTCTTAATGCTACAGAAACAGGAGATAGGCTCCTGCCCTATGGACCATTCAGGCTTACTTGTACAAGGCTACTTACTTGATATCTTATCTTCTTTTGTCACGCCCTGACCGTAGATTGCTTTGTATGTTTCTATTTTTTGTTTGGTCAGGGTGTGATGTGGGTGGGTATTCTATGTTGTATGTCTGGGTGTTGTATTTCTATGTTTAGGCCTGGTATGGTTCCCAATCAGAGGCAGCTGTCAATCGTTGTCTCTGATTGAGAACCGTACTTAGGTAACTTGTTTTCCCACTTTTGTTTGTGGGTGGTTGTTTTCTGTGTTTGTGTTTTCACTATACAGAACTGTTTCGATTTTCATTTCTTTCATTCACTTTGTTATTTTGTATTTTTCGTGTTCTGATTTAATAAATTATCATGGACACTTACAGCACTGCATTTTGGTCCGATCCTTCCTACTCCTCATCCGATGAAGACGAAGATCGTTACATCTTTATTTTACTTCTACAACCATACTTCTATTGTTCTCCTACCTTGTCAATCTGGTCCAGGTAGCAGTCAAGGAGGTCTCTGGGGTCTCCTGCGACCCTTGAACTTTTGTGCTTGGTCACAACCTTCTTGATATGTTCTTTCACTTGATCAAATTTGTGGAAAACGTTCCTGAATGGCAAAGGGAGGGGCCTCAAGACCGGCATGATTTCATAGAGCTACAAAGGTAGATGGGAGGAAATGGAGGTAAAACAAAGGGGAATGTGGATCAGTGTGTCATGTCTAGCACAGAGAGGTCAGTGATGATCATGTAACTCTTACAAAAAAAGGTTCCATCTAGAATCTAAAAGGAGTATTTGGCTGTCCCCATTGGAGAACACTTTGAAGAACCCCTTTGAAGAACACTTTTGGGTTCAGTGTAGAACCCTTTCCACAGAAGGTTCTACCCTGAATCCAAAAGGGTTATACCTGGGGACAGTCTAATAACTATTTTGGAACCCTTTTTTAGTAAGCATGGAGTGGTACAGGGCTTAGACTGTACCATGGCCCAGGGTCCGAGAGCTTCCTTGGTAAACGCCTCTAACCTCTGGATGAGGGTGAGGATGACCGGGTCGTCATATTCAAACCTCTCTCCAAAAATCAGTGAGCAGATGATGTTAGATGCAGCCAGATGGAACAGGTGCTGAGGATCTATCGACCCGCCTACCAGGGCACAGCAACGATCACCACACGATGCAATACACACGGACAAGGTAAGAACAACGATCACAGAGCTACTGAATTGAACACACTGACAGGATAGATAAAGTAACAATCCCCACAGTCTTTATACCTAATGTTAAAACAAGCATAGTAAATATCGTCATACTGGGAGTATTACTGAGAGTATCTTATTTCTGTGAAGTTTGTGTGGTTTATGGAAGTTTGTTACAACAACAGGGGTTAATAGTGTAATGGTTTGATACAGTATTTGGAGGAGCTTTGGGGTGGAAACTAAGTTCTGATAATGACATGAATATGCACAGTGATGACTGTGATTACTAGGACGTTGTGTGTGTGAGACTGCACCAGCACTGCTCTCCAGCTCAGTGCAGATGTGGGACACCTCCTCCAGGATGCGCTCTTCCATGGAGCGTTTGCCCACACCAAAGTTTCTCAGCGTGGTCAGAGCAAAGCGCCGGTGGGCCCTCCAGCTGGAGCCATAATCGGCCATGACGATCCCTGATCGGCACACACACATACAAACACACACGGAGCGTAAGTGGGTCGGAATCACGGTCTCATGCCTGCTACTTTAAAATCAGTGTCACCCTCAGCCCAAGGGGTGATTTCCTATTGGGCTAATTCTTAAGACGTTGGTTTTTCCTGTGTGAGACCAGGGCTCAGATACCGCCGGTGACACATTCATAGTGCCCTTATTATAATACATATTATAAAAGGGGTCAAGAAAGTTCTACCTTTGCCTTTGAAGAGGTGGCTGCCCATCATGTGGGTTGGTCGTCCAGCATATTCCGTTGCGCGTGTCACCAGTGCCTCACGAACCACCTCCAGGCCATTCAGAACCACTGCAGGCCGTGAGCCGATGTACAGACTGAACACGTTACCATAGCGCCTCTTCAGCTGAAGCACAGAAGGAGAGGGACAGGGGGAGTATTTATTGTGAGAATATAATGTGGAACTTTTCTTTTGAAATGTTATTCAAGCACACAAGGGTTGATGGATAAGCTTTCAGTCTTGCGTTTTAGAGTAACTCTTGGCTGACTACTATTATTTGTCCCTTTACAAGTTGTGTAGCACTCTGATATTAAACATTGAGTCCCTGGTTTCTTTTCTTATGTGTAATAACAAAATAGCTCAACCTTATTCAGAACATATCTATACAGTGTTGTTAGTCTGTAATTACACAATTTCTACCCAGGATAATAAAGTTTTCCCCTTTTTTTTAAAAATTCAATATTTTTTCCTTGTTTATAAATCCCATAGAATGTTACGGTTTAGAAATAACAGAAAGCATGGTTTTTATCCACAATTTTCACTAATGATTTTACTAGGTAAGTCAGTTAAGAACAAATTCTTATTTACAATGACGGCCTACCCCAGCCAAACCCGGGTGACACTGGGCCAATTGTGCGCCACCCTAAGGGACTCCCAATCAGAATGAATGTGATGCAGACTGGATTCGAATCAGGGACTGCAGTGACACCTCTTGCACTGAGATGCAGTGCCTTAGACTGCTGCGCCACTTATTATTTCTGTTTATTGTAAAATGAATTAATCATTGTCTTTTGTTGAAATTGTGTTATGATGTTTTTGTCCAATTGTGGCATGAATCAACTACTGTATCCGTTGTCCTAAAACTTTAGCCACACTTAATACCCATTCAGTCAGACTGGTGTCATAGACTAGACGTAACATAGTAAATGTAGATCCGGGACTCTCAAATTAGTATGATATGTTACCTCTGGTATGGTTACATAAGACAGATGGTTACTTAAGGCAGTGGTTCCAAAACTTGTTTCATTTTTAAGAACCCTGTCCAGAATTAAATTGACTCTTGAAGGTTGTTACAGTCCCATAGATTTTGTTGTAATTTTTTTGTCACTCAAATATCACATGAATACACATTAGACATGGGAAACTGTATAGAATTGCAAGAAATGTAGCTTTAAAACGGCAACATTTTCTTTGCACCCCATGACAAATGTGTAGAATTTCAGGAAATAAGCTTAAAACCTGCAAAATCCTTTCCACCAACAAGAGGGGTGTGAACAATTTTTTGTCATGAACAGTGCTGTGCCGATATATGTAGACGTGGTGCGGGCGCGCAGGGAGGGCCCAGCAAATTCATAACATATTGTTCATTTTTGCAAATTCATAACATATAATACAAATTATAATTCGTAACATATCATACGAAATGGGTGATGGACATCCATAATACACACTATACGAAACTTAACATATCATACATACTAAATGGAGTGACTTGGATTTATTATACAGAATAATAGGAATTCGTTGTCCTATATTACAAGTTGCTTGAAGAAAACTATATGCAAATATTAGCGTCACAATTTTTTTTTCTCCCAGCAGCGTTATCGTAGCAGGTCTCGAGAGTTGGTCTAACTCTAGCCTACAAAGTATAGCCCACTTTACCCTTTCCAGGTCTTTGAGGGGGTTGACAGGATCCAGCTGTAGCAGATTGCCGAGGATGGGCAGGGGACGGGGTCCTGGTGGGAAGTTTTTAGGTCGGCGGACCCTGATGAAGAAGAATAGAAGGAGGATAAAGAGCCACAACAACACCACCGACCCAAGCATCCCGACTGGGCTTCAGGAATTGTGTAGGCTACTTCACGATTTAAAGCTGGCTGATTTAAAGACGCCTGTTGCCACCCACACAAATGGTGGACTTTGTTTTGAACACTAGTCAACAAGGGTTTTTGAGAGAGATATTTGCTGACTAAGTTCACAGATCTATGGCAACAGTTAATGTGGGAGGTAACCTGTCTGCCTATGGGAGACTAGTAGGTTTACAGCCTTGATTCAGTACTTGGTAATATTTTTTGTTTGATTTGGTATTGGAACTGGGGATTTATTTGCTGCCCAATACGAGGTAACGACAGTTTCAAATGGGACATTCAACGGATATTTGCGCTTTCAAACCTCAACAGCTTTCAAACCACTTGAGCCACAGGCTCCAAATAAGTTTCATGATATTGGAAAAATTGCACACAACATTGCACAGGTCTTATTTTCACGATTTGTACATTAATTCTCTTTCCAAAGCTAATAAATGTGGAAATGTGAGCAGCATTTTGTATTCCTAGTTGAATTAGTTATGGAGCGTAAACAAAGTACAAACTTTTTTTTACATTCGAATGTCAATAGCTCCTTGGTCATGTGACCTACTTGACTCAAACAAGGTTCAGAATGTACACTGACTACCCTTCTATATTGCAACCCTTTAGTTTGTCCATTTTCATGTCACACGTTTTTACATGAATTTTTCAAACTTAAACATTTCAATAGCTCCTTAGTCATGTGACCTACTGACTTCAAACAAGTTTCAGAATGTCCACTCAGTGGGCCTACAGATTGCACACCCTTTAGTTTGTCAATTTTCATGTCACATGTTTTTACACAAATTTTTCAAAATGTAAAATTTCAATTGTTTGAAGTCATGACCAAGGAGCTATTGAAATTTTACAAAATCTTGTGAGATGAAAATGGACAAACTAAGGGGTGTGCAATATAGAAGGGTAGTCAGTGGACATTCTAAACCTTGTTTGAAGTCATTGACCAAGGAGCTATTGAAATTTTAAATGTTGAAAAATTCATGTGGAAGCTTGTGAGATGAAAATGGACAAACTAAGGGGTGTGCAATGTGTAGGCCCACTAATTGGACACTATGAACCTTGTTTGAAGTCATTAGGTCACATGACCAAGGAGCTATTGAAGTTTGACATTTTTAAAAATTAATGTAAATATGTGTGAGATAAATGGACAAACTAAAGAGTGTGCAATATAGAAGGATAGTCAGTGGACATTCTAAACCTTGTTTGAAGTCAGTAGGTTAAATGACCAAAGAGCTATTGAAATTCAAAAATGTTATAAATAATTTCAAATAATGCCAGATGTAAATCAACAAAAAAAGTATGTGTAATGTGTGTCTATGCCATCGAGTTAGCTACAACAAGTTTGGAAAGTTTTAGAAGTAATGGTTAAAGAGCTGTTGAAATTAGAAAAATTTGATTTGTCACTATGTTGACGGTTCCTAACTGCTTTTGGTGGACATAAGGAAAACTACAGGCGAATATCCGTTGAATATCCAACCTGAAACTGGTTTTACCTCGGTTCACAGAATGCATTGTGACGTTTCTTTGTGCAATACTTTGGAAATGGATGCAACAACAATATTCCATGCTCTAATTTATTATGACATTCCTTTCCAGAATATTTTGATAATCGCCAAAATTAAGAATTATAACAATTACCAAGACAATAGCTTTTTTTTGCAAAGATTCAAACACAAATAGAAGATTTATCCAAACCTTTCAACAAAGGTATTTGGTATTTGGTAATTTATTAGGATTGTCACGACATCCGCCGAAGTCGGTCCCTCTCCTTGTCCGGGCGGCGTTCGGCGGTCGACGTCACTGGTCTTCTAGCCATCGCCGCTCCACCTTTCATTTTCCATTTGTTTTGTCTTGTTTTCCCCGCACACCTGGTTCACATTCCCTCATCAGACTAAATGTATATTACCCTCTGTTTCCCCCATGTCTGTGTGTGGAATTGTTCTTTGTGTAGGGTGTTACGCTACAGGCTGGTTTGCGCTAGGTTTGTTTCACACCTAGGTTTGTTTGTTTTGTTTAATCCGGTTCATGTTACTGTGGTTGTGCTTTGTGTTGCCTCGCTTGTGCCTTTGGGCCAGGGTGTATATTAAAGTTCTCCTGTTATCACCCATCTCTGCTCTCCTGCGCCTGACTTCCCGGCAACCAGTCACTCACCCTGTTACAGAATTCCACACCTATCAATGGAGTCAGCAGGAGAGGGTACCCCTGTTGTGGGGGTAGAGGAGCGCGTCCAGGAGCACGTGGCAATGCTTCACCATCTCGGCGCTGTCATGGAACGCGTCGTCCAGACTATGGACCTATGGGAGAGACAGGGAGTCCCTCCAGCGCCCACACCAGCACAACAGGGGACTCCACTACTCACCTCCCCTTCACCCGGTCCCAGTGGGATTCGTCTCGTCCTTCCAAGGGAGTTTGATGGGACAGCGGCACGCTGCCAGGGGTTCCTGCTGCAGCTGGACCTGTATCTGGGGACCGTCCACCCGGCTCCTTCGGGACGTGAAAGGGGGGCCGCCCTCATCTCATGCCTCTCGGGGAAAGCCCTGGAGTGGGCTAACGCCGTGTGGGTAGAAGGAGATGCGGCGCTGGACAACTTCGAGGAGTTCACCCGCCGCTTCCGGGCAGTCTTCGACCACCCGCCCGAGGGTAGAGCGGCGGGTGAACGTCTCTTCAACCTGAGGCAGGGGACGAGGAGCGCCCAGGAGTTCGCCCTGGACTATCGGACCCTGGACGCCAGAGCGGGATGGAACGACAGGGCCCTGATCAACCACTATCGCTGCAGCTTGCACAAGGATGTCCGGCGGGAGATGGCCTGCAGGGACAACACCCTCACCTTTGACGAGCTGGTGGACCTGTCCATCCGGCTGGATAACCTGCTGGTCACCCGCGACGTTCAGACTCTGGCGTCATCCCAGGTGAGCTTGCACCATTCTCACCCAGAGCCCTCTGTTGCCCACCTGTTTTTGCAAGCCAACTTTCCTGAGTTTTCCCCGCATTCCCAGCATAAGGCACTCGTTGATTCAGGCGCGGCTGGGAATTTTATCGACAGAGCATTCGCCCATAGTTTAGGGATCCCCATTGTTCCAGTGGTTAGGCCCTTTCCAGTTCACGCATTGGACAGTCGACCATTAGGGTCCGGCTTTATCAGGGAGGCCACCACTCCTTTGGTCATGGTGACACAGGGGGGTCATAGGGAGAGAATAAGTATCTTCCTCATTGACTCTCCTGCGTTTCCCGTGGTGCTAGGCCTTCTCTGGTTAGCCTGTCATGACCCCACTGTTTCATGGCAATGGAGGGCTCTCACGGGGTGGTCGCGAGAGTGCGCGGGGAGGTGTTTGGGGGTTTCCATTGGTGCTACTACGGTGGAAAGTCCAGACCAGGTCTCCACCGTGCGCATTCC
This sequence comes from Salvelinus fontinalis, assembly GCF_029448725.1. Lineage (NCBI taxonomy): Eukaryota > Metazoa > Chordata > Actinopteri > Salmoniformes > Salmonidae > Salvelinus > Salvelinus fontinalis. Next base: position 24,348,223 of record NC_074704.1, on the reverse strand, counting down.
CCCCTAATATTTCTGATTTGACTCAATTACCACCCCATCGTTGGGGGGATTGTGCGATAAACCTTCAGGTAGACGTTGCACTTCCCAGGAGTCATGTGTATCCCCTGTCACAGGCGGAGACGGCGGCTATTGAGACATATGTCTCAGAATCTCTGTGTCAGGGGTACATTCGGTCCTCCACTTCATCCGCCTCCTCAAATTTCTTTTTTGTGAAGAAGGAGGGAGGCCTGTGCCCGTGTATTGACTATCAAGCCCTTAACCAGATCACTGTGAAGTACAGTTACCCGCTACCTCTCATAGCCACAGCGATTGAGTCAATACACGGGGTGCGCTTCTTCACTAAACTAGATCTCAGGAGCGCTTACAACCTGGTGTGTATCTGGGAGGGAGACGAGTGGAAGACAGCGTTCAGTACAACCTCAGGGCATTATTGCCAGCAGTGGTATGCAGGGTGGTATGCTGCTGGCAATTCCTTTTCTTCTGAAGCTAAGCAGGGTTGGTCCTGGTCAGTCCCTGGATGGGAGATCAGATGCTGCTGGAAGTGGTGTTGGAGGGCCAGTAGGAGGCACTCTTTCCTCTGGTCTAAAAAATATCCCAATGTCCCAGGGCAGAGATTGGGGACATTGCCCTGTGTAGGGTGCCGTCTTTCGGATGGGACGTTAAACGGGTGTCCTGACTCTCTGAGGTCATTAAAGAGCCCATGGCACTTATCGTAAGATTAGGGGTGTTTATTTTATTTATTTATTTATTTTTTATTTCACCTTTATTTAACCAGGTAGGCAAATTGAGAACACGTTCTCATTTACAATTGCGACCTGGCCAAGATAAAGCAAAGCAGTTCGACACATACTACAACACATAGTTACACATGGAGTAAAACAAACATACAGTCAATAATACAGTGAAAAAAAAGTCTTTATACAATGTGAGCAAGTGAGGTGAGATAAGGGAGGTGAAGGCAAATAAAATATATATATAAATAAAAAAAGGCCATGGTGGCGAAGTAAATACAATATAGCAAGTAAAAAAAAGTAAAAAAAAGTAGAGATAGTAGAGATAGAAAAAAGTAGAGATAGAAATAATGGGGTGCAAAGGAGCAAAATAAATAAATACAGTAGGTAAAGAGGTAGTTGTTTGGGCTAAATTATAGATGGGCTATGTACAGGTGCAGTAATCTATGAGCTGCTCTGACAGCTGGTGCTTAAAGCTAGTGAGGGAGATAAGTGTTTCCAGTTTGAGATTTTTGTAGTTCGTTCCAGTCATTGGCAGCAGAGAACTGGAAGGAGAGGCGGCCAAAGGAAGAATTGGTTTTGGGGGTGACCAGAGAGATATACCTGCTGGAGCGCGTGCTACAGGTAGGTGCTGCTATGGTGACCAGCGAGCTGAGATAAGGGGGGACTTTACCTAGCAGGGTTTTGTAGATGACCTGGAGCATTCTCCAACCGCTAAAGAAGCATTCTCCAACCGCTGAAATACACTTTTCAAAGTGGCGAGATGATCAGACCAAGTAGACGAATGTATCACCACATCATCAAGGTATGCAGTACAATTTGGCACATCTGCAAACACAATGTTAACTAGACGCTGAAAAGGAGCAGGTGCATTACACATGCCAAAGGGCATCACAGTGTATTGTACAAAGTTATCAGGCGTAACAAAAGCCGATATGTCAGAAGCTCGAGAGGTCAGAAGCACCTGCCAATAACCTTTTAACAAATCTAACTTACTAACGTAAGCAGCAGAGCCAATTCTATCAATGCAGTCATCTAATCGAGGTAGAGGAAAAGAATCAGACTTTGTAACTGCATTTACGCGACGATAGTCCGTGCATAAGCGGGACGTACCGTCAGGCTTAGGAACAAGAATACATGGGGAACTCCAGGAGCTGTTACTGGGTTTTGCCATGTCATTCTGTAATAAATAAGCTACCTCCCTTCTCTTTGCATTAACCCGGTACGGATGCTGACGTATAGGAGCAGCATTCCCTACATCCACGTCATCTTCCAAGATGGACGTGCGACTTGGAACGTCCTGAAACACACTGAGAGAACTGTTTATCAATAGGATAAGGTCCTTAGTTTGAACGTTATCCAAATGTTCCATTTGAGAGGGTAACTTCTTCAGCATCTCTGAATTACATAGGCGTTCACACTGCTGTAACGTATGGCGTAACTCCAAACCATCCTCCTTATCATCTTCTAGGTCCCAGCCAGGCTTCAGCACCACCGCAGCCACACTGGAGACGGCGGGCTGGACCGGCTTACTTGAGGAGCTGTCTGGAGAGTCGCGAACATAATATTCTTTTAGCATGTTAACATGACACACACGGGAAGAACGCCTTCGATCTGGGGTCTTTATCACATAGTTTGTGTCACTGAGTTTCTTTTCCACCAGATATGGTCCAGAAAAACGTGCTGACAGAGATGAGCCAGGAATTGGCAACAAAACTAAAACTTGATCCCCTGGTGCAAAAGAACGGCCAACAGCCTTTTTGTCATAATGCACCTTCATGCGTTTTTGCGAAGAGGAAAGAGACTTTTGGGCCAACGCACATGCGGCGTGCAGTCTCTCCCGCATCTTACTGACATAATCCAACACATTTTTAGGAGCGCTACTGGGTGTAGGAGATAAGATATGCTCCTTCAACACTTTCAGCAGACCCCTTGGGGTATGTCCAAACACAAGGTCAGCAGGGCTGAACCCTAAGGACTCTTGTATCGTTTCCCTAATAGCAAATAGGACAAAGGGCACCCCCTCATCCCAATCGGTACTGGTATCCATACAATACTTGCGTAGCATTGCCTTCAGCGTCTGATGCCAGCGTTCGAGAGCCCCTTGACTCTCTGGATGATACGGACTTGAGACCTGATGGGAAATACACAGCGTCTTTAACACATTTGAAAACATTTTGGACATAAAGTTGGATCCCTGATCTGTTTGGATTACTTTAGGGAGTCCAAACATAGAGAAGAACTTCACCAGTGCCTTCACCACAGTCTTAGCCATAATAGTACGGAGAGGAATAGCCTCTGGGTATCGAGTAGCACTGCACATTATTGTTAATAGGAACTGGTTACCTAAACTGGTTTTCGGCAATGGACCTACACAATCAACTATCACTCTTTCAAACGGTTCCCCCACCACAGGAATCGGGTAGAGCGGTGCTCTAGGAACTGTTTGATTCGCTTTCCCAGTGAGTTGACATACGTGACATGTTTTACAAAATTGGACCACGTCAGACTTCAAACCTGGCCAGAAAAAATGACGAAGGACCCGGTTATAAGTCTTTGTGATCCCCACATGTCCAGACCACGCCTGGTCATGGGCGAGTGACAGCACCTGCTGTCGGAACGGTGTAGGAACAACCACTTGACACACTTCACTCCAGTCATTAACGGTGTCATGAGCTGCCCATTTACGCATCAAAACTCCTGCTTCCATAAAGTAGGCAGTCTCTCTAGTTTTAGCTTCCTCAATGGAAATTACCGAAGCAAAACACTTACGAAGACTGGTGTCTCCTTTTTGACATTCAATCACCTTCTCAGGGGTGACAGACAAAACAATGTCATGTAATTGGGGTGCGATTTCGCAGTCCCCTGCCTTAGTTTTTACAGGAGTAAAAACTGTCGGACTTGCAGAAGGAATACTCGGTGCATTGTCTTCTACTTCAATATTCTCAAAAATGGAACTAGCCAAATCCACCACATCTCCAAGCTTGCGAGATTGTGCCCTCGTTAAGACACAAGCAGGAAAAACATGTGGAAATGCTTGAACCAATTTCTCATCTGCAATTTTGATTTCTGGGTTGTCTACTACCTCTAACACAGGAGTAACGTTACCACCAGCAATAACATTCCCTAATAGCAATGTGACTCCTTTTACTGGCAGTGTAGACACTACACCAACACGGAAACGTCCTGATACCAAGTCTGACACTAAGTGGACCCAGTGTAATGGTACAGGTACTGTTTTTGTCTCTATCCCCTGTAATATAACATGTGAGCCACAATACGTTTCAGGAGACCAGGGTAAAGCATCAGTAATGATTACTGACTGCGCCGCCCCAGTGTCTCGTAAGATTTTAATTGGCTTTTGATCAGCTTGTTCTCCAGTTAAGGAAACACAACCGGTAGAGATAAACGGAGCATAAACAGGATCCGGTTTCTCAAATGCTGAATCAATACCTCGGACCAACGGACGAGCCAAAGACTTGACTAAACCCAAACTTTTCCTTTTTGGGGACGGTGACTGGGACTGTTTCGGTTTATTTTTCAAAACTGGGCAGTCCGCAATCACGTGACCCTTTTGGTGACAGTAAAAACATTCACGGATCTCATGAAAAGGCTTGTCAGAGGAAAAGCGACCTGAATGAGGCACTGATGACGTAATCAGTCTACCTTCAAAACGAGGTGCACCAAAGACAGTCTTGTGTGTCAAAGCGTACTCATCTGCCAACACTGCTGCCTGGGCCAATGTCACCACTTTCTGTTCATTTAAATGAACTACAATTCTATCAGGGAGGTTGCTTTTAAAATCCTCCAACAGCATCAACTCCCGAATATCAGCAAAGGTTTTAGCTTTGCTGGCTGAACACCATCGATTAAACAGAGACTCTTTGTCCCTAGCAAACTCAACAAAAGTACGGTGAGAGGGTTTCTTGTGGTTCCTGAAGCGCTGTCTATAAGCTTCAGGCACCAACTCATAAGCCCGCAACACGGTAGTTTTAACTGTATCATAGTGTAAACTGTCTTCCAGGGAGAGAGCAGCTACTACTTCCTGGGCTTTCCCAGACAATTTACATTGCAACAGGAGAGGCCAAACCTCGAGTGGCCAATGCAGCGCAGCGGCCACACGCTCAAACGCAGAGAAATAGGAATCAACTTCCGACTCTCGGAATGGTGGGACTAAAGCGATATTTTTACTTACATCAAAGTGGGCTTGATGATGAGCAGCTTTTGGAGTCGTACCGGAGCCAGCTTCTATCTCCAGTTGTCGGATCCTCACCTCCTTGTCGGCTTCTATTTTCCTAATTTCAAGATCGAAATGCATTTGTCTCTCTATCTTTTTGCTCCATTTCTAACCGAGCCAGCCTCACCTTTAGCCTAGCGGTCCCGTCTGAACGACCTGAAGCAGAAGATAAAGGATCGAATCGAGGCAATGTAAAGGGGGTACGAGCAACCCCTTCCTCCGCCCTGTCCTCCGACTTGGCATCAGAAGGTCTACCCGTCTCCTCTCCTTGCAATGAGAGAATTCTTTCTCTCACTAAACCCTCCCTGACTAGCACCAAAAGCTCAGCCTTTAGGGCTTTCTCAGGGATAACAAATCCATAATGGTCAGCTATAGCTATAAGGTCTACTTTTCGAAACCTCACCAAACAATCAATAGAGGGCGCATCAATGAACTCGGAGATGGCTGAGGCAGCCATCTTGTACACAACAATCTACTGAAAACACAAACTAAACAAGTCATCCAAACTCACAACCTACCATCACACCTCAATCACTAACCACAGAGAGCTCAGTGCAGCAGGGTCCGGTGGGTTTAATGGAATCCCGGATGAGCCCCCATTATGTTACGCACGCCTCTGAGAAGAGGGAACGCAACTCCCTGCTACAACTCAACTCTCTGAAGTGCAAGAGGTATGGACCGTAGGTGCGAGCAAGGATGACACAAAAGCAGATTTTACCGTTTACTTGGATTTATTTTCTTACACGGTAATATGGGGAAAAGGGGCTGGACGGAACCAAAGCAAAGAAAGTAAATATCAAAGTTCCCCCTCTCCTATCTAACCTGCCTACCCACTTAACTTACCTAACTTAGCACCGTCTGGTGCCCTAACCAAAATACAGGGGGTGGTCCGCCCAGGTCTTACCTAGTGTGCCTAGACAGTAAATATACTACGGGTATATGTATGCCCGCGGGCCTCTTGCCTAAGCACTCCCAAAGTGCCTTCTCCTTCCCCCCTGGGAACAAATGGAACAGAGTAATTATTAATGATTTCACAAACACTCACAAACACAGGACATAGAAAAACTGCTACCAACAACAACAGTACATATCACACTTTCTGATACACAACCAACACTATATCACAATCTAATTTTTCTCTCTCAATCTCCAAATCTCTACTCCAAATCTCATCTCTCTCCTCTCTCCTCTCTCAATCTCTTCTCTCTTGGGCAGAACACTGGCTTTTATCTTCAGGTGGCAATGGTGATTAGAGTCAGCTGCTTCTTGACGAGGGGGCGGGGTCAGCTCCAATCACCAATTAGCCTGGGGTTGACCAATCAGCTGGTTGGGGAGTACTTCAGGAAGCCATCTCCTGAAACACACACTCAAATACAAAACAGAACACAGAAACTGGGGAACGTAACAGATGTATACAGAGAAGAGAGTCGGTCCAAGAATTGAACCCTGTGGCACCCCAATAGAGACTGCCAGAGGTCCGGACAACAGACCCTCCGATTTGACACACTGAACTCGATCAGAGAAGTAGTTGGTGAACCAGACGAGGCAATCATTAGAGAAACCAAGGCTGTCGAGTCTGCCGATGAGGATGTGGTGATTGACAGAGTCAAAAGCCTTGGCCAGGTCAATGAATATGGCTGCACAGTATTGTTTCCTATCGATGGCGGTTAAGATATCGTTTATGACCTTGAGCGTGGCTGAGGTGCACCCATGACCAGCTCTGAAACCAGATTGTATAGCAGAGAAGGTATGGTGGGATTCGAAATGGTCGGTAATCTGTTTGTTGACTTGGCTTTCGAAGACCTTAGAAAGGCAGGGTAGGATAGATATAGGTCTGTAGCTGTTTGGGTCAAGAGTGTCCCCCCCTTTGAAGAGGGGGATAACCGCAGCTGCTTTCTAATCTTTGGGAATCTCAGACGACACGAAAGAGAGGATAAAAAGGCTGGTAATAGGGGTGGCAACAATTTCAGCAGATAGTTTTAGAAAGAAAGGGTCCAGATTATCTAGCCCGGCTGATTTGTAAGGGTCCAGATTTTGCAGCTCTTTCAGAACATCAGCTGACTGTATTTGGGAGAAAGAGAAATGGGGAAGGCGTGGGCGAGTAGCAGAGGGGAGGGCAGTGCTGTTGACCGGGGTAGGGGTAGCCAGGTGGAAAGCATGGTTAGCCGTAGAAAAATGCTTATTGAAATTCTCAATTATAGTGGATTTGTCGGTGGTGACAGTGTTTCCTATCTTCAGTGCAGTTGGAAGCTGGGTGGAGGTGTTCTTATTCTCCATGGACTTTACAGTGTCCCAGAACTTTTTTGAGTTTGTGTTGCAGGAAGCAAATTTCTGCTTGAAAAAGCTAGCCTTGGCTTTTCTAACTGCCTGTGTATATTGGTTTCTAGCTTCCCTGAAAAGTTGCATATCACGGGGGCTGTTCGATGCTAATGCAGAACGCCATAGGATGTTTTTCTGTTGGTTAAGGGCAGTCAGGTCAGGAGAGAACCAAGGGCTATATCTGTTCCTGGTTCTAAATTTCTTGAATGGGGCATGCTTATTCAAGATGGTGAGGAAGGCATTTAAAAAAAATATCCAGGCATCCTCTACTGACGGGATGAGATCAATATCCTTCCAGGATACCTCGGCCAGGTCGATTAGAAAGGCCTGCTCGCTGAAGTGTTTCAGGGAGTGTTTGACAGTGATGAGTGGAGGTCGTTTGACCGCTGACCCATTACGGATGCAGGCAATGAGGCAGTGATCGCTGAGATCTTGGTTGAAAACAGCAGAGGTGTATTTTGAGGGCAATTTGGTTAGGATGATATCTATGAGGGTACCCGTGTTTACGGAATTGGGGTGGTACCTGGTAGGTTCATTGATAATTTGTGTGAGATTGAGGGCATCAAGCTTAGATTGTAGGATGGCTGGGGTGTTAAGCATGTTCCAATTTAGGTTGTCTAGCAGCACGAGCTCTGAAGATAGATGGGGGGCAATCAGTTCACATATGGTGTCCAGAGCACAGCTGGGGGCAGAGGGTGGTCTATAGCAGGCGGAAACGGTGAGAGACTTGTTTTTAGAGAGGTGGATTTTTAAAAGTAGAAGTTCAAATTGTTTGGGAACAGACCTGGAAAGTAAAACAGAACTCTGCAGACAATCTTTGCAGTAGATTGCAACACCGCCCCCTTTGGCCGTTCAATCTTGTCTGAAAATCTTGTAGTTAGGGATGAAAATGTCAGAATTTTTGGTGGTCTTCCTAAGCCAGGATTCAGACACGGCTAAAACATCTGGGTTGGCAGAGTGTGCAAAAGCAGTGAACAAAACAAACTTAGGGTGGAGGCTTCTAATGTTAACATGCATGAAACCAAGGCTATTACGGTTACAGAAGTCATCAAAAGAGAGCGCCTGGGGAATAGGAGTGGAGCCAGGTACTGCAGGGCCTGGATTCACCTCTACATCACCAGAGGAACAGAGGAGGAGTCGGATAAGGGTACGGCTAAAAGCTATGATAATTGGTCGTCTAGAACGTCTAGAACAGAGAGTAAAAGGAAGTTTCTGGGGGCGATAAAATAGCTTCAAGGAATAATGTACAGACAAAGGTATGGTAGGATGTGAATACAGTGGAGGTAAACCTTGGTATTGAGTGATGATGAGAGAGATATTGTCTCTAGAAACATCATTGAAACCAGGTGATGTCATGTGGGTGGTGGAACTGAAAGGTTGGATATGGTATAGTGAGCAGGGCTAGAGGCTCTACAGTGAAATAAGCCAATAAACACTAACCAGAACAGCAATGGACAAGGCATATTTACATTAAGGAGAGGCATGCTTAATCGAGTGATCAATAAGGGTCCAGTGAGTAGAGGTTGGTTGGGGTCACGGCGATCCAGACAGCTGGCCGGGCAAGATAATGTAACAGTATAACTTTACGTCCCCTCGCGCGAACCAGGAACCCTCTGCACACATCAACAACAGTCACCCACGAAGCAGCGGCCCTTGCAAAGCAAGGGGCAACCCTACTTAATGTCTCAGAGCAAGTGACGTAACTGATTGAAATGCTACTAGCGCGTACCCGCTAACTAGCTAGCCATTTCACATCCGTTACACTCACCCCCCTTTCAACCTCCTCCTTTTCCGCAGCAACCAGTGATCCGGGTCAACAGCATCAATGTAACAGTATAACTTTAAACCGTCCCCTCGCCCCGACACGGGCGCGAACCAGGGAACCTCTGCACACATCAACAACTGACACCCACGAAGCGTCGTTACCCATCGCTCCACAAAGGCCACGGCCCTTGCAGAGCAAGGGGCAACCCTACTTAATGTCTCAGAGCAAGTGACGTAACTGATTGAAATGCTACTCGCGCGTACCCGCTAACTAGCTAGCCATTTCACATCCGTTACAATAACATAGGATGGAGGTCTATTTTTAGTCACCTCGTGCGTTTCCGTTGGTAGATTAGTGGGGTTCCGTGTGGTAGAGGGGATCGATCCAATTGGCAAAATAGATATAGTGACCCAAGAAAAAAAAAATGTCCGATATACTTATTCAGATAGCAGCCGATAAGACAGCTAATGATTAGCAGACGGGTCTTCGGAAACATCGCAACGGAAAAGCCTGTTGAAACCACCTCGGACAATTACGTCGGCAGACCAGTCGTGATGGATCGGCGGGGCTCCGTGTCGGCAATAAAGGGTCCAGTCCAATTGGCAAAAGAGGTATTGTAGCCCAAGAATTCGCTGGTAGACCTCTTCGGCTAGCCGGCAGATGGGCCTAGCTCGAGGCTAGCTCAAGGCTAACTGGTGCTTGTTTCGGGACAGAGGTGTTAGCCAGTAGTAGCCACTCGGTTGCAGCTAGCTAGCTGCGATGATCCGGTGTAATTGTCCAGAGCTTGCGTCAGGAATCCGGTGATGTGGTAGAGAAAAAGCAGTCCTATATGCACTGGGTTGATATCGCGCCTGCAGACTGGCAGGTATTGGCCCGAGCTGAAGCTGGCTGGTGTCCGAGTTAAGGGTGAAGACCGCAGCAGTGGCTAACTGACTACTAGCTAGTAGCTAGTTATCTGGCTAGCTTCTGATTGGGGTTACGGTTCTAAAGTATAAAAAATAGCAGATCCGTACCACATTGGGTGAGGCGGGTTGCAGGAATGTATATTCAGTTCCTAGATGGAAAGTGAAATTAAAATATATACGGAATGTATACGAAAAATACGAGGACTATTTACGCGGGACAAGACAAACACACGTCCGACTGCTATGCCATCTTGGATCCAACGATAACCCCGGTGTCCTGGTTAAATTCCCAATCTGTCCCTAAAAACCATCATGGCTACCTAATCATCCCCAGCTTACAATTGGCTCATTCATCCCCCCTCCTCTCCCCTGTAACTATTCCCCAGGTCATTGCTGTAAATGAGAATGTGTTCTCAGTCAACTTACCTGGTAAAATAACAAATAAATAAATAAAATAAAATAAATTATGAGTACCTCGTCATGCCGTACGGGTTGATGAATGCTCCGTCAGTCTTCCAAGCCTTTGTGGACGGGATTTTCAGGGACCTGCACGGGCAGGGTGTAGTGGTGTATATCGATGACATTCTGATATACTCCGATGCACGCGCTGAGCATGTGTCCTTGGTGCGCAGGGTGCTTGGTCGACTGTTGGAGCATGACCTGTATGTCAAGTGTGAGAAATGCCTGTTCTTCCAGCAGTCGTCTCCTTCCTAGGGTACCGCATTTCCACCTCAGGGGTGTAGATGGAGAGTGGCCGCATTTCAGCCGTGCGTAATTGGCCGACCCCCACCACGGTAAAGGAGGTGCAGCGTTTTTTAGGGTTTGCCAATTACTACCGGTTTATTCGGGGTTTTGGTCAGGTAGCGGCTCCCATTACCTCACTGCTGAAGTGGGACCCAGTGCGTTTGCAGTGGTTGGCTGAGACGGACAGGGCTTTTGGTCGCCTAAGGTTCCCAGAATGTTAAGGCAGACGCACTGTCCCGGCTGTATGACCATGGATCATACCTTCATACTCCCGGCCTCCTGCCTGGTGGCGCCAGTAGTATGGGAGCTGGACGTGGACATTGAGTGGGCATTACGTGCAGAGCCCGCTCCCCTCCAGTGTCCCGCTGGGCGTCTGTACGTTCCGTCTGCTGTCTGTGACCGGTTGATCTATTGGGCCCACACGTCACCCTCCTCTGATCACCCAGGCATTGGTCAGACGGTGCGCTGTCTGAGTGGGAAGTACTGGTGGCCCACCTTGGCAAAGGACGTGAGGGTTTATGTTTCCTCCTGCTCGGTGTGCGCCCAGTGTAAGGTTCCTAAGCACCTGCCCAGAGGTAAGCTACACCCCTTACCCGTTCCACAACAGCCTTGGTCGCATCTGTCGGTAGATTTCCTCACCGATCTTCCTCCCTCACAGGGTAACACCACGATCCTGGTTGTTGTGGACCGTTTTTCCAAGTCCTGCCGTCTCCTCCCTCTGCCAGGTCTCCCTACGGCCCTACAGACTGCGGAGGCCTTGTTTACACACGTCTTCCGGCACTACGGGTTGCCTGAGGATATAGTGTCTGATCGGTGTCCCCAGTTCACTTTGAGGGTCTGGAGGGCGTTCATGGAACGTCGGGGCTCTCGATCAGCCTTACCTCGGGTTTTCACCCCGAGAGTAATGGGCAGGTGGAGAGAGTGAACCAGGATGTGGGTAGGTTTCTGCGGTCTTATTGTCAGGACCGGCCGGGGGAGTGGGCGGCGTTCGTGCCCTGGGCCGAGATGGCTCAGAACTCAGAACGTCAGCCGGTTCTGGCGCCTTGGCATCAGAGTCAGGCCGAGGCTCCTGCGGTGGACGACTGGTTCAGGCGCGCGGAGGAGACCTGGGCCGCCGCCCATGTTCACCTCCAGAGGGCCGTGCACCGCGTGCACCGAGGACGTTTTGGACCCTTCTATGCTGTGGGAGTTCCACCATCTTTGTCCGGATCGCCCGGAGGCCGGTGTCGGCGTGCTGCTGGAGCCGCGCGTCAGGGGGGGGGGGTACTGTCACGACTTCCACCGAAGTCTGTCCTTCTCCTTGTTCGGGCGGCGTTCGGTGGTCGACGTCACCGGTCTTCCAGCCATCGCCGCTCCACCTTTCATTATTTTCCCGCACACCCTCCCTCATCAGACTAAATGTATATTACCATCTGTTTCCCCCATGTCTGTGTGTGGAATTGTTCTTTGTGTAGGGTGTTACGCTACAGGCTGGCTTGCGCTAAACCTAGGTTTGTTTGTTTTGTTTAATCCGGTTCATGTTACCGTGGTTGTGCTTTGTGCTGCCTCGCCTGTTTCTTTGGGCCAGGGTGTATATTAAAGTTCTCCTGAAATCACCCATCTCTGCTCTCCTGCGCCTGACTTCCCGGCAACCAGTCACTCACCCCGTTACAAGGATCCCCATTAGCTGTTGCAACAGCAGCAGCTACTCTTCCTGGGGTCCACACAAAACATGACATAATACAGAACATCAATAGACAAGAAAAGCTCAAGGACAGAACTACATACAATGGACAATGTGAGTTGTTTTTTCTTCTTTTTTGTTAATTTACTGTCGTGCAGTGACTTAAAATGTTAGTCAAAAAGTGGACTGCTTTGGCCTGTAGGCCTATGAAAGCCGTTCGACCTTTTTTTGGGTTGGAGTGTGCCAGGGTTGGAGTCAATTCCTTTTCAATTCTCTCAATTTAGGAAGTAAACTGACTTTCTACTTCACGTTCCAATATTCCTCAATGCCTCATTTTAAGAATTTGTTTTAATGGAAACTGGGATTTCAGCATACTTTCTGATTTGACTGAATTGAAATGGAATTGACCCCAACCCTGATGTGTGCATATGAATGAGTGAATATCAGTGACTATGCTCCCTCCTCTTTCTTGCGATCTGGGGTCTCCTTCACTCTGGCTATATGCTCTTTGCAGCCCCTGCTGACATACCAGCAGGCCTCTAGCTGCTGCTTCAGTTTAGGCCTCTTGGGCTTTCTCAGTTCCTGATTGAGAACATCCCTCAGCTACTTCCAGGAAAGGTACGCAGACACCGGCCTCCACATGCTGCATATATTTAGCTCGGGGGATGACAGTTGAGGTCTCTTGAGCTGGCTCACTTCCTGATTGACGGAATGACTATCCGCTCCCATGTCAGGGGGCAGCAAAGGTACCCAGACACCTGACTGGCATTGGCCTCCACAGCCCTCTGGGACAGGTCTGGACACCGCACGGCCTGCTTGGTCATCTTGGGGCCTGACACAGCCTTCTGAGATGAGCCTGGACAACCAACCTTCTTCAGGATCATCCTGATTGCAGAGGGGTTTCTGGGGTCGGCACACAGGATGCACTCCCAGAGGACTTTGGCCCTGCACCGGTCAGCGGCTCTGACTTTGGAGCCAAGAGATTGGGTCTGTGGTCAGGCTGTTGGAGACCAAAAACTTGACCTGTAGGCCACTGTCACTATGAAAACTGGGGTTCTCCTCAGAGTTGAATCCTATGTACTGCAGTGCAGTTCTCTAGGCCCTCTACTCCTTACTATTTGTACCAATGATTTGCCACTGGCATTAGACAAAGCATGTGTGTCCATGTCTTCTGATGATTCAATCATATACGCATCAGATACCACAGCTAATGAAGTCACCAAAACCCTTAAGAGTTCCAGTCTGTTTTGGAATGGGTGGCCAGTAGTAAACTGATCCTGAGCATCTCTAAAACTAAGAGCATTGTATTTGGTACAAATCAAGTTCTAGAGCTCAGCTGAATCTGGTAATGGATGGTGTGGTTGTTGAACAAGTTGAGGAGACTAAATTAGTTGGTGTTACCTTAGATTGTAAACTGTCATGGTCAAAACATATAGATTCAATGGTTGCAAAAATGGGGAGAGGTCTGTCATAAAGAGATGCTCTGATTTTTCGACACCACACAAAGCAGGTCCTGCAGGAACTAATTTTAGCTTATCTCGATTATTGTCCAGTCATATGGCCAAGTGTTGCAAAGAAAAGTGGCACATCTTGCTCTTCAATGTAATCAAAGGGCTAATACTAATACTATGCATGCCAGTCTCTCTTGGCGGAGAGTTAAGGAAAGACTGACTGCTTCACTTGTTTTTATAAGAAACATGAACGTGTTGGAAATTACAAATGGTTTGCATAGTCAACTTACACACAGCACTGACACACACACCCCGCAGGGGTCTTTTCAGTCTCCAGGTCCAAAGCAAATACAAGGAAACATATAGTATTATACAGAACCATGAGTGCATGGAACTCCCTTACATCTTATATAGTGCAAGTGAACAACAAACCTGGTTTAAAAAAACAAATAAAGCAACATCTCATGGCACAATGCCTCTCCCCCATGTGACCTAGTTGTTGTATGTATTGTGGCAGTTTCGGCGACATGATCTTGGTAAGGCAGGGTTTACACAAACACACACTGCCAGTCAGTCCACGGGAAGGGTTAATACGGTTTCTTTTTTTAATCGGGTACCGGCAACTCAAACAAACAAAGTAAATCCGTCTTCATCAGTGGAAGGTCCTCCACTCCTTGGGGTTCATTCCTTGCTAAAATCTTCACCTCCTTATGCGCAGTCTCTCCAATAGCCTCCTCCTCGTTCACCTGCTGGGATTAAAGGAAAGAAAAAGAAAGCATATGTAACAGATGTGAAATGGCTAGCTAGTTAGCGGGTACGCGCTAGTAGCGTTTCAATCAGTTACGTCACTTGCTCTGTAACCTAGATGTAGTGTTGCCCCTTGCTCTGCAAGGGCCGCGGCCTTTGGTGCGCAATGGGTAACGATGCTTCGTGGGCGACCGTTGTTGATGTGTGCAGAAGGTCCCTGGTTCGCGCCCGTGTCGGGGCGAGGGGACGGTTTAAAGTTATACTGTTACACATACACAGGGCGCAGTTAAGTAGAGGCCCCGATTGGTTTCACCTGTCTGCCGTTCAGCCTCTAAATACAACTGGAGACAGGTGTGGCTGTTCTGCTGTAGTCTGGCAGTTTCCCCTGAGCTGTCCATGGTCCTCTCCCTGGGGAATACTGTCCGTGTCCATTGCTGTCCGTGGTCCTGGCAGCCAGAAAACACAGAAACCTCGCAGGCACATACCGACCATCCACCATACAACCCCTGAAATAGTATGTAATGACATGTATGTGTAACTGATAGATGGACACACACTACTTGTTCATGTTTGTATGTAAATTGTAAAGTATTTTGTCTGTAATGTATTTTTCGATATGTGTCGGACCCCAGTAAGACTAGCTGTTGTCATTGGCATCGGCTAATGGGGATCCTAATAAATCAAATCGAATCTATGATTGCCTCTGCACCCTCATCCATAAAAAAAATATTTGTCTTTGAATGGATACCTGAAGAAGAGATATAATTGAGTTTACAAGCTAGTTGAATGTACACTATTTCTAAATTCATGAAGATATACCCATACCCAGGTGGTAAGGGTAGGTAACAACACATCCGCCACACTGATCCTCAACACGGGGGCCCCTCAGGGGTGCGTGCTCAGTCTCCTCCTGTACTCCCTGTTCACTCATGACTGCATGGCCAGGCACGACTCCAACACCATCATCAAGTTTGCAGATGACACAACAATGTACTCCTGATCACCGACACTGATGAGACAGCCAATAGGGAGGAGGTCAGATACCTGGCCGTGTGGTGCCTGGACAACAACGTCTCCCTCAACGAGATCAAGACAAAGGAGATGATTGTGGACTACAGGAAAAGGAGGACCGAGCACACCCCCATTCTCATCGACAGGGCTGTAGTGGAGCAGGTTGAGTACTTCAAGTTCCTTGGTGTCTACATCACCAACAAACTATCATGGTCCAAACACACCAAGACAGTCGTGAAGAGGGCACGACAGGAGACAGAAAGGATTCGGCATGGGTCCTCAGATCCTCAAAAGGTTCTACAGCTGTACCATCGAGAGCATCCTGACTGGTTGCATCACTGCCTGGTATGGCAGCTGCTCAGCCTCCGACCGCAAGGCACTACAGAGGGTAGTGCATATGGCCGAGTACATCACTGGGGCCAAGCTTCCTGCCATCCAGGACCTCTATACCAGGCGGTGTCAGAGGAATTTCCAGATGCCTGAATGTACCACGTTCATCTGTGCAAACAATAGTATGCAAGTATAAACACCATGGGACCACACAGCTGTCATACCGCTCAGGAAGGAGACACGTTCTGTATCCTAGAGATGAACGTACTTTGTTGCGAAAAGTGCAAATCAATCCCAGAACAACAGCAAAGGACCTTGTGAAGATGCTGGAGGAAACGGGTACAAATGTATCTATATCCACAGTAAACCGAGTCCTATATCGACATAACCTGAAAGGCCGCTCAGCAAGGAAGAAGCCACTGCTCCAAAACTGCCAAAAAAAAGCCAGACTACCATTTGCAACTGCACATGGGGACAAAGATTGTACTTTTTGGAGAAATGTTCTCTGGTCTGATGAAACAAAAATATAACTGTTTGGCCATAATGACCATCGTTATGTTTGAAGGAAAAAGGGGGAGGCTTGCACGCCGAAGAACACCATCCCAACCGTGAAGCACGGGTGGGGGTGCTTTGCTGCAGGAGGGACTGGTGCACTTCACAAATTAGATGGCATCATGAGGACGGAAAATTATGTGGATATATTGAAGCAACATCTCAAGATATCAGTCAGGAAGTAAAAGCTTGGTCGCAAATGGGTCTTTCAACTGGACAAAGACCCCAGGCATACTTCCAAAGTTGTGGCAAAATGGCTTAAGGATAACAAAGTCAAGGTATTGGAGTGGCCATCACAAAGCCCTGACCGCAATCCTAAAGAAATTGTGTGGGTAGAACTGAAAAAGCGTGTGCGAGCAAGGATGCCTACAAACCTGACTCAGTTACATCAGCTCCTTCAGAAGGAATAGGACAACATTCACCCAACTTATTGTGGGCAGTTTGTGGAAGGCTACCCGAAACGTTTGACCCAAGTTAAACAATTTAAAGGCAACTCTACCAAATACTAATTGAGTGTATGTAAACTTCTGAACCAATGGGAATGTGATGAAAGAAATAAAAGCTGAAATAAATCATTCTCTCTCCTATTATTCTGACATTTCACATTCTTAAAATAAAGTGGTGATCCTAACTGACCTAAGACAAGGACATTTTTACGAGGATTAAATGTCAGGAATTGTGGAAAAACTGAGTTTAAATGTATTTGGCAAAGGTGTATGTAAACTTCCGACTTCAACTGTACATGTACATATTACCTCAATTACCTCGACTAACCGGTGCCCCCGCACATTGACTCTGTACCGGTACCCCCTGTATATAGCCTCTCTATTGTTGTTTCACTGATGCTGTTTAATTATTTGTTACTTTTTTAATATTTTTTTTATATTATCTATATTTTTATTTAACACTTTCTTAAACTTCTTAAAAAATTGTTAGTTAAGGGCTTGTAAGTAAGCATTTCACTGTAAGGTCTACACCTGTTGTTTTCGGCACATGTGACAATAAAATTTGATTTGATTTTATCTTATCTTTATTTGAAAAAAAATTGGAAGACTTTAAAAAAAAAGGTTGAACGGCTTTCATAGGCCTACAGGCCAAAGCAGTCCACTTTTTGACTAACATTTTAAGTCACTGCACGACAGTAAATTAACAAAAAAGAAGAAAAAACAACTCACATTGTCCATTGTATGTAGTTCTGTCCTTGAGCTTTTCTTGTCTATTGATGTTCTGTATTATGTCATGTTTTGTGTGGACCCCAGGAAGAGTAGCTGCTGCTGTTGCAACAGCTAATGGGGATCCTTGTAACGGGGTGAGTGACTGGTTGCCGGGAAGTCAGGCGCAGGAGAGCAGAGATGGGTGATTTCAGGAGAACTTTAATATACACCCTGGCCCAAAGAAACAGGCGAGGCAGCACAAAGCACAACCACGGTAACATGAACCGGATTAAACAAAACAAACAAACCTAGGTTTAGCGCAAGCCAGCCTGTAGCGTAACACCCTACACAAAGAACAATTCCACACACAGACATGGGGGAAACAGATGGTAATATACATTTAGTCTGATGAGGGAGGGTGTGCGGTAAAACAATGAAAGGTGGAGCGGCGATGGCTGGAAGACCGGTGACGTCGACCACCGAACGTCGCCCGAACAAGGAGAGGGACCAACTTCGGTGGAAGTCGTGACAGTACCCCCCCCTGACGCGCAGCACGCCGACACGGGCCTCCGGGCGATCCGGACAAAGATGGTGGAACTCCCACAGCATAGAAGGGTCCAAAACGTCCTTGGTGCACGCGGTGCACGGCCCTCTGGAGGTGAACATGGGCGGCGGCCCAGGTCTCCTCCGCGCGCCTGAACCAGTCGTCCACCGCAGGAGCCTCGGCCTGACTCTGATGCCAAGGCGCCAGAACCAGCTGGCGTTCTGAGTTCTGAGCCATCTCGGCCCAGGGCACGAACGCCGCCCACTCCCCCGGCCGGTCCTGACAATAAGACCGCAGAAACCTACCCACATCCTGGTTCACTCTCTCCACCTGCCCATTACTCTCGGGGTGAAAACCCGAGGTAAGGCTGATCGAGAGCCCCGACGTTCCATGAACGCCCTCCAGACCCTCAAAGTGAACTGGGGACCCCGATCAGACACTATATCCTCAGGCAACCCGTAGTGCCGGAAGACGTGTGTAAACAAGGCCTCCGCAGTCTGTAGGGCCGTAGGGAGACCTGGCAGAGGGAGGAGACGGCAGGACTTGGAAAAACGGTCCACAACAACCAGGATCGTGGTGTTCCCCTGTGAGGGAGGAAGATCGGTGAGGAAATCTACCGACAGATGCGACCAAGGCTGTTGTGGAACGGGTAAGGGGTGTAGCTTACCTCTGGGCAGGTGCTTAGGAACCTTACACTGGGCGCACACCGAGCAGGAGGAAACATAAACCCTCACGTCCTTTGCCAAGGTGGGCCACCAGTACTTCCCACTCAGACAGCGCACCGTCCGACCGATGCCTGGGTGATCAGAGGAGGGTGACGTGTGGGCCCAATAGATCAACCGGTCACAGACAGCAGACGGAACGTACAGACGCCCAGCGGGACACTGGAGGGGAGCGGGCTCTGCACGTAACGCCCACTCAATGTCCACGTCCAGCTCCCATACTACTGGCGCCACCAGGCAGGAGGCCGGGAGTATGAAGGTAGGATCCATGGTCATACAGCCGGAACAGTGCGTCTGCCGTAACATTCTGGGAACCTTAGGCGACCAAAAGCCCTGTCCGTCTCAGCCAACCACTGCAAACGCACTGGGTCCCACTTCAGCAGTGAGGTAATGGGAGCCGCTACCTGACCAAAACCCCGGATAAACCTCCGGTAGTAATTGGCAAACCCTAAAAAACGCTGCACCTCCTTTACCGTGGTGGGAGTCGGCCAATTACGCACGGCTGAAATAGGGTCACTCTCCATCTACACCCCTGAGATGGAAATGCGGTATCCTAGGAAGGAGACGACTGCTGGAAGAACAGGCATTTCTCAGCCTTGACATACAGGTCATGCTCCATCAGTCGACCAAGCAGCCTGCACACTAAGGACACATGCTCGGCGCGTGCATCGGAGTATATCAGAATGTCCTCGATATACACCACTACACCCTGCCCGTGCAGGTCCCTGAAAATCCCGTCCACAAAGGCTTGGAAGACTATATTTTTTAGACCAGTGGAAAGAGTGCCTCCTACTGGACCTCCAACACCACTTGCAGCAGCATCTGATCTCCCATCCAGGGACTGACCAGGACCAACCCTGCTTAGCTTCAGAAGAAAGGGAATTGCCAGCAGCATACCACCCTGCATACCACTGCTGGCAATAATGCCCTGAGGTGGTACTGAACGCTGTCTTCCACTCGTCTCCCTCCCAGATACGCACCAGGTTGTAAGCGCTCCTGAGATCTAGTTTAGTGAAGTAGCGCGCCCCGTGTATTGACTCAATCGCTGTGGCTATGAGAGGTAGCGGGTAACTGTACTTCACAGTGATCTGGTTAAGGGCTTGATAGTCAATACACGGGCACAGGCCTCCTTCCTTCTTCTTCACAAAAAAGAAACTTGAGGAGGCGGGTGAAGTGGAGGACCGAATGTACCCCTGAAGCATTGATTCGGAGACATATGTCTCCATACCCCCCTGTGTCACCATGACCAAAGGAGTGGTGGCCTCTCTGATAAAGCCGGACCCTAATGGTCGACTGTCCAACGTGTGAACTGGAAAGGGCCTAACCACCGGAACAATGGGGATCCCTAAACTATGGGCGAATGCTCTGTCGATAAAATTCCCAGCCGCGCCTGAATCAACGAGTGCCTTATGCTGGGAATGCGGGGAAAACTCAGGAAAGTTGGCTTACAAAAACAGGTGGGCAACTGAGGGCTCTGGGTGAGAATGGTGCAAGCTCACCTGGGATGACGCCAGAGTCTGAACGTCCGCAGGTGACCAGCAGGTTATCCAGCCGGATGGACAGGTCCACCAGCTCGTCAAAGGTGAGGGTGTTGTCCCTGCAGGCCATCTCCCGACGGACATCCTCGTGCAAGCTGCAGCGATAGTGGTTGATCAGGGCCCTGTCGTTTCATCCCGCTCCGGCGCCCAGGGTCCTTAAGTCCAGGGCGAACTCCTGGGCGCTCCTCGTCCCCTGCCTCAGGTTGAAGAGACGTTCACCCGCCGCTCTACCCTCGGGCGGGTGGTCGAAGACTGCCCGGAAGCGGCGGGTGAACTCCTCGAAGTGGTCCAGCGCCGCATCTCCTTCTACTGACACGGCGTTAGCCCACTTTCCCCGAGAGGCATGAGACGAGGGCGGACACCCTCTCACGTCCCGAAGGAGCCGGGTGGACGGTCCCCAGATACAGGTCCAGCTGCAGCAGGAACCCCTGGCAGCGTGCCGCTGTCCCATCAAACTCCCTGGGAAGGACGAGACGAATCCCACTGGGACCGGGTGCAGGGGAGGCGAGTAGTGGAGGCCCCTGTTGTGCTGGTGTGGGCGCTGGAGGGACTCCCTGTCTCTCCCATAGGTCCATAGTCTGGATGACGCGTTCCATGACAGCGCCGAGATGGTGAAGCATTGCCGCATGCTCCTGGACGCGCTCCTCAACCCCCACAACGGGGGTACCCGCTCCTGCTGACTCCATTGATAGGTGTGGAATTCTGTAACAGGGTGAGTGACTGGTTGCCGGGAAGTCAGGCGCAGGAGAGCAGAAATGGGGGATAACAGGAGAACTTTAATATACACCCTGGCCCAAAGGCACAAGCGAGGCAGCACAAAGCACAACCACAGTAACATGAACCGGATTAAACAAAACAAACAAACCTAGCGCAAACCCGCCTGTAGCGTAACACCCTACACAAAGAACAATTCCACACACAGACATGGGGGAAACAGAGGGTAAAATACATTTAGTCTGATGAGGGAATGTGAACCAGGTGTGCGGGAAAACAAGACAAAACAAATGGAAAATGAAAGGTGGAGCGGTGATGGCTAGAAGACCAGTGACGTCGACCGCCGAACGCCGCCCGGACAAGGAGAGGGACCGACTTCGGCGGAAGTCGTGACAATCCTAATAAATTACCAAATACCTTTGTTGAAAGGTTTGGATAAATCTTCTATTTGTGTTTGAATCTTTGCAAAAAAAAGCTATTGTCTTGGTAATTGTTATAATTCTTAATTTTGGCGATTATCAAAATATTCTGGAAAGGAATGTCATAATAAATTAGAGCATGGAATATTGTTGTTGCATCCATTTCCAAAGTATTGCACAAAGAAACGTCACAATGCATTCTGTGAACCGAGGTAAAACCAGTTTCATGTTGGATATTCAACGGATATTCGCCTGTAGTTTTCCTTATGTCCACCAAAAGCAGTTAGGAACCGTCAACATAGTGACAAATCAAATTTTTCTAATTTCAACAGCTCTTTAACCATTACTTCTAAAACTTTCCAAACTTGTTGTAGCTAACTCGATGGCATAGACACACATTACACATACTTTTTTTGTTGATTTACATCTGGCATTATTTGAAATTATTTATAACATTTTTGAATTTCAATAGCTCTTTGGTCATTTAACCTACTGACTTCAAACAAGGTTTAGAATGTCCACTGACTATCCTTCTATATTGCACACTCTTTAGTTTGTCCATTTATCTCACACATATTTACATTAATTTTTAAAAATGTCAAACTTCAATAGCTCCTTGGTCATGTGACCTACTGAATTCAAACAAGGTTTAGAATGTCCACTGACTACCCTTCTATATTGCACAGCCCTTAGTTTGTCCATTTTCAACTCACAAGATTTTACATACATTTTTCAAAATGTAAAATTTCAATAGCTCCTTGGTCATGACTTCAAACAATTTAAATTTTACATTTTGAAAAATTTGTGTAAAAACATGTGACATGAAAATTGACAAACTAAAGGGTGTGCAATCTGTAGGCCCACTGAGTGGACATTCTGAACCGTGTTTGAAGACAGTAGGTCACATGACTAAGGAGCTATTGAAATGTTTAAGTTTGAAAAATTAATGTAAAAACGTGTGACATGAAAATGGACAAACTAAAGGGTTGCAATATAGAAGGGTAGTCATGGACATTCTGAACCTTGTTTGAGTCAAGTAGGTCACATGACCAAGGAGCTATTGACATTCGAATGTAAAAAAAAGTTTGTACTTTGTTTACGCTCCATAACTAATTCAACTAGGAATACAAAATGCTGCTCACATTTCCACATTTATTAGCTTTGGAAAGAGAATTAATGTACAAATCGTGAAAATAAGACCTGTGCAATGTTGTGTGCAATTTTTCCAACATCATGACACTTATTTGGAGCCTGTGGCTCAAGTGGTTTGAAAGCTGTTGAGGTTTGAAAGCGCAAATATGCGTTGAATGTCTCATTTGAAACTGTCGTTACCTCGTATTGGGCAGCAAATAAATCCCCAGTTCCAATACCAAATCAAACAAAAAATATTACCAAGTCCTGAATCAAGGCTGTAAACCTACTAGTCTCCCATAGGCAGACAGGAAGTCCTGAATCAAGGCTGTAAACCTACTAGTCTCCCATAGGCAGACAGGTTACCTCCCACATTAACTGTTGCCATAGATCTGTGAACTTAGTCAGCCAATATCCCTCTCATAAACCCTTGTTGACTAGTGTTCAAAACAAAGTCCACCATTTGTGTGGGTGGCAACAGGCGTCTTTAAATCAGCCAGCTTTAAATCGTGAAGTAGCCTACACAATTCCTGAAGCCCAGTCGGGATGCTTGGGTCGGTGGTGTTGTTGTGGCTCTTTATCCTCCTTCTATTCTTCTTCATCAGGGTCCGCCGACCTAAAAACTTCCCACCAGGACCCCGTCCCCTGCCCATCCTCGGCAATCTGCTACAGCTGGATCCTGGCAACCCCCTCAAAGACCTGGAAAGGGTAAAGTGGGCTATACTTTGTAGGCTAGAGTTAGACCAACTCTCGAGACCTGCTACGATAACGCTGCTGGAAATAACTTCTTTTTTTTGTGACGCTAATATTTTGGATATAGTTTTCTTCAGCGAACGCGTAATATAGGAGAACGGATTCCTATTCTGTAATAAATCCAAGTCACTCCATTTAGTATTTATGATGTTACGTTTCGTATAGTGTGTAGTATGGATGTCCATCACCCATTTCGTATGATATGTTACGAATTATAATTTGTATCATATGTTGTGAATTTGCAAAAAATAACAATATGTTATGATTTTGCTGGGCCCTCCCTGCGCGCAAGCGCCACGTCTACTTATATGGGCAGACAAAAAACTGTTCACACCCCTCTTGTTGGTGGAAAGGATTTTGCAGGTTTTAAGCTTATTTCCTGAAATTCTACACATTTGTCACAGGGTGCAAAGAAAATGTTGCCGTTTTAAAGCTACATTTCTTGCAATTCTATACAGTTTCCCATGTCTAATGTGTATTCATGTGATATTTGAGTGACAAAAAAATTACAACAAAATCTATGGGACTGTAACAACCTTCAAGAGTCAATTTAAAATCTGGACAAGGTTCTTAAAAATAAAACAAGTTTTGGAACCACTGCCTTAAGTAACCATCTGTCTTATGTAACCATACCAGAGGTAACATATCATACAAATTTGAGAGTCCAAGATCTACATTTACTATGTTACGTCTAGTCTATGAGACCAGTCTGACTGAATGGGTATTAAGTATGGCTAAAGTTTTAGGAAAACGGATACAATAGTTGATTCATGCCACAATTGGACAAAAACATGCTCAACAAGGTTGGAATGTCATAACACAATTTCAACAAAAGACAATGATTAATTAATTTGAAAATAAACATAATTAATAAGTGGCACAGCGGTGTAAGGCACTGCATCTCAGTGCAAGAGGTGTCACTGCAGTCCCTGATTCTAATCCAGGCTGCATCACATCCATTCTGATTGGGAGTCCCTTAGGGTGGCGCACAATTGGCCCAGTGTCACCCGGGTTTGGCTGGGGTAGGCCGTCATTGTAAATAAGAATTTGTTCTTAACTGACTTACCTAGTTGTCACGATCGTCTTCTTGAAAATGAGTGGACCAAGGCGCGCCGTGTGGAAAATACATCTTCTTTTATTTAGAAGAGAAAGAAAACACGAAACGAACACTATACATAAACTGAAACAAAACAACAAACGACCGTGAATCTACAAACGTTAGTGCACACACAAGCTACAAACGTTCAACATAGACAATTACCCACATAAACCTAGTGCCTATGGCTGTCTTAAATATGGCTCCCAATCAGAGATAATTAATGACATCTGTCTCTGATTGAGAACCATTCAGGCAACCATAGACACAGCTAGACACCTACACTAAACACAAACCCATCTACTCTACTTAACCTCCTAAACCATACAACCACCCTAGACAATACAAAAACACATACCTTCCCCATGTCACACCCTGACCTAACTAAAATAATAAAGGAAACAAAGAATACTAAGGCCAGGGCGTGACAGTACCCCCCCCCCCCCCCCCCCCCCCCCCCCAAAGATGCGGACTCCGGCCGCAGAACCTGAAACAGAAGGGGACGGTCCGGGGTGGCCCCCCATCATGGCGGCGGTTTGGGCGCGGGACGCGGCCCGCACTCCACCATTGTCAATACCCGCTTTGGTGGCGCCTCTGGAGCGGCGGCCCTTGTAGAAAGTCCCGGACTGAAGACCATCCCAGAGGGCGCCACCGGACGGATGGGTAGCTCGGGACTGAGGGGGGGTAGCTCCGGACTGAGGGACGGCAGCTCCGGACTGAGGGACGGCAGCTCCGGACTGAGGGACGGCAGCTCCGGGCTGGCTGACGGATCTGGCTGCTCATGGCTGGCTGACGGATCTGGCTGCTCATGGCTGGCTGACGGATCTGGCTGCTCATGGCTGGCTGACGGATCTGGCTGCTCATGGCTGGCTGACGGATCTGGCTGCTCATGGCTGGCTGACGGATCTGGCTGCTCATGGCTGGCTGACGGATCTGGCTGCTCATGGCTGGCTGACGGATCTGGCTGCTCATGGCTGGCTGACGGATCTGGCTGCTCATGGCTGACTGGCGGCTCTGGCTGCTCATGGCTGACTGGCGGCTCTGGCTGCTCATGGCTGACTGGCGGCTCTGGCAGATACTGGCTGACTGGCGGCTCTGGCAGATCCTGTCTGGCGGAAGGCTCTGGCTGATCCTGTCTGGCGGAAGGCTCTGGCTGATCCTGTCTGGCGGAAGGCTCTGGCTGATCCTGTCTGGCGGAAGGCTCTGGCTGCTCCTGTCTGGCGGAAGGCTCTGGCTGCACCTGTCTGGCGGAAGGCTCTGGCTGCTCCTGTCTGGCGGAAGGCTCTGGCTGCTCCTGTCTGGCGGAAGGCTCTGGCTGCTCCTGTCTGGCGGATATCATAAGGTGAATGCACCAATTTGTAAGTCGCTCTGGATAAGAGCGTCTGCTAAATGACTTAAATGTAAATGTAAATGTAAGGCTCTAGCGGCTCCTGTCTGGCGGAAGGCTCTTGCGGCTCCTGTCTGGCGGACGGCTCTGAAGGCTCATGGCAGACGGGCGGCTTTGCAGGCTCAGTACAGACGGGCGGCTTTGAAGGCTCAGCACAGACGGGCAGTTCATGCGGCGCTGGGCAGACGGGCAGTTCAGGCGCCGTTGGGCAGACGGGCAGTTCAGGCGCCGTTGGGCAGACGGGCAGTTCAGGCGCCGTTGGGCAGACGGGCAGTTCAGGCGCCGTTGGGCAGACGGGCAGTTCAGGCGCCGTTGGGCAGACGGGCAGTTCAGGCGCCGTTGGGCGGGCAGACGGGCAGTTCAGGCGCCGTTGGGCGGGCAGACGGGCAGTTCAGGTGCCGTTGGGCGGGCAGACGGGCAGTTCAGGCGCCGTTGGGCGGGCAGACGGGCAGTTCAGGCGCCGTTGGGCGGGCAGACGGGCAGTTCAGGCGCCGTTGGGCGGGCAGACGGGCAGTTCAGGCGCCGTTGGGCGGGCAGACGGGCAGTTCAGGCGCCGTTGGGCGGGCAGACGGGCAGTTCAGGCGCCGTTGGGCGGGCAGACGGGCAGTTCAGGCGCCGTTGGGCGGGCAGACGGGCAGTTCAGGCGCCGTTGGACAGACGGGCAGTTCAGGCGCCGTTGGGCAGACGGGCAGTTCAGGTGCCGTTGGGTGGGCAGACGGGCAGTTCAGGCACCGCTGGGCAGACGGCAGACGGGCAGTTCAGGCACCGCTGGGCAGACGGCAGACGGGCAGTTCAGGCACCGCTGGGCAGACGGCAGACGGGCAGTTCAGGCACCGCTGGGCAGACGGCAGACGGGCAGTTCAGGCACCGCTGGGCAGACGGCAGACGGGCAGTTCAGGCACCGCTGGGCAGACGGCAGACTCTGGCCGGCTGAGACGCACTGTAGGCCTGGTGCGTGGTGCCGGAACTGGAGGTACCGGGCTACGGACACGCACCATCAGGCTAGTGCGGGGAACAACAACAGGGCACACTGGACTCTCAAGGCGTACTATAGGCCTGGTGCGTGGTACCGGCACTGGTGGTACCGGGCTGAGGGCACGCACATCAGGGCGAGTACGGGGAGAAGGAACAGTGCATACTGGACCCTGGAGACGCACATTTGGCCTAGTGCGTGGTGCCGGCACTGGTGGTACCGGACTGGGAACACGCATCTCAGGGCTAGTGCAGGGAGCAGCAACAGGACGCACAGGACTCTGGGGACACACAGGAGGCTTGGTGCGTGGTGTAGGCACTGGTGGTAAAGGCCTGGAGACACGCACCATAGGGCTAGTGCGTGGAGGAGGAACAGGGCTCTGGAGACACACTGGAAGCCTGGTGCGTGGTGTAGGCACTGGTGGTACTGGGTTGAGGTGGGGAGGTGGCGCCCGAAATACCGGACCGTGCAGGCGTACTGGCTCCCTTGAGCACGAGCCTGTCCAACCTTACCTGGTTGTATGCTCCCCATCGCTGACCAGTGCGGGGAGGTGGAATAACCCGCACCGGGCTATGTAGGTGAACCGGGGACACCATGCGTAAGGCTGGTGCCATGTAAGCCGGCCCGAGGAGACGCACTGGTGGCCAGATGCGTTGGGCCGGCTTCATGACATCCGGCTCAACGCTCAATCTAGCCCGGCCGATATGTGGAGCTGGAATGTACCGAACCGGGCTATGCGGCGTACAGGAGACACCATGCGCTCTACTGCGTAACACGGTGTCTGCCCGTACTCTCGCTCTCCACGGTAAGTACAGGGAGTAGGCGCAGGTCTCCTACCTGACTTCGCCACACTCCTTTTAAGGCCCCCCCCCAATAAATTTTTGGGGCTGACTCACAGGCTTCCTACCGTGTCTTCGTGCTGCCTCCATTCACCGGTATCCCTCCTCGCACTGCGCCAGAGAATCCCAGGCGGGCTCCGGCACGCGCCCTGGGTCGATCGCCCACCTGTCGATCTCCTCCCACGTAGTGTAGCCCAGATCCTGATCCCTTTGCCATAAATCCTGTGTGGGTTGCTCCTGTTGCCGCTTGACACGCCGCTTGATCCGATTCAGGTGGATAATTCTGTCACATCGTCTTCTTGAAAATGAGTGGACCAAGGCACGGCGTGTGGAAAAGACATCTTATTTTATTTAGAAGAGAAAGAAAACACGAAACAAACACTATACATAAACTGAAACAAAACAACAAACGACCGTGAAGCTACAAACGTTCAACATAGACAATTACCCAAACCTAGTGCCTATGGCTGTCTTAAATATGGCTCCCAATCAGAGACAATTAATGACATCTGTCTCTGATTGAGAACCATTCAGGCAACCATAGACACAGCTAGACACCTACACTAAACACAAACCCATCTACTCTACTTAACCCCCTAAACCATACAACCACCCTAGACAATACAAAAACACATACCTTCCCCATGTCACACCCTGACCTAACTAAAATAATAAAGGAAACAAAGAATACTAAGGCCAGGGCGTGACACTAGTAAAATAATGAGTGAAAATTGTGGATAAAAACCATGCTTTCTGTTTTTTCTAAACCGTAACATTCTATGGGATTTATAAACAAGGAAAAAATATTGAATTTTAAAAAAGGGAAAAACTTTATTATCCTGTGTAGAAATTGTGTAATTACACACTAACAACACTGTATAGATATGTTCTGAATAAGGTTGAGCTATTTTGTTATTACACATAAGAAAGAAAACCAGGGACTCAATGTTTAATATCAGAGTGCTACACAACTTGTAAAGGGACAAATAATAGTAGTCAGCCAAGAGTTACTCTAAAACGCAAGACTGAAAGCTTATCCATCAACCCTTGTGTGCTTGAATAACATTTCAAAAGAAAAGTTCCACATTATATTCTCACAATAAATACTCCCCGTCCCTCTCCTTCTGTGCTTCAGCTGAAGAGGCGCTATGGTAACGTGTTCAGTCTGTACATCGGCTCACGGCCTGCAGTGGTTCTGAATGGCCTGGAGGTGGTTCGTGAGGCACTGGTGACACGCGCAGCGGAATATGCTGGACGACCAACCCACATGATGGTCAGCCACCTCTTCAAAGGCAAAGGTAGAACTTTCTTGACCTCTTTTATACTATGTATTATAATAAGGGCACTATGTATGTGTCACCGGCGGTATCTGAGCCCTGGTCTCACACAGGAGAAACCAACGTCTTAAGAATTAGCCCAATAGGAAATCACCCCTTGGGCTGAGGGTGACACTGATTTTAAAGTAGCAGGCATGAGACCGTGAGTCCGACCCACTTACGCTCCGTGTGTGTTTGTATGTGTGTGTGCCGATCAGGGATCGTCATGGCCAATTATGGCTCCAGCTGGAGGGCCCACCGGCGCTTTGCTCTGACCACGCTGAGAAACTTTGGTCTGGGCAAACGCTCCATGGAAGAGCGCATCCTGGAGGAGGTGTCCCACATCTGCACTGAGCTGGAGAGCAGTGCTGGTGCAGTCTCACACACACAACATCCTAGTAATCACAGTCATCACTGTGCATATTCATGTCATTATCAGCGCTTAGTATCCACCCCAAAGCTCCTCCAAATACTGTATCAAACCATTACACTATTAACCCCTTGTTGTTGTAACAAACTTCCATAAACCACACAAACTTCACAGAAATAAGATACTCTCAGTAATACTCCCAGTATGACGATATTTACTATGCTTGTTTTAACATTAGGTATAAAGACTGTGGGGATTGTTACTTTATCTATCCTGTCAGTGTGTTCAATTCAGTAGCTCTGTGATCGTTGTTCTTACCTTGTCCGTGTGTATTGCCTCGTGTGGTGATCGTTGCTGTGCCCTGGTAGGCGGGTCGATGGATCCTCAGCACCTGTTCCATCTGGCTGCGTCTAACATCATCTGCTCACTGATTTTTGGAGAGAGGTTTGAATATGACGACCCGGTCATCCTCACCCTCATCCAGAGGTTAGAGGAGTTTACCAAGGAAGCTGTCGGACCTTGGGCCATGGTACAGTCTAAGCCCTGTACCACTCCATGCTTACTAAAAAAGGGTTCCAAAGTGGTTATTCGGCTGTCCCCAGGTAGAACCCATTTGGGTTCAGGGTAGAACCTTCTGTGGAAAGGGTTCTACACTGAACCCAAAAGTGTTCTTCAAAGGGGTTCTTCAAAGTGTTCTCCGATGAGGACAGCCAAATACTCCTTTTAGATTCTAGATGGAAGTTACATGATCATCACTGACCACTCTGTGCTAGACATGACACACTGATCCACATTCCCCTTTGTTTTATCTCCATTTCCTCCCATCTACCTTTGTAGCTCTATGAAATCATACCGGTCTTGAGGCCCCTCCCTTTGCCCTTCAGGAACGTTTTCCACAAATTTGATCAAATGAAAGAACATATCAAGAAGGTTGTGACCAAGCACAAAAGTTCAAGGGTCGCAGGAGAGCCCAGAGACCTCCTTGACTGCTACCTGGACCAGATTGACAAGGTAGGAGAACAATAGAAGTATGGTTGTAGAAGTAAAATAAAGATGTAACGATCTTCGTCTTCATCGGATGAGGAGTAGGAAGGATCGGACCAAAATGCAGTGCTGTAAGTGTCCATGATAATTTATTAAATCAGAACACGAAAAATACAAAATAACAAAGTGAATGAAAGAAATGAAAATCGAAACAGTTCTGTATGGTGAAAACACAGACACAGAAAACAACCACCACAAACAAAAGTGGGAAAACAAGCTACCTAAGTACGGTTCTCAATCAGAGACAACGATTGACAGCTGCCTCTGATTGGGAACCATACCAGGCCTAAACATAGAAATACAACACCCAGACATACAACATAGAATACCCACCCACATCACACCCTGACCAAACAAATAATAGAAACATACAAAGCAATCTACGGTCAGGGCGTGACAAAAGAAGATAAGATATCAAGTAAGTAGCCTTGTACAAGTAAGCCTGAATGGTCCATAGGGCAGGAGCCTATCTCCTGTTTCTGTAATATTAAGAAGCTTGATGTAGAAGTACCTGGATAGGACACTAATCTGTCGCAGGACTTTACCCTGAATCCATTTGCCAATCAGAGAGGCATCGGGTCCCATTTTAGAGTCTTTGGAATGACTTCTTTGAACGGGGCAAACATTTTCATTGGGCTGGTAGAAGAGGAGGAAGTACTTTACAGGATGGAGCAGGGTGGAATGCAGAATTTAATGTCGATGCCTTTGGTGTCTGTGTGTTTGTGTGCGTTTCAGACAGCTGATGGAGGCTCCACATTTAATGACACTCAAATGGTGTCTCTACTACTTGACCTGTTCCTTGCTGGGACAGACACGACTTCCAACACCCTCCGCTCTGCCATGCTATACCTGATGACCAACCAGCATGTACAGGGTGAGGAAATATACACACAACACACACACATGGGCAGACATTTCATTCAATTCGATGGCGCTTGTAGACAATGGTTCCGCATTCACGGTAAACGATGCATATGTCGGCTAAATAGGAAATGAGCTTTAAATATTAAACATTCTACAAAACTTGATCGGATTGAAACCCGGCCAACGAGTGTGTGTTTGTCCCAGATCGCTGTCACCGAGAGATCGCCGAGGTTCTTGAGGGACGTGCAGACGCTTCGTTTGAGGACAGACATGCCATGCCGTATGTTCAAGCCACGATCCATGAGGCACAGCGCATGAGCGACACCGTTCCTCTTAGCGTGTTCCATACTACCTGCAGCGACACACAAGTACACAGCTACCAGCTGCCCCAGGTGAGCATTACCATGACGACTGATATGCTGCCTGTTGTTGACCTTAGAGCTATAAAGGTCTCCTGGGCTACAGTGAGTGATTTCATGATTGGTGCTATCTCAGTCTTTAGTGTACCTCTTC
Organism: Salvelinus fontinalis; assembly: GCF_029448725.1. NCBI lineage: Eukaryota > Metazoa > Chordata > Actinopteri > Salmoniformes > Salmonidae > Salvelinus > Salvelinus fontinalis. Next base: position 24,316,391 of record NC_074704.1, on the reverse strand, counting down.
ACCTCTCCTTCTCCTTCTCCTTCTCCTTCTCACCCTTAATCCCTCTCTCCCTCATCTGTTCCAGGGCACAACGGTGATTCCTAACCTGTCTTCAGTGCTGCATGAAGAGGGCCAGTGGAAATTCCCTCACGAGTTCAACCCTGAGAACTTCCTCAACGAGGTCGGAGAGTTTGTGAAACCAGAAGCCTTTCTTCCATTCTCTGCAGGTGCCTTTTTGTAAAAGTGTCAATATCTATGACTTATAAATGATACTAAGACAGGAGAATATGTTGACATAAAATGCCAGGCTGCATGCATATGAAGGTATGAGTGAAATGTTGTTCTCATTGATAGCCGTGTGTGTGTTCCCTAGGATCTCGTGTGTGTCTGGGGGAGGGGTTAGCACGTATGGAGCTCTTCCTGGTTCTAGTGACATTGCTTCGGAGTTACCGATTCGTCTGGCCTGAGGATGGAGGTGTCCCAGATTTCAGTCTCATCTTTGGTGGGACACAGTCTCCAAAGCCCTACCGCCTTGGAGTGCGCCTGAGGAGCAGCGAGGAGCTACCCACAGTCTCCACAAGAGAACCCTAGTTCTGTCAGACATCTATAGATCTTATTCTGTAATAATTCAACTTCATTTTAGTAAGTCATCAGATGAGTTGTTTTTCAACAATGTGTAACCCACCATTCAATGCCTTATCTGTGTCAGCTTCTGTAAGGATCAGATATTGGAATGATCATTCACAAACTAGATCTTTCAGTATGCTTGCATGTATTTTGTAATCCATACCATTGTTAAAACTATTGGTTTTGTGTTTATGTTAATTACAACGAAATGTATTTTCTTATCAAGTTTTCTTAAGTAAAATAATCATTACTAAAACCATGTGATTTGGATTAAAAATGTGGACCTCTGATTTTATGTCCTCCCATCCCCTTACCTGCATCTGTAACTCTTGTGTTTCAGGTCGAATCTCCAGAACCCCCCCAAAAATATTGATGAAGTTCTATATGAGCTGCAATGCTTAACCTAGTATTGCAGACGAACGTTTCGTGCAGATAGCAAATTCCGTCTGTAGCAGATGCACCACCCCCGAATTCAATACTCAACTTGTCTGCAGTAGAATACGGCAACAGGCCAGCAGCATGAACCTCCTTTCACAGCCTGCGCAAAAAACGAAGCAGTGCTCATGACTTTCAAGCGACTTTTTTCAAATCATCCTTACATGCTGACCAGACCGGACACGTCGCGTGCGCGAGCGTCACAAAATAAATGTAGAAATCCATGTTATTCAATTATTGCACCCACACTGCTCGCGCTGCCAACGAGTGTCTGCGATGCTAAGGGCTAAAATAGAAGTCGTTCCTATTTCTGACGCAGATCGCGCTGAAAGTCATCTCCTCACTGGTTTATAGAAGCAGGTACCCACGTGCCATCTCCTCAATGGTTATACAATGAAAGTTTAGATGGATCACCATACAAGTTCAAAGATGAAAAAGCCTGGAAGGAGGAGAGATGACTAGAAACAATTCGGTTGGCCGTTTTATGTGTGGCATAATTGTCGGAGTAGAGGTCCTTGTGCATTTCAGGTAAAATAACAACTCAATGTTTATATCCCAGGACAAATTAGCTAGCAACAGCAAGCTAGCTAAATAGGACAAATTAACGTTAGTTAGCAAGTGCAAGCTAGCTAGCTAAATTATCATACATGTTTAATGCTTTTCGACCTGTCCCCAAATTAATGACATAGGCTCAGAGTTTGTTTTGATATTTTAACCTGCGTGTCGTGATCGTGTTTGGTGTGGGGGGGCAAAATAAATGTATGCACGATAGCGCACGATGGCGCACGCACGCAGCCGGTTTGGGTTCCGTATTAGAGTGGCATCATGCAGCGTTACAATGTATTAAACATCAAAACATATAGCCCAACGTTTGTAGAGCAACTAAAGTTACATTAATAACTCTAAGCATATAGGAGAACCTATTTCGTTGTTAACCGCTCAACATAGAATAGCCGTATGTGCGCACCCTCAATGTTTGGAGAAAATATAATTTTTCATTTTATTCAGCTTTGTTCAATTGTATTCTTCATAATATAAAATAATGCCACGGAATTCTGAACAAATCTTGTCTGCTAAATGAACTAGTGTAGACCACAGCCATATGGCATTGCCAGATCAGGACCTAACATATGGACAACTCAGACAACGCTATTCTGTTCTTCTGAAATAATCTACATTTTCTTCATATGATTTGTCTCTTTAGACCTGTCTAAAATAAATACTGGATTTATTGTAAAGGTGTAGGCTATATTACATAGATTTGTTCAACTTTTTAAAATGTAGATGTTCCAAAGGTCTGCATCAGTGGCTTGTAGTCTGAGTGTGGAAGCCAGAAGATGCTAAATGTTTTTATGTTAATTAACAGTTAACGTTCAATTACCGTGAGACCGACAATTATTTGCTTGACAATCACCGGCTGATGAAATTTCATGACCACCACAGCCCGATAAGAGATCAAAACAGTTGAACTGTAGAGCCCTGACAGATGAGCTGCTAATCAACACTAAATAGCTATGTTGTGCAAATATGGGTCAATTAATAAATATTGATCAATCAATGAACTGTTACAGAATATTGTAGTCTAATCCACACACACCATTATTCTTACCTGATGACATCGAATCTCAATCTCCCTTTTCCTCCTCTTCAACTCTTTCTCTCGCAGTTCCGCAAAATTATTACCACAGAATTGCTCTCCAAGGACAGTGTTTTTGACGGTGACAACCTGCTGACGTCCTGCTGCTTCAGAGGACCGAAAAGACTGGAAAGAGAACACTATTTCTTTACCATATACAGTTGAAGTCGGAAGTTTACATACACTTAGGTTGGAGTCATTAAGACTAGTTTTTCAACCACTCCACAAACTTCTTGTTAACAAACTATAGTTTTTGCAAGTCGGTTAGGACATCTACTTTGTGCAGGACACAAGTAATTCTTTCCAACAATTGTTTACAGACACTGTTTCACTTCTTGTCAATAGGGGGGCGCAGTTTTCACTTTGGAAAAAATCATGCCCAAATGAAACGGCCTCGTACTCTTTTGTAGATCATACAATATGCATATTATTATTACTATTGGATCGAAAACACTCAGAAGTTTCTAAAACTGTTTGAATTATGTCTGTGTAAAACAGAACTCATTTTGCAGCAAACTTCCATGCAGGAAGTGAAGAATCTGAAAATGAGGCTCTGTTTCAGGGCCTGCCTATTCAATTGCCTTATATTTATCGATATGCATGCACTTCATACGCCTTCCACTAGATGTCAACAGGCAGTGGAAGGTGGAATGGGGTGTCTAGCTTGATCTGAGGTCGAACAAGAGCTTTCGGAGTGGCAGGTCAGGAATTTCCTTTATCTACCAAGGCGCGCGAAGTACCTCGATATTGTCTTCTGATAAGCGTTCGGTTATCTCCGGCTCTGATTTTATTTGATACATGTGATAATAACATCGTAAAGTAGGTTTTTTCAACCGAGTTTTATCAGATTATTCAACATTTATTGGGACTTTTGGAGTTTTCCATTCTTTGCGTCGAGAGAAAATGGGAACGTTATCAACATTGGCTAGCATTGTGGCGCGAATTCGACAGAAGAAAAGGGAATTCTAAAACCAAACAACGATTTATTCTGGACCAAGGACTACTTGTACACGATTCTGATGGAAGCTCGGCAAAAGTAAGAACAATTTATGATGTTATTTTGTATTTCTGTGGAAAATGTTGATTCCTATTCTCCGCCGTTTTGGCGAGCGCTGTCTCGCAATAACGCAAGCTGTTTGTTATGGTAAAGTTATTTTAAAAAATCTAACACAGCGGTTGCATGTTAATGACATTGAGAAGTACACCACATCAGTCACTGGCTTTATCAATAAGTGCATCGAGGACGTCGTCCCCACAGTGACTGTACGTACATACCCCAACCAGAAGCCATGGATTACAGGCAACATTCACACTGATTGAATCATACTACACCGGCTCCGACACTGGTCTTATGTGGCAGGGCCCAGTGACACGAGACTATCAGACAAGCTAAATCACTTCTATGTGAGGCAAGCAACACTGAGGCATGCATGAGAGCATCAGCTGTTCTGGACGACTGTGTGATCACGCTCTCCGTAGCCGACGTGAGTAAGACCTTTAAAACAGGTGAACATACACAAGGCTGCGGGGCCAGACGGATTACCAGAACGTGTGCTCCGGGCATGTGCTGACCAACTGGGAGGTGTCTTCACTGACATTTTCAACATGTCCCTGATTGAGTTTGTAATACCAACATGTTTCAAGCAGACCACTATAGTCCCTGTGCCCAAGAACACAAAGGCAACCTGCCTAAATGACTACAGACCCGTAGCACTCACGTCCGTAGCCATGAAGTGCTTTGAAAGGTTGGTCATGGCTCACATCAACACCATTATCCCAGAAACCCTAGACCCACTCCAATTTGCATACCGCCCAAACAGATCCACAGATGATGCTATCCCTCAACGTAACCAAGACTAAGGAGATGATTGTGGACTACAGGAAAAGGAGGACCGAGCACGCCCACATTGTCATCGACGGGGCTGTAGTGGAGCAGGAGGAGAGCTTCATGTTCCTTGGTGTCCACATCAACAACAAACTAGAATGGTCCAAACACACCAAGACATGTCGTGAAGAGGGCACGACAAAGCCTATTCCCCCTCAGGAAACTAGAAAGATTTGGCATGGGTCTTGAGATCCTCAAAAGGTTCTACAGCTGCAACATTGAGAGCATCCTGGCTGGTTGCATCACTGCCTGGTACGGCAATTGCTCGGACTCTGACCGCAAGGCACTACAGAGGGTAGTGCGTACGGCCCAGTACTGGGGCTAAGCTGCCTGCCATCCAGGACCTCTACAGCAGGCGGTGTCAGAGGAAGGCCCTAAAATTGTCAAAGACCCCAGCCACCCCAGTCATAGACTGTTCTCTCTACTACCGCATGGCAAGCAGTACCGGAGTGCCAAGTCAAGGACAAAAAGGCTTCTCAACATTTTTTACCCCCAAGCCATAAGACTCCTGAACAAGTAATCAAATGGCTACCTGCACTATTTCCATTGTGTGCCCCCCCACCCCCCCCCAAAACCCTCTTTTTACACTGCTGCTACTCTCTGTTAATCATATATGCATAGTAACTTTAACTATACATTCATGTACATACTACCTCAATTGGGCTGACCAACCAGTGCTCCCGCACGTTGGTAAACCGGGCTATCTGCAATGTGTCCTGTCACCCACCACCCACCAACCCCTATTTTATGCTACTGCTACTCTGTTCATCATATATGCATAGTCACTTTAACCATATCTACATGTACATACTACCTCAATCAGCCTGACTAACCGGTGTCTGTATGTAGCCTCGCTACTTTTATAGCCTCGCTACTGTATATAGCCTGTCTTTTTACTGTTGTTTTATTTCTTTACTTACCTATTGTTCACCTAACACCTTTTCTGCACTATTGGTTAGAGCCTGTAAGTAAGCATTTCACTGTAAGGTCTACACCTGTTGTATTCGGCGCACGTGACAAATAAACTTTAATTTGTCTCAAGGCTTAAACATCCTTCTTTAACCTGTCTCCTCCCCTTCAACGATACTGTTTGAAGTAGACTTAACAGGTGATATCAATAAGGGATCATAGCTTTCACCTGGATTCACCTGGTCAGTCTATGTCATGTTTTGTACACTCGGTGTATAATAGAATTGTGGGTATATTTGTGGACAAAATTCTTACTCAACCAAGTGGTTAACTGACATACACTGCTCAAAAAAATAAAGGGAACACTTAAACAACACAATGTAACTCCAAGTCAATCACACTTCTGTGAAATCAAACTGTCCACTTAGGAAGCAACACTGATTGACAATACATTTCACATGCTGTTGTGCAAATGGAATAGACAAAAGGTGGAAATTATAGGCAATTAGCAAGACACCCCCCAAAACAGTAGTGATTCTGCAGGTGGTGACCACAGACCACTTCTCAGTTCCTATGCTTCCTGGCTGATGTTTTGATCACTTTTGAATGCTGGCGGTGCTCTCACTCTAGTGGTAGCATGAGACGGAGTCTACAACCCACACAAGTGGCTCAGGTAGTGCAGTTCATCCAGGATGGCACATCAATGCGAACTGTGGCAACAAGGTTTGCTGTGTCTGTCAGCGTAGTGTCCAGAGCATGCAGGCGCTACCAGGAGATAGGCCAGTACATCAGGAGACGTGGAGGAGGCCGAAGGAGGGCAACAACCCAGCAGCAGGACCGGTACCTACGCCTTAGTGCAAGGAGGTGCACTGCCAGAGCCCTGCAAAATAACCTCCAGCAGGCCACAAATGTGCATGTGTCAGCATATGGTCTCACAAGGTGTCTGAGGATCTCATCTCGGTACCTAATGGCAGTCAGGCTACCTCTGGCGAGCACATGGAGGGCTGTGTGGCCCCACAAAGAAATGCCACCCCACACCATGACTGATCCATCACCAAACCGGTCATGCTGGAGGATGTTGCAGTCAGCAGAACGTTCTCCACGGCGTCTCCAGACTCTGTCACGTCTGTCACATGTGCTCATGTGTTCAGTGTGAACCTGCTTTCATCTGTGAAGAGCACAGGGCGCCAGTGACGAATTTGCCAATCTTGGTGTTCTCTGGCAAATGCAAAACGTCCTGCACGGTGTTGGGCTGTAAGCACAACCCCCACCTGTGGACGTCGGGCCCTCATACCACCCTCATGGAGTCTGTTTCTGACCGTTTGAGCAGACACATGCACATTTGTGACCTGCTGGAGGTTATTTTGCAGGGCGCTGGCAGTGCACCTCCTTGCACAAAGGCGGAGGTACCGGTCCTGCTGCTGGGTTGTTGCCCTCCTACGGCCTCCTCCACGTCTCCTGATGTACTGGCCTGTCTCCTGGTAGCGCCTGCATGCTCTGGACACTACGCTGACAGACACAGCAAACCTTTTTGCCACAGTTCGCATTGATGTGCCGTTCTGGATGAACTGCACTACCTGAGCCACTTGTGTGGGTTGTAGACTCTGTCTCATGCTACCACTAGAGTGAGAGCACCGCCAGCATTCAAAAGTGACCAAAACATCAGCCAGGAAGCATAGGAACTGAGAAGTGGTCTGTGGTCACCACCTGCAGAATCACTCCTGTTTTGGGGGGTGTCTTGCTAATTGCCTATAATTTCCACCTTTTGTCTATTCCATTTGCACAACAGCATGTGAAATGTATTGTCAATCAGTGTTGCTTCCTAAGTGGACAGTTTGATTTCACAGAAGTGTGATTGACTTGGAGTTACATTGTGTTGTTTAAGTGTTCCCTTTATTTTTTTGAGCAGTGTATTTTAAAGCACCCACCATCACTGATACATCCATTACACAACCTTCAGTGTGGATGGAGGAAATAAGAAATTAGGAGGGAAGAAATGGGGGAGGGGCGGCAGAAAGACAATTGGCACAGACTGCATGATGATGCTGTCTATGACGAAAGAGGGGGATGGGAGCAGATGACAGGTCCCTCCAGCACGTGGTCTAAGGTACAGTCAGTGCACCTCTCCCTCACTCCCTCCCACCTCTCTCTCACGCTCTCTTTTTCTCGATCCATCTGTACCCTCCCTCCATCCTCTTCAAATACATCACAGCCTCCTGCCTGGCCCTCGGCCACTGAAACGCTCCGAGCCACGGTCATGTGACATCAGCCTCCAACCACTCTCCAAGGAGCACTGGCAAAAAGAGGGGAGTGTCTCTTTTCCCCGTCTCCTCCCTCCTTTGTCTCCCTCCCTCTCACTGAGTCAGACAGCAGGGTTGTGTGTCTGAAGCAAAGGCTCCATGGAGGGGAGATATCGTCTCTACCAGCGATACATTGCCTGAGAGAGACAGAAGAAAAAAGGATTCCCTTCTTTCTCTCCCTCGTTGAGGAACAGAGGATGAATGGAGAAGCGATGGACATGCCCCTGGAGTCATCATCCCCGGTGGTGGAGCAAGGCACCGTCGGGGGGGTGTCAGTGGCACCAGAACCGGCATCCACAGCAGCCGGTAACGGCTCCCTGCCTCCTCCGCCCACCATGGCCCCGGCCATCCCGCCCTACGTCAAGCTTGGCCTCACCGTGGCCTATACTGTCTTCTACTCTCTCCTCTTTGCCTTCATCTATGCCCAGCTGTGGCTGGTGCTCCGATACCGCCACAAGCGCTTCAGCTACCAGACGGCATTCCTCTTCCTGTGTCTGCTGTGGGCCGCGTTGCGCGCCCTCCTCTTCTCCTTCTACTTCCGCGACTGCGTCACGGCCAATGCGCTGGGTCCCTTCGCCTTCTGGCTGCTCTACTGCTTCCCCGTCTGCCTGCAGTTCTTCACGCTGAGCCTCATGAACCTCTACTGCGCCCAGGTGAGGATGGGCTCCCAGGGGCCACATTGAGGGAATGGGGGGTCTCAGGGGGCCACAAGGGCCATATTGAGGCCATTTTGAGGGTCCATTGGGGTCCAAAATGTGGATTACAGTTGGATGCTATATGCTGTTTTTTTTTATACACAATCTGCCCTTTCTTTCAGTCTCAGTGTCTAGGTAGTAGTTCACAGTATTAATATGATTATACATTGATGTGTGAGTGTTGTGTGTACAGAATAGCTGTGGACTGGTATTTCTGATTTTGCTGAAATGGTGGCATCCCCAATAGGGGGGGATATACAATCCTATAGGGAAAGCTCCCCTAGAAGAGGTAAGTGGTGAGAGGGGCGTGAAGGCAGTGGGGAGGAGGGGGCAGCTCAAGAAAAAGGAGGGTAAAGGTATGAAGGCCCGACCCTCATACCACCCTCATGGAGTCTGTTTCTGACCGTTTGAGCAGACACATGCACATTTGTGGCATGCTGGAGGTAATTTTGCAGGGCTCTGGCAGTGCACCTCCTTGCACAAAGGCGGAGGTAGCGGTCCTGCTGCTGGGTTGTTGCCCTCCTACGGCCTCCTCCACGTCTCCTGATGTACTGGCCTGTCTCCTGGTAGCGCCTCCATGCTCTGGACACTACGCTGACAGACACAGCAAACCTTTTTGCCACAGTTCGCATTGATGTGCCATCCTGGAAGAACTGCACTACCTGAGCCACTTGTGTGGGTTGTAGACTCCGTCTCATGCTACCACTAGAGTGAAAGCACCGCCAGCATTCAAAAGTGACCAAAACATCAGCCAGGAAGCATAGGAACTGAGAAGTGGTCTGTGGTCACCACCTGCAGAACCATTCCTTTATTGGGGGTGTCTTGCTAATTGCCTATAATTTCCACCTTTTGTCTATTCCATTTGCATAACAGCATGTGAAATTTATTGTCAATCAGTGTTGCTTCCTAAGTGGACAGTTTGATTTCACAGAAGTGTGATTGACTTGGAGTTACATTGTGTTGTTTAAGTGTTCCCTTTATTTTTTGAGCAGTGTATATATATATATATATATATATATATATATATATATATATATATATATATATATATATATATATATATATATATATATATATATACTCCCATATATATATCCATCTGTTCGTCACAAATTCCTTTAAAAAAAAGGTAGGGACGTTAATGAGAGAACCAGTCAGTATCTGGTGTGTCCACCATTTACCTCATGCAGTGCGACACATCTCCTTTGCATAGAGTTGATCAGGCTATTGATTGTGGCCTGTGGATATTGTCCCACTCCTCTTCAATGGCTGTGCAAAGTTGCTGGATATTGACGGGAACTGGAAACGCTGTCGTACACGTCAATCCAGAGCATCCCAAACATGCTCAATGGGTGACATGTCTGTTGAGTATGCAGGCCATAATCCAGGGACATTTTCAGCTTCCAGGAATTGTGTGCAGATCCTTGCGACATGGGGCCGTCCATGGATTATCATGCTGAAACAGGGGGGGATCGTGGCGGATGAATGGCACAACAATGGGCCTCATGATCTCGTCACGGTATCTCTGTGCATTCAAATTGCCATTGATAAAATGCAATTGTGTTCGTTGTTTGTAGCTTATGCCTGCCCATACCATAACCCCACTGCCACCATGGGGCACTCTGTTCACAACTTTGACATCAGAAAACCATTCGCCCACAAGACGTCTGCCATCTGCCCGGTACAGTTGAAACCGGGATTCATCCATGAAGAGCACACGTATCCAGCGTGCCAGTGGCCATCGAATTTGCCCACTGCCGAACTGAAGTCAGGTCAAGACCAAAACTGTGGGTTTCCATAACCGAAGAATTTCTGCAGAAACCGTCTCAGGGAAGCTCATCTGCGTGCTCGTCGTCATCACTGGGGTGGTGATGTCTACGAGCACGCAGATGAGCTTACCTGAGATGGTATCTGACAGTTTGTGCAGAAATTCTTCAGTTATGCAAACCCACAGTTTCATCAGCTGTCCAGGTTGCTCTTTTGAGACCATCCCGCAACTGAAGAAGGTCCTGGGCTGCCGTAGTTACACGTGGTCTGCGGTTGTGAGGCCGATTGGATGTACGGACAAATTCTCTAAAACGACATTGGAGGCGGCTTATGGTAGATAAGTTATTATTCAATTATCTGGCAACAGCTCTGGTGGACATTCCTACAGTCAGCATGCCAACTGCACACTGTGTTGTTTGACAAAACAGCATATTTTAGAGGGATCTTTTTATTGTCCCCCGCACAAGGTGCACCTGTGTAATTAAGATGCTGTTCAATCAGCTTCTTGATATGCCACACCTGTCAGGTGCATGGATTATCTTGGCAAAGGAGAAATGCTTACTAACATGGAAGTAAGCAAATTTGTCTACAGAATTTGAGAGAGAAATGCTTTTTGTGCTAAAGATTTCTGGTATATTTTATTTCAGCTCATGAAACATGGGACCAGCACTTTAGATGTTGCGTTTATATTTTTGTTCAGTATAGATGATGAATCATTATCAGAGGCACGTAATTCAATTGTAAGAGACTTAGAGGACCTAGCGTTTTCTAAATGATTTTATATAGATTTCAGTTGTTCAGCAGTTGTCACAAAGTGCTTGACAGTTACCCGGCTTAGACCCCAAAGAGCAAGCAAAGCAGAAGCGAAAGCACAGGGCAGGAACAACTCTCTAGAAGGAGGAAGGAAACCTAAAGAGGAACGCGGCTCAAAAGGGGTGGCCCACAATAGAGACTTGCACAGCCTCCGTCTGCAGACGCCAGCAATCACACACTTGCAATGCTACATCTATTGCCAGCATTTGTCTCCCTTCACACATTGCTATTAAAAGATAATACAGTAGGGCCTCGCTTGTCTACTGTTGGCATCACGTCATGGGTTTAACTGATAAGAGGTCAGTCTACATAGCGAAAAAGGCGTCCAATTTGTTTGTATTTCTTCGGGATCCCTTCAAATGTATCTGATCTGGAGACAGAATTAATTCATTAACTGGTTCTTCAGCTGAGTGGCCACATTGTTGATTGTTTGTTGTTTTCTTGGGGGGAAATGTCCAAAGTGTAACTTGCTTTCTGATGTCACCCAAAACAGGTTTACTTCAAGGCAAAGTCCAAGTATACCCCAGAGCTCCTTAAATACAAGTAAGTAGACTGAGTTTACCCCTCTCTTCAGGTCCATATACAGGATCCTTACATATTTCAAAGGCTGTAACTAGGGCCCAGAGATTTCCATATCTTTCCTTCCACAGGCTCCCCCTCTATCTGGTCTTCTTGGCGGTCAGCTTTCTCTTCCTGGTGGTCAACCTGGCCTGTGCCCTGCTTGTTAAGATGACCGCCACCGAGGTCAAGACCATTGTCCTGGTCAGAGTCACCATCAACGATACGCTCTTCGTGCTCTGTGCCATCTCGCTGTCCGTCTGCCTTTACAAGGTGGCTAAGATGTCCCTGGCCAGCATATACCTCGAGTCCAAGGTAGGACCTCAGAACTTGAGAATAAGGGGCTGTATGTGTCAAGCATCTCAGAGTAGGATTGCTGATCGAGGATCAGGTCTTGGCTGTCCTTGCGATCCTAAATCAGCACTCCTTCTCTGAGACACTTGATACATACAGCCCCAGACTTCCATTAAGATTGGCTAAGTCTGCTTCATGCTTTTCTGAAAGTAGGACACAAAGAATAAAAACAGTTCAGGCCAACTTAAAAAACAGTTCAAGTTTTCTATTTTATTTAATGTCTTTGTATATATTTTGGAGGTGGGAAAATGTGTGAACTCGGTAGCACTAAACGGTGACCCCTCGTAAAAACTAATGCTGATTGGTATCACGTTTCAGGGAAGACCCAGATGCAGACAGTGTCGAAGTAACAAAAGTTTATTACTAGAACAGAGGGCAGGCAAAAGGACAGGTCAAGGGCAGGCAGAGGTCGGTATTCCAGATCGGAGTGCAAACGGTACAGAATGGCAGGCAGTCTCAGGGTCAGGCAGAGGTCAATAATCCAGTGAGATGTGACAAGGTACAGAACTGCAGGCAGGCTCAGGGTCAGGCAGAGGTCAATAATCCAGTGAGATGTGACAAGGTACAGAACTGCAGGCAGGCTCAGAGTCAGGCAGAGGTCAATAATCCAGTGAGATGTGACAAGGTACAGAATTGCAGGCAGGCTCAGCGTCAGCGCAGGCAGATTGGTCAAAACCGGCGAAAACTAGAAACAGACCGGAGCGAGGGAAAACGCTGGTAGGCTTGACAAACAAAGCGAACTGGCAACAGACAAAGAACAAAGGTATAAATACACTGGGGATAATGGGGAAGCTGGGCGACACCCGGAGGTGGGTGGAGACAAGCACAAAGACAGGTGAAACAGATCAGGGTGTGACAGATAATAGTTCATGACCATGACTTCCCTCACCATTGGTTGCAGGGAACGTCGGTGTGTCAGGTGATATTGATTGGCGTCCTGGTGGTTCTGCTGTACGCATCACGGGCCTGCTACAACCTGGTGGTGCTGGCTCTGACCGACATCGAGACCATCAACTCTTTCGACTACGACTGGTACAACGTGTCCGACCAGGTAAGGATGACACGCTATCCCAGACACAGAATTAGGGAGAGAAGAGAGCAACAGAGAGAGAGAAAAGAGAAAGTGACAGACAGACACAAACGCAGTATATGTGGGACAAAAGTCAAATACATTTCGCCAGACAAACACACTCAAAAACACAGTCTAACACCAACAATCCACAAATGAGGATCCTCTGGAGGGATAAACACACAAATGCACTCTCTCTCTGTGCAGGCTGACTTGAGGTCCACTCTGGGGGACGCTGGTTACATCGTGTTCGGGGTGATCCTCTTTGTCTGGGAACTGCTGCCAACCTCCCTGGTGGTTTTCTTCTTCAGGGTCCGCAGGCTGCCACAGGACAGGGTGAGTGTGTGTTCAGATGACAAGGAAAGAGAAGCTTAGAAATGTTTGAATGATTTGTAAAACGCTTTCATTTAACCAGCCTGCCGTTTACCAGCTAGTTAGTTGTTTAATTAAACAGTAAATACCTAATAATTGTATTGCACTTACACTTCGGTTTCATTGAGATTCATTGACGCTAGCATCACTATTTAAGCTAATACCATTTGATACCAGCTAGTTACCACTTGTGTTCAATTCTGAGATAAGTACCAGAAAGTGTCCGTTGCTACCACATAGTTTCATAGTGAAAACACCAGGTAAGTACCAGCTTAAACTGGGCTCTTAAATAAAGCGTTACCGATTTCTTTATCTTATTCGGTATGCTCTGTCTTCGCAGAGTGGATCAGGGATCCCAAACCACGTGCTCTCTTCCAGAGGTTATTTCTTTGACAACCCCCGTCGGTACGATAGCGACGATGACCTGGCGTGGAGCATCCCTCAGAACAACTCAGCAAGGTACAGTAGAGTGTTAAGACGGGGATAGGTTACTTTTGAGTATGTTTTAGGATTTAAAAGATATACTGAAAGATAACTACACTGAACCAAAATATAAACACAACATGTAAAAGGGGTTGGTCTGATGTTTCATGAACTGAAATAAAAGATCCCAGAAATGTTCCATACACACAAAAACCTTATTTAACTCAGATTTTGTGCACAAATTTGTTTACATCCCTGTTAGTGAGAATTTCTCCTTTGCCAAGATAATCCATCCACTTGACAGGTGTGCCATATCAAGAAGCTGACTAAACAGCATGATCATTACACAGGTGCACCTTTTGCTGGTAGAATTTAATGTTAATTACTATACCATAAGCCACCTCTAATGTTGTTTTAGAGAATTTGGCAGTATGTCCAACAGGCCTCACAAATGCAGACCGCGTGTATGGTGATGGGGTTATGGTATGGGCAGGCATAAGCTACAGAAAACTAACACAATTACATTTTATCGATGGCCATTTGAATGCACAAAAAAGCTTTGAGATCCTGAGGTCCATTGTTTTTTAAAGTTATCAGTGACCAACAGATGCATATCTGTATTCCCAGTCATGTGAAATCCTTAGAGATTGGGGCTTAATTTATTTCAATTGACCGATTTCCTCATATGAACTGTAAGAAATTGTTGCGTTAATATTTTTGTTCAGTATAATAATAGTAACTCAAAGATTTGTTTATCTTTTGTGTCTATAGCCTAGTTACAGACTGCTACGACTGGGGCAGCCGCAACAGCAGTTTCACTGTACAAACGGGGACGGACGAACAGCGGTTGGCACCGGTGACGGGAGAGCTCCATCCATACTGAGACTTAACAAGTCCAGGGTCGAGGTCAATTCCATTTCAATTAGTTCAAATCAGGAAGCAAAAATTCCAATTCAGAATTTTCCTAATTGAAAAGCAAAAAATTGGTATTGACCCTAACTCTGAACCAATCCACACTGCACTGTACAGCACCGCAATGCACTTTGTAAACTTTGACACTTCTTGACAGCATCTGTATTTTGTCCATCATCAGCCACCGTATTGCATTAATCACTCAGTGATAATGTAGACCAGTGGTTCCAAAACCATTTCACTCGGGCCCCCCTTCCATCATTGGGGAACATCCCGTTAGCTGACATGGGCTAGTTGATCTGGACATTTCTGACAAGTTATAAAATAGCTCTAAGATATTCAATGACTGACATGACAAGAGGAAAACTGATGATACACTACCCAAAATTGTGCCGTGTGCATTCTACTATAACAACTTTCAAAAGTAAGTTGAACGCCAGACTGAGTTCCTTAAAAAATAAACTCTGCATCCCCCTATCGACCATCCCACAGTTTGGGAACCAGCTAGACATTTTAGAAAGTCATCTAGAAAACCTGTGAAATAAACCCATATTATAAGCTAGCACTAAGTCACGGAACAAACATATACATCAAAGTAGTTGATCTTAGACAATATCAATATCCTAAAGCCTGTATAGAACAATGACACAAAATCATGTCATGTGAATATGACTATGAACATACATTAATTTATTTGGCGACGTGAAAAGGATGGATTCTATATTTCTAACAGGAAGTTTTATTTTATGTAATGGAGAACGTTTCAGTGATCAGATGCTCTATATTTTTTGGTCTGTTTTTCTGTCTGTATCGTGATCGGTATTGACACATAACCATGAATAAAATGACATTTGGGGTGTGACACTCAATTTGAGGATATCCTACTGTTCTTGATTTAGTCACTCGATGAAATGGAATTGTACCCCAACGTTGTCTACAATTCACTTTATGATAGGAAAGGTCCGAACAAGTCCCAATAACAGAACCCTTTTCAGGGTTTATTGCTAAAAATGACTTACAAATATTAAATTCAGCGTATGGAGCAGGTGTATTCAAATTTGACCCTACGAGGTCCAGAGCCTGCTGGTTTTCTATTCTACCTGAATTAATTGCACCCACTTAGTGTCCCAGGTCTAAATCAGTCCCTGATTAAAAGGGGAACAATGAAAAAACACATAGTGGAACTGGCTTTGAGGTCCCGAGTTGAGTTTGAGGGGTATAAAGTATACCTTTCTGTTAGGGTGAGGTCAAATAGTATTGTTCTGAAAGTGTTTGTACATAAAGGATCGTGGTACAAATCTGAAAAAGATGCATAAAAAGTTTTGAATGACAACCAGAAATATTTATTCCTCTGTTCAAATAAATATAATCAAACAAGAATACACATCAATACAGGTGCAACTAATTATATATTCATACAGCTTTGAAAAAAACTTGTCATTTTCTTTTTACAAATAGTACAACTTTCTGGGTATTCTGAATATGTTACAAAGGCAGAGATTGGAGAAAGCAGAAGAGCGTGGAGATCATTGGAGACAAAATGGTGAATTTCATCCAAGAAAGCAGGCTCAAGCTTTTGAAATTATTTTTTCAAAACAATTTTTTGGAACTTTTTAAGGCAGACAAGTGGATTGCACAGGACGTTCTGGTGTTTTAGAAAGCATGCGAGGCCCAGACAGACACACACGCTTTTCCTCTAAGATAATATTTTATCTTGTCTATTTCCTTCATTTTAAGCAAAGGAACAGGGTGTTCAATCTCCATAGCATTCACATTCACGGCGACATTAGCGTTGCTCTTTATGTTAGCATAAGCATCAGCTAGCTAGCACTTGACTCAAATCCTATTTACTGGACCCCACGTCTACCTTTGTTTGATTGGATCGAGATTTTCTTTTACAAATATGTGATACAAAGTATTACCCAGGTATTGTCTGGCTACCAATAGTTTGATCTTTGCACATAAGGCGAACCTCACTTGCAACATTTTCTAACCAAATGTTAGCGAAGGGGGTGATGATGCACAAACTAAAAACTTATATGGTGGAAAAACTCAAATGTGCTTTGACATGATAGAAAAAAGAAAAAAAGGCAACATAAAATCTTTGGTCCACATCGTGAAATAGAAATAAAACATGTATAGTGTGTGGAACGTTAGGGCTGTTTTCCTAAAGAAGTTAACATAGCATGAAGCGTATTTTCCTTGCCACGATACTAACGAGTATCGCCACACTGGTATCGTCCCAGCCCTGAAGGGCATGACAGTATAAAAAGGTTGTGTGACGTTAAATGCCATTACGGGTATCCATTTTGAATTGATTACATGGCAAGCTCACCAAGACACCCCAGTGAACTTGACCATCATGGGGGAACAAACCCCACTGCTTGTTTCGAGTTGCTTCTTTTCACACCATTGGCTATATTCTCCATTATACTTTAACAGTAGTCTTCTCCAACATGGCAGTTTCACAGCATGACAGCTTATTTACGTGAACTATGAAACAAATACTGGTGTGGCTTTTCATTGCCATGAAAACACCTCTTACACATTTGGGATTGCCGTCACCCTGGCTAGTCTCGACTTTCATAAAAGCAATAAAATAAGAATAGGATAAGAATAAAACACCAGGAACCGTTCTGCCACCAAATAGAATAGGTATGAGAGAAGTAATGCAAGCTTATCGTTGTCAACAGATACCCAATCTGTAAATTGTTCTTTTTTCACATTTAAATTAGGCTTTATATAATATGATGCGCAGAAAGACTGGATTGTCAAATGGAGATGTTAAAACACCCCCTAAACAGCAGTTAAATGCACAGACAAAAGTAAAAGCAGACGTAGTCGCTCACACAGAGAAAAAGGTTACACCTCTAGGATAGGAAAAAGCAGCTGCGCTCATCAAGTTTATGCTCGTAAAAGTACGGAATGAATCCTAGTTCTCGTTATCCCTAGTTCTCGTTATCCCTAGTTCTCGTTATCCTTTAGCTGCATCTGGCGATCAACGACAAAACAAGTACCCTCACACACACACACACACACCTTCAATAACACACTCGCACAGACACACACACACCCCCACTCACTCAAGGATGGGTTTAGCTCACAACTAATATGCCTGACATAGTGAACACTTTCATCCACAAAAGTAAAAACAACGAAAGGAAACAGAGGTACAGATTTCTCAGACTCAGAGTGCCGTTGCTCTCTGGAAAGGAAGAGGAGAGAAGGAGAGTGAGGAGAGTTGTACATAGAGGAAGAAGGAAGGGGGAGGGGATGGGGGTTCAGTGTCGATCCTGAAGTCCCTGAACTTGATCTTATTCTGGGGAGGAATAAGACTATTGCAGTTCCCTCTGGGTTGGCTCCACCTGGTGGCCGGGAGGTGGTAGTGCTGTTGGGGGGTGTTACCTCTTCTCCTTCAGCAAGGCCCGGAAACTATGGAGCTGGTGGATGCTTGTGGAGAGCCTAGGGGGAGAAACAGAAGGGGGGAGGAGATGGGGAGAAAGAGATTGTGAAACTATTTATGACAATGTATGCAATATTTACTAAATGTATGTCATGCTAATAGTCATTTGAAATTGCGAGACAGATAAAGAGCGAGAGAGTGAGAGCATGATAGATGCTAACATTACTTGAATCACCCGTCATGAGGCCAACTGTGTTCATTACGCACCAAAGGGAACAAAACGGACTGAAACGGAAGGACTACCTGGATTTGTGCAAATTGTCTTCATTTTCCGTTTTAAAACATTTTCCATTGCGTGCCCTAATAAACACAACCCAGATTCCAAGGCAGTAGTATCAACCATAAAGACACAATGTGTATAAAAGTGGTATCAACCTCCCAAAGCCGTTGAGCAAGGCCACTATCTCCTGGCGTGTCAGCTGGAAACCCTTGGAGGGGCTGTGTTCTGGCAGGTTCTTGATCTCCTTCTCGGAGAAGAGGATCTTCAACGCCGTGCCCAGCCCTTGAGTCTGCAATGGGGAGGGTTGGGGAGCCATGGGTTAATCATGTGAGAAAGCCTGAGATCTCACACACGTCAATCCATGATCCCATGTGGTTTATTGGCAACAAGGTTTCATGAGCGTATAATTATTTAAACGTTTCTCAAATCCTGGTCCTGCACACTTTTGATTCAACTAATCAACTCATCGTCAAGCCTTTGATTAGAGGAATCAGGTGTGTTATTGTTAGGGCAAAAACTAAAATGTTCCCCGAGTCCCCACGACCAGGACTGGAAAACAATGACCCAAGGGCAGAAACCGCAGGAGTTTGGTGGCACCTTAACTGGGGAGGACGGGCTCGTGATAATGACTGGAACGGAATCAGAGAAAAGGCAACAAATACATCAAGCACATGGTTTCCAGGTGTTTGATGCCATTCCATTTGCGCCATTCCGGTCATTATTATGACTTGTGGCTTGTGCCTAAAACATTGTCGCCCATAAACCACATGGGAGCGTGGATTTCAATGTGCGGAGTCTTTTTTTTTACCTTATGAAAATATTTGATATCCAGCAAATGCTCAGAAACATTGGATGTGGATACTGGTATGTAATATTTTCCTATACATCATCAGATCGAACACTGTCCCACGATATAGAGTACAATTCCATATTGTCCTCTTGACTGTACTCAAAATCCATTGGTTTTGGTTATTGTCCTAAGGGTATTGTTACTGCTTATAATGGTGCCCCTGTGTTATGTGCCAGGATCAATTTGAAAGCAGAGAAGTATTCTTTTAGTTAAATCTTCATACATCAAGAATTTAAGATATATTTTCTACAGTATGTATTAAACTGAAGCAAGTTGCACTGTAATTTGCAAAGTAACTAAATAACACTGATATGAAGAGAAATTAAAAATTGTCTGATCACATCTACAAATAGCACTGCCTTTCCACTTACTGCATAACAGCTAACTACTGCACAGGATAACAAGTAACTACCGCTGAAAATAACCACGTGTCCACAGGAGGAGAGTCCCAAAATGGCGTACCTGTAGCTTCCCCCAGAGTCGACATTTACTGCAGCCCACACAGTCCATGATCCGGGAGATGTTTTTAAAATGTAGCCGGAATTCCTCCTGGGAAAACAGGGGGAGAGAGCGAGACGGGGATGTTTCAGTCTTTGCTTCCTGTGGGGGTACGAGCTAGGCTCAATGTGGATAAATAGCCTGCAAACACCTGCATTCGTTCTGTATCATTTGAACACATTTAGTCATAATCAGTGCAGCTGAGGAATCAAACACACATACACTCGCACCAAGTCAGTTGTCATTAGCTTTTAGCTTAGCTATTATGACCTCATGCCGGCTGCCGTTTTATGGGCTCTTAAACAACATGAATATTTTGTTTGGAACTTATTTTGTACATAATGTTGCTGCTACCGTCTCTTATGACCGAAAAGAGCTTCTGGACATCAGAACAGCGATTACTCACTTTGAACTGGACAAATCATTTTTCTTGAATGAGTCAGACAAGACGGATTTACTCCAGACACCTGAACAGGCCCTCATCCCCATCATTCGCAGGAGAAAGAGACTAAGGTATCGCGGAAGGAGATCGTGGTGCCTTGTGAGGATCTGGCGACGAGTGGCTAAACTGCCTTTGCCATCGGTACTATTGGCCAACGTACAATCACTGGATAATAAAGTGGACAAACTAAAAGCACGTATATCCACCAACGGGACAATAAAAACGAATATCTTATGTTCCACCGAGCTGTTGTTGAACGACGACATGAATAACATACAGCTGACGGGTTATACACTGTATCGGCAGGATAGAACAGCAGCCTCTGGTAAGACAAGGGGTGGCGGTCTAAGTATATTTGTAAACAACAAATGGTGCACAATATCTAAGGAAGTCTCAAGGTATTGCTGAGGTAGAGTATCTCATGATAAGCTGTAGACCACACTATTTACCAAGAGAGTTTTCATCTATATTCTTCGTAGCTGTCTATTTACCACCACAAACTGATGCTGGCACTAAGACAGCGCTCAATGGGCTGTATACGGCCATAAGCAAACAGGAAAGCTCTCATCCAGAGGTGGCGCTCCAAGTGGCCGGGGACTTTAATGCAGGGAAACTTAAATCCGTTCTACCTAATTTCTACCAGCATGTCACATGTGCAACCTGAGGAAGAACAACTCGAGACCACCTTTACTCCACACACAAAGATGCGTACAAAGCTCTCTCTCGTTCTCCATTTGGCAAATCTGACCATAATTCTATCCTGATTCCTGCTTACAAGCAAAAATTTAAGCAGTTGCCCTCCGACGAGCCATTAAACAGGCAAAGCATCAATACAGGACTAAGATCGAATTGTACAACACTGGCTCCAACACTCGTCGGATGTGGCAGGGCTTGCAAACTATTACAGACTATAAAAGGAAGCACAGCCAAGAGCTGCCCAGTGACACGAGCCTACCAGATGAGCGAAATTACTTCTATGCTCGCTTCGAGGCGAGTAACACTGAAACATGGATGAGAGCATCAGCTGTTCCGGACGACTGTGTGATCACGCTCTCCGCAGCCAATGTAAGTAAGACCTTTGAGCAGGTCAACATTCACAAGGCTGCAGGGCCAGATGTATTACCAGGACGTGTACTCCGAGCATGCGCTGACCAACTGGCAAGTGTCTTCACTGACATTTTCAACCTCTCCCTGTCGAAGTCTAATACCAACATGTTTTAAGCAGACCACCATAGTCCCTGTCCCCAAGAACACTAAGGTAAGCTGCCTAAATGACTACCGATCCGTAGCACTCACATTTGTAGCCCTGAAGTGCTTTGAAAGACTGGTCATGGCTCACATAAACATCATTATCGCAGAAACCCTAAAACCACTCCAATTTGCATACCGCTCCAACAGATGACACAATCTCTATTGCACTCCACACTGCCCTTTCACACCTGGACAAAAGGAACACCTATGTGAGAATGCTGTTCTTCGACTACAGCTCAGCGTTCAACACCATAGTGCCCTCAAAGCTCATCACTAAGTTAAGGACCCTGCCACTAAACACATCCCTCTGCAACTGGATCCTGAACTTCCTGACGGGCTGCCCCCAGGTGGTAAGGGTAGGTAACACCACATCCGCCACGCTGATCCTCAACACGAGGGGCCCTCAGGGGTGCGTGCTCAGTCCCCTCCTGTACTCCCTGTTCACTCATGACTGCACGGCCAGACACGACTCAAACACCATAATTAAGTTTTCCGAAGACACAACAGTGTTAGGCCTGATCAACAACAACGACAAGACAGCCTATAGAGAGGAGGTCAGAGACCTGGCCGTGTGGTGCCAGGACAACAACCTCAACGTGATCAAGACAAAGGAGATGATTGGAAAAGGAGAACCGAGCACGCCCCCATTCTCATCGACGGGGCTGTAGAGGGGCAGGTTGAGAGCTTCAAGTTCCTTGGTGTCCACATCACCAACAAACTAACATGGTCCAAGCACACCAAGACAGTCATGAAGAGGGCATGACAAAACCTATTCCCCCCCAGGAGACTGAAAAGATTTGGCATGGGTTCTCAGATCCTCAAAAGGTTCTACTGCTGCACCATTGAGAGCATCCTGATGGGTTGCATCACTGTCTGGTATGGCAACTGCTCGACCTCTGACCGCAAGGCACTACAGAGGGTAGTGCGTATAGGCCAGTACATCACTGGGGCCAAGCTTCCTGCCATCCAGGACCTCTATACCATGCGGTGTCAGAGGAAGGCCCTAAAAATTGTCAAAGACTCCAGCCACCCTAGTCATAAACTGTTCTCTCTGCTACCGCACGGCAGATGGTACCGGAGCGCCAAGTCTAGGTCCAACAGGCTTCTAAACAGCTTCTACCACCAAGCCATAAGACTCCTGAACATCTAATCAAATGGCTACCCAGACTATTTGCATTGCCCCCCACCCCCTCTTTTACACTGCTGCTACTCTCTGTTATTATCTATGCATAGTCACATTAATAACTCTACCTACATGTACATATTATCTCAATTACCTCTACTAACCACGCACTTTGACTCTGTACCGGTACCGGTGTATATAACCTCGCTATTGTTATTTTACTGCTGCTCTTTAATTATTTGTTAGTTTTATTTCTTATTTTTGTAGGTATTTTTCTTAACTGCATTGTTGGTTAAGTAAGCAAGCATTTCACTGTAAGGTGCCCATTTGGTTAGCCCTGTTATATTCAGCGCATGTGACAAATACAAAATGTATTTGATATGTACAGTATTGTAGGCCTACTAGGCCATATCTTGGTTGTGTCAAGTCAAGTTCAATGGACGCATCAAAATCATTATACAGTGCATTAAACCAATGTCTGTTGACCGAATACTGGCCCATTTGGTTAGCCGCTCGTGCAGTGAGCTAGCACAAAAATCTGCATAGACACATCTGCTCTCCACAGTCCAAATTAAGACCCACTGTACAAAGCTATGCTAGGGACCAAACCATTGAGATTTGGGTCAAACCTATTCTAGAACTGGGCTTATGGCAAATATAAGCATGTTAGTACTAACAGTGGAAGGAAAGTGAGAAGCGTGGACTCACCTTCAACGTTTTCGCTTCGATCTTCTGCCCAGCAAACATGGACTTCTCGTCAAAGTGCATTGGGAAAGCTCTGGCAGACGAGAACAGACAGTTATTTCGAAGCCAAGACAATATCCCCTCTAGTTCACAATCAAAACCGACCACTTGAACTGAAACTCATGGTCTCATTG
Organism: Salvelinus fontinalis; assembly: GCF_029448725.1. Taxonomy (NCBI): domain Eukaryota; kingdom Metazoa; phylum Chordata; class Actinopteri; order Salmoniformes; family Salmonidae; genus Salvelinus; species Salvelinus fontinalis. The sequence continues at coordinate 24,292,932 of NC_074704.1, read as the reverse complement.
AAGCCCTAGAGTTGAGTAGCGGAAATTATCCTTAAGACTCAATTGGTAGTGTGGCCCGCTTGGTCTAGCTGTAATGCTGCAGCCTCTGGCACACGTCTATAGTGTTGGCATAGGTTTGAATCTAGCCTACTGCCCTTTGACACAACCTCTATCGTTCTTCACTGTCACCCTCCTCTCTCACTATCTCTTCTATAAATAGAAGAAAAAAAAACCTTTTTCAAAAAATATATGTAAAAAAAATTTACTAACTTGGTCTCGTTGAAGAACTGCAGCAGTAACTCTTTGGTGGCTCGGTCCTCTTGACGGTCGCCCGTGTACAGGTTGACGAAGGCTCGATCGAAGTAGGGCGCCACCTTGGAGAGGGCGCGCAGCTCGATCAGGTAGAGAAAGTAGAGGTTCTTGAGGCGCCGCGTGCCCTCGCCCTTGGTCTCGGCCGGGTCGAAGCGCTGCCGGAACTCCTGCACGTTGGGGCCCCACAGGGACTTGCCCCAGCCCTCTGACGAGAGCAGGGAGAGTGAACAGTGAGGGTTACATCGACGTTGGCACGACTTTGATGACGTCGGGGTGAAAAACGGGGACCACTGATTTAGAAACCTTTATGCATTGACGTAACGAAGACGTAAACACAGGGAATCAGTTATAGAATGATAAAACAGACCCATATGAAAGTATTCCAATACAAGAACACTTACAAAAGTAGAGTAAATATATAGAAAATGATACATTGGTTTTACACAAACACAAATACACCACACACATTACTCCACCCAAATTGCCATGGTTCGTCATCCAAATTGTCATGACTCGAGGGGCTTACTTCTATTCTAAGAATCATAATTCTACGACCATATAACGCTGGTGACTGTTTTGATATCTATAGAGAGGAAGTGGTTGGTTTTTCCTACCGGCCAATAGGTACTCTGCACACAGGTGGATGTTTATGCTGCTGTGGAGACCAGAGATGAGCCGGTAGAACACCCTCTTCTCCAAACACAGACCTAGAGGGGAGGAAGGGTTGAAAAAGAGAGAGAGAAAGAGTATGTAGATGGGTGATGGGAAGAGAGAGAGAGAGAGGGAGGAGAAAACAAGAAAGCTTGAGATACGCACACACGCACACCCCTGGTTCAGAAATAGTCTGCCATTGCTGTGTATGTGTGTGTCGTCAACAACGCATTTGAGTGACTAGAGTCCCCTCTCTCGGTCCAGTAAGTGTGTCTGCACGACACGGGACATTCACAACAAAGGCTTATTTCATAGTCTTCTCTATACTAGAGCCAAGGAATGGAACTCTGTATGGTTTCTTTGTAGCCCACCCAAAGAGGTTTCCACCACTATTGTCTGCCTGAACAAAAACACCTTAATGAAGGCATACAAAGAGGGCGCTTTTTTTTGGCATCCATTTCCCTATATAGTACACTACTTTTGACCAGAGTCCCCCAAATGTAGTGCAGCACTACATAGGGAATAGGGGGCCATTTGGGACGCAACTTGAGAGATGTTGAAAACACCATTATACAAGAGAAAAAGTTGGAGAGAGAGAGAGAGAGTGTCTCAGCTGAATTGGTTTGGATGCGAGTGGCTGTTCTGAGTGGTGTGGTTAAGGGGCATTCGACGATGACACTGAACATTCAAGTTATTCTGAAATGGACTAGTTAACAAATAACAAAAATAATCCCATTCTAGTGGAATTCATTTAGAAGTTTCTACTTGTCCTGTGGCGTCCCATACAGGGAATTGATTATAAAGTGTAACCGTGCTGAACAAAGATGTGCCACTGCTTCATTCCAAAATATATTGTGTGTTTGAAGTGAAAATAATGCTAATTTGAAGCGATTTTTTAAATAATTTGATGAAATAAAAAACTATTTTTAAAAAGTTACCTTCCAGCCAGTTGTAGAAGCCTTCGCCTGCACGGATACAAGACGACAACAGGCCTTGTGTCAGTTTGCATTCATTAAAGCATATTATAAAATAGCACAATTCAATATACATAGATTAATATGCATAGATTCCATCTTACCGTCATCATCTCCTCCTATGGCAATGAAAAAAAATACAAAAGGGAGGGAGAGGAGGACAAAGGCATGTTACACACGTACCTGTAGGCTATTACAGGCTATTATATTGGTTATTAACAATATAACAACTATTATTATAACCTAATAGTGAAATTAAAGCATGTGAATACACAGGGCAAACTAAAACAAAACTAGCTGTTGGCTTCAGATTGTAAAATACAGGCCACCCTGAGAAGGAAAATGGAGACAAGACAATCCATGATGGTGAATACAGGCTGTAAGCTAGAAGAGCATCCCTTACCTCTGGGCGGAACCAGTGGGTTAAGGGGCCGGTACACTGATCTGGGCCTGCAAACCACAAACAATGGGCAATCAGACACTATACTCTATGGATTTATCAAAATGACATACAGTCAGGTCCATAATTATTGGCACATTTTATTTATTTATTATTTATTTGTTATTTTACCAGGTACCGTAATTGCTGGACTATTAAGCGCACCTGAATATAAGCCGCACCCACTGAATTTGAAAAAAATATGTATTTTGTACATAAATAAGCCACACGTGTCTATAAGCCGCAGGTGCCTACCGGTACATTGAAACAAATGAACTTTACACAGCCTTTAAACGAAACACGGCTTGTAACAAAAATAAATAGGCTTTAACGAAACACGTCTTGTAACAAAAATAAATAGGCTTTAACGAAACAGGCTTGTAACATTTTTTTTTTTTTTTTTAAATAGCAGTAAACAGTAGCCTACCAAGAAAGTCCTTGGTCACTATCTTCCTCCTGTGCACTGAAACCACTGAAGTCATCTCCTTTGGTGTCGGAGTTGAATAGCCTCAGAATTGCTTCATCCGATGTTGGATCGTTTTCATTGTGCTCTCCTCACTTTCATCCGGAGGCAAATTCCCCGCTGAGCTTATGCTGCCCTCTTCAATACGCAGCAGCTCCACGCTGTCAGGACCCACTGGCAGACTTGACCATAAGTCGCCCGTTTTAGTGAAGGATTTCTCCCCACTTGTCATCCAAGCCTCATTTTCTAGTTCGGACCATCTGCTTTTCTTTCCTCTGAAAGCTTTTGTTGTCTTTTTGCACAAAGTCAGTTTCTCACGCTGCTGTTTCAGACGTCTTATCATCGACTCATTAAGGCCAAGCTCCCGTGCAGCAGCTCTATTTACTTTTCAAACAGCCAGATCGATCGCCTTTAAATTGAAAGCTGCATCATATGCATTTCTCTGTGTCTTTGCCATGATGAGGGTGACAAAATGACTACCGTAATCAGAATGATGGAAAGTTTGAGCGCGCTCGATTTACTTCACATTATGTGACGGTGCTCAGTTTTTTGGCGGCGGAATTTGTGAAAGCGGGAAAAATCCATAAATTAGCCGCGTCATTGTATAAAGCGCAAGGTTCATAGCGTGGGAAAAAAGTTGCGGCTTATAGTCCGGAAATTACGGTAAGTTGACTGAGAACATGTTCCCATTTACAGCAACGACCTGGGGAATAGTTACAGGGGAGAGGAGGGGGATGAAAGAGCCAATTGCAAGCTGGGGATGATTAGGTGACCGTGATGGTTTGAGGGCCAGATTGGGAATTTAGCCAGGACACCGGGGTTAACACCCCTACTCTTAAGATAAGTGCCATGGGATCTTTAATGACCTCAGAGTCAGGACACCCGTTTAATTTCCCATCCGAAAAACGGCACCCTACACAGGGTAGTGTCCCCAATGACTGCTCTGGGGCATTGGGATATATATATTTTTTTTAATTGAATTTTCGAACTCGGTTCGATCCAGGGCTGTATCACAACCGGCCGTGATCGGGAGTCCCATAGGGCGGCGCACAATTGGCCCAGCGTCGTCCTGGTTAGGGTTTTGCCGGTGTAGGCAGTCATTGTAAATGAGAATATGTTCTTAACTGACTTGCCTAGGTAAATAAAAGGTTAAATAATAAAGACAAGCAAAAAACAAGCAAAAAAAATACTATAAAATTATACAAATAATGAGCTATATTGTATGCTAAAAAAAGGGAAATTGTATTATTTTATACTAACACAATTGATGATTGGCACGCCTGTTTTTAATAGTATAGCACCCTCTCCTTGCGAGGATAACGGCACTGAACCTTTCTCTAAAATGCTTTGAGATTGGAGAACACGTTGGGAGGGATCTTAGACCATTCCTCCATACAGAATCTTTCCAGATCATTCTCCTGCTCTTATGGACTGCCCTTTTCTTTGTGGACTTTGGTTAGTGCTTGGGTTTATAGTCTTGCTGGAAAATCAATTTGAGGCAACCAGGTTTTAGGCACAATGTCCTGGTACTTGGTAAAGTTCATGATGCCGTTGACCTTAAAAAGGGCATCAGGACCAGTGGAAGCAAAACAGCCCCATAACATCAACAATTCACCACTAAATTTTACCATAAATATGAGGTATTTTATTGCATATGCTTCCCTTTTTTTGATGCCAAACACCCAGCACTCGGGTGCGTGGCCAAAGAGCTCTATATTCATGTCATCTGACCATAGCGCCGCCTAGAGTTTGATAAACGGCATTGTGACTTGGATTGGAACCGGTGGTATGGTCAAATGACATAAAAATAGAGCTCTTTGGCCACACACACCAGTGGTGGTTTTGGAAAACGGAAGCATATGCAGAAAAGTACCTTGTGCCTGCAGTAAAATATGGTGGTGGATCTTTGATGCACACATGCCAATAATTATGGACCTGACTGTATATCAGACCATCGAAGAGAGGGAAGAAGCTGAAATATTTAAGCTAGCTACAGATTAGGGAACATGTCGCTTATGTGGTGTGTGTGTGTGAGTGGACTGTGCGCGAGTCGGCATGGGAGAGATGTAGTTAATCTGTGTGCAAAACTGTTCTGCCCCTGAACAAGGCAGTTAATCCACTGTTCCTAGGCCGTCATTGAAAAATAAGAATTTGTTCTTAACTGACTTGCCTAGCTAAATAAAGGTAAAATTTAAAAAAAATGCACAATTTGTGTGTGTGTGTGTCTCACTTGAAGCAGTTCTCCTCGTAGATGCTGTTCCACACTCTCCAGGCTGAGGGGCCCTTGTAGCCAGTGTAGCGCTCCGGGTTTAGGAGCAGGTCCACATAGTCTGCATCTGGTGACGTCTCATCTGACAGAAGGTGTGAGAAAGAATGAGAGAACATTGGGATGAACGGATAGATGAATCCCTTTCACTATTGAGATGCACCTTATAACATGTATCTTGTCAATGTTAAAGGGGAATTTCGCGTTGGTGAGCGTATAACCTCAGACACTCAGAAATAAAATATTTTGCAATTCCACAGAAAATTGCATCAGATGCTCGATTATGTTCCAGGGGGAGACGTGTCAGAAAATATTCTAACGACACTAGCAAAGTCTCCACCTCTCCAAACAGATACTCTCAGACAGCTACATGCGTTTGCCCATCATAGATTACTGAGCGTATCATTTATAAAAGTGGATCTTGCACACTGGCCTTAAGTTCCACTTCCAGTGTAGCAGGTAAAAAAAACTACTGCAACACCCCACTCTAGCACCAATGTTAGAAGAAATACACCAGCCTCAATCCCATATGAATGGAAAAGATAGGCACCGTCTAAAAAGAGCATTGCGGTGGAAGAAGAGTGGGCCTTACCATCCAGCTCACAGAAGTGGTCCTGTGCGTCATCGTGCCGGGCCCAGTCCTCAAAGGCCTCTTTACTGTAGTTACTATAAGAGAGGAGGAGGAGCAAAAGTAATACAGCAACCACTCTTGGACAATGCTTTCATTCATCTGAAATAACCACCATATTTTGGAGTGTTGGTTTAGTGGTTTCTTATCAAAACTGATGCCCATGGTATGTATGAGGCCTTTTAGGGAAGTAGCATGCGTGTGCGTGTGCTCTTACCTCAGGGTGCTGTTAATGGCCCCCAGGTCTTGGGCTTGTTCACAATCTACTATGTCTGTGTTGGCGTTGGCCACCTGGGAATACTGGCCACAAGGATAGAAAGAGAAAAGAGCATTAGCTAGATGAAATAAGCTAACTTTAAAGTAAAAATGGGTAGCCTAAGAAAAATGCTCCATCTGGGTCGTTCAATTTGATTTCAATCACTTTTCATGGCACCCCTTGTGATTTGAACAAAACTTTCTATACATATTTGCCCATGGTTACTTTTTGGACTTGAATGCCAAAACAGATAAAGGTGCTCAAAGTTTCACATGCTCTCACTACTGGTGTCCCCCAAGGGCTCGGTTATAGGCCCCCTCCTTTTTTCTCTCTATGCGCCAAATCACTCGGCTCTATCATATCCTCTTATGGTCTCTCCTATCATTGCTATGCAGATAACACGCAACTACTTTTCTCATTCCTCCCTTCTGACACCCAGGTGGCGACACGCATCTCTGCCTGCCTGGCATATTTTGGATGTCAGTTTGGATGTTAGCCCACCCAGATAAAGGTCAAGCTTAACAAGCTCAACAAGACAGACTAGTCAATCACGGTCGACAACTCCACGGTCCCCCTCCTAGAGTGCAAGAACCTTGGCATTACACTGGACAACACCCTGTCGTTCTCTGCAAACATCAAAATAGTAACTCACTCCTGCAGGTTCATGCTCTGCAACATCTGTAGAGTAGAGGTCGACCAATTATAATTTTTCAATGCTGATACCGATTATTGGAGTACCCAAAAAAGCCGATACCGATTAATCGGGCGAGATATATATATATATATATATATATATATATATATATATATATATATATATATATATATAACAATTACAATGACAATTACAACAACACTGAATGAACAATGAACACTTATTTTAACTAAATATAATACATCAATAAAATCTATTTAGTCTCAAATAAATAATGAAACATGTTCAATTAGTTTTTTTTTTATTGTTTTTTAAAGTTTTTTTTTAGGGGTGGATTAGCTTAATATTGCGGAAAGAATGTTGCTTCCAATGTAATTGCTGACAGACACAGCAAACCTTTTTGCCACAGCTCGCATTGATGTGCCATCCTGGATGAACTGTACTACCTGAGCCACTTGTGTGGGTTGTAGACTCCGTCTCATGCTACCACTAGAGTGAGAGCACCGCCAGCATTCAAAAGTGACCAAAACATCAGCCAGGAAGCATAGGAACTGAGAAGTGGTCTGTGGTCACCACCTGCAGAATCACTCCTTTATTGGGGGTGTCTTGCTAATTGCCTATAATTTCCACCTTTTGTCTATTCCATTTGCACAACAGCATGTGAAATTTATTGTCAATCAGTGTTGCGTCCTAAGTGGACAGTTTGATTTCATAGAAGTGTGATTGACTTGGAGTTACATTGTGTTGTTTAAGTGTTCCCTTTATTTTTTTGAGCAGTGTATTAGGTGCAACACAATATTTATTATTGAATTACCTCTGATCTAGTTCAGTCTTACTAATCACTTAAACAAATGTAATAATGATCTCTTACCTAGCTTGATGACTGTGGGCAATTTTGCTTGCTTTTTGTGCTAAATAGAGACGGGATATTGAATTGTGTAAAAGGAAATGAGCTTTAGGTTGTATACCCCCACTTCTAAAACTAAAGTGGCAACTCCGCATGCAACAAACTGTGACTAGCGTTTTTGAGTTACTTGTGTAGTTTAGGTCAGAAACTGTATACAATGTTTGCAATGCGCTCGTTATTATTTTGTTAGCATTCTCCATGAGGATCCCCTAGTACTTGTTAGCATTTTGTTAGCATACTGGTAAGTGATGGTTTTTGTGCTTTGAATAGTAGTACTTTTTAAATAAATACCTGCAGTCAACTTGTCCACTAGGTAATAGATAACGCAGATCACGTTCATAATTTCGCCAGTTAGATCATTTTTCATCATTATGAAGCTTACCGGTACTAGTTTCCCCAAAAAAGCGGTTTGAGCCAGTCACGTGTGTTTGTTTACAAAGAAGCACAATGAGCAAAATGGGTGAGTCACTGCTGCAGCGCAATTTAAGTGAGCTGATCAAGTTACACTTGTATGAAATTTACTACTAATATTTGCCAGCTATATATCCTATAACTATTAAGTTAACTATCTAAGATGTGCCAAATAAATTCTCCTCAGCTGGGTTTTGCTAATTTGTTCATTTTGCTAACTTGCTAATGTTAGCTTGCAAGATCAAGCTTCTTGGTAGAAGCAGCAGAGACAATCCCCTCCTGGATTAAGAACCCTGCTGTCTAATTTTTGTTTTGTGCGTGCTGCAAACTGTGTTTTGAGATGCTTCCATAACTTTATGAGCTGGGTTGTCTGTCCTATAAGAATTCCTTAGTACTTGTTAGTATTTTGTTAAGTGATGTTTTTTTTTAGCTTTTTTATACGTTTGGGGGGGGGGGGGGGGGGGGGGGGGGATTATAGCGCCCCTTATGTACACTACCGGTAATATCGTATATCCCGGGATGGCACAAGCACGGTGTGAAGGTATGGAAATCTGGATAGAGCTCAACCCTAGGACATATCCGTGCAATTTAGCTGGTACATCATTTAAATGTTAATTGAATTGAAATGTATACTTCCAATTACTACCACAAAGATGGCCACCAGTCCACCCACCATCAAAAGGAATTTAAATGGGAATGTCTACTCTATTATCTATAATTTCAATAGGTTTCCTTAGGAAAATTGGCAGTACAATTTAAAACTGATATTCTTATTTAAGTCTCTGATGTGTGGACCTCCAACCATCTTTGCACTACAATTTATTTGAAAGTTGACATTTCAATTGTATTCCCATTTAAAATAATTGATCACCCAAAACATGACATCCAACATGTATTCAAGAGCATGCTGTGGCGGACACAACACAAACACCTCAGATTATGTAAAATCGGGTCTAAGATACAACATATAGGTTAAAATAAATGTATATATATATATATATATATATATATATATATATATATATATATATATATATATATATATATATATATATATATATATATATCATTGTCAAGAAATTATACAATAGTTTGACAACCCTGTTTATAAGCTTTTAAATTATATCAAATTCAACCTTTTATCTTTTCCAGTGATGAAGACATGGATGTCTCATGGTATGGTGGGGTATGCAAAATGGGTCATCTTTGAGCACCACTATCTCCTAAATGTTTTGGCATTCAAGTCCTAAAAGCTACTTTCTGACCACTTCTACCATGGACAAATATGTATTAAAAGTTTTGTTAAAATCAAAAGGGATGCAGTCAAAAGGTGATTGAAATCAAATGGAACGACCCATCTTTGTTATCAATTAGGCTAGGCTAAATCCATCATATAGGGCTCCCTACTCTGTATACTTCAACTCGAGCTCTTCACACATGTCTGCAATAGGATTCAACTTTTTAAATAGAAAGTCAGTCAAGAAAAAATACCTGAGGGGCTAAACAAGTTGGTTAAGCTAACGCCACATGCCACGAAGCATAAAAAGCAAAATAAACAACTGATGTGCAGTCAGCTAATGTTTCGTCATGACCTCACACACAAGCACCTGCTTTGTCCTGTGGCATGGCCACGTCGCCAGCCACATAGTGTCTCTAGCCAGCACTCTGTGCCTTCAGCTGTGGGAGAGCATCACCACAGCGCTAACTGTGAAATTAATCTGCCTTTTGCCTCACACGTCTCCAGTAGCACACTTAGCGCTAACCCCTAACACTGGGGGTGATGTGGCAAAAATCCTCACACAACAGACCACACAATAAGGGACCAGAGGCCTCGGGAGGTCAAGCCAGATGTGGCTAATAAACTACTGTACAGTTTTGAAGAGCTGTCTGGCTTAACGCTGTTGGTCGAAAATCTGTGAGATGTGGCTGATTTCATTAAAGTTGAAAAACAAACCTTGCCCTGCACATAATGTAGCCTATAGCCATGTAACTACCCCTAGCTCAACCGATGTGTCCAAACATAACCTTTTCCCACTAACTAAAGATACAGCACGATTTGACCTTGGCTGGCAATCAGTCCAGATATCCAACAAACACTAGGGGGTCATTACAAGACAAACAGAAGGCATTACGCCAGGGTCATGTTCATTAGCGCACACTGTATCAAAACATTCTGTAGAAGAGAACAAAAATGAAAAATCTATCAGAAAAATCAGATAGTACCCACCCGTTTCACTCCACCTGTTTCACTCCTTTTCATGCCTACTGAACACGACCCAAGCGTTTGCCAACAATCATGTCCCTCGCTTACCCCCCCCCCCCCAACCATAATACATTCTTCCAACCATACATTTACACAGTATTATCTGTTTAACTTACTCCTTTGCCCTAATTCTTTTAAAACATAGTAAGTACACTCCTGTTTCTTTGCCATATTGCATGAAAATCAAAAGTGCATATGGAACATTCTCTTTCCTTTCATTTTAATGTGTTTGTAGAGTGTGTTTGTATTCATTACAGTTGAATGACTGTTGAGTGAACGCCGTCTGTCTATCTGGGGAGAGACCGCCTTACCCTATTGTAGTTTCCAGACTTTATTCCCACTGGAATCTTGCTCTGTAAACAAACACACACAAAGAAAACTGATGGGACATCACTGTCAACAATGCAGAAAGCAGGTCACAGAGGCTAAGCTATAATTAACAGAAAACACAGATTAGAATACGAAGACTAGGGAAACACTATATTAACAATTGTAAATTAACCTACTAGGGTTAAATTGCCCCTAGCCCTGGTCTCTTCTTGGTGGCCTAGATTTAAAATAATTAGAATGATTAGCAATATTCCAAGATGGCGTAGCAGTGCAGACGTTGTTTGTCGTTCTCCCATGTAAATTTGGTATGTTTCGTCTTTTTTGTATATATTTTAAATCCCTTTTTCCTTTTTTAAATTAAATATACCTTCCGGCAACCGGCCTCACCCAATGTGATATGGATCTGCTATTTTTAGACCGTATAGCTAAAACCTCCACCAGAAGCTAGCCATCAGCAGCTAAGCAGCTAATTAGCTACTAGCTATTTAGTCATTGTTAGCCACTGCTAGCGGCCTTTACCTTTAGCACAGACACCAGCCGCTTTTAGCCTGGATAATACTTGCCAGCCTGCATAGCGCGTTATCAACCGTGAGCATATCGGATTGTTTTTCTCCACTAAAACACAGGATTCCTGCTGTAAGCCCTGGACCATTACTCCTGATCGTCGCAGCTAGCTAGCTGCCACCACCGAGTGGCCCAGCCCCAAAGCTAGCCTTGAGCCAGGTCCATCTCCAGGCCTGCTCAGTGGACCCTATGATCACTCGGCTGCACAGCTGATGTCTCCCGGACTCTTCACTAACACGACTAGAATCCACTACACCACCGGATTCTTACCGTAAGCTCTGGACCTTTGCATCAGATCATCGCTGCTAGCTATCTGCTACCGAGTGGCTATAGTGGCTAACACCCTTGTCCCGAAGCTAGCACCAGTTAGCCGCGAGCCAGGTGCATCTCCCAACTAGCAAACAAAATTACTCCAGCTACAATACCTCTTTTGCCAAATGGCCTGGACCCTTTGTCGACACGCCGTTTCATCACGACTGGTCTGCCGACGTAATTCCATCTGTTGTGCCCTCAATCGGCCTTTGCCGGACGTCGGAGCAGACGCTTCTACTAGCCCCGACCTGCTAACTTTTTTTTGAACGCCGTGTCTCCCGCTTGCTAGTGTAGTAACGACTACCTAGCGGCTTCCCTGTTTCATCTATTGCTGTTCACTGGACCCTATGATCACTTGGCTACATAGCTGATGCCTGCTGGACTGTTCATTAATCACGGTACTCCATTTTGTTTATCTGTCGGCCCCAGCCATGAACTCAGGCCCTGTGTGTAGTTAACTGACCCTCTCTGCCCATTCATCGCCATTTTACCTGTTGTTGTTGTCTTAGCTGATTAGCTGTTGTCTTGCGTTGTTGACTTAGCTATCTCTTCCAATCAACACCTGTGATTGCTTTATGCCTTGTTTTATGTCTCTCTCTAATGTCAATATGCCTTGTATACTGTTGTTTAGGATAGTTATCATTGTTTTAGTTCAATGCGGAGCCCCTAGTCCCACGCAACATGCCTCAGATACCTCTTTTGTCCCAGCTCCCACACAAGCGGTGACCTCACCCAGCATAACTAGTGCGTCCAGAGATGCAACCTCTCTTATCGTCACTCAATGTCTCCACTGTACCCGCACCCTACCCATCTGTACATTATGCCCTGAATCTATCTTACCACGCCCAGAAATCTGCTCCTTTAATTCTCTGTCCCCAACGCACTAGACGACCAGTTTTGATAGCCTTTAGCCGTACCCTCATCCTACTCCTCCTCTGTTCCTCAGGTGATGTGGATGTTAACCCAGGCCCTGCGTGTCGCCAGGCGCTCTCATTTGTTGACTTCTGTAACCGTAAAAGCCTTGGTCTCATGCATGTTAACATCAGAAGCCTCCTCCCTAAGTTTGTTTTACTCACTGCTTTAGCACACTCCGCCAACCCTGATGTCTTTGCAGTGTCTGAATCCTGGCTTAGGAAGGACACCAAGAATTCGGGGATTTCCATCCCCAACTACAACATTTTCCGTCAAGATAAAACTGTCAAAGTGGGAGGAGTTGCAATCTACTGCAGAGATAGCCTGCAGAGTTCTGTCATGCTTTTCAGGTCTATGCCCAAACAGTTCAAACAAATTATCAAGATAGCCACCAGGTACAAACCTAAATCTGTAAACATGGGCACCCTCATAGATATTATCCTGACCAACTTGACCTCCAAAAACACCTCTGCTGTTTTCAAATCAGGATCTCAGCGATCACTGCCTCATTGCTTGCATCCGCTATGTCCCCGGTCAAACGACCACCCCTCATCACTGTCAAACGCTCCCTAAAACACTTCTGCGAGCAGGCCTTTCTAATCGACCTGGCCCGGGTATCCTGGAAAGATATTGACCTCATCCCGTCAGAGGATGCCTGGTCGTTCTTTAAAGTAATTTCCTCACCATCTTAAATAATGCCCCTTTCAAAAATGTGGAACTAAGAACAGATATAGCCCTTGGTTGAATCCAGACCTGACTGCCCTCGATCAGCACAAAAACACCCTGTGGCAGACTGAAATAGCATCGAATACTGTACTGTGCAGCCGTCTTCATCGACCTGCCAAGGCTTTCGACTCTGTCAATCACCGTATTCTTATCGGCAGACTCAACAGCCTTGGATTCTCAAATGACTGCCTCGCCTGGTTCATCAACTACTTCTCAGACAGAGTTCACTGTGTCAAATCAGAAGGCCTGTTGTCCGGACCTCTGGCAGTCTCTATGGGGGTACCACAGGGTTCAATTCTTGGGCCAACTCTTTTCTCTGTATATATCAATGATGTCTCTCTTGCTGTGGGTGATTCCCTGATCCACCTCTATGCAGACGACACCATTCGGTATACATCTGGCCCTTCTTTGGACACTGTGTTAACAAACCTCCAAACGTGCTTCAATGCCATACAACACTCCTTCCGTGGCCTCCAACTGCTCTTAAAACGCTAGTAAAACTAAATGCATGCTTTTCAACCGATCGCTGCCCGCACCTGCCCGTCTAGCATCACTACTCTGGATGGTTCTGACTTATGTCAGATATGTGGACAACTACAAATACCTAGGTGTCTGGCTAGACTGTAAACTCTCCTACCAGACTCATATTAAACATATCCAATCCAAAACTAAATCTAGAAACAGCTTCCTATTTCGCAACAAAGCCTCCTTCATTCACGCTGCCAAACATACCCTCGTAAAACTGACTATCCTACCGATCCTCGACTTTGGCGATGTCCTTTACAAAATAGCCTCCAACACTCTACTCAGCAAACTAGATGTAGTCTATCACAGGGCCATCCGTTTTGTCACCAATGCCCCATATACTACCCACCACTGCAACCTGTATGCTCTCGTCGGCTGGCCCTCGCTACATATTCGGCGCCAGACCCACTGGCTCAAGGTCATCTATAAGTCCTTGCTAAGTAAAGCTCCGCCTTATCTCAGCTCACTGGTCACCATAACAACACCCACCCGCAGCATGCGCTCCAGCAGGTATATCTAATTTTCTTCCAGTTCTCTGCTGCCAATGACTGGAACGAATTGCAAAAAAATTAGAATATATATATATATATTTTTTTTTTTTAATCGCTGAAGTTGGAGACTATTATCTCCCTCAATAACTTTAAGCATCAGCTATCTGAGCAGCTTACCGATCGCTGCAGCTATACACAGCCCATCTGTAAATAGCCCATCCTATCTACCTACCTCATCCCCATATTGTTTTTATTTACTTTTTTGCACACCAGTATTTCTACTTCCACATCATCATCTGCAAATCTATCACTCCATTGTTAATTTGCTAAATTGTAAGTACTTCGCTACTATATCTTATTCATTGCCTTTCCTCACACCATTTGCACACACTGTATATAGACTTTTATATTGTGTTATTGACTGTATGTTTGTTTATTCCATCTGTAACACTGTGTTGTTGATTGTGTCGCACTGCTTTGCTTTATCTTGGCCAGGTCGCAGTTGTAAATGAGAACTTGTTCTCAACTGGCCTACCTGGTTAAATAAAGGTGAAATAAATGTTTTAAAAATGTAAAAATATAGCAATAATAGCACCACCTTGTTGTAGCCCACGTGCAATTTTGACCACATTTCCAATACTTATTTAACCATTTCAGACCTACAGGAGGTGCCTGTGTGTAATTAATACTAGGAGTCGATGTGGAGACCAAAGTAGATAATTGTGGGTCGGTTGAACTGACCTCTGGGCAGGGCTCCACTTGGCAGTCCTTGATGGAGCAGTGGCTATCGTCGGCCCAGAAGGGACAGGGCCTATTCAGGTTGACCTGTGGAGAAGAAAAGGGAAGAGTTGAGATGGCATGGTATATGCTATGAAAGTGACTGCGTCACACAGAGGTGCGATGTGTTAGAGACAGGCAAGACAGAACAGCTAGGCTAAATTCACTCAAACAACGATGTCAGCAACCGATCCAGATTCTCTTTCCATTGACGCATTTCAGGGACGAGCCCCGCCGTAAACGCCACGGAGCATTGTTGTTGCTGGTGACGTCTTTCCTAGCCGTGCATTGGATACGTCAACCTCATTCGAAGGCGACAGTAAGAGGAGAATACCTAATAATCAAAAAGGTGACACACTGATTTTGTGGGGTCAAAATGTTGCTCAGTCAATGGGACGGTGACTAGTAGAGCAGCAGCTTACTGATCAGTGGGGGACAGAAACTTAATCGGAATATCACACTAGGGGCCAGATGAGTATTCTGAAAATATTTATGATGTTCCTATGAGTCTATTCTTCCTTTTCAGAGTTCCTGGTCGGATGTTCACAGTGGGAAAAGGGCAATACACTGCCTTTAGAATGAGATGGCTTGGTGTGTATGAATGGCGTATGAACGCAACAGCTGGACTCAAATTGAGAGACTTTTTTTAAAAACTGCCTTTGTGAAAAGATTAAGTGACTCAAATGGGTCTAAATGCTTCTTATGGATTCTAGGTGTCGGGAGAGCGTTTGAGCAGTTATACAAATGTAACCGTGCTGTTATCATAGAGAATGATATCATATTAGCATCAGGTTCTACAAATGAGCAACTCGTAAGACTGTCTAGAGATGCAAAAGAGGCTGATTGGGAAAGACGCCTGACTCAAGGTTTGTCACCACTGGACTGGACCTACTGTATTTCCCTATAAGATTCAGTTACATCCACACGGTGTCTTCCTCGTGCACTCTTTCTAATACCTAGGTTCCAGTATGAGGAGCATCTAATTTTCACACTTAAATGTACCTGACAAGTATCACATACAATAATTATAACGTAAAGTCTGTGTGTTTCTGCTGTAACTAGGGCCCAAGCAAATTTTGCAAGCAAATTTTGCAACGGAAAATGTTTCGCAACGAAAACAAGCCTTTCTTATAGAAGGGTTGGCTGGCAACGTCACAAAAATGATGCGCAAGCATCAATGAGGCAGAATGCCGCGTGGGGTTATGATTCTGATAGCTAGCAACAATGACAAGAAGCTGCCATGTGGGGAATCGTAGGCGGCTCGTTTTAGCTTGTTGTGATGTTGTTTTGACTCATGTCATGCCTACGCTAATATGGCTAAAATTAGCCAGCTTGATAACCAACAACTGTAACGATTCATTTGAGAGACCACAAGTGCTCATTTATAAACGTTTTCAACATGTCAACAATCTAAGTTAACCCGGTCTGTTTTGCGCCATAGTTGCGCACGCGTCGGTTTAGTTGCTAAACAACCAACCCTATTGGACAAGTTCAGGTTAGTCCCGTCTTATTTCGGCCCGTTTGCATCCGTTTGGTTCCTGGTGAATACACCCATGGACATTATAACGTAAATAGGAGTAGCACAATTAACTTTTTATTCAAGAATGTTGTCTAATCGCTGTCAATTTACAGTCAACCCTGAAGCAGACCTATTCCAACTAGAACAGTAGTCCCGGGTGGAGACATCCAATGCAGCGCCCACAATGTTTTCCAGCCTGGGGTAGGCTGGAAAACATTTGCTTGGCCTATTTGTTTTAGATTAGCAAGAAACTGAATTGGGGAGGCTCCCTTTATAAGCACTAAGTACTACGGGTTAAGGGCCATTGAAGCTCAAACAATGATATAGTTAAAAAAAAAAAAAAAAACATTTGAAAATACAGGTAGTCAATTAGCGTAAATCCACAGTAGTAGGATTATTTATTGAGGGATTACCTTTAGGACACATTTTTTAAGCTATAGTGCAAAAACAAACGCAAAACCTTACGGTCTGATGATTTTAAGGACATTTCTACTGCTCCTCGTCCTCCCCTGTTGGGGCCTACAATTTAGTACTTACCCTGTAGTACCTGAAGTAGTCCCTCTCGGTCAGCTTCTGAATGAGGGGGTAGATCTTGAAGTTGTTGAAGACGTCAATGCTCTCGATGTCACAGAAGCAGTCATCCAAGACGCCTGTCAACTGAGGGAAACAACCGGAAAATGCCTTAAGAATTATGGTTGTACACCAGTGTTAATTTTGTCAACAAAATTAGTGACTAAAATATTTGTCAAACTTGGTTTTTCAGTGGCAGTTGACTACACTATAACTGACTAAATAGACCCAGGGAAAAACAATAACTAAACAACAAAATATTGTTCATTGCAGTTGACTAAAACGAGACAAGACTAAATTATCTCTGTGGCTAAAATCAGACTACTAAGTGGAATGGACACGATTTTTTGGAGAGATAGAGAGAATTTCAGTGATAAACAACATTAATATTAACAGTACAGATGCACAGCACGGCTCTGTTCAACAGTGGGAAGGACCCACCACACAAGCCAAGCCTACATCAGCTGGTGAGCTGTGGGGGGAAAAAGCGATAGTGTGGGCAGGTTAGGCAGACAGGCTCCGCTCAATCGCCACCGCCGATTATACACATCGCGCAGGTGACTCTTTTGCTTCCCTGTAGCTAACCAGTCACCACCAGATACCCTTTGCCTCATTAAGAAACACAAGCTGCTTCACAAAATGAAAAACAATAGCAGCATTCAGTTTAACAGTAAAACAAGTCTAGCTTGTTTCTAGCCATTACCATTCAAAAGATATGATCCAGAACAGCCGCGCTACGTTCTATCGTGCATTGGCGGGCTATATTTTACATTCATAAAGCATATCATGGGCCATTTTAAAACTAGGCTACTTGCAGTCCGGACCGTTAACCATGTGTATAGTCTACACCTTGTTGGGATAACACTCTGCTCGGAAGCAACGCTGACTTGTCAAAGTGGCTATCGGAAGGTCTAATTAGGCTCTACACCCTCCATAATATTCCCTCCCTCAGCTTTGGAACACTTAGGTGCAAATGGAGGGCCGGGGGCAAGGGGAAGATATGGAATACAGCCAAAGAAAGAGAGGGGGGAGACAGAAAGAGACAGAAATTAGTGCAAAAGCTGGCCTGCAAATCTTAACTTCCTCTTACACATATTTAGCCTCAAATGTAACTGCCACATACTCTTTCAAATCAGACATGAGAGCTGGAAGCCAGATAAAAGACCACTTCCTGACGCTCGAACAACACAAAACACTTAAGCAACATGACAACGTTCGTCCCAGCTGCCGGTTGAGGTTGTTGACCAAAATTTGGTTACCAAAACGTTTGCCATTCTCCCTCCACCTTCCCCTTTTCATACATCTGATACCTGCGGACAAACGGCTTTATTCTCCCATGCATAATGAAATAGACAGCTGCTTTGTGAAAGAAAGACTGCGTTGCTCTGGTCCAGCAGACACCCAAGCCTTTCCACTCTCTCTCATCATGAAGTATTCAGGTTTAGACCCAATCAATGCAAATGGTGTCATCGAAAATATTTTAGTATATAAACTCGTTTCATGAGTATATTGTAATTACAGCCATATGAAAAGGTATGTGTGTCACTGTCAACCGACAAAGCAGAGACATACGGTATTTTATAAGAACAAGTTGCACAAGACTGCATGTTGCAAGAATTCTATGAAATTAAGTTCTTAGCACTGTGTAGACCATTCAGTCACTTTCACATCAGTGGTTGTGTGTCATGATGTGGAGAGAACTGAGTAGCCTATCTAACCAGCTGTTACTGACAATTAGTTTCACAAACTGGCTACAAGCAGCAAAAAGACAATTCTCTTTCAGTTCATTCTGTGTCATTGTGACAATATTCCGGAAATGTAGCCAACACAAGCATCATATAGCACACAGATGGAAACAACCATATATATATCTGACCTCTGAGTGTAGCTGTCCAGAGAATGTGATGGGAAGCAGGAAAGCCGTCCATAAGTAACAAAGTCCTCTGAGCATGCCGGTGAATTCAAAACCTTTGAGTGGTTTCCCTTGTTGTTTATTAAAAATATAGTTTAATTTGCCTATTTATCTGAGGAGCTGGTATCTTTAACAGCAGTTTTAAATTACAAAACTAAGATCAGCCTTATGAGAATATCTCTGTCTTTTATGTCCCTAAAGGGACTGCTGAAGCCTACTTCAACAGACAGGTGAGAGTTTGCCAGAGTTGATGGCATGACTCTGACCTAACCTGAGGATGAGCTGTCGTTTCAGACCACTTATTTTTCCATAATTTTGCATAATTCTCCTTCCCAGGCCTCGCCTCCAAACAAGATATGTCAGCAGCTGTCAAACTTAGTCCCGCCTCTATATTTGACATTTGTAGTCTTCACTTCGGTTCAAGGACATTTAAAGCAAGTATTACTCACGGAAGAGAAGACTACATCTCCCACAAACTAATTGGAAGGAAACTTTAATATGGCCAATCAGACGACACCACGTCTCGGTCTTCTCATATTACTAATGCGAGTGCAATTTGTTAGAATGAAATAATAAAGGCACGTGCCACAGTATAAAAAAATATAGACACTTATTGATTCTGATTGCAGTATGTGAGTCAGGTCAGTAGCTAACTTCTTTCAAAAGTTGGCATGAATGACAAACATCTAGAAAACATACACATCAATATAACATTGCACGACATAGGCCTACAAACACATTTGTGAGACTGGAAGTTGCAGATTTGGTGAATTAAGATCAGATATTCGCATGATAAGGGCAAGATCGATTAAGACAGTCGTTTTGAGATGCGCACAAGTGTCAAATTACAATGTACAGCAATAACAATAAACACTCAGTGTTGAATTCAGGAAATAGCTGGCTACGAGTATCTTTAACCAACCATTTTAATAATTATTTTGACAAGTCAGTGTGTATCGATGTGCAAGGCAACCACATGATTAATTTCTACATGTTATGCCTTGCTGTCCATAAAGTTGGATAAGGCAACGGAAGAGCGCCAGCAAGCTATGTGGGTATGATGACGTCAAATTAACATGACAGTAGAAAACGCTAGAATAATGTTCCTCCAACGCAGTCATTTAGCCTTCCTAAACGGACATTGATATTGCAATATATTGTAAGTACTTACGTGACAAAAACAGCTCTGGTCTTGACTGTCAGGAGCATCTTCTTTGGAAGAATATTGGTTGTTGTACGTTTCGGTTTTGACTCTGTTGTGAAACCAAACCAGAACAAAGTCCCCAAATAAAAACCACAACAAAACCAGAAGTCCTGCGGATTGTATCGCGTTTTTTATCATCACTGATGCAAATGCAACGCGCCACGAAAGACAAAAACAAAGAAAAGTTTTTGAAATGTAGATGTCTAGTTGGCAGGCTAGCTAATGATGTGCTACTAGCTAGCTAGTGGTGCGCACTAGCAACAACAGCGGAGAAAAGCTGTCGTAATGAAACTGCTGGATAAATGAAAGACTCCAACCAAAGCTGACATCTGTACGACTGTATCCTCAGAAGTAACTTGTGAAAATGTCTTTAGTATCATCAGTAGTCGTTATAAATAATATTCACAAAGCCGAAAATAACAAGTTTTGCCATTTAAAAAAAACAGTTGTCGAGCCAAGACGATTGAAAAAAAATCGGCTACGGAAAGCAAAGAGGTACAGTGAAAATGTTTTTACTGCGTCTTTTACATCCTGTGAATGGGAAAAGCATTCGTGACTTGTTATAATAGCCTAATGAAAATACACTGTAATTTGTGGCAGTGTCATTTCTGCAGCCCTAGCTGATGTATTGTCTGCATAGGCTTTTATTTTTACATCATTTTTAAATATTTTTTTCTCTAGTTTTTCCTTAGGACCTAAGCTTTAAAACATTGTCAGTGATAATTTGCACTGAGTTGGAGGAGATTGGCCAAAGAGACAATCTCGAGATCTCTGCATCAGACCCTCTTGGGGAAAAGCTGATTGGCTGCAAGTATGTTTGGTGAAAGGAGGAAGATGCTGATCCCTCCTCAGAGAGTGGAGACTCTTCCTGGTCCTTTGCCATTTTTCCGAGGTGTGAGTAAGGAGGTCATCACTCTGAAGGAAGAAGGAGTTCCTGTAGAGCGACCTACAGCACTATGGGGAGGAAGGACTCCAGCAGAAGCCAGTCCAGGTCAGCCTCCCCCTGTCCAACCAGCTCGTCACAGAGGACACTCTGCTTGTGGCTGAAGTGGAGGACCACGGTGATGCAGATGAAAAGGAGATTGACCTAAAGCTCTCGGGCTGTGAGGCTTTCTCCACTGCAAAGCCAAAGTTCTCTGCCTGGAAGAGGTTCCACAACTACCTGAGGAAGAAGATGAGATCTTCCTCAGAGCAGACCCCCAAGGTGGAGAACCTGGACCAGGACTGGCTGCTGGATGCCTTACTGGCAGTTGTTTAAACTATTCTGCAAGAGCAAATAAAATACCATTCTATTTTGCCTTGCACATATTAATAATAAAAATAAAGAAATTGGAATTACCTCATGTTTCTTTGACATTAGTTAAGATAAGACATAGATACAGTAGTTAAGATATAATGTTCAGCAGGTATTTATCACACACAAACCATAAAAAGGAAAAACCAACACAAAAAAAACATATAAAAGAAAAACCAAGGAGAAAAATATAAATATAAAATTCCATAGTAATTTACTAACTAGCTTCAGATACCCATAGACTTCCAGTCATTGCGCTAACAATAGTTAGTTAGCATTGACTCAGGAAACAGACCTCTAACTTCCTTCATACTGGAAACAGAGACATACAAATGGTATTCACGAGTTCATCTGACTCTTGGAAACGAGATACCCCAAGTGTCCATCATTGCCAAAATTCTGAAGTTTCCCTTTAATTAAGGGGAGATTTTAGACTCTTGAAACACAGGTTCGAAACTCCGTTGATCACATTGTTGCTTCTTCCCTCGGACTCCAGGCTTCTCCCCCAAGTGTCCTCGCACACCAAGCCCAAAACACATACAGATCATGCTTGCCCAATGCCATGTGAGACCACTGGAGTGATCACTGCTGCCACCAGTGTAGCGGGATAAAGTGAGACTGCCCCAGGGACTCGGACAGTGGCTCCTACGATGCAGAGGCACGCACCTAATGGACTGTGCCACAGAAGCTCTGGGCAGAGGCAGTGTTGTGTTCGAGACTGATTCAAGACCAAGACCGGAGCAAATCAAGTCCGAGTTAAGACCAGAAAAATGTAAGTCCAATTCAAGACCATGATTGTCATTTTGTCAAATCACCACCATAATAAGAGATGTAAATGTCCAGTATTTCTGTGTTCATATTTCAGAACAACATATGGATTCTTTATACATTCAGAAGTTAAAAAATGCATGCTGAGGGAATAGAGCCACTCAAGAAATGATTACTAACTCAAACACAGTGGGGAACAATGGGCCTTCTATGCCTTCAGAGAAGGGCTAAGGATTTATAAAATAATGATTATAATAATGATAATTATATTATTATTTTCAATGATGCTCTGATTTAATCTCTTCAGTTTTTGTAGGAAAGGAAAGAGTTAAGACTGACGCGAGAGAGAGAGACTTCCTGACAAAATGTGAAAAATATAAAACAATTAGAGAGTGTCATTTCCCCAAATTTGAAACCCTTATTCAATGTTTCAAAGACCTCTCTGATGAGAGTAGGCTACCCGTCCTGTTGGGGGAGGACGCAGAGAGCTGTGGGTTGGCAGCGCACTACATTGCTGCCTACCATAAGTTGAGGGACAGTGTCTGACAGACCAATCAACCTGCCTGCACATGTCTTCTACTGTATGCTTATTGTTATTGTTCAATGTATGGTTATTTTGACCTTTGGTTACTGTTGTTACTGTTGTCCCGTTGACAATTTTGATTCAATTTTTTTCTTTCATATTGTAAATATCCAAAATAAGCTTTGGCAATATATACATTGTTACGTCATGCCAATAAAGCAAATTGAATTGAGAGAGAGAGTAAAAGAAAAAGATCCAATCAATTAGATGGTAGGCTGCCAACAAACTGACTCAGCTTAGGGGTAGGACGTAGACGGCGGACGTAAAGGTAAAGTAAAGGTAATGGCGGACTGAACGAAGTTATGTAGAGCACCTCAAGATAAAACATAATATTCGAAATATCTGCTAAATAGACTAAAATATTAGCACTACATAATCTGGTGAGTGATAAACCTTCAATCTGGATAATAACACAAAACAAATCCTAAGACTAGAGACATTTATCGACAAATATTACGAACACAGACAACAACCAAACATGACGGAGAATAAGACAGGGGAACCGTTTACAAAACGCAAGCGAGATTCTTCGACAGATACTGACGATTTAATATTCTCACCACCGGGAATGGTAAAGGTCGAAACTGATCTGTTAAAATCAATAAATGACAAACTGGGTTTACTTGAATTACTTAGTAAGGATATAAAAGAGTTAAAGGCAAGCCTAGAGATGAGTGATGAAAAAGCTGCGACATTGGAGAAGGAAACACACGCGCTAAAAGGGACAGTCAATAAGATTCAAACCGAAATGAATGGAATTAAAAAAGAGAACATCGTTCTGAAGGAAGCCTTACTGGAGATTCAAACTAGATCCATGAGAGAGAATTTGGTACTTACAGGTATCCAAGAAAAAGAAGGAGAAGTTCCTGAATCTATAGTTAGAGAGTTCCTCCGTACAGCGCTTCAGATTCCATGCGAAGTTATCGACAAAATCCAACTTGAACGTGTTCACCGCTTCGGACAGAGAGGGCAGAGGTACGAACGCCCAATCGTTGCAAAATTTGCTTCATTTAAAGATAAAATAATGGTTAAAAGCCTAGGTAAAAGACTTGCTGGGACCAAAATTGGCATGAATGATCAGTTTCCGAAAGAAATTGCAGAACGGCGCAAAGTTCTGTATCCAATTTTCAAAGAAAACAGATTAAAAGCGAAACGAGTAGCTCTCGTCGTTGATAAACTATATATTGATAACCAGTTGTTCAGAGACACAAAGACTACTCCATGGTTATTTTAAAATTTACAAAATTCTCATAGACGAGGAAAATAAACACAATTCAAGCCCGGTTACTGATTGTAACAATACAACAAAAAATATAGCTTTTTTATAAATCTTCACATATAACTAATTGAACACACAAGCACTATTTTTACACAGTGAAGATAAAAACTAAGTAAACAGAAGGCACAGTATGTGTGGATGGTGTGGTTTGTGTTTATTTTATTTTTTATCTTATTTGTTATGTTTGGAAAGTTGAGTGAGTGAGTAATGAAATGGTTGCATATCCCAGAGCCAATGTATTGCTGTGAGCCGGGTATGAGAGGGCTTTCAATGTTGTTCAGATGATGGATATACTTTTATAATGAATTATACGTCTTATTTATTTATTGTCCTATCATGGAAAACTACATTTTTTTTATCTTAATAAATTATATCTAATTATTATCCTATTTTAATGGTACTGTCTATGGCCCTATACCCTAGACACCCACCTGAATGACCCAGATATTAAGGAGAAGTCCCTAACTGTTTTATGTGCTCGCTGTAAGCGGTCTATATGCAGCTAAAATGAGGTCAGAGACCAAGAGCAGCACTGCCCCCTCAAGATTCTGAGCCTGCTTGGCAGGGTTGGTCCTGCAAAGCCAAAGCCCTTAAAGGGAGAGGAAAATATACAAGGAATTTCTCAAAGCTGCTAATGAGAACCTTGACGACCTTGTACCTAGCCGGTGGGGATTCCGGTGGGGTACCCCCACCCAGGCAGTGGCAGTGCTGGCAACACTAGCTGCAGTAACCCATGGGGAGGGGGTCACACTCGGACATTCAGAGAGGGGGTATATTGTTGTGGCCCTGGTGGCACAGAATCAAGGTCGGACTGCATGGAGATGCGTGGGGACATGGTCATGACTGGTGGCCGTATTGTGGGTGTTTTTTCAGGAATAGGGTGTACATTTGACTGCCATTATCTAGGATATGACAATGGTAAATAAATTTCAATTTTTGCTTATTTTTTTGCGCGGTCTTGCAGGCCTTCTCATGCAGCTGCAACTGCAATGGCATTTGGAAATCATGACCCATCTTGAGTTGGGCTCTGGGATGGTGCAACTGTTGAGAAAGTGAGCTTATGGTTGTGTGGGGGTAAGGGCTGAGTGTGTATGTGTGTATCCCACAACTGTTGCGAAAGAAGAAGTAAAAGATGTAAGGTACAATAGAGGATGATCCACAGCTATATATAATACAAATCGAGGTGACGGCAATGGAAATGCATATGGCAATTGATTTACTTCAATTCGGTAAATGGAACTGTATGCTCTTTTCAAAGAATGGATCCCAGTCGGTTCAGGGCTATGGGATACAGGGGGTCGAGGGTGGTCTGCCGGGCATTGGGATGACAAGCCATCTCGAGATGAGGCCTTTTAGCGGGTGGAATAGTAGGGACCAATTGGAGGTTTACTTAGTAGAAATGCAAATATCATGGTACAACTATATAGACACTCAATCATTATGTTACTTTTTAATAGTACGTTTACAAAAATATATTCTGATTAAAAGAATGAAAGGTGTGTCTCATGGTAAGTGGTGAAATAAGTATAGCCAGTTACAATTGTAATGGCTTAGCAGATAATAAGAAAAGACGATCAGTATTTACCTGGCTAAAAGAGAAGGATTATAATATTTATTGTTTACAGGAAACCCATTCAACAGTTTTAGATGAAGTTTTGTGGAAAAAGAACTGGGTGGGCAAAATATATTTCTCCCATGGGCAAAGAAATTCAAAAGGGGTGATGATCTTAATTAACAATAATTTTGATCCAAATGTGCAAATTGTCCAAACAGATCCTCAAGGTAGATGGATTATTTTAAATATGTTATTGGACAATAAACAAATATGGCTTGTTAACCTATACGGTCCGAATAATGATGATCCAAGCTTCTTTGAAAATATATATAAGAACTTATCAACTCGACAAGCAACACTAGACTCTATTATTATAATGGGAGATTTTAATACGGTCTTAAATAGCTCTATAGACCGGAAAGGAAATCACACTACAAATTATCACCCTCAGGCACTTAAGGAAATCATGAATGTCATGGATATATTGGAATTAGTGGATATATGGAGACTTAAATACCCTGATTTAGTGAGATATACATGGCGGAGGCTGAATCAAGCTAGTCGTCTTGACTACTTTCTTATTCCATTCTCTCTGGCACCAAAAGTTAAAAAAGTGTTGATAGGGGATAGAATGCGGTCGGATCATCACATAATTGGCATATATATTTCTCTTACAGAATTTCCACGTGGGCGAGGATATTGGAATTTTAATCAAAGTCTACTAGATGATAAATTGTTTAGAACTAGGACAGAAGATTTTATAACTGACTTTTTCAGACACAACATAGGTACAGCAGATCCCCTTATTGTATGGGACACTTTTAAGTGTGCCTTTAGAGGCCATGCAATTCAGTACTCATCTATAAAACAAAAGCAATTTAGATCAAAAGAGTCCATATTAACAAAGGAAATTGAAGGACTAACAGTACAGTTAGATAGCAATAAAAACGGTACCATAGAGGCACAGAATAATTTAGAGGAAAAACAAAAAGAAATGGAGGAACTTATTCAAGAAAGATCCAGTGTAATATATTATAAAAATAAAGCGAACTGGATGGAATATGGGGAAAAATGCACCAAATTCTTTTTCAATCTTCAATATAGAAATGCTACCAAAAAAAATGTATTAAAACTTGTGACAAATGATGGAGTCACGCATGATTCACCAAATGATATTTTGAAAGAGGAAGTAAAGTACTTTAAGAATATGTTTTCGTTTCAGGCTCCTCCATCTCCACTAACTGAAACTAATTGTATGGATTTTTTTCCTATTAATAATGTAAAATTAACATCTGAACAGAAAGACTCATGTGAAGGCCAAATTACAGAGGAGGAACTGCTTGTTGCAATTGGGGCCTTTAAAGATGGGAAAACTCCAGGGCTGGATGGCATACCAGTGGAAGTATACAAAACATTTTTTGATATACTCAAAGGACCATTATTAACTTGTTTTAACCACTCCTATATAAATGGTAGATTATCAGACACACAACAAGAAGGTCTGATATCGTTATTACTGAAACAGGACCCAAGTGGTATATATAAAGATCCAGTCCAATTAAAAAATTGGAGACCTCTTACACTTCAGTGTTGTGATGCAAAAATCCTAGCAAAATGCTTGGCGCATAGAATAAAAAAAGTTTTGTCAGATATTATTCATCCTAATCAGACAGGTTTTTTACATGGACGATACATTGGAGATAATATAAGGCAAGTACTGGAAACAATAGAACACTATGAGATATCGGGGACACCAGGCCTGGTTTTCATAGCTGATTTTGAAAAGGCTTTTGATAAAGTACGACTGGAGTTTATATATAAATGCCTAGAATATTTCAATTTTGGGGAATCTCTTATAAAATGGGTTAAAATTATGTATAGTAACCCTAGGTGTAAAATAGTAAATAATGGCTACATCTCAAAGTTTTAAACTATCTAGAGGAGTAAAACAAGGTTGTCCACTATCGGCATATCTATTTATTATTGCCATCGAAATGTTAGCTGTTAAAATTAGATCAAACATTAATATTAAAGGATTAGAAATCCATGGCTTAAAAACTAAGGTGTCATTGTACGCTGATGATTCATGTTTTCTTTTAAAACCACAACTAGAGTCTCTCCAGGGCCTCATAGAGGATCTAGATACCTTTGCTATCCTCTCTGGATTAAAACCAAATTATGATAAATGTACCATATTACGTATTGGATCACTAAAAAATACACATTTTATATTGCCATGTAGTTTACCAATTAAATGGTCTGACGGAGATGTGGACATACTCGGTATAAAAATCCCAAAAGAAAGAAATGATCTCACTCCAATAAATTTTTATAGAAAGTTAGCAAAAATAGATAAGATCTTGCTACCATGGAAAGGAAAATACCTGTCTATTTGTGGAAAAATCACCCTAATTAACTCTTTAGTCATATCACAGTTTACCTATTTGCTTATGGTTTTGCCTACACCTAGTGACCTGTTTTTTAAATTATATGAACAAAAAATATTCAATTTTATTTGGAACGGCAAGCCAGATAAAATTAAAAGGGCCTATTTATATAACGAATATGAATTCGGAGGGCAGAAATTATTAAATATTAAAGCATTAGACCTCTCACTAAAGGCATCGGTCATACAAAAGTTATACTTAAATCCAAACTGGTTCTCTAGTAAACTGGTACGAATGTCTCATCCTATGTTCAAGAAGGGCCTTTTTCCCTTTATTCAGATTACACCTGCTCATTTTCGGTTGTTTGAAAAGGAAATGATCTCCAAAATATCCTTATTCTTTAAACAAGCCTTAGAAAGTTGGTTGCAATTTCAGTTTAATCCACCTGAAAGGACGGAACAAATAGTACAACAAATATTGTGGTTAAATTCAAATATAATAATTGATAAAAAAACTGTATTTATCGAAGAAATGTTTAAAAAAGGTATAATTTTTGTGAATGATATCATAAATAGGACTGGTGGAGTTATGTCACACATGCAGCTAACACAGACATATGGAAAAGTCTGCTCTACCCAAAATTACAACCAATTAATTGCAGCATTACCACAAAAATGGAAGAGGCAAGTAGAAGGGGAAAAAAGTAAGGAACTTGTATGTCGGCCCTGTATTAAAGAACAAAAATGGTTAAAGAAAAGTGTGATAAATAAAAACATATACCAATTTCATTTAAGGACCAAAAAACTAACAGCTGTGCCATACAAATTGCAAAATAGTTGGGAAGAGATTTTCGATGTACCCATTCCATGGCACATGGTTTATGAATTGATACGCAAAACAACGCCGGATTCAAAACTTCGAATTTTTCAATATAAATTACTGTACAAAATTCTTGCAACTAATAGAATGTTATATATATGGGGTATACAATCTTCCCAGCTCTGCAGATTCTGTTGTGAGGAGGCAGAGTCATTAGATCATTTATTTTGGTATTGTCCATATGTAGCTCGTTTTTGGTCACAGGTCCAGGAATGGCTGAAGAATTGCAACATTTGCCTAAAACTAACGCTACAGATAGCAATACTGGGGGATTTGAAAAGCCATAGTCAATCAATCAATAATATAATAATTATTTTGGCAAAGATGTTTATTTTTAATTTACAATCTGTAGAAGCTATGAGAATAGGAAGGTTCAGGTCTTTTGTGAAGCATCACAGCACAGTTGAGAAATGTATGGCAAATAGAAATCCGAAATGGATGATGTTGGAAGATAGATGGGAGGGGTTGGGTGGAGCTGAAGGGTGGGACTAATAACAAGATAAACAATATAGGGCATACGGGATCTGTGAAATGTGTATAGGTGCGGAGCTTTTGTGAAATAGCACAGTTACAAGTGGAAATAAAATTGGATGGACAACAGAAATAGAGGAAGGACTAAGAACAAATAAGAGAGAACTATTGTAAAGTGGACTGTGTCTGTAAGATAGGTATAAGATGTAGAAATTGAAGGTAAAAGCAGAAGTGTTTATAAGTTTACTCCAATTGGGGGATTGGTGGTAGGGTCGCGGGGAATAATAATAAAGGCATATTCTTTAAAAAGGTATGTATGTCTATATAGGTATGTGTATGTATATATGTGTATATGTATGCATACGTGTATGGATATATATATTTACCCAAAAAAATATGGGGGAATGGAAATGATGCAGACAATTACATTGGAAGCAACATTCTTTCCGCAATACTAAGCTGATCCACCCCTAAAAAAGAAAAAAAAAAAAAAAAATCTTTGCTGGTCTCTGGGGAGATAAATCTAGCTACCTAAGTCAGCCATTAGCTAGGCCATCAGAAGCTAGATAAAGGCATCTGCCATTTAACTGTATTAGAGCAACATTTGGAGTGACAGTGGAATCAACCAATCACATTTCGACTGAGTAAATAAAACCAAATAAAAACATCTGTTTTGTCCAGGACTGGAGTCTACACAGATGGTGCACTTTTGCCAATCAGAGCTTTCTACAAACAAGCCATTTGCCACATGGGCCTGCCATCATTCATTTTGAACTGGACTTTGTGTTTATAGGCAGTTGCAACAGTGTGACTTTAGATAATTAGAATGCATTAGCCAGAAGCCACAAATTACACCTGAATGGATTTCTGCAAATATGTAAATACCACAGGAGTCCTCTTACATTTTGGAACTTTACAGTCCTATTGATCAAACAACCAAGACAAGGTAGGCTCTCTCTCCCTCAGTAATGCACAACAAGATAAACAAATAATGCAAGCCAGAGCAAGATGAGCTAAAATCTAACAAAGGAACATTAGATAAACCTTCTCAAACTTTTTGAGCTAGTTGACCATCAAAATTGCACTGATAAATGATGGAGAACTGTAGCCTCCTCATCCTTCTGCAGCTTGCCTGCATGCTTGTCCCAGCAAAGCACCCAAGCTCACTGGCTATAGCTGGCTAGTCTCCTAGCTAGCTACTTCCAGACACAAATGAGAGAACACCTCACTCTGAACCTTTTACTCAACGTAGCAGAGCTGGTTAGGCTGTTTTCATGTTATCTAGAGCGTGCTTGACTAACTATTGCTTTTTTTGCCTATGTTTACTGACCCTGTCATATTCAGCAGGTGTTGCGCATTTGTAAATGCATCAGTCGTTCTGTGCTAAATTGGAGTAGATAGCCAGAGTGAATTTTCAAACGCAAGACATACGCTAATTGTATAGCTGTCATTCAAGTTCTTGCTACCTAACCAAATTACACCTGCACCTCTAGCTGTGAATAGCCACCGGAAAAACGATATGAGGGGAAAAAGTCAGTCACTCCTCCAATGGCATGGCATCCTCCTAGCAGCTAGCTAGCTAGATACTCCAGCCTATTAGCCACGTTATGACAGACTTGTGATCATTGCCCTTGCAAGTTTGATTGTATTGACATTCCCAGCCTTAGTTACATTTGTCCATTTTTTGTTCAGAATATTGAGTCATTGAAACTGAAACAGTGCATCCAGGATGCAGAAAACCATGTACCAGGCCAGCTGTGATTTACAACCGGATAGCAATATTTTTTGGACTACCAAGAAATGTATTGGCTTAGTGTATGTTATGGAACATAGGTTCTATTTAACTCAATTTTTAAAACCTCTTATAAAGTTGATTTTGTAGCATAAACTGGGAATTTGATATTTTTGACTGATTATGATTGTCTGTTTGTTTCATATCTGCAAAGTAGTTAAAACGCTGAAGTACCACTTTAAACTTTAGGTCACCGGTTACTTTGTGTGCTAAACGTTAAATGTTTTTTTTTGCTCTGGTAAGTAATAGATGTTTATAGAAAAAAATATATGCTTAAACCACATCAATGTGATTTGATGGGCCTGTCAAGGCTTGGTTTCCCTGTGGGTTTCCCATGTCTCCGCCCCTGATGACAATTGATAACATGAATTGAAACGTCTTTCTTACCCTACCGATGTTAAAACCAGTCGAGAGCTGCTCAGATTATATTCCGTTGGACTAGACTGTGTGAATATATTTCACGTGCTTTGCGATTGTGTAGGCTACTTTGTGCATGATTTCACAATTGTACTAGTAATTGATCAATCGTATACCTCCACCACGCTACTTTGATACGCATCAGTAGGGACTAAGAAGTGAGTATAAGCAATGACCACTGAAAATAAATATGGGTATAAGGCTTCAGGGCTCCCGAGTGGCGCAGCGGTTTTAGGCACTGCATCTGTGCTAGAGGCGTCACTGCAGACCCTGGTTCGATTCCAGGCTGTATCACACCCGGCGGTGATTGGGCGGCGCACAATTGGCCCAGCGACGTCCGTTTTAGGGTTTGGCCGGGGTAGGCCGTCATTGTAAATAAGAACGTGTTCTTAACTGACTTGCCTAGTTAAATAACAAATAAATATATACCTGCGTATACCCTCCAATAGATGTGTGCGCTGGTATTACGGTTGCTTTAAGAATCTCGAACCTGTCACACGCTGAAGGCCTGCCTATAGGTTCGCCAGTGCGCAAACATGTCTATAATAGATATAAAGGCGTTTTAAGATATTCATGTTTCAAGAAAGGAGTATATATATTGGGCCTGGCGAGATTTATGAAGCCTCACTGTCCGAGACCAAATGTATCCGACACCGAGCCAGTCAATATGTGGTCTCAAGACTGAGTACTACAACACTGGGCAGAGGCAGTAGAAACACTCACATACATTTTTGAAATAACTTCAATACCTACACCAATATATTTCAGTGACAATCAGCTTGAATATTGTTCTTCATTATCAATGTCACAAAAATGAACAATAGTTTTGAAAGGATTCATGTTCAGTATTCTACAAAGAAAAAAACAGGAGTACAGCCCTCCTTCACCAGTAGTGTGGTGGTATAAACTTGTATTACACCTAAACAGTAGTGCCTGGCAGATGTGTATTGTGTACACTCGAGTTGTGTGTGGCCTGTTGTAGCAAGCTAGCTAGCTACTTGGATGTGGAAACGTCTCATACAATCGTCGGGCGCCCACGTTACGATTGGTGATAGGTACTAGACGTCAACTGCGACAGTTAAGAGGATAGCTAGCTACCTTTCCCGGTTTTGCCAAATTCAACAAACAAGCGTTCATTAGCCACTTCCTGTATCACATCTGGCCGGTTTTGACCGCAGTCCAGCACAGTTAGCTAGCGTTAGCAAACTAGCTACAGGTAGCTATCTAGCTAATACGTCTAAAATTAAGCTACGATTTAAGCAACTTCAATTCTAGAATATAGCTAGATGTTTGTCGTGTGTATTTTTGCATGTATTGTAAGACTACCTTGCGTAGCTTGCGAACTTTTAAACGCTAGCTAACGTTAGAACGTTGTTGCAGTGGCTAGCTTTTTTTGTCCTTTCCAGTTTCGGCCACGATCGTCACATAAAGGCAATTTAAAAGATTGCCCCAACAATCGCAGCCTCGTCCTGCCATGAGATCACCCTAACAATAAATATTGGGGTGAAGATGGCTGCAGAGCTCTTTCCCACCAAGAAGCTGGGCCCAGCATCCTCAACCAACACAGCTGTGCAGCAATACCAGGAGCAGAACCGGAATAACAACAACACCATTCACAGCTGCAACTGGCAAGGGCTCTATCCTACCATCCGAGAGAGGTAGGTGACCCTAGTAAGCAGTAGTTAAATTGGGAATCTAATGCCTTTTGAGGAGAGACGATGTGTACATTGAATAGATTTAAAATGGCCAAAGAAAACCAATTTCCTGGGTCTACCAGCTCATACATGCAGATACTGAAGTCTGAATGTGATGCCATTGACACTGTTTGCTAATCCTATGACTCATGCTTTCACAGGAATTCAGTCATGTTCAACAATGAGTTGATGGCAGATGTTCACTTTGTCGTTGGCCCCCCAGGAGGGACTCAGCAAGTACCTGGGCACAAGGTAATCAGTCATCTTTAAACCTGTCCAACGTATGTGAGTAACTAACTGAGCAAGACCAAACACAACATGTTCAGACAGATTTATCTGTTGCGTCTGCTAAATGACCAAAATGTAAAATAAAATGCAATTGGCTGATATTTCTCCACACCAGCCTCTTTATGCTAAATCCTTTTGCAAATCTCTACATTTCTTACATAATTAATGTGTACATGTATATTCTCTCCACCTTCTGTCCCTTATCCATCCTCCCACCATAACTTGCTCCCTTTTCTTTGCTCCTCTTCTTTTTCTCATGTGACTCCCTATCTTCCATGTTGTCCCTCAGTATGTGCTGGCTGTGGGGAGTTCTGTGTTCCACGCCATGTTTTATGGTGAACTGGCAGAGGACAAGGAAGAGATCCGTATCCCTGATGTGGAGCCTCCCTCGTTCCTAGCCATGCTGAAGTAAGTGGCCGGCGCCTCCTGACATCTCATTAGATGCAGTCCCAGTGTTCATTGTACATTTCAGAATGTCGTATTCAGGTTAGAATGTCTTCCTTTGAATAGGCAGCAGACAATGCAAGGGCATGTGAACTTATAAAGTTAGCCTTCCC
Organism: Salvelinus fontinalis; assembly: GCF_029448725.1. NCBI lineage: Eukaryota > Metazoa > Chordata > Actinopteri > Salmoniformes > Salmonidae > Salvelinus > Salvelinus fontinalis. Next base: position 24,258,922 of record NC_074704.1, on the reverse strand, counting down.
ATAAATGAGAAGTTGAAGTGAACTTGTCAAGCTCTCATCTGACTCTCCCCACTCTGGTCTGGCAGGTACATCTACTGCGATGAGATCGACCTGTGTGCCGACACGGTCCTGGCTACGCTCTACGCCGCCAAGAAGTACATTGTGCCCCACCTGGCTCGGGCCTGCGTCAACTTCCTGGAGACGAGCCTGAGCGCCAAGAACGCTTGTGTGCTGCTATCCCAGAGCTGCCTGTTTGAGGAACCAGACCTAATGCAGCGCTGCTGGGAGGTGATCGACGCCCAAGCCGAGCTGGCGCTGCGCTCCGAGGGCTTCACAGACATCGACTCGGTGACTCTGGAGAGTATCCTGCGCCGCGAGACGCTCAACGCCAAGGAGATGGTGGTGTTCGAGGCGGCATTGAGCTGGGCCGAGGCCGAATGCCAGCGCCAGGACCTGACGCCCACCATTGAGAACAAACGGCTGGCGCTGGGCAAGGCCATCTACCTGATCCGCATCCCCACCATGACGTTGGATGACTTCGCCAACGGTGCGGCACAGTCGGGTGTGCTGACGCTCAACGAGACCAATGACATCTTCCTGTGGTACACGGCCGCCAAGAAGCCTGAGCTGCTGTTCGCCAGCAAGTCGCGCAAGGGCCTGGCGCCACAGCGTTGCCACCGCTTCCAGTCGTGCGCCTACCGGAGCAACCAGTGGCGCTACCGGGGCCGTTGCGACAGCATCCAGTTCGCCGTGGACAAGCGAGTGTTCATCGCCGGCTTCGGCCTGTACGGCTCCAGCTGTGGCTCAGCAGAGTACAGCGCCAAGATTGAACTCAAGAGGCAGGGCGTGCTGCTGGGCCAGAGCCTCATCAAGTACTTTTCGGATGGCTCCAGCAGCACATTCCCAGTGTGGTTTGAATACCCTGTGCAGATCGAGCCCGACACATTCTACACGGCCAGCGTAGTGCTGGACGGCAACGAGCTCAGCTACTTTGGCCAGGAGGGCATGACTGAGGTGCAGTGTGGCAAGGTCACTTTCCAGTTCCAGTGCTCTTCAGACAGCACCAACGGGACAGGTGTGCAGGGGGGGCAAATCCCTGAGCTCATCTTTTACGCTTGAGCTGTCGAACGTGAGGGAAACGTAACACTCCTTCTTTACGGTCACAGTAAATGCACTCCTCCGGATGTTCAGAAAGCATAATCTCTTAACTATGGCTTTAAAAGTGTACCTGGTTTGGAAAAAACAAACATCCAATTTATTGTGAAGGTTATTTAGTTCAATATTCAATTGCCTTATGAGTATGCCGGACCTAGTGTAGGACTGCGTTGATATGACCAAAAAAAATCTTATTTTAAATGAAGGGTAGGCATTTGTTCACATTTAACTGTTTACTCATTTGTTTTACTGTTTATGACGCACAGTTCTCATTTAACAAGATTATTAGTGTTGTAGGTAGCTTTTTTTGTTTTTACTTCAACCATTCCTATAATTTTAAGGAAAACACTACAACTTCAAAATAAGGTTTTTCAACCTGTGCAAAAATCGACGTTACTGTAGAGGATACTTAGGGTATAATCAAATATTTTTGTAACATGAGAAATAGTTTAAACATTTTTGATGGTGCAATTTCTAAGATTTTCTATTGTTACCTCTAAGTTTCCCCTTGGGTTTTCTGTGCGATTAATAAACTGAGAATAGACATCAAACGGAAATGTAAACCTGTGCTGAGGTTTAAGATACTTGAGTATGTTGCTGTCTCAGTGTTAGGCCCTTGTATGTATATAGCTAACTATTGTTTGCACTATTATTGGTACTCTTTTCAAATGGGACAGCCTTTTTGTATCTTGCTTCCTTGTATACACTTTATTTTTGACCTTGTTTTCTCTGAAAAGCAGTATGAAGTGTCGCCGTGCTGTGAGTTTGACAGTGTCAATGGACCTATGAATGTGTACTGTTGTTGCAGATCAAAAATAAAATGAACCAGTTCTGTAAAATTGTGTGAAGTGTCTTCTTTTAATATAAGTATTTTAAAGGGCTCAGACTGGGGCTATAGAGCATGTTTGTATAATTTAGAGCAAATAAATACTATTCAGAGATCCATGAAACCACCATTTACTGTTGGCAGTCCCCCAGAACATGTTTTATACAAGTGTCTCAATGTTAATTAGCATTTTATACATTCAAACTATCTTCAACTTCGTGTTCCTGATTAGGCCTCTTGTAGAGTGATAGTTCAAAATGAAAGTGGGTAAGGCTTGTCTCAGGCATCTCACACACACACACCAACAGTCTCTTCATCACAAAGAGATAGTGTAGCGTAAGGCTGCTGCACATAGCTACTGGTTAAGAGTCCATAGCTTTTCACCCAGAAACGTAGTCCCCAATAGTCCAGTTAGAAAGGCCTACATTGTCTTCTGTTTCTTTCGTGCTTGAAACTGCTCTGTTTTGTTCTTAATAGACTTGATAAGCATGGACAGTCCGGGGTCCATTTTCTTGGTGGGTTCAGCCACCGCCTGGCCACTGGCAATTGTTTCCTGTTTCTTTGCTCCCACTACCTGTGTGGGTGGGGCCTGTGAGCTCCTGGTCGCGCTGGCGCTCCTCCCTGAGGCGCTGCTTCTCGACCTGGATGCTCTGGGTGGCCTTGGTCTTCTTGTAGCCCGGGTCGGACGGGTCTAAGTTGTAGAGGTGGGAGGTAAACACGTCCACCTGTCAGTCAGAGAGGAGGGGGGGGGGGGGTTGAGATTTCATTGAAGTCTACAAAAAAGCCTTGACCGTAAAACAAATTGTGCCACAGAAAAATGGTCCTTAAAGTTAATGAACTTTGGCAAAGTTGTATGTGTACCAATTCCACCTTATTCCAGGTAATTTAACCTAAATCCCATATCAATGAGTGAATTCATGAAGCTTCTGATTTGAGACTTTTACGAAATCATTCATTGATGTCAATGGGAAACGATGGTAGGAAACAAGTCAAAATACAAGTGTATGCAAACATATGCAATAATCTACCAGCACAAAGAACAATAACCTTAAAGTGAGGTTTTGTTCTTCAGGTATACAGGTAGAAAGGTATTCTATAAAAGCAAATCAAAATCTCTTCAAGTGTTGTTTTCTTCTTACCCTCTGGAAGCTCCTCTTCCTTCTCCATCTCCACTCCATCCTCATCATCTTCGCTGGAGGAGGCCAGGTAGGCGTTAAAATCCATCTGCAGCAGCTCGTCCTTGTCGAACTTCCTGTTCATGGCAGTGACACGCTCGTGGTCCGTCTCGTCCCAGGTCAACTCCACCTGGGGTGCAAAACACACAATAAGTCTGTAAACAACCTGAAATATAACCACAGTCCTTTCTCAAGTAAAGAAGATGATAGGACTAGGGGGAAATGTACGAGATCCCAAAATTCAGCCCAAAAAATAATAATCTACTAATTTCAATCTGAACAATTCATACTTATTTATTCTGAACAAAAACATAAAACGCAACATGTAAAGTGTTGGTCCCATGTTTCACGAGCTGAAAAAAAAGGTCCCAGAAATGTTCCATACGCACAAAAAGCTTATTTCACTAACATTTTTGGCACAAATTTGTTTACATCCTTGTTGGTGAGCATTTCTATTTTGCCAAGATAATCCATGCACCTGACAGGTGGTAAACCTGGGACCGAACATGGAGAAATTAATGCTATGACCATAAGAGTTTATTAGACGTAGTGTGCCTAACCTTTGACGTGGCTGCTGCTGTGGAGGTGAAGAGCTTGGGGGTGTAAGCAGACAGGTCCACGTCTGTGGCCAAGTCCTTTGGCTCCTCGTCAAACGTCACATCATCAGGGATAAACCTGTTCCCACGGAAGGGAGGGACCACCACAACAGTTAGCATGGGAGTATAGCGTCATCCTAATGTTTAGAATGAACCAGCAGCACAGATAATGGTATCATGCTAATAAGTAGTTAGCATGTACTAGTGCAATACCTTGATATACTGGTAATATATTAAGCAAGGATGAGATTCATCACTATGTATGCTATTATTTTATTCTATGTAGTGATAAGATGTTGTGTACATCCACCTCTCTTTTGAGGACAGCTCCATTACCATGCTTTACGTTATCAAGTTATACATTCTATTACACTAGTGTACACTTCAGTATAAATGAGTGTCTGTCTATTTCCTCACCGGAGGTCCAGGATGGAGCAGCTGCTCTCGTACTCAATACGGTCACACTCCTGGTAGATTTTAGCGGCTGTGTCGAGCGATCCGCACTCCACCACCGCATAGTAGTACTTCAGCCGCTTGAACTGGTAGTCCCGCATCTTCTCTCTGTAAATCCTACAACACACACACACACACACACACACACACACACACACACACACACACACACACACACACACACACACAAATACCAATTCTCTGGTTCATTTTTGGTTGAACAATACAGGGAGGATAGGGAAGTGTTAATGGGGTAGCTAGATCATACTTCTCCTCCTCTGTGTCTTTGTCTGGATCCTCCGGCAGGGCCATCAGCTCCAGGGGAACCCTGGGTCTGTTCCTGCTGAACCCGCTCCTTCCCAAACTCTGAGGGGTAGATCTAAACAAACACACAGTGTTAAACATACACAACATTTGTGACTTGGTCTGGTGAAGCAGTGTCACATCCATCATAATTGAGTGACAGCCAATAGACAAATTAATGGAGCCTTACCTTCACAGAGAGCACAACCCCTCCTTTAGGCTTGAAGGAGTTAAACAGAGCCAGCAGGTCCTTGGCTTTCATCCGGTCCCAATCCATGTTACACACGGCAAGCCTTTGGGTTACATGTTGTAGGACACTAACGACAACATTGGAACATGCAATTTCTTATGTCATTTTAGATGATGAAAGGAAATGAGTAGAAGAAGTCCCTCTGGACAATTGAGACACAGCCTTAGACCTCACCTCCTCGCTCCGCGGCGCGTCCTTGCACAGCTCGCCTCAGTCGTGCTGGATCTCCTCCTCGCGTTTCAAGATGGCCTCCCTCGCCTCAGTCGTGCTGGATCTCCTCCTCGCGTTTCAAGATGGCCTCCACGTCATCATCGTCGTCCTCGTCCGAGCTGGTCTCCACATTGCCTTTCCCCCTGGCCAGATCTGGCCCACTGCCGTCACTGTCCTCGTCTAACTCTGAACCGGACTCGTCCTCGGAGCCGCTCTCCATGTCACTCTCCACATCTGCTTCATCTTTGTCATCATCTTCGTCATCCTCACTGCCGTCTGAGATGCTGGCCGCCTGGTCCACATTGTCCCCCTCAACGCGAGGCACCTTGTCATCTTCCTCTTCGTCATCTGTAAAAACGGCATGTATTGATGGCAACAACAAACTTCAAAACAATGCATAGATTGTATGAGCATATACTGTATATAAAAAATAAGGTGTTTCTGTTTTTTTTTTTATACATTCGCAACAATTTCTGAAAACCTGTTTTCACTTTGTCATTATGGGGAATTTTGTGTAGATTGTTGAGGATTTTTTATTTAATACATTTTACAATAAGGCTGTAACGTAACAAAATGTGGAAAAAGGGAAGGGGTGTGAATACTTTCCGAATGCACTGTATAAAGTCTTTGCTGCAGCAGCAGCAGCTTTGCTAGGACTGAGCAAGCAGGTCAAAGGAAAAACCATCCTCATCATCTCTAGAGCTATATGCATGTCTTCAATCCAACTCATCGCCCAATGTTAACACATTTTTTTGTACTGACTATGCACACTCACAGGACTATACATACTCACACATATACTTTATTTGCTCACACAAACATAACACACACACACATTCATACTGACTCAAATACAATCACCATATACGCTGCTGCTACTCTGTTTATCATATATCCTGATGCCTAGTCCCCTTATACCTATACATAGAGCCTTTTCTAGTACACGACACATTGATGTCACGGAAAGCCATCGCCATCTGCGCCCATTCAACATAGCTTAGATTGACGTATTCTTCACAAAATAACTTTTTGGGGTTCTCATACTCGTACAATGATGTTTTGATTCTTGCATGAACAGTCACTAAGATTATATTTGGTTGTGATCTTTGCAAAAATAACTATTTGGGATGCAGCAGTTGTTAGCTAGAATGCTAACGCTCATTGATATAGGCTGTAGCAACAGCTGCATTGTCGGAACTAGAAGCGCAAGCATTTCGCTACACTCGCATTTACATCTGCTAACCATGTGTATGTGACAAATAAAATTTGATTTGACCAGCTAGCCAAAGAGCCATTTTACTGGTTGAAGTTGAAGTGTTTTTTTAAAGTATAATGCAGTTGATTTGCGATGATGACACAAACATTATATTAAGCGGGACGTTCATACGAGCCTTAAAATCCAATTACAATCCAAAAGTAGTGTGAAATGCACTCATAAGCAACATGTAAATAGAGTTTTTTTTTTGATGGTGTTCTATAAGAGCTCCCCCTTGTTCTGCCACCAACTTGCGCGCATAGTCCTCCTGCGACAATGTTTGTAAACACAGAAAGGGGTCTATATCTACCCCTGGACATTGTAAATATGGTATTGGCACTTACCCTGTATATAGCTTACTTACTTTCTTGTACTCTTCTTCTTATGTCTTGTGTGCTTTTGTTCTACTTTACTTTATAGTACTACTGATATTGATTACTGCATTGTTGGGAAAAAGCTTTCAAGAAAGGCATTTCACTGTACTTGTGCACGTGACAATACAACTACAAACATTTGTTTTTAACACATTTGCTTTAGCACAGGCCCTGAGGTGTAATTGATGTTATGGGTCATAAGGTCATACAATAAGGTCCCCTCTTCTACTTACCCTCCTCACACAGTCTGACTCCTCTGATAGGCTGGTCTCCTTTAGGTCCACTCTTTATGGACTGTGAATCTTTTCCTTTCTTCAGAGGCTTTTTGGGCTCATCCACTACCTTAACTTCTCCCTCCCCAGAGTCCAACTTTGCTTTTGTCTTCTTTTTCTTCTCTTTATCCTTTCCATCCTCCTTTTCCTCCTCAGAGTCAGAGAGATTGTAGAAACGTTTCAGGTCCTCGGAGGAGGTGTGGTTGACGGGTCGGCCGCGTTTGTCGACCGTGTACTTGAGCTTGAAGTGATCGCCGTGGAACATCGACTGGAAGCGCTTGTCAATCTTGATTTTGTGCTCTTTCTCTGGCATTTCCCAGAAGCGTGGGTCCCTTTTCACTTTTTGGAAGTGGTCATCGCCGCTTTGGCCCTTTTCGGAAGCCATGATGACTAAGTCGTCGGAGGAGTATCTGTAGAGAGGACAGACAGTTTGTCAATGGAAGTTATTAGATAACATGGAAGGTAATGTTGCACAAGATCAGAGATTAAGAAAGAAAACAATATGAGTTATTATCCTTTCTACATACACACTACCCTCTTACTTACTAATACTATCATACTTGTCGTAACAACCAAGAACAGCCTACCTCACATGTAAGCTTATTAGAGCAATTCTTGTGCTCAGTACTCAATTCTGATTATGCAGATCTATTGATATCCAAACTGAACTGACTAGAAGTATTCAATACTGCAGATCAGAAGCTAGTACTGCAGCCTTCCGCTATTTACTTTTGAAGCGCATAAACCCTCCAGGCGAGCTTCAATGCCATACAACTCTCCTTCCGTGGCCTCCATTTGCTCTTAAATACAAGTAAAACTAAATGCATGCTCTTCAACCGATCGCTGCCTGCACCTGCCCGCCTGTCCAACATCACTACTCTGGACGGCTCTGACTTAGAATATGTGGACAACTACAAATACCTAGGTGTCTGGTTAGACTGTAAACTCTCCTTCCAGACTCACATCAAACATCTCCAATCCAAAGTTAAATCTAGAATCGGCTTCCTATTCCGCAACAAAGCATCCTTCACTCATGCTGCCAAACATACCCTTGTAAAACTGACCATCCTACCAATCCTCGACTTCGGTGATGTCATTTACAAAATAGCCTCCAAAACCCTACTCCATAAATTGGATGCAGTCTATCACAGTGCCATCCGTTTTGTCACCAAAGCCCCATATACTACCCACCACTGCGACCTGTACACTCTCGTTGGCTGGCCCTCGCTTCATACTCGTCGTCAAACCCACTGGCTCCAGGTCATCTTGTGACGACCCTCCCACTCTGTCTACCGGTTTCTCTCTCTTTGCTCTTGTTTCCCTATTAGGATGCCGGTGGGCGGAGTTGGGAGGGTCGTCAGCTACATGGGAAACACCTGGGCCCACTCTCCCAGGATAAAATCACAACTTCCCCATTCATCAAGGAGACTCTCTCCATACAGACACTTTGATAGATTTTGTTGCGTTTGGTTGTGCTTTTTGGTTGTTTGTTTTAGCATCTTTCAACACCTTGCATTATCACATTCATCCATGCAAAACATTCACTTACACTACTGATTACTGATTACACACACCATTGTATATTATACATAGTTTCTTTATTTAATAAATATATATTTTGTTACTTCTTATCTCCACGTGTCTCCCTTTTGTTACGGGCTTTGAGCCGGTTCGTGACAATCTACAAGACCCTGCTAGGTAAAGTCCCCCCTTATCTCAGCTCGCTGGTCACCATAGCAGCACCTACCTGTAGCACGCGCTCCAGCAGGTATATCTCTCTGGTCACCCCCAAAACCAATTCTTCCTTTGGCCGCCTCTCCTTCCAGTTCTCTGCTGCCAATGACTGGAACGAACTACAAAAATCTCTGAAACTGGAAACACTTATCTCCCTCACTAGCTTTAAGCACCAGCTGTCAGAGCAGCTCATAGATTACTGCACCTGTACATAGCCCATCTATAATTTAGCCCAAACAACTACCTCTTTACCTACTGTATTTATTTATTTCTTTATTTTGCTCCTTTGCACCCCATTATTTCTATCTCTACTTTTTTCTATCTCTACTATCTCTACTTTTTTTACTTTTTTTTACTTGCTATATTGTGTTTACTTCGCCACCATGGCCTTTTTATATTTTTATTTATTTATATATATACTTTGTTTGCCTTCACCTCCCTTATCTCACCTCACTTGCTCATATTGTATATAGACTTATTTTTCACTGTATTATTGACTGTATGTTTGTTTTACTCCGTGTGTAACTATGTGTTGTTGTATGTGTCGAACTGCTTTGCTTTATCTTGGCCAGGTCGCAATTGTAAATGAGAACGTGTTCTCAATTTGCCTACCTGGTTAAATAAAGGTGAAATAAATAAAAATAAAAATAAATAAAAAATGTAAAATCTCTAGCGAGCTACTCTAACTACAGTAAGAGATGGTAGATTTGCTCCAGTCTATTGATATCCACTAAAGAAATATATGAAAGTAACTAGCTAGGGACAATTCCATGGTAACGGAATTATGCGGAGTCTCCTATTTTTCACTTTAAAGTGTATGCTAAACAAAAAGCATTGATTTCAAAGCATAAACTATGCACAATGATTACTTTGAAAAATGTACACAATTAAAAAATAAAAACATTTACTGAAAACATTTTGCAGATGCAAAGTTTGGTTACAGAATTACAGTAAAATCTTCCTCAGTTTTATTCTGTTACCAAACTTTGAATCTACACAGTTGTTCTTGTAAAATGTTCAGTGGAAATTATATGTGATATGATTTCTTAAACTTTTATTATCAAATGGTTTTTGTTTGTTATACATTTTGAAGTGAAAAATGTATACCAAAGTCTCAACGTAATTCCGTTACCATGGAATTGCTCCTAGGTCACCGTTAAACTCAAGCCACAGAGGGCTGAGCGTCTGCTGGTTTTCGCACCTCCCTGTATTTGATTGATGAATTAAGGTAATTGATTAGTAAAGAACATTAGCAAAAACCATCAGACTCTAGATTAGACGAGTTTATTAGTCAGGTGCACAGGGTCGCAGATGTAATTGAAGGGTACAGTGAAATTCTTAAGCTCTGAGCTCCAACAGTGCAGGTCAAAAAGAGAAGAGAATGAAATAATAATAAAAGTAATAAACACATATTTAAAACTTTAACAATTATAGGCCTACCATAGAATGAGTTTGACACCCCCATAGAGATAGATAGAGGACTCATCTTTGTATCTGTGCCACTATATAAGGTGTTCACCCATAAAATTATTTATTCAATCAAGGTATATATAAAAGTCCAAACCCCATGTTTCTACCATATATGGTTAAAAAGATACCGATGATTTTCTCAGAGAATTTAGAATGTTTAGAGTGAATGGAATGTTATCACAGGCATGATCAAAAAGTGGTCACTGCTCAATAGAACTCAGTGGCGCTGCGCCGTGGCAGAACGGAGCTAACTTCGAACGTCAACTGACAAGCTAACTAGTGGCTGCAGGTTGGTGAGTGTAAACAGGGGCTTTTAAAAAACGAAATCCGCTAAATACAAAACTAAGTAGGGACTAAATATATTTATTTACAAAGCTAGAAGACTGAATTTCAAAATCCACCCTCCACAACAATAATCTGTTCCTGTTTTCATTGTGTATTTCTGAGTCTTTACCTTTAAATCGCCATAGAAACAGCCCCTCTCAACATAGATTGATCTTGGTTATAGACAATGAAAGCCAAGGATCTGGAGGAGAAAATGTATCAAGTTGATTTTGATTTGTCCAACCAGTGGAAATACCTGCAAATAGTACCTCCTCACAACACCAAATATGGAAGAGATACAACCAAGCGTGGCACAGTCTAAACTGGCAATGGTCACAGCAAATTAACTTTCTTATTTGATCAACACAAGTATATTAAGGTTATAATATTGTAGCAAACAATCTAATCAAATCAAATGTTATTTGTCACGTGCGCCGAATACAACAGGTGTAGGTAGACCTTACAGTGAAATGCTTACAAGCCCTTAATCAACAATGCTGTTAAGAAAAATATGTGTAAAAGTATTTACTATAATAAACTGAAGTAAAATGTAATACAAAAAAAATTTAATTAAAGAGCAACAATAAAATAACAGTGGCAAGTCTATATACAGGGACAACCGGTACAGAGTCAATGTGCGGGGGTCATAGGTTAGTCGAGGTAATTGAGAGAAAGTGACTATGCATGGATAATAAATGGGGGTGGGGAGACAATGCAAATAGTACGGGTAGCCATTTGATTAGGTCTTCAGGAGTCTTATGGCTTGGGGGGCAGAAGCTGTTAAGGAGCCTTTTGGACCTAGACTTGGCGCTCCAGTACCGCTTCCCGTACTGTAGCAGAGAGAACTGTCTATGACTAGGATGGCTGGAGTCTGGCAATTTTTAAGGCCTTCCTCTAACACCACCTGGTACAGAGGTCCTGGATGGCAGGAAGCTTGGCCCCAGTGATGTACTGGGCCATACGCACTACCCTCTGTAGTGCCTTGCAGTCGGAGGCCGAGCAGTTGCCATAATGATTAATTCTATGTAATTTATAATGACACAGTGCAAAGAAAACCACATTTTGACAATAATTTCATAGCACCCTCTTGAATTGCCTCGTTTTTCTCTACATTGTACAGCAGCAAGTGAACGCCCTACATTATAGCATCTGTGACAGCACCATTGTAACATGTTTTATTTAACTAGGCTAGTCAGTTAAGAACACATTTTTATTTACAATGATGGCCTTCCTGGGAACAGTGGGTTAACTGCCTTGTTCAGGAGCACGAAAGATTTTTACCTTGTCAGCTCGGGGATTTGGTCCAGCAACCTTTACGGTTATTGGCCCAATGCTCTAACCACTAAGCTACCTGCCACCCCATTGAGGCCATCTCAACTTTAAAATAGTACATTTTCTTCTTCACAATTGGCTGATCCCTTCTGATGACCCAGTTGGACATGCCTCGAACCGGATCATCAGGAGGGATCAGCCAATGATGTTGGAAGTCCCACCCAGTTGACTACATTAAAATGGTGGAAGCCCTCAAAGGCGCTTCCCATGCTAAAAATGACCTTTTGGCCACTAGAGGCCTCTATCATTCTCTATGGGCCCTACAGGGACTGTAGTGCCTTAGACCGCTGCGCCACTCGGGACATAAGCTAATTCCTACTCTCTATTAGTCGTAGTAGGTACACTGCACCAATGTGCAATATTGCCCTGGGCGCATACTACTCTAACAAGTGAGTGTTTTATTGCATGGGTTAGCAAGCAAGCAAGCTAACACGTTAGATACATGAGTAAAACATGTAAACAACACTTGAGGAGGGCCATTCCAAGAGCTGCAGTTAGCATAAAGAACACAATTCAAAGTGTAAACAGAAGTAATTGGCAGAGATAACGCGTGCAAACGTATTTTGGTGAATAGAGGCTTACAAAAACAACTTTTCCGAAGAAATTGTACCGCTACCCACGTGATCTCCCAACATGCACCACTTTCGTGACCTTTTTCTTGTCCCGCCCCTTTTTGCATACGGCAAACCAGGCAGTACAAAACCACAGTTCAGTCCATATTCAGTACATAAGGCATGCCAGGCAGTACAAAACCACAATTCAGTCCATATTCAATACATCATGTATTCAAATTCAATACATACATTTACCAATATAAATGTATCATTTGAGCTTTAAAATGAAATCCGCACTATATGCATTAGCCTTTACAACAAGAAGAGGCGGACAGACTGAAATCCAGTTCCACATTTTCTATCAAACGAAGGAAAAAACAGTTCCATGTTTTATGTTTGTCCACTGAGTCGAGGTCATTCAATGTGGATGACTGGAAAAACACACCAAAAATTAATTTGTTATGCAAAGGTTTGCTACTAATTAGCGCGTTAGTCGGTAAACAATTTGTAAAAATGAACAATGCAATAGGTAGTCGTTTTCTCAATGGTAGTTGTGTCTGCCGGAGAGTCTTGAAAATAGGCAGCGTTAGATTGCTGGTCCCTCACCAACACGATGCAGCTCATTCGCAAAGAAATGTCATGACAACTCATTCAATGTTTCCACCTGTGAGAGAGTTGTCTCCTAAAATTCGGTGTTCTCAATGGACTGAAATTCAGAGGCAGTTGTCAGGCAGGGCTGGAGGTACAATGAATGTATTTGACAGGACTATGAAGAGGAGACAGAAGAAATGGGCTGCATCGCTACAAGACGGTGACAAATATGACTATCTGAGAGACGAGGTATACTGTAGCTGTATTTGTATGAGATAGTTTGTCCCGTCCTAGCTCTCTTTTATCCAAGGAAATGTATGTATTCTGGCACTGTTCGTATTCATTTGCAGGTTGGAAGCAGAGTTGCAGACCGGGTCTATGACATTACAAGGTAAGGCAACAGAAGTTGTGATGCATAGACATAGTGTATGAAAATTGTCACATTCGTGGCACTGTCGTTGAAATTAAAAGTTTATATTTGTGCATGTGAGGGTGTGTATTTTGCTGACATTTTGAACTTATTTTCACAGGACATTTCCTTTGGCTTTGGACATTGGCTGTGGGAAAAGTCACATTGCTGAGCATTTGCACAAGGTAGCCTTCAATGGTTGTTCATAAAGAGGCGGGGAGCATTTTAAACGATAACAGCATTCCCCACCCGTTTCGGTAGAAAGTTGGAGGCTGTAGAAATGTAACCACTCCCAAATTCATAGACCGAGCTATGCAATATACCCATGATATCAAAATTATAGTTTTAACCATGTTTTAAGGCTATATCATGTTTGTTTACATGTACTTTGTTGACAAACATTATAGTAAAATAAGCTTTTGAATGTTTTGGGTTCTGATGGGGTACAACAGAACAAAGCTTATGGGGCATTTATTAGCTATATTCGTCAAGAATCAATGGGTACATATCATACATTTATAAATCCAAAATGGATGTAGATTGCCCCTTTTTTTAAGGTAGGGAAAACATCAACTCACAAGATGTATGGCTTTCTGAATATTGAATTGTGCTTCCACTTTCAGGAAGTAGTTGAGCAGCTCTTCTTAACTGACATCTCAGAAAAGTCTTTGGTGAGTTTTATATCCAATTAAATTACTAATAGGAATTACAATATGTAATTCTGTTAGAACACCTAAGTGGAATGATTGTATTTATGAGCAGAGACCACTAACTATAGATCAATAGATTGATGGAATATTCTGTCAAATCAGGCATGTTATGGAGGGACTTCTGTTTTTTTTCCCTGGATGATCTAACGCTCTTCTCACTCCTCAGAGAAACACAAGAGAAAGTGAGATCCCTACCCACTGTGTCATGGCCGATGAAGAGTTTCTACCCTTTAAAGAAAACACATTTGATCTGGTGGTCAGCAGCTTGAGGTGATTTGGCCCTGTAGATGTTTCTGACATAATATTCGATTTGAGCCATCCAAGTCATATTCCCCCGGGTTTTGAATGGCTTGCTTGCAACACAAAATGATCTAGTACTGTATGTTTCTCCTGTTTAGCCTACACTGGATCAATGATCTCCCTGGAGCCTTGAGACAGGTAACTGACAGCCTCATATTATTATATCAGTACTTTGTCTATTGCCGGGCTGTTTTTCCAAACACGTTACCTTCTTAAAACATCATATTTACGCATAGGATTCAGGATTACAACAATCCCGGTTCTTCAGTCTGTATCACTAATATCCTAATAATCCCCAGTTTACAATTGGCTCATTCATCCCCCTCCTCTCCCCTGTAACTATTCCCCAGGTCGTTGCTGCAAATGAGAACGTGTTCTCAGTCAACTTACCTGGTAAAATAACGGTAAAATAAATAAATAAATAAATCACTGTGCTGTCATTATAATCCCTCTCCCTTCCCAAAGATCAACCAGGTCCTGAAGCCAGATGGGGCGTTCATCGGGGCCATGGTGGGCGGGGAGACCCTGTATGAGCTGCGCTGCGCCCTGCAGCTGGCTGAGCTCGAGCGGGAAGGGGGGTTCTCCCCCCACGTGTCCCCCTACACGGCCGTCACAGACCTGGGCAACTTGCTGGGCCAGGCAGGCTTCAGTATGCTGACAGTGGTGAGGCCTTGGGTGTCCCTAGCCATAGATATACAATATAGGCTAATGTGAGTGTTCTATTTAAATCTGTGGTCCTAGCTGTGAATCTAGCGATTAGCTAGACAATATAATGATGCCGTAATATTCGTGTTTGAGGCAAGCGATTTATATGACATTTTGTTTTCTGTAGGACATTGATGAAATTCAAGTGCACTATCCTGGGATACTTGAGGTCATGAGTGACCTGCAAGGTAGGCCTACTGTATACCGCAGTTATACTGTTGTAGATCTGTGCTTTTTGTTCATACTGAGTTTTTAATAGTTTAATTGTTTCTATTCATCTTCTCATAGGTAATTGTCTCATAGGACAGGCAGTTAAATAATGTTTAGCGCCTGAATGCTGAGTTTTCACAGTTGTCTCAACTCTCCAGGTATGGGGGAGAGCAACTGCGCTTGGAACAGGAAGTCCATGTTGCACAGAGACACCATTTTAGCTGCAGCTGCAATCTACCAAGGTGAGCTACATAGTAGATAAATACATACTTGAAATGAAACCATCTTATACTATTATCATATTATCATCCATACATACTGTTCCGGGCTGGCAGCATTCTGGATCATTGCTACTCTAACATCCGCAGTGCATACAAAGCCCTCCCTCGCCCTCCTTTCGGCAAATCTGACCATGATTCCATTTTGTTGCTCCCAGCCTATAGACAGAAACTAAAACAGGAAACGCCCGTGCTTAGGTCTGTTCAACGCTGGTCCAACCAATCGTATTCCACGCTTCAAGATTGCTTCGATCACGAGGACTGGGATATGTTCCGGATAGCCTCAGACAACAACATTGGTGTACAGTCGTGGCCAAAAGTTAAGAACGACACAAATATTAATTTCCACAAAGTTTGCTGCTTCAGTGTCTAGATATTTGTCAGATGTTACTATGGAATACTGAAGTATAATTACAAGCATTTCATAAGTGTCAAAGGCTTTTATTGACAATTACATGAAGTTGATGCAAAGAGTCAATATTTGCAGTGTTGACCCTTCTTTTTCAAGACCTCTGCAATCCGCCCTGGCATGCTGTCAATTAACTTCTGGGCCACATCCTGACTGTCGGCAGCCCATTCTTGCATAATCAATGCTTGGAGTTTGTCAGAATTTGTGGGGTTTTGTTTGTCCACCCGCCTCTTGAGGATTGACCACAAGTTCTCAATGGGATTAAGGTCTGGGGAGTTTCCTGGCCATGGACCCAAAATGTTGATGTTTTGTTCCCCGAGCCACTTAGTTATCATTTTTTCCTTATGGCAAGGTGCTCCATCATGCTGGAAAAGGCATTGTTAATCACAAAACTGTTCCTGAATGGTTGGGAGAATTTGCTCTTGGAGGATGTGTTGGTACCATTCTTTATTCATGGCTGTGTTCTTAGGCAAAATTGTGAGTGAGCCCACTCCCTTGGCTGAGAAGCAACCCCACACATGAATGGTCTCAGGATGCTTTACTGTTGGCATGACACAGAACTGATGGTAGCGCTCACCTTGTCTTCTCCGGACAAGCTTTTTTCCGGATGCCCCAATGATTTTACCCCAGTCCTCACCAGTCCCATCCCTGTACCTTTCACAGAATATCAGTCTGTCCATGATGTTTTTCCTGGAGAGAAGTGGCTTCTTTGCTGCCCTTCTTGGCCCCAGGCCATCCTCAAAGTATTCGCCTCACTGTGCGTGCAGATGCATTCACACCTAACTGCTTTCATTCCTGAGCAAGCTCTGTACTGGTGGTGCTCCGATCCCGCAGCTGAAGCAACTTTAGGAGATGATCCTGGCGCTTGCTGGACTTTCTTGGGCGCCCTGAAGCCTTCACAACAATTGAACCGCTCTCCTTGAAGTTCTTGATGATCAGATAAATGGTTGATTTAGGTGCAATATCCTTGCCTGTGAAGCTCTTTTTGTGCAAAGCAATGATGATGGCACATGATTCCTTGCAGGTAACCATGGTTGACAGAGGAAGAACAATGATTCCAAGCACCACCCTCCTTTTGAAGATTCGAGTCTGTTATTCAAACTCAATCAGCATGACAGAGTGATCTCCAGCCCTGTCCTCGTTCAACATTCACACCTGTGTTAATGAGAGAATCACTGACATGATGTCAGCTGGTCCTTTTGTGGCATGGGCTGAAATGCAGTGGAAATGTTTTTTAGGGATTTAGTTCATTTGCATGGCAAAGAGGGACTTTGCAATTAATTGCAATTTATCTGATCACTCTTCATAACATTCTGGAGTATATGCAAATTGCCATCATACAAACTGAGGCAGCAGACTTTGTGAAAATTAATATTTGTCATTCTCAAAACGTTTGGCCACGACTGCATACGCTGATTCAGTGAGCGAGTTTGAGCAAGTGCATCTGGGATGTACCCACGGTGACTATTAAAACCTTCCCCAACCAGAAACCGTGGATTGATAGCAGCATTCGCGCAAAACTGAAAGCGCAATCCACTGCTTTTAATCATGGCAAGGCGACCGGAAACATGACCAAATACAAACAGTGTAGCTATTCCCTCCGCAAGGCAATCAAACAAGTGTCAGTATAGAGACAAAGTAGAGTCGCAATTCAACGGCTCAGACACGAGACGTATGTGGCAGGGTCTACAGTCAATCACGGATTACAAAAAGAAAACTAGCCACGTCGCGGACATGGACGTCTTGCTCCCGGACAAATTAAACAACTTCTTTGCTCGCTTTGAGGACAATACAGTGCCACTGACACAGCCCGCTACCAGAACCTGCAGGCTCTTCTCCTTCACCGCGGCCAACGTGAGAAATGTTTAAACGTGTTAACCCTCGCAAGGTTGCAGGCCCAGACGGCATCCCTAGCCGCATCCTCAGAGCATGCGCAGACCAGCTGGCTGGTGTGTTTATGGACATAATCAATCCCTATCCAAGTCTGCTGTTCCCACATGCTTCAAGAGGGCCACCATTGTTCCTGTTCCCAAGAAACATAAGGTAATTGAGCTAAACGACTATCGCCCTGTAGCACTCACTTCAGTCATCATGAAGTGCTTTGACTAGTCAAGGATCATATCACCTCCACCCTAGACCCACTCCAATTTGCTTACCGCCCCAATAGTTCCACAGACAATGCAGTCGCAATCACACTGCACACTGCCCTAACCCATCTGGACAAGAGGAATACCTATGTAAGAATGCTGTTCATCGATTACAGCTCAGCATTTGACATCATAGTACCCTCCAAACTCGTCATTAAGCTCAAGACCCTGGGTCTCGACCCCACCCTGTGCAACTGGGTACTGGACTTTGACGGGCCACCCCCAGGTGGTGAAGGTAGGAAACAACATCTCCACCCCGCTGAGCCACAACACTGGGGCCCCACAAGGGTGCGTTCTTAGCCCTCTCCTGTACTCCCTGTTCACCCATGACTGCGTGGCCATGCACGCCTCAAACTCAAACCAACTCAAGTTTGCAGATGACATTACAGTGGTAGGCTTGATTACCAACAACAACGAGACGGCCTACAGGGAGTAGGTGAGGGCCCTCGGGGTGTGCTGTCAGGAGAATAACCTCACACTCAACGTCAACAAAACAAAAGGAGATGATCGTGGACTTTAGGAAACAGCAGAGGGAGCACCCCCCTACCACATTGACGGGACAGTTGGAGGCCGAAGAAATTTGGCTTGTCACCGAAAACCCTCAAACTTTTACAGATGCACAATCGAGAGCATCCTGTCAGGCTGTATCACCGCCTGGTACGGCAAATGCTCCGCCAACAACTGTAAGGCTCTCCAGTTAACTTAGCAGCCCTTCACTAACACGGAGGTAGGCTATTTAAGGAGAGCACGGATGGGTGAAGGAATTGACCAACACATCTATAGATATAGCAGCCAATAGCCTAATTTTGTCCGTCAAACAGGTAGGCCGCCCTCTTATTTCTTAAATAGGAATAAATAGGCTCCAACACAAAGCCCTGATAGTGAAGTGTAAATAAAATGAAGACATTGAAATGAATTATGCCTACTCGAATTTGCCTATTTTCATCACCATGAGCTGTCCATTTCCGATTTAAGTGCCCCGGCAGCTGCTTCAAATTTCAGCACCACAATGTAAGTTACTCGTACCTGGCTTATTGTGAGGTCGATAACTCTGATAAATAGGCCTTATGGGCAAGAAACATTTTATTTTTAATAAAGTCAATTATAGAGTTATCAAAGTTGACCTCCGGTCCTCCTTTTAATATACACCAGCTATCTGTTTGTGCTTTTCGAGCATGCTCTTCGTAGCCTATGGATTATTTGATTGAGACCATACTAAATAGCCTGTAGGCGCACTTGATATTGCGCACCCAGCAGAGAATCAGATGCGGGGTGGCATCGGGCACACATCGATATATAGCCTAATAAGCCACTGATTCTAAAACACAGAGATATTGACATTTTATCAATTACATTACCCTCCCCTGGACTAGTAAAAAAGAAAATACTAAACCCTCCCCTTGACTGAATTTGAAAAAGCATGACCTTACCCCATTTTCCTCTAGGTACCCATTCTGTACATTTTTATCCATCCCTAAGCAGAAGTAACTCTGATCAAACTTCTGCTTTAGAGAAGTGATCACCAACTCTGGTCCTGGAAAGCTACTGGGTGTAGGGTTTTGCTCCAGCCCAGCACAAACACACCTGATTCAACACATCTCGATGAGCAGATGAATCGGGTGTGTTAAGCGCAGGCTTGGAACAAAATCATGCACAACCAGCAGCTCTCCAGTACCAGTTGTTAACCAGCCTGACCCCTGCTTCAGATGCCGATACTGTATTTGATTGATTTCCATTCAGAGATGTACGGGAGTGAGAATGGGTCTGTTCCTGCAACATTTGAGATCCTCTACATGATTGGTTGGAAGCCTCATGACTCCCAGGTGTGTGATCTTCGCAAATCACATTTGCCGAAATATAATGTCAATGACAAATGGTGAAGATGTTGAATGCTGTTTTGTTCTTGGCAGGCGAAACCAGCGAAAAGAGGCTCTGCGAACGTGTCGTTCGGGGACCTCTCGAAGATCGGCCAGCCATCAACTAAAGACAAGTCGTAGGAAAAAAATATCTGCAGCCATTGCATAAAGAAATAAGTATGGGGTGAGTTCCCCAATGAAAGTATTGGCGAACTACTAAAGTAGATAGGTGACTGGTTCCCAAGAGATGTCCACTCAGTGACATCAGTCAGATGTCACTTTTTCACTGATACTATCAACACAGATTCAGTGTAAGCCAGACAGTGATTGAGAAAGGCTATAATTCGTTTCTCACCAGCTAAGAGCAAATGCATACATTTCTACAATACATTTATCATTCAGTGTCTTGTGTTCCTGTCTTACCATGCTTCGTGTTCCTAAAATAAATGCAATGATATATAAATCTCCACTTTGTGTCTGATGATGAACTGTATGGATACTGTTTATACAATGTTTACATCTGAAGGTAATGCTGCTTGTCAGAAGTGGAATTCAAAATATGAACATATGACTCAAATGCCAAACCCACCACTGGTGTGCGTGGTCAAAGAGCTCTATTTTCATGTCATCTGACCACAGCACCGCCTGGAGTTTGATAAACGGCATTGGTATTTGGACCAGCGAGAGCATCCTCACCCCTTGCATCACAGCCTGGTATGGCAACTGCTGGGCAGCCGACCGTAAGGCGCTACAGAGGGTAGTGCGTACATCACTGGGGCCAAGCTTCCTGCCATCCAGGACCTATATACTAGGCAGTGTCAGATTAAGGCACAAAAAATTGTCAAAGACTCCAGTTACAAGTCATAGACTGTTCTCTATGCTACCGCAGGGCAAGCGGTACTGGAGCGCCAAGTTTAGGTCCAAAAGGCTCCATAACAGCTTCTACCCCAAGCCATAAGACTGCTGAACAATTAATAAAATGGCCACCCAGACTATTTACATTGATAACCCCCCACTTTGTTTTCACACTGCTGCTACTCGCTGTTTATTATCTATGCATAGTCACTTTACCCCTACCTACATGTACAAATTACCTCGACTAACCTGTACCCCAGCACACTGACTCGGGTACTGGTACCCCCTGTATATAGCCTCATTAATGTGCTACTTTTACTTTAGTAAATCTTTTCTTAACTATTCTTGAACTGCATTGTTGGTAAGCATTGCACGGTAAGATCTACCCCTGTTTGATTTGATTGCAACCGGTACTATGGTCAGATGGTATGGAAATTGAGCTCTTTGGCCACACACACCAGTTGTGGGTTTGGTGTTGAAAAACAGAAGTATATGCAGAAAAGTACGTCATACCTACGGGAAAATATGGTGGTGCATCTGATGTTATGGGGCTGTTATGCTTCCACTGGTCCTGAGGCCCATGTTTTAGGTCTACGGCATCATGAACTTTACAAAGTACCAGGACATTTTACCCAAAACCTGGTTTCCTCTGCCAGGCTGATACTTGGAGTGGATCTTCAAGCAAGACAATAACCCCAAGCACACATCGAACCCAATTGAAAACATATGATTTGAATCAGGTATTCCCAAACTGGGGTACGCGCAATGCCATCAGTGGTACGCCCCCCCATGTTCCCATTTTCAAATGGTACATGTATATTTTGCAACGGGGGTATACAGTTCTGTGTTTTTTTTCCCTCGCCTGAGTACCCTCGTTTCACTGCCACAAATAAAATTAAACCATCTAGTGTTCAGCAAAATAACAACACAATGTCAAATACAGGTAGCCTAGTCAAATATTTAACTAGGCAAGTCAGTTAAGAACAAATTCTTATTTACAGTGACGGCCGTCCAAACCCAAACCCGGACGACGCTGGGCCAATTGTGCGCCGCCCTATGGGACTCCCGATCACGGCCGGATGTGATGCAGCCTGGATTCAAACAGGGACTGCAGTGACGCCTCTTGCACTGAGATGCAGTGCCTTAGACCGCTGCACCACTCGGGAGCCAAATAATTAACATCCAATCACATTAATCGTTACTCTCTTGTGGGAAACCTTCACTTGCGCAGACATTTAGAAACAAAACATGACAATTTTAAAAATAAGCCACAGAAGTTTGAGTGATAAAGACAACTTTTGAGTAGTAAGACAAAAGCAACAGATACCATTAATAAGAAGTGGCTAGAAGCATCTTATATGGTGAGCTACCAAGTGGCTAGGACAGGCAAGCCCCATACTATTGTGGAGGACTTCATTCTTCCTGCTGCCGCGGATATGGCTGGGACAATGCTGGGGGAAAAGGCACAAAAAAACTATACAGACAATTGCTTCATCAAACAACACTGTTTCACAATGCATCAGTGACATGGCAGGAGATGTTTTGAAACAATTACTGCTTCGCATACAAGCCAGTGAATTATATAGATGAGTCAACAGACGTGGCGGCGGGCCTGGCACAGCTCCTGGTATATGTACGTTACATTTATGGGGGGTCAATTAAGGAAGACATCCTCTTCTGCAAATCACAGGAAACCAGGACAACATGAGAGGATATTTTTAAAGTACTGGACAGCTTTGTGACATTAAATGGACTTTGGTGGTCAAGATGTGTTGGTGTCTGTACTTATGGTGCAAAAGCTATGACAGGGAGACATAGTGGAGGGGTAACGCGCATGCAAGCAGTTGCTCCCAATGCCACTTGGGTACACTGCAGCATCCACCGAGAGGCTCTTGCTGCCATGGGAATGCCTGACAGCTTGAAAGACGTGTTGGACACTAGTGAAAATGGTTTGTTAAAGCAAGGCCTTTGAACTCGTGTATTTTCTGCATTATGATATGGGCAGTGACCATGTAACGCTTTTACAACATACAGAAGTGAGCTGGTTATCAAGGGGCAAAGTATTGACACGTTGTTTTGAATTGAGAGACGAGCTTAAAGTTTTCTTTACTGACCATAATTTTTCACTTGTCTGACCGCTTGCACAATAACAAGTTTCTCACATGACTGGCCTATCTGGGTGATGTTCTTTCCTCGCCTGAATGATCTGAATCTAGGATTACGGGGACTCTCCGCAACTATATTCAATGTGCGGGACAAAATTGAGGCTATGATTAACAAGTTGGAGCTCTTTTCTGTCTGCATTAACAAGGACAACACACAGGTATTTCCATCATTGTATGATTTTTTGTGTGCAAATGAACTCAAGCTGACGGAAAATGTCAAATGTGATATAGTGCACCGGAGTGAGCTGGGTGCGCAACTACGCAGGTACTTTCCCCGAAACGGAAGACACAAACAACTGGATTCATTATCCCTTTCATGGCCTGCCTCCAGTCCACTTCCCGATATCTGAACAAGAGCGCTTCATCGAAATTGCAACAAGCGGTTCTGTGAAAATTTAATTGAATCAGAAGCCACTGCCAGATTTCGCGTTAGGGCTTCGTACAGTTTCTTGCCTTGGCAAATCGCGCTGTTAAGACACTGATGCCCTTTGCAACCACGTACCTATGCGAGAGTGGATTCTCGGCCCTCACTTGCATGAAAACTAAATACAGGCACAGACTGTGTGTGGGAAATGACTTAAGACTGAGACTCTCTCCAATACAACACAACATTGCAGAGGTATGTTCATCCTTTCAAGCACACCCTTCTCAACCTGTGGTGAGTTATTCACAATTTTTGATGAACAAATAAGGTTTTACATGTAGGATGGCTAAATAAAAGAGCAAAATGATTGATTATTATATTATCATTTGTGCCCTGGTCCTATAAGAGGTTGTGACAAAAACACTCACTCTTATGTTTTTAATAAATGATTTGTATAGTGTGTGTGTGTGGCAGGCTTACAATGATGGCAAAAAACAACATTTGAGAGTGCGCTGACCCCGATGCTAGAGGGGGTACGCAGCTGGAGGTTGAATGTTTGAAGGGGTACAGGACTATAAAAAGTTTGGGAACCACTGGTTTGAATTGAAGAGGGCAGTCCATTGGCACAGACAAATCATACCAAGGATCTGGAAAGATTCTTTATGCATGAAGGGTCTAACATCCCTCCCAATGTGTTCTCCAGTCTCATTAAACATTTTACAAAAAGGCTCAGTGTCTTTATCCTCGCAATGGTAGGGTACTGGAGTACTGAAAATGGGTGCCAATATATATTTTTTTAGATTGAGGCATTGAAGACAAAAAGGATCCATCAAACGCATATGGTGTGTCATGGTCGTCTCTGACTTGTGGCCAGACTCGCTCAGGTGGAACAAACAAACTTGCAACTTTTTTCAACGCTGAATTGAATGGCATTGAAAACAAAAGGGGCCAATATATATTTTTTTGCCATCCTTTGTGAATCTCAAAGTAATCCAAGAGGTAATCATCTAGTTTAAAAAAAAAAATATCTAAACTTTCTTGTCCTTGGGTATTTCTGCATTGCCTATTTTGGGAAGTAAAATGTGATATTTCAGTTTTGTATTTTGAATACATTTCTAAACCTAGTTTTGCTTCGTCATTATGGGGTAGATTGATTATGGGGGAAAAACGATTTAATACATTTTAGAATACAGCTGTAACATAAAATGTAGAAAATAGGTCAAGGGGTCTGAATACTTTCCGAATGCACTGTAATTCAAAGTATTTGAGTTTGAGTTTGAGTTTATTTTATTTTTACAGGGACAGTGCACATTAATCAACGTTTCAGTAAAAGTGCCGGTTTTAGCCAGCCGGCTAATTTTCAACCGCAGTCCCTGGGCAGGTTATTAAAAACAATTACAATATAGACAATAGCAACATAGAACAAGACATAGCATACAGACATAGCAACATAGGACAAGCAAGACGTAGCATACAGGCAGAGCAACATAGAACAAAAAGCAGCAAGACAAAATTCATAAAAGCAACAAAGTGTTTCCACACCTCACAAGTTACAGACAACAGACATGGAAAGCGGCAACACACAGCTAGGGACCATGTTCACAAATCTGATTTTCCTTTAGCCATGTCTTCAAGCATTTTGTGAAAGTGTGATATGTGGTGCAGTTATGTGTGTCTGATGGCAGTGTATTCCAGACATGGGAAGCTCTCACAGAAAAAGCGGATTTACTAAAGGTGCTTTTCCTTAGGGGAACTACACAGTCACCTCTCATGGCAGACCTTGTGGATCTGCTGCCATATGTTTGGGTTTTCTGTTTAACAAAAATACTGAGTGGAGGGGGAGCCAAGCCATTTAGAATCTTGAATACAAGACATGCATCAGTGTATTGCACAAGATTTTCCCAACTCAGGAGCTCATGCTTTCTGAGGATGTGACAGTGATGATGGCTATTGGGCTTCCTATCAAGCACTTTGAGAGCCTGTTTGTAGACAGACTGAATAGGTCTTACTGTTGTACAGCAAGCTTGGGCCCAACTAGTCAAGCAGTATGTTAAGTGGGGGAGTATCATAGATTTGAAGTACAGTTTTGCTACCTCTGTAGTCAAACAATTTCGTATAAATCGGAAATTAGCTAGGTTGAATTTGGTTATTTGAATTACCTTTTTCACATGCTTTTTAAAAGAGAGGTTGGAATCAAGTATGATGCCAAGGTACTTAAAATCAGATACCACCTGGAGCTTCTCCCCTGACACATAGACATCTGGCTCAGTAGCATCTGTTGCCCTCTTTGTGAAGAACATGCAAACAGTTTTTTTCACATTGAGATGCAAACACGAGTCACTGAGCCACTTTGTAACCTGGACCATTACAGTAGTGAGTTCTTGTGCAGCTTGTTGTTTGCTCTTTGCATGCACATATATCACTGTATCATCTGCATACATTTGAACTACAGACCCAGTGCAGACAGAAGGCAGATCATTAATGTACAGGCTGAACAAGAGGGGCCCCAGTATTGACCATTGGGGCACACCCACATTATAGCTAAGAGTGGGCGACAGCTCATTGCTCACTCTGATACACTGAGTTCTGCCTTCAAGGTATGATTTCATCCATTTCAAGGCATCGGGGGAAAAGTTGAACTTGGACAATTTTGTGATGAGAATCTCATGGTTAACAGTATCAAAAGCCTTCCTTAGGTCCAGAAACACAGCCCCAACAACGCCCCCTTTGTCCATCTTGGACTTCACATTTTCCAGAAGAAAGCAGTTGGCCGTTTCTGTGGAGTGTTTCGCTCTGAAGCCAAACTGCATGGAATGTAATGTGAAGGGGCTGTTGTTGAGGTGGGCAATCAGTTTTTCTGCTACACACTTTTCAACAACCTTTGACACCACAGGTAGTATACTAATGGGCCTGTAGTTACTCACGTCAGCAGGGTCGCCTGATTTAAAGATGGCCGTTATTATGGCCGACTTCCATACCCTTGGAAACACCCCAAGACCAATAGATGTGTTGGTGACCTTAGTAATGGGCCAATGAGTGACTCTTTGTAGTTTTTAAGAAAGGTAGAGTCCATCCCAAACACATCTTTGGCTTTAGAGTTCTTTAGTGAGCTAATCACCTTGTCCACCTTTGACTCAGAAACCTCCCTTATGATGAAGACAGGTTGAGCATCATTTACTAGCACTGAGCCCAAGAAACCAGTGGAGGGGTTCTGTGTCAGTACCCTGACAGAGTCAATAAAGTAGGAATTGAAGGCTATTGCTATTTCGACTGCATCCTGTGTTAGATTGTTATTCACCATGATTTCTAGTCTTTTTGTAGTGTTACTATGGTCATTCCCTGTTAACTTTTTTAGATTCTCCCAGATCAGTTTAGAATTTCCCTTTGCTTCACCAATTATGTTAATAAAAAAGTTTGCCTTGGCCTGTCTGATTTCTTTCATCACCTTATTTCTCAACATGGTAAACCTACGTCTGTCATGCTCTAATTTGGATCTTAGGGCTATTTTTAGATAATAATCTCGTTCTTTCATCAATTTCCAGATTTCTCCATTTAGCCAAGGAAGAGTGCTCTTTTGGCCAGGTTTGGATTTGATTTTCTTTAGGAAACCATTTAATGTAGTCTGGATTGTGGATAGAAAAACTTGACTATCAGCTTCCACGTCTGCATAGGACAAGAGATCATTCCAGTTAATTCCCTTAATTGCGTTTTCAAAATAGCTTAATTCACTCTTAGGTATTCTTAGTTGATCAGGCTTTCTAACAGTAGAGAGGTTAAACCTGCTCTTAGACAGCTTTCTGGCTATAAGTGTCAGATTATGATCAGATAGCCCAGTAACCATATTGAATGTTTTAGTCACTCTCTCTGGTTTATTACTGAACACCAAATCAATCTGTGTTTTAGAGCAACAAGTCACCCTGGTTGACCCTTTAACTAGCTGTGTAAGGTCAAAGGTATTAGTGATCCGTTTGAGGGTTTTCCTACAACACTTGTCTTCATAATTAATGTTAAAATCTCCCATTAAGATGACCTCTTTCCCAAAATCACATTCCCTAAGCATGTTATTAAACTGATCAAAAAACACACTTTTGAGATTTTTTAAATTTAAAGATTACACCCATTTGAACATGAGTTATGCAAGAATTGTTTCACCTCCCACACATGCGGTGACCTCACCTGGTCTAAATGATGTCTCTAGAGACAAAACCTCTCTCATCGTCACTCAATGCCTAAGTTTACCTCCACTGTATTCACATCCTTGTCTGTACATTATGCCTTGAATCTATTCTTCTGCGCCCAGAAACTTGTTCCGAACGCACTAGACCAGTTCTTATAGCCTTTAGCCGTACCCTTATCCTACTCCTCCTCCGGTGATGTAGAGGTTAATCCAGGCCCTGCAGCGTCTAGCTCCACTCCCATTCCCCAGGCGCTCTCATTTGTTGACTTCTGTAACTGTAAAAGCCTTGGTTTCACGCATGTTAACATTAGAAGCCTCCTCCCTAAGTTTGTTTTACTCACTGCCAACCCGGATGTCCTAACCGTGTCTGAATCATGGTTTAGGAAGGCCACCAAAAATCCTGAAATTTCCAACCCTAACTATAACATCTTCCAAAAAGATAGAACTGCCAAAGGGAGCAGAGTTGCAATCTACTTCAGAGACAGCCTGCAGAGCTCTGTCATGCCATCCAGGTCTGTGCCCAAACAAATCGAGCTTCTACTTCTAAAAATCCACCTTTCCATAAACAAGTCTCTCACCGTTGCCGCTTGTTATAACCACCTTCTGCCCCCAGCTGTGTCCTGGACACCATATGTGAATTGATTGCCCCCCATCTATCTTCAGAGCTCGTACTGTTAGGTGACCTAAACTGGGACATGCTTAATACCCCGACCGTCCTACAATCTAAGCTAGATGCCCTCAATCTCACACAAATTATCAATGAACCTACCAGGTACAACCCCAAATCTGTAAACACGGGCACCCTCATAGATATCATCCTGACCAACCTGCCCTCAAAATACACCTCTGCTGTCTTCAACCAGGATCTCAGCGATCACTGCCTTATTGCCTGCGTCCGTAATGGGTCTGCGGTCAAATGACCACCCCTCATCACTGTCAAACGCTACATAAAACACTTCAGCGAGCAGGCCTTTCTAATCGACCTGGCCCAGGTATCCTGGAAGGATATTGACCTCATTCCGTCAGTAGAGGATACCTGGTTATACTTTAAAAAAGTGTTTTCCTCAACATCTTAAATAAACATGCCCCATTCAAAAAATGTTGAACCAGGAACAGATATCGCCCTTCTCTCCAGACCTGACTGCCAGTGACCAGCACAAAAACATCCTGTGGCGTACTGCATTAGCATCGAATAGCGTCCGCGATATGCAACTTTTCAGAGAAGTTAGGAACCAATATACACAGGCAGTTAGGAAAACAAAGGCTAGCTTTTTCAAACAGAAATTTGCATCCTGTAGCACAAACTCAAAGTTCTGGGACACTGTAAAGTCCATGGAGAATAAGAGCACCTCCTCCCAGCCGCCAACTGCACTGAGGCGCGGAAACACTGTCACCACCGATAAATCCACGATAATTGAGAATTTCAATAAGCATCTCTAAGGCTGGCCATGCTTTCCACCTGACTACTCCAACCCCGGTCAGCAGCCCTGCACCCCCCACAGCAACTTGCCCAAGTCTCCCCCTTTTCTCCTTCACCCAAATAGCTGATGTTCTGAAAGAGTTGCAAAATCTGGACCCGTACAAATCAGCCGGGCTAGACAATCTGGACCCTCGCTTTCTAAAATTATCCGCCGCAATTGTTGCAACCCTTATTTATTAGTCTGTTCAACCTCTTTCGTATCGTCTGACATCCTCAAAGATTGGAAAGCTGCTGCGGTCATCCCCTCTTCAAAAGGGGGAGACACTCTAGACCCAAACTGCTACAGACCTATATCTATCCTACCCTGCCTTTCTAAGGTCTTCGAAAGCCAAGTTAACAAACAGATTACCGATCATTTCGAATCCCACCGTACCTTCTCTGCTATGCAATCTGGTTTCCGAGCTGGTCATGGGTGCACCTCAGCCACGCTCAAGGTCCTAAACCATATCATAACCGCCATTGATAAAAGACAGGACTGTGCAGCTGTCTTCAACGACCTGGCCAAGGCTTTCGACTCTGTCAATCACCACATTCTTATCGGCAGACTCAACAGCCTTGGTTTCTCAAATGACTGCCTCGCCTGGTTCACCAACTACTTCTCAGACAGAGTCCAGTGTGTCAAATCGGAGGGCCTGTTGTCCGGACCTCTGGCAGTCTATGGTGGTACCACAGGGTTCAATTCTCGGGCCGACTCTTGTCGCTCTTGCTGCTGGTGATTCTCTGATCCACCTCTACGCAGATGAAACCATTCTGTATACATCTGGCCCTTCTTTGGACACTGTTAACTAACCTCCAAACGAGCTTCAATGACATACAACTCTCCTTCCGTGGTCTCCAACTGCTCTTAAATGCTAGTAAAACTAACTGCATGCTCTTCAACCAATCGCTGCCTGCACCTGCCCATCCATCCAGCATCACTACACTCTGGACGGTTCTGACTTAGAATATGTGGACAACTACAAATACCTAGGTGTCTGGTTAGACTGTAAACTCTCCTTCCAGACTCACATTAAGCATCTCCAATCCAAAATCAAATCTAGAATCGGCTTCCTATTTCGCAAACAAAGCCTCCTTCACTCACGCTGCCAAGCATACCCTCGTAAAACTGACTATCCTACCGATCCTCGGCGATGTCATTTATAAAATAGCCTCCCACATTCTACTCAGCAAATTGGATGCAGTCTATTACAGTGCCATACGTTTTGTCACCAAAGCCCCATATACAACCCACCACTGCGACCTGTACGCAGTTAACCCACTGTTCCTAGGCCGTCATTGAAAATAAGAGTTTGTTCTTAACTGACTTGCCTAGTTAAATAATAAATAAAAAAGGTTAAATGTAAGTCGCTCTGGATAAGAGCGTCTGCTAAATGACTTTAATGTAAATGTAATATTCGTCGCCAAACCCACTGGCTCCAGGTCATCTATAAGTCTTTGCTAGGTAAAGCCCCACCTTATCTCAGCTCACTGGTCACCATAGCAGCACCCACCTGTAGCACACGCTCCAGCAAGTATAGTTCACTGGTCACCCCCAAAGCCTTTTCCTACTTTGGCCACCTTTCCTTCCAGTTCTCTGCTGCCAATGACTTGAATAAATTGCAAAAATGATTGAAGCTGTAGACTCATATCTCCCAGATCACTGCACATAGCCCATTTGTGCTCCTTTGCACTCCAGTATCTCTACTTGCACATTCATCTTCTGCACATCTATCACTCCAGGGTTTATTGCTAAATTGTAATTACTTCGCCACTACGGCCTATCTATTGCCTTACCTCCCTAATCTTACCTCATTTGCACACACTGTATATAGATTTTTTTATATTGTGTTATTGACTGTATGTTTGTTTATTCCATGTGTAATTCTGTGTTGTTGTTTGTGTTGCACTGCTTTGCTTTATCTTGGCAGAGGTCGCAGTTGTAAATGATAACTTGTTCTCAACTGGCCTACCTGGTTAAATAAAGTTGGAATAAATAAAAAAAATTATAAAAAAGAAATAGTTTGATATGCTTGCTGTGTATTACACCAGTAAGTATATTACTCCTGTAAGATAGGGACAGTTTATGACCTCTTGACTATTTGTTTTAATGAGTTGCATCCATGTTATAAACACACAATGCCGCAGCAAAATATTTTGCAGGAGTTTTATCAAATGTATCGATTTTGTAAATGTGTCAGTTACAACCTCAATACAATGGTACAACTAATCAGTTTCTTGCTGTACATTATTTTGCAGATAGCTAAGTGTTTTTACAGGACATAAATACACAAATGAGCTGTCAGTTATGAAAATCAATGTAATCCTAATTATATTCCAGTTCTAAAAAAATTATATAAAAACAAAACAAAAAGTTTCTACTACAGTACTTACATATGACTGACTTTCAATCCCTCAACTTGGAGTCTCAAAATGGACACCAGTAAAGCAAACTGGTCCTCCTCTTACATCATTACGATATCAAAGCCTTTGAAAGCTAAATCAGTTATAGCAGTTATAATATACAATCCCTTTTATGACATTCAATGTCAATAGTTTACATTGCGTGTGTACAAGCACTTCATGTAGAAAACTATGCACACAAACATTCAAATATACATTATATGTATACAATATGCTTTACAAGGGGAGTGATTAAAGATCTTGCACTATGCTACATTTAATGTGAAACTGTAGTATATTTGTACCACCTTATTACTTAAAGAAATAATTATATTTTGTTACAGATTTACAAAGACATAGTAAGTCTAACCCCAAGTAAACTGTTTGACATCCACACCACAAGTATTAGCACCTACAGTATGTCCAGTTGTGAAAGTGTTTTGTCAAGTGTTGAACTCAGCAGCCGTGATTGTATTACGTGTGAAACTTGGAAGACATGCGGTCAACAAAAGCGTAATTCTATTACCCAGTTAGAAACATGGAGAGCAACACTGTTAGCAACAGCTTTCAGGACCAGTAGGCACATCAACTGCCTAGGCCCCAAAAAGACCCAATTAAGTGTTGAAAGGTGAAGTCTGGAGAGATGTGCCACGTTTTCGTTCAACAATTATTCTCTCAATCCTGAATAATACGATTCAACCCGCACAAATGCCATGTGACATCAGCTTGACTTTTTTTTTACTGTAGTAGCTACCATTAAAGGTGAAGTCAAAGCATGTTATCACTTCGACAGCTCACCAAACTGACTCAATTTAACATTTCTCTGAAAATTGGGAGTATTCATGAGTCCTTGTTATTGCACTCAAAAGTACCTCTCCTCGGACTATTTTCAACTGATACATTGTACAATAATGAGACATGATATCAACATTAAAAGGGGAGGTTCAGTTTTTGGGTTTCTAACCGAGAAAGTAATCTATGGGCTAGAAGAAATGTAACCCATGGTTGGGTTAGTCTACTTTTAGGATGAGTAACCATCTAACATTAAGTCATAAAATACTGAACATCCCACTTTAAGCAAGTTTGAGAAGCCATGACCCATACAATACAGAAACAGCCCACCCTTATCAACACTACAGGTAGTGAAGAGTAATGCCTTCATGGTCAGTTCCCATAGATACAGCACATGTCAGTCTCAATTGCATATCACCAGAAATGGTAGAAACTAGAGTTGCCATCGAAATTATAGCTGCATAAAAAGTATTTTGTTATAAAGCCTCCCTTCAGAACATTATTTCTGAGTAAACTGTGGTGAAAAGGAAGAGAGCAGAGTAGATGGACTTAGCAAGTCACTAATGCCAGGACTTTGCAATGTCTCCTAGATTGGCAGCGGTTGCATTGCCTTTCTGCAAGGCCCGCTTAAAGAACCATTTTGTGTCACTGTAATAGCACATATTCTACACCTGTTGTCATTACATGACTTACTCGACTTATAAGATAAGACTATTCCTCATGCGTTTGGTCCTCATAAAAAAGGACCATTTCCAAATGTACTGGCCTAACCTGAAAGGAAGGAACGTGAGTAGGAAAGGAAGAGAGTGAGTAGGAAAGGAAGAAGAGTGAGTAGGAAAGGAAGGAGAGTGAGTAGGAAAGGAAGGAGAGTGAGTAGGAAAGGAAGATAGTGAGTAGGAAAGGAAGATAGTGAGTAGGAAAGGAAGAGAGAGTAGGAAAGGAAGAGAGTGAGTAGGAAAGCAGGAGAGCTAGAAGAAGAAAAAGTAGTAGGGTGAATAGTAAGTTAGATATCTGTTCCTTAGTGCCCCTGATAACTTGGTTGTACTGAGGTCAATACCTAGACTGCGACCTGGGAAGGCACCGCACACTTTGATTTTGGGATTAAAGCTGCTCCATCGTAGCCTGGTCACAGATCTGCTGGCGCTGTCTTGTCAACTCCAATGACTGTAGGAAATGGCAAAACAGCACAAAAATATCTAGGGCCAGACTAGCTCCAACCCGTCCTCATCCAAAATGTTTTCAACCAGTTCCATGGCTGCTGTAGTCAAAGACGCCCTTCTTAAAGAACGGGGAGAAGTCACAGATGGCGTGCTTGGACAGCTGCAGACCACCCTCAGAGTCTGAATCAGTGCGGAGTGGAGAGCCCGAGGAGGGCGACATCATAACCCTGAAGAAGTTTTTCAGATATTTCTGGAGGAGCAAAAAAAATGCAGCAAAAAAATGTAAGCATATGCAACATTAACCTAATAAAAACATTTCTGTAGGAATGAGGTTTGTGCACTAATACATGATCACAACATATTGGCTATGCTTGGCCTTCTCAGACCATATTATATTTCAAAACTTGAGCTTTGATGACAAAATAGATCAGTTGTTGTATCACTTGCAAGGCACAGCTGAGTACGAATTGAATCATTTGCAACTAATTAACTTTTGTATTTTACTATACTGATGGTACCTGCATCTGACGGTCAGTCTCAGCAGAGGGAGAGAGCAGCAGAGGGTCTGCCTCTCAAGTTCCCTGCGCTCTCCTTTCCTCCGGTAAGACTGACCAGAGAGAGGGGACAGCCTTCCACCTAATGGCGAAACTCAAGTCGCATGCACAAATTCATGTTCTTATGACCATAGAAATGGTCGATATAAACAAAATAAAAAACGACGAGCTGCAAATAATCAAAAGGCAGGCCTATCGATACACTTGGCTACTGATTCATTGCAGTTGCAGTGCTGGTTGTAGCGCGAGTAGAAGTATGGAGAAGCGCTTTTTTTTGTTTTGTAAAAGTGTTAAATAAAAACAGTGCTGAATATAGCCTTAAACATGAACTCAATCAAACACAGCAGCTGTAACTTTGACAGTCTCGCTTTGGTCAGGGTTTTAAAAGTTATGAAATCTCACGTAGGCAAGTATCAAACTTTGCTGTGGGGTCGTTGAAGCTGTAGGCACAGTGATTTGAGCTATCCGATTGGCCAGCGCAGTAGGCACACTTGATATAGCTCTCTTGGTCCGCAGGGTAGACAAATTAAATGGTTCAAAATGAGAACACTTTGCCTACCCAGCGCGCAAATGCATCTACCGCCAACAGCGCAAGACTAATACAAAAAAAAATTGGAGCGTAAGGCTTTATCATTGGCTTTTCTACAGAAATGTTTGGTGATCGACT
This sequence comes from Salvelinus fontinalis, assembly GCF_029448725.1. NCBI lineage: Eukaryota > Metazoa > Chordata > Actinopteri > Salmoniformes > Salmonidae > Salvelinus > Salvelinus fontinalis. Next base: position 24,224,452 of record NC_074704.1, on the reverse strand, counting down.
AGGAATGCCTTGCGATCGACAGTTTGGCGACTACTGCTTTAAATGTATGACAAGGAACAAATAGATCTCTGAACTGTTTTTTCATTTTTTTCATTTTTTTTTATGAACTGATGGATGAGAATGACAAACCTTCAGACTTTCGTCACCGACAGATTTCGATAACCCCGTCAATCATTACAACTTAAACTATACTACTTTTAAGAAACGCAATAGTATGTGTCAATGCCAGCACTCACCTCCAAGTGACTCTGCCGTTCAGCAACCATTCTCTCATCTCGGTTCCCAAAGAGTTTCTTGGGAGGGAATTCTAAAGCTGCAAGCTGGTATGGAAGGAGGTCATTAAGATTGTACCAATTATATTACTATTATCTACAATAGGAGAGGATGTGTAGTATGTGGTAATTCCTAGTTCAAAGTCTTTTACCTCGGGGAATTTCATCTTGAGAGTTTTGTGCATCTCCCGAAAGCGGCTGTATCTCCTGAAGACCGTCCACGTTTCGTCCATTACAGTGATCTAAAGAGAGAGGAAAATAATACTGAGTACAAGACTGATACAACTAACTCAAAATGGAAAATGGATATGGACTTGTCGGACGTGTGTACAAGACAAGAGACAGCAAAAGCAATGATGCTGGATCTTGAGAGATACTTAACAAAGATACTTAACAAATTAACAAGAGAAGCTTACCTTAATTTCAAACTCAAAGTGCTCATCTTTCCCTTGCCCTCTGAGAACGTAGCGAGGAATGCTAATTTTAACGGGGTCCTTTAGGCAGTCGGAGTTGGTCCCAAGAGGGACAGAGACAAATCGCTGCTGGGAAAGACATGGGTGGAATGAAAGAAAAATGGGAGAGAGAGAGAAAAACATGGACAGGAAGGTGTAGTCTTATTTATATGACAACAGTGACTAGGTACGAAACAGAACAGCTAGATACAACCACGCAACACAAAGTGTTCTGTGTAAGCCTATCTTTATTTTCTGTTTAAACAATTAACCATCTTTTATTAACATTATTGCAGTGATCATAGTCCCAAGTCATATTATTCTTCAGACATTCGTCATGTTACTACTCATACATATTCCTCAAAATCATATTGCACATTACCATATAATGAATATGCATAAACATGTACACAAACATATTGAAGAAAACAATTTTACCAGCCATAAATGATTGATGTGAGCGTTCATGTAAGAACAGAGAGGGAGAGCTAAGCTGACTAAACAAAATGTCACCCTATTCCCTGTAGGATAGAAAATCTACAAAATATCCAATTAATTAACTACACCAATACAAAACAAATTAGGTTCATGAGTAAAATTGTTCTTAAAAGTGACAATTAAGGGTTGACTAGGATTTGATTAAGGTGTACCACCACAGTGGCAGTATGTTAAGAACAGAAGCATTAAAATATACTATAAAATACTTTAAAATCAATAGCAGCAATTGGAGTTAGACCTTTACATTTTAGTATTTGATTTATAATATGGATATTTATGAATATAATACACTGCTCAAAAAAATAAAGGGAACACTGAAACAACACAATGTAACTCCAAGTCAATCACACTTCTGTGAAATCAAACTGTCCACTTAGGAAGCAACACTGATTGACAATAAATTTCACATGCTGTTGTGCAAATGGAATAGACAACAGGTGGAAATTATAGGCAATTAGCAAGACACCCCCAATAAAGGAGTGGTTCTGCAGGTGGTGACCACAGACCACTTCTCAGTTCCTATGCTTCCTGGCTGATGTTTTGGTCACTTTTGAATGCTGGCGGTGCTTTCACTCTAGTGGTAGCATGAGCCGGAGTCTACAACCCACACAAGTGGCTCAGGTAGTGCAGCTCATCCAGGATGGCACATCATTGCGAGCTGTGGCAAGAAAGTTTGCTGTATCTGTCAGCGTAGTGTCCAGAGCATGGAGGCGCTACCAGGAGACAGGCCAGTACATCAGGAGACGTGGAGGAGGCCGTAGGAGGGCAACAACCCAGCAGCAGGACCGCTACTTCCGCCTTTGTGCAAGGAGGAGCACTGCCAGAGTCCTGCAAAATGACCTCCAGCAGGCCACAAATGTGCACGTGTCTGCTCAAACGGTCAGAAACAGACTCCATGAGGGTGGTATGAGGGCCCGACGTCCACAGGTGGGGGTTGTGCTTACAGTCCAACACCGTGCAGGACGTTTGGCATTTGCCAGAGAACACCAAGATTGGCAAATTCGCCACTGGCGCCCTGTGCTCTTCACAGATGAAAGCAGGTTTACACTGACCACATGTGACAGAGTCTGGAGACGCCGTGGAGAACGTTCTGCTGCCTGCAACATCCTCCAGCATGACCGGTTTGGCGGTGGGTCAGTCATGGTGTGGGGTGGCATTTCTTTGGGGGGCCGCACAGTCCTCCATGTGCTCGCCAGAGGTAGCCTGACTGCCATTAGGTACCGAGATGAGATCCTCAGACCCCTTGTGAGACCATATGCTGGTGCGGTTGGCCATGGGTTCCTCCTAATGCAAGACAATTCTAGACCTCATGTGGCTGGAGTGTGTCAGCAGTTCCTGCAAGAGGAAGGCATTGATGCTATGGACTGGCCCGCCCGTTCCCCAGACCTGAATCCAATTGAGCACATCTGGGACATCATGTCTCGCTCCATCCACCCACGCCACGTTGCACCACAGACTGTCCAGGAGTTGGCGGATGCTTTAGTCCAGGTCAGGGAGGAGATCCCTCAGGAGACCATCCGCCACCTCATCAGGAGCATGACCAGGCGTTGTAGGGAGGTCATACAAGCACGTGGAGGCCACACACACTACTGAGCCTCATTTTGACTTGTTTTAAGGACATTTCATCAAAGTTGGATCAGCCTGTAGTGTGGTTTTCCACTTTAATTTTGAGTGTGACTCCAAATCCAGACCTCCATGGGTTGATAATTTTGATTTCCATTGATAATGTGTGTGATTTTGTTGTCAGCACATTCAACTATGTAAAGAAAAAAGTATTTAATAAGAATATTTCATTCATTCAGATCTAGGATGTGTTATTTTAGTGTTCCCTTAATTTTTTTGAGCAGTGTATATAATATAATATGAATATTTTCTTATAACACAATATTCATGAGGATCCTGTAGAAGTTTCAATAAAATGTTACTGACATTATGGACATACATTAACAATTACAAAAAGGCATGGTTACCATGTTACAAGAATAATGTTTCTTTGGAATATGATTTTCAACTAATCAAAAAAATCATTTAAATACACATTGGAAGTGGTAGGAGGGTACCATCATGTTCAAACAAAATAAGATTTACAAGTGAAATCTTTACTACAATGTTGCTCAACTCTTGTAGTATGCAAACCCTGATGTTATCAGTCTAGCTATCTGAATACAATACTCAGAAATGCAGTTGGCTGACAATACTGAATGTCGCTAGCTAGCTAACTCACCATGGCTTTCTTGCTCAAGTGCAATACTGAAAGAAAACAAGAGTTCAGCAGGACGGCACGGTCATTACGCTTCAGGCCTGCAGTGGCAGTTAAACTCCTTTCCATGTATTACCTATTAGCATTACATCCTTTTATGACCTGTAAGCACAGCCTTAAATCAGGTGGACAGATGATTGATTAGGATTGCTGCATCCGGGGTAGAGCTGAAAGTTAATTTCCAGGAATCAGCTGGGGGCCTGCAATCAGAAGGTAGAGGGACAATGCCTAAGCCCTTCCTCGTCTTTCTTTTGGTCTCAATCTGCCCTCTGTGAGTCACGGAGAATACGATGTCAAGCACCATACATCTATCAATGTGTCTCACAAGCACACAGCGGATGTCTGAGCGTCTGCGCAGCTCCACTCCCTGAAACTGGGGTTGGATGGGAACCAGAGTTGAGCCTCGAGGTTCCGGGTGGAACACAGCATCCTCTTGCACCAGGCCTATGTGAGTGTCGGTGAGAAAGAACTGGCAAAGGACAACTTGGCGCGAGGTGGAATAGTTTTCCACCTTGATGGAAGTGTAGAGAAGAAGGTGTATGTTAGCCAAGGAGGGCTTGTTGGGTCCTTCCATGTTGCCGTGCAGGATATAGAGCAGGTCAGCCATGATCCTCTTAAAACGTGAGGTAACACAGAGGCCACTATCCAGCAGGAGGTCTGGAACGTGGGACCTCCAGTCCAGAGAGAGGCGCGAGAGGTCTCCACAAAGCAAGGGGTGGGCTCCTGGGCCTTCCTGAACCTCTGCCGGGGCAAGGATCTTCAGCAGGGTACAGCATAGCTCCTGGGTAAGCTCTTTGCTGTGGGTGAAGATGACCAAGATGGTGTCTTTAGTGGAGCCCAGGAGTCGTACATGCTGCCCAGCAAAGCTCACTTGGATCTCTTTGATGTGCAAGAGACTGAAGTGCTGAAAAACTGCCAAAGGTTGGTTGTTACCTAAACCAGTACCAGCGGAGACTGCATAGATGTCGGTTTCAAATAACAGTAAGCAACTTGGTTGTGGTGTAGGCTGTTTGCAATTGGCAACACTTAGCCAGTAGATACCCAAAAGGTGGTGGGAAATGGTAGCGATTTTGGGCATCACACAGTACAAACAATAGAGCATCTTCTGAAGCGGAAGAGACTGTAATTCCAAAAGGCATATGGGAAACTGCACGAGCGTCTGACAATAAATTACAAGCTCCCCGTCTTTGTATGTAGTCATAGAGCCTTTAGGCCATAATGAAATGTCCGGAATTGCAGACACATTACCTTTATCGGGTACATTGAAAAGGCAATTGCCTGTCAAATTGGCAAAATGAACTTTATTCTGCCTCGAGTCGGGTTTCATTGAAGGTTCAAGCTGCTTTTTCTGAGCAAGTGGAAGATGTTTTGTAACTATGGTCATGTACTGAGAGAATGTACTAGTCAATGCTGAAGTCTCTCCTGCTTGAACCTGCCGAATGATATCCCGTGTACTCTGCAGATATCGTCCAGCGTCGTTGTAAACTCCAGACAGCTTGCCTGCCAAGTATCCAAGGACATAACTCTGTTTGGCTCCCAGTTCGTTGGTTAATATATCCGGTTCTGAAGTTCTCAGATTCCTCTGCACCTGCCCATTTACAGACTCTTTAGGGATCTTGTTGAGACCAAAGTAGCCCTCGATGGAGATTTGTCTCTTTGAACTTGGTCTCAGTATGGGGACTTCAGAATTTATCACGGTTACAGTGTCGTTACTTGTCTTGCTTGTGTTCTGAACTTGGTCTTTGGTTCCTTCCAAAGAGTCAAACTGTGAGAGCAACAGTGGGTTTTCTGTTCTGGTTTCTCTGGACTGATAATATGACAGACTTTTCATCTTGTCATCTTCCTCATCTGGCCTACATTGGCTGTTATTTCCATCCTCACCAACTATGGTGTTTGTAGACCTAAATCCCCAGTCCTTGGTTTTAAAATCACAGCTACTCTTCTCGCTCTCAGCTTGGTCAACCTTCCCCTTCACTTCCACCTGCCACCATTTTGCTTTTTCACCCTCTTTATAAGGCATTCTATCATTTTCTGCCAAGACTTTGGTTTCCCTTTCTGGATTGCCAATTTTATCTAACTCGGAGCGGTCTTTGCCGCCTTCTTCTTCTGAACTTGTTGTAGCCCCATCCAGGTGAGTGCTCGTCTCACGTTCTGGGACACACAGGAAGCTACGCCACAGCAAGTGCATAGAGTCTTTCTGTGTGGACAAGGGGGGATTCCATGACTATAACTTCAAACCAGAGATCACAGCTCTGAATTATAGTCTTTCATGTATTCCTTCTCACCCCAGTAAATTAAGTTTTTCCTCCACCAAGTGTAAAAATCCAGTTGTGATTGGAAAAAAAATCCAGATGAGCAAGATTACAATTCAAAAGGCAATTAAAGAGACTGATTATTGTTATGCAGCATGAATACAAAATTACACATCCCAGGCTTCCATGCAATTTTGACCTTTCCTTTTTGCTTATAAAACCAGACATCAACCCTGTTTGGTTGGACATTTCTCCTTATTATGTTCTACACTTAAATCGGCCTCCTCTGTCAGTGATGGTTTCATTTAGCCAATTGAGTATTTTATCAAATTTTATCAATTTATTTTATATTCTTATGTTTTTGCAATTTCTTTATAAAAGGTCTGAAGTTATTGGTTTAGGAATCTTCCCTGCTAATCAGATACAAATTTGGGATTCCTGTAAAGCAGGATGTTCCCTAAAGCGCCTTTTACAAACGGCATTAATTTTTTCATAGTTGGTGTGGTGGTTAGTAAGATTCAGAATGATTGCCAGTCAAGTTAAATTATTGTTTCAAAATGTCTGGTTAGTTTCTTCATCACCAACAGAAAAAAACTCAAGTCTTACCTCATATTTCAATTTCCTAGGGTTGACACGGTTTTGCAGCTTGGCATCATCCTGTAATGAATAAGACCACACTTCTAAGCAATGACAAACAATTCCTAAAAGATACATTGCAATGTCAAATTCATTTCAAACCAAAATTGCATATGCTGTGGTAAATGGACAACTTTGCCATTAGGCAAGCAAGAGTTCCTCTCATATTGGGGGGAAAGAAAAGCAAACCAGGCAAATCATCATCCACATACAAAAAAATATGAGAAAGGTTGGGAAAAGACCCCACTTGATTGGTCCATGTAACCTCTATAGAGAATTTTCAGAAATGCATGCAGATTATAGTCCATTCTGTATACCCTGTGTCGAGGACCTGGGCTTACCTCATCCGTTAATCTAACAGAGCTAGATTCATTAACTTCTTCGTCCTCCTGTAGAATTGAAGAACTTCATATCATTGCTATTTTTCAAAGCCACAATTTCCAAATTGGGGTTTCTTTATTATGCTCCCATTGTATGGGAGGCTACAGTAACTAAGACTTTATGAGTTTGAACATCAAGAATCTATTCTTGAGATTGAGAAATATCCCCATCTTAATATTGCCAGGCAAACAAAACAATGTATCACTGTGATGCTTACCTGCAGAGATTCAGATGAAAGTGAGAGCTCAATGTTTTTGTCACCATTGAAGAGGTTCAGCTTCTGTAACCTTCTCTTAACCTCCTCCTCAATGTATGCATTTATCCTGTCAACGGATAAGGAAACGTATTAGATACTCAAAATCTGCAATGGCCAGGTCAACTCTACTGTCAAAAAAGAAAGCATCTTTATTTTGATCATCTACATTTCATCATTCTCCACCACCTACAACAAATTTGCCTGTGCCGTTTCTGGCCATCATTGTGAATATTACATAGGATGACACATACAGTGCCTTCCGAAAGTATTCACACACACATTTACTTTTTCCACATTTTGTTGTGTTACAAAGTGAGATTAAAATTGATTTGTCAACGATCTACACAAAATGTCAAAGTGGAAGAAATGTTCCAAAATTTGTTTTGTTTTTTAAAATACAAAAAAATCTTTTGATTAGATAAGTATCCAATAAATGTTAGAATCATGATTACAGGGGTGAGTCTTTCTGGGTAAATCTCTAAGAGCTTTCCACACATTTTCCCATTATGCTTTTCAAAATTCTTCAAGCTCTGTCACATTGGTTGTTGATCATTGCTAGACAACTATTTTCAGGTCTTTCCATAGATTTTCAAGCAGATTTGAGTCCAAACTGGCCACTCAGGAACATTCACTGTCTTCCTGTTAAGCAACTCCAGTGTAGACTTGATCTTGTGTTTTAGGTTATTGTCCTGCTGAAAGGTGAATTCATCTACCAGTGTCTGGTGGAAAGCAGACTGAACCAGGTTTTCCTCTAGGATTTTGCCTGTGCTTAGCTCGATTTCATTACTTTTTTATCCTGGAAAAACTCCCCAGTCCTTAACGATTACAAGCACACTCATAACATGATGCGGCCACTACTATGCTTGAAAATATGGAGAGTGATACTCAGTAATGTGTTGTATTGGACTTGCCCCAAACATGACACTTTGTATTCAGGACAAAAAGTTAATTGCTTTGCCGCAATTTTTAGCAGTATTTCTTTACTGCCTTGTTGCAAACAGGATGCTTGTTTTGGAATATTTTTTATTCTGTAAAGGCTTTCTTATTTTCACTCTGTCAATTAGGTTAGCTGTGGAGTAACCAAGTTATTGATCCATTCTCAGTTCTCTCCTATCACAGCCATTAAACCCTGTTTTAAAGTCACCACTGGCATCATGATGAAATCCCTGAGTGGTTTCCTTCATTTCCTGACAACTGAGTTAGGAAGGACGCCTGTATATTTGTAGTGACTGGGTGTATTGATACACCATCCAAAGTGTAATTAATAACTTCACCATGCTCAAAGGGATATTCAAAGTGTGCTTTAAAAAATATATCTATATCTACCAAAAGGTGCCCTTCTTAGCAAGGCATTGGAAAACTTCCCTTGTCTTTGTGGTTGAACCTGTTTGAAATTCACTGCTCGATTAAGGGACCACATAGATAACTGTATGGGTACAGAGATGAGGTAGTCCTTTAAAAATCCTGTCAATCACTATTATTGCACACAGTGAGTCCATGCAACTTATTATGTGACTTGTTAAGCAAATTCTTACTCCTGAACTCATTTAGGCTTGCCATAACAAAGGGGTTGAATACTTCTTGACTTAAGACATTTCAGCTTTTCATTGTTTACTTTTTTTGTAAACATTTCTAAAAACAAATTCCATGTGGTATTGTGTGTAGGCCAGTGACAAAAAAAATCTCAATTTAATCCATTTGAAATTCAGGCTGTGCAAACAACAAAATGTGGAAAAAGTCAAGGGGTTTTCTTTCTGAAGGCATTGTACCCGTCATCTGTGATAGGCAGCACCGGGGGTAGGCTCTGGATTGGGCTGACAGGGGGGGTGCTGAGACTGGTCTTTTCATCGCCGCTCCCAGTGTGACTCCTTCCACTTCCCTCAGTTTTACTGATCCTCTGCTTCAGCTTCTGGATCTCCCGGTCCACCCTGAGGATATGGAGAGAAGATGGAGAGTTGTCATGTGTCCATCGACCCACAGAGTCATGCTAAATACGCTCATTCCACAAAACTACTTTTTTATTTAACTAGGCAAGTCAGTTATAAACAAATTCTTATTTCCAATGACGGCCTACGCTGGCCAAAACCAGACGACGCTGGGCCAATTGTGCGCCGCCCTATGGTCCGGTTATGATGGTACAATATAATTGTAAAAAGGCAGAGTTACTTATTTATCATGTCCATAATCATATTACCAATTGAGAAACACCATTTTAGACAGGAGGGATTGACCAATGTGGTAATACCATCATCACTCATCGACGACACTCATTTACCATCCTCATTACCACCATCATCTATCATCTCTTGAAACTTTCTGACATCAGCTTATCTACATTTTCTATAATTATGTGGATAGCAATGGGTCTACTGCACACCTTCCACTAGAGGACAAATGTTGTACTAATCATTGATTCTACAGATGTATCTGTAGTGACAGTGAAGAACAAGTGTGCGCACCTCTCTTGGTCGAATTCCTGCGCGGGCCCCAGAACGGAGGCCTTGCACCTGGATTCCACACTCTCTGGGTCCAGTGGGACACTGCGCCTCAGCGCCGAGTGCCTTCTCTCCAGGCGCGCCACCGCCTGCTCCAGGGACTCACGCTGCTGCTTCTCCCGCGACTCCAGGATCTCCTTCTCCTTGCGCCGCACTTTTTTCTCCTGGCGCGCCACGTTGGCCGTGAACTCGTACGTCTCCTGCAGCTGCTGAAGCTGCTCGGCGCTGGCGCAGTGTGCGGTAAGGCGCTCCTCCTTCTCCTCAAGTTCCTTTTCCACCTGGTACAGGGTGTTGTCTAGTCCCAGGGAGATGTTGGAAATGCTGCCAGCGCCAGAGGAGCTTCCGAGTTTCAGCAGCTCCTCCGCCCTCTGCCTTTCCTCGGCCACCGCCGGCAGGAGGCTGTCGGTTAGGCTGGTTAGCCGGCGCTCCTTGAAGAGGAGGCGCTGCTCGGCCTGTTGCATCCGCTGCTCCTCCTGGGAGAGTTCTGAGGAGTCCTGTGCCCCCTTCTCCTGGGTCCGCTCCTTGTGGGCGTGGACCAGGACGGCCAGGGAAGCGTGCTCTGACGCCACCTCCTTCTCCAGGCACTCCTTCTGCTGCCGGAGCCCCTCCTCCAACTGACCCAGCTCCTCCACCTGCGCTGCCTTGAAGTCCGTGTAACGGACCTGGGCGGCGCACCCGGCCTCCTCGCCCATTCTGTCGCAGTCAGAGCGCCCGCTGGCCTCCTTGGCGCGGAGCAGTGCAGAGCGTATCTCGGCCAAGGCACGGCGCTCCTCGTCCAGGCGCCGGGTGTCCTCGCGGGTCAGCAGGGCAGCCGCCGCTTCGTGGCGCTCCCTCAGCTGCTCTTCTAGGCGCCCCACCAGGCCTAGCTGCTCCATCTCGCGCTCCTCCAGCCTCCGCCTCTCTGCCTCCAGCCGCACCACCTGCTCCTCGTGCTCCCGCTTCAGCCGCTCCAGCTCGCGGAAGATCTCCGCCTGCTCGGCACGCTCTGCCGCCTCGCTATGGCATCGCGCCTCCTCGTCCTGCGTCTTCTCATCCTCGCGCTCCTCCTGCTGCTTTCGCCGCTGGCGCCTCTGTAGCTCCAGCTCCTTGGTCTCGCGGTGGCGCTCCTCCTCAAAGCGCTGCTTCTCAGCCAGGAGGTCGCGCAGGCGGCTCTCGATGTCCTGGCTGCGGCAGCGGAGGGTCTCCTCCTGGCGGCGGATGCGCTGCTGCACCTGCTCCGACTCCTTGCGCTGGGACTCCACCTCCTGTTGCAGGCGCTCCAGCTCCGCCTTCTCGCACTTCTGCCTGTCTTCCATCTCCTTAATAAGCCTCCTGCACTCCCAACCAAATACAAACAAATCATGAAACACTATGCAATACGCTATGGTCATTCGCCAAACAAATACATAGTAAACAAGGCATTTTTTGAACGATTGGTATTAACGATAAGAGTCTCCAGTAATCATGTAATGTCAGCATATTTGCTTTTAAAGCACACCGTTCCTGCAATGTGGTGCATTACAGGTGACTAGTGAGCATTATTGGACTTGTATAGTCAAAATATGAGCATGTTTGTTGAGTGTCTCCCCTCGCACCTTTTGTGTTCCAGCTTCTCCAGCTCTTCCCGTTGCTGTCTCTCAAATTCCAACCTAGGCAAGTACACCATTATCATTTAACTGGCTTAATAACAATGACAGTGAGACTGGACACACACACACACCAGTATTACTCAACGAGACAGCATGATAACAGAAATGAAGGCTGCAATTGGCACATGGAATGACTGAAGAGCTCCATACAAGGCAATGGATGTCAAAGCTTGACGTCATCATTTTGTGCCAATACAGTGACTGAAGCAAGCGAGACGCCGTGCAAAATCATAATAAAAACAAGACGAGACGATGACGGCTTATGTTCAAACATGGTGGTGGCGGGACAAAGTGGAAATGATGTTTCATGTTTCACAAGCATTGTTAAAACAAAGCAGTGAACATTGAACACTCTGCTTGGGTCTACCTGAGATAGATAGGCCCCTTTTCAGTGAAGAGACTGCCGAGGGAGGGGTCAGAGATACATTAGTTACTGTACTTACAAAATTAGACTCAATGAAGAGCAATAAGCACACAAAAGGAGTTAAAACAACACAGCCATAACCGTTACCAACGTTCACTAAATACTGGCTGTGTATTCCTCAGAATATCCATGGTTGCTCTGGACCTATTAATAAATCGTTTTTTTTTTGTCTGTGCGTGCATATCTACCTAGTAGATGATACGTTTTTTTTTTTTGTAATCAGGTTTATGTCTAAATAGGAGTAAGTGCTATGGCATCACGTGTTGTACTGTACAAAACTTAAATGAAGAGTAGTTGCATCCTCCACAAGGGGTGCTGTACAACAACAAACCAAACGTATTCCTTAGCGGTTCTGTACAAGCAAAATGAGTCTCTGGCTCAGATTTGGAGAGTTAGTAATAGAATCAATGAAGGCCATACGGTTTGAGTGATGTGGCATTTGTGACGTGCAGTATGACCAGCGCACATGATTTTGGCTCGAGTCACAGCAGTTGCAATGTTACAGACCTCCCTCCAATCCAAAGTAAATATCCCCCCCCCCCCATTTCCATTTTGAGCTACACATAAACTAATCAGAACACTGATGTCTTTGACTGGGCACTGTAACATTGTCTTTCAGCCCAATTTTTCTTTTGTATTTTACAACCAATCCACTGCTTCAGTCAGTGGTCACGCGGGTGAGCAGCAACGGACCGAAGCGAATGGAGGAAAAGGAGAGCTTACGAACTCCTGAGAAGGCAGGGGGAACTGCGCAGAGGGAGTTCGGGGGAATCATTCATGCCCCGTAGCATACATTTGACTAATCCCAAACCAGCCCTACTGCCCACTCCCCATGCACTTGTGGAGATCTGAGAGGAATAGATTAGTATAAGCAATATGGGAATAGCTTCCTCCTTGCCCTCTGATAGGCCAGGTGGAGTTTTCGCCATATTGCCTACACCTATCAATTCCTCTCAGATCGCCACAAGTGCAGGCTAGGGGCCGATTCGGGATTAGGTGATACATACACTCACCCTGGGTTGTAGAGCATTACTGTGGAGAGGTTCTCACATGATTTGTTGAGATCAGTCATGGACAGACTAAAGGAAGAGAGCAGTCCACTCTGGGGGAAAAAAATGACCAACACTTAAAGCTCAACACGATCATTGACCTCATAATGACTCGTTGGTCAAGTCGCCTGCATCCTAAAATGCTTAGGGTAAACGTGCCCTTCCACTAGATGGTTATTTCAAATCAACGTTTATTGATCACGTACACAGATGTTATCGCAGGTGCAGCGATAAAATGCTTGGCTATATGAGTAATAAGCTATATGAGTCATGACTTACTTGATTTAAACCCTTGGGGAAAGTAGGCTATCCACACGTAATAATAACAACAACAAATCAATAATACCGCCACTAAGAAGCTTCTATAAAAAGGCCTTTGAGAGACATAGAGCCTTTGGTGTTTACCTTCCTCTTTTCCCTTAGTTTAGCTGCCTCTTTAGGGTGGTTGAAACGGAACATGTTGGTTCTCCCCAGTAGGATAACAGCACCTATCAAACGCAATAGAACAATAAACATTGAATAAAGATAATAATAAGGGGGGAAAAAATACATAGGAAAGGAAATACAGATGGGTGGGTTTTACTACTGATTGGGCATTCACAGAACAGTCATTGTGTTGGCTGGCAGGAACTGGAACACGCTGTCGTACACTTCGATCCAGAGCATCCCAAATATGCTCAATGGGTGACATGTCTGGTGAGTATGCAATTTATGGAAGAACTGGGTCATTTTCTGCTTCCAGGAATTGTGTACAGATCCTTGCGACATGGGGCCGGGCATTATCAAGGTTAAACATGAGGTGATGGAGGTGGATGAATGGCATGACAATGGGCCTCAGGACCTCGTCACGGTATCTCTGTGCATTAAAATTGCCATCGATAAAATACAATTGTGTCTGTTGTCCATACCATAACCCCACCACGGGGCACTCCATCACAACGTTGACATCAGCAATCCGACACCATACACGTGGTCTGCGGTTGTGAGGCCGGCTAGACGTACTGCCAAATTCTCTAAAATAACGTTGTAGGCAGCTCATGGTAGAGAAATCAATATTAAATTCTCTGGCAACTGCTCTGATGGACATTCCTGCAGTCAGCATGCCAATTACACGCTCCCTCAAAACATCTGTGATATTGTGTGACAACACTGCACATTTTAGAGTGGCTTTTTTTTTTGTCCTCAGCACAAGGTGCACCTTTGTAATGATCATGCTATTTAATAATCTTCTTGATATGCCACACCCTTATTCTAAACCTAACTAACCGTAACCGTAGCAAGCAGTTGCTTATCAACAGTTTGTTGATAGTAGCCTATGACCATCTGTAGAGCATCTACAGATGGAAAATCCAGACAATCAAAATAACGTGCCACCAAAAGCGTATACCTTGGTTTAGTGGAGAGGCTTCTGTCACTTGCACTCCATTCACGGAGCACTGGGCCCCATTGAGTGGAACCAGTGTGACAGTGCCGGTCTGGTTCGCAAACATGCAGTGTTCACTCTCTAGGTCCAGCCCATGGAGAACTAGGGAAGAGAGAGAGGGAAAGACAGTGTGTGTGTGTGTGTGCATGCATTAGCATTATCAATTATTTCTTTGTCTTGATTTGTAGCAAAGTACGACAGCGGATAGAGTATGTAACAGAGGCCACTCACCAATGTCCTGAACAGTCGACGCGTCGTCTCGACCAACATTCGTCCTGCCCTCCTAGAAAAACAAATGAAAGCGATGCAGTATGTCAAGTCCATGTAACTTCTATTTACAGTTTAATAGGAGGACGAATGAACTTATGTGACGCAATCGGAGAAAAAAATGAAGTGTAAAAATAACTAAAGAGTCAAACGAATGACCTTTAGATGGTAGAGGATGATGCCAGTACTTAGGAGGTCGTCGTCGATACCAATTAGATGAGGCAACTCCGAATCGAGGACGACACCGATTCCCTCTTTCCTCAAGGCAAGGGTTTCTTCCTGTAAAGACGAGATCAATTGTCAGTCATTAGGAATTGATTGATGATTCTGACTCAAGTCAATGAAATTTCAAAGCTGACTATAATACAAAAAGGCATATAACCAGAGTGCTTCTGTGAACTAAATTGAACTTGACATGTTATACAAATATATACCCACTCACCTTGAGAATGTTCTGAGTTTCATTCCACTTGTTAGTCCACTCCTTGGTTAGCTCCAACACCTATGACAGAAAATGCAAAAAAAAAAAATCTTGAATATCAAAGACGAGGTCACGTCATTAACTTGCTGTAATGCTCGACTTGTTCGTTTATGGATTCGAAGAATAGAACACTGCACTTCCAAAGTATCGATAGCTTATTTGGGGTGATCGTGTTCATTTTTACTCGTAAGGGAACCATCACATGGCCTTACTCGAGCTTCGTTCTGTTGTAGTTTCTCCTCCATGCTCAGAGCGGTGGGTGAATCCAGAAGTGCAATCTGAGAAGGATGAAAACCAAACCAACAATCAATACATTATTGAATCACACATCAATACTCCCTAAGTCAGTGCGACCTAGTTAGATAAGATGGTACATTTAAAACACAACAAGGTCATAGGCCAGTAGCTGGAAAGGTGGACATGAATAAAACAATGTACTAGCTATGCATTATAAAAATGTGCCCATAAATTAACAAAACGCATTTTTGCTATACCCATGTGTACTATAACAGATTTTTTTATGTAACTTGAAAGGCAGTGTATTGTAGAGCTGTTTTGTTTTTTAAAATTAAATAAAGAGATAAAAAATTAAAATTAAAAAAATACAGAGAAAATGTTGTAGTGGACAGGATAGCTGAGTTCCAATGACCTAAACCAGTGGTTCTCAAACCTGGTCCTGGGGACCCAAGGGGGTACACATTTTTGTTTTTGCCATAGCACTACACACCTGACTCAAATCATCAAAGCCTGATGAGTTGTTGATTTGAATCAGGTGTGTAGTGCTAGGGCAAAAACAAAAATGTGCACCTCTTTGGGTCCCCAGGACCAGGATTGAGAACCACTGCCCTAAACCATCAACACACACACACAAAACATTTCAGGTCAGTGTGACAAATCCCCACCTGGTTTCCCTGGACCAGAAGGGCCTTCAGTCGGGCGATTTCAGCCCTGAGCTCTCGGATGAGTTTGACGTTGCAGTCCTCGTTGATCGTGGGCTTGTTGATGATGTTCTTGGCACGGTTGGCGTAGCGCAGAGTGCTCAGCGTCTCGCCGTAGTTAACGTCAGCAGGCGAGATGGCTGCCGCAAACGAGAGCAAAACATCTTTGAAACCTTTGTCGTACTACAAAATACTTTTACAATTGCCGTGTTCTAATGCTACATCTTTGACTGCAAACAAGCCACAGATATTTAGTTTATGGCCACTCACCACACTTAAGAATCATATACATAAAGTCAGCCTTAACAAGGGTTTAGAAAGCCATGTTCTCAAATTCTAGCACCAAGTATACTGGACTAGGAATGCAAGAATGTCTGCAAAGCACATTCATGATTCCTGCTGTGGTACAACTGTAAAAAATTGGGGTCCATCTTGTTTTATGGCTGAAGATCTCTAGGTAACCACCCCCATCCTGCCCCCTGGATCCATTTTACCCTGAGCTGAAGAGCCGAAACACGTTCTGGGCATGCTTGGACTGCCAGAGTTAAGTCAGTTAAATTAACATTGTGTCCTTTTATTGCATTGAAAACACACTGACAACATCCAAAATATATAATCTATACAGCTCAAATGTACAATGCCATGTAAAAACATGTTGATTGTAGCCAGGTTTCCATCCAACTGGCGACAGATTTGAATGAGAATATTCTAAAATCTTCAAAGAAAATGTGCATATTTTCACACCAGTGGCGTGTTTCCACCAAACGGACTTGTTGCAGATAAAAATCAGTGCGTGATGACGTAGTACGCACAAAATTCACTTTTTCGCTTAAGTATTCATGCACCCAAAAAAATTATCTAAAAAGTTAGATATGTTTCCATCGCATTTTCAACTCTACGGATAGTTTTGTCACAAAAACTGTGGCGTTAAATAGCAAATGTGCCTACTCTGGTCTTGGCACGTGCGCTCCAGCCAACAGCAGCATGTGATTATTATGGATAAGAGCGAGAATATTTTAATTTGTCAAACGGCAGTCGAGCATCGATCATGTCACCAGAATCAGACCCTTCGACATTCATTTTGGAAGGAGCATCACTTTCACCACGCTTTGAGTTCATCAGAACTTATTTGATTTGTAGCCTAATAAACTGCATGGTTTCCTGAGTCGTAGTGGGAGAACCACACACCATGTCATCGCATGACTCCCAAGTTTACTTCGATATGATGGTTATTATATCAATATTTGCGCACAAAGGCGTTTCCACCGCCATTTCTTACATAATTAATTTGACAAACGAACAAATTATGTTGACATGTATACAATTGTATAGAAACTTCCTGTTTCCATCACAGATGTCTTTATTTTTTTCCCCTTCTATGATATGGAAACGTGGTTAAACAAAAAGTGTGCTTTCTTAATCTACCTAATTTTGCTAAGCGTTACTTTAGACAAAAGACTACTATATTCTTGTAATGTTTCATGTGAGAAAAATCGTAAATTACAGCTCACGTTGAACAAATTCTGAATTTGCGATTAATAACTCGATGACATTTTTCTATTGTTTGACAGCCCTAGCGCATGCGTTTCTTTACGCACACATTTTTTGTGGTCACCCTCCCTTCACATTTCTTACGGTCTATTGTGAATGTTAATTCTTCAACCATTTGATCTCAATCAGTTTTATAGGGATATGGGAAATTCCACAGTAACAAAATTATGCTGAGACAGACTGTCATTCTGTTACAAAACTTTGCAATCGCACTGTTCAAGTAAATGTGTTTTTGTCAAATTGTATGTGGAAATTGTTCAAAGTAGTCCTTCTGCATAGAGTTGTACTTGGCGGGCAGCAGGAGAGCGGACGCCACCGGTGCCACAGGAGTCCGGCTCAAGGAGGGCGGCAACATCAACAAGTCACTGGTCACCCAGGGTCTCAGAATCATTCTGTTATTGTTTTATTATTTACAATGAGCCAATGGTGTTAAC
Source organism: Salvelinus fontinalis (assembly GCF_029448725.1). Classification (NCBI taxonomy): domain Eukaryota; kingdom Metazoa; phylum Chordata; class Actinopteri; order Salmoniformes; family Salmonidae; genus Salvelinus; species Salvelinus fontinalis. Next base: position 24,206,755 of record NC_074704.1, on the reverse strand, counting down.
CTATAGGATAGTCTACCTGTGTTTAGTTGAAATCAAAGCACATATTTTGCCTAGTGGGACTTGCTGTTGCGTTTTGGCCACATGAGAGAAAAAATGTTGATCTTTTGCACAATCATAAAATCTCATAAGAAAGTGTTTTTTTGTCTTAAAGTAACATTATACTATATCTTGCAGACATTGATTAAGCTTTTATCCAACTTCATTAAACAAGTACCATTCGCGTCTATGAATAGAGCAGACTGTCTTTAAAGTAGAGGATCCCACCCACATGTGCAGAAGCATTTGGAACCTTCAGCTGACGGGAAGAAGGGCCCAGAAAAGTCATATCCGCAGCAAAGCCGTTGTTTAATCCCAGTAAAACGCGTGGCTGGGCTCAGGATCTGATCTATAGATGAATGAGACTCAAGGTTTCCTCTTATATACTGAAGTAAGACAGGTAAAAACCAAGGTTCCTAGTCCGGTCTATTTGGGGCTTTTCAAGGGGAGGATTGGAAACATTTGATTAAATGCAAGACATTTTGCATTATTAAGGACTTACTAGCGATCATGATGGTCTTGGAGTTGCCTCCCAGGCTGTCTTTGAGGAGCCACGTTAGCACAGAGTCTCTGTAAGGCACAAACACCTGCTTCTTCTTCAGGTTGGTGTTCACTCCGTCCTGGCTCAGGTCCGCTGGACCAAGACAAGGAAAGGATTTCAGATCAATCGATCATTTAGACAAATAATTGCCACTTCAGGCAGGCTAGAGCAAACACTCAAAGTATTTGAAAGATTTCAAGTAGTATTTGAATCCAGGTCGGATCAGGTCGGATCAAATGCCCAAATCAATGGGCAAATCAACAGACATTGGAACACTGCTGTGGTTCAAATATTGTAAGGGGAAAACGTATTATTGTGGCCTGCATATTCAAGCTAAAAGACACTGCCAGATAAGGGGTTTCATTCCATACAAAAAAAAATATTATGCGACTTTAATGAAAACGCCATCATATCTGCTGTCTCGATGATATAACAGTTGGTGTAACAGTCACCCACCTAAAGCGGAGATGACATTGCCCAGGGTGACCAGTGACTTGTTGATGTTGCCGCCCTCCTTGAGCCGGACTCCAGTGGCACCGGTGGCGTCCGCTCTCTCGCTGCCCGCCAAGTCCACCAGGTGGATTTTACTGATCGTCTCGCAGGGCATCTCCGCGTCAAACTTAGCCTGGAGAGGAGGGAGAAAACACGTAAAAACCCTGAAGGATGTCAAAGAGGCTGAAAGGCTAATATTGTTAAGTCTGATGAAGAACTTTGAGTTGAAAGGTTGCACTTAAACTGTGGGTGCAATCAACACTATGTATCTAATCTTTCCTAATATGGATAACTGCCATCACAGAAGCTATTAGTGGCAACCCCTTCCAGGGTTAACATGCAGCTTATAATGCAGCATACAGTCTTCCAAAGCCACAGTCCCGCTACTTTTTATTTCTCTCAATCAATGTCATTGATTGGCTAGGAGTCCACTCACTTGGTAACTGAATCAGTCTCTAACTAATAAACAAGGACTTCTCCAGTCCACAAAGGCCACAGTGTAGTTGAGCATTTCTGGAGTAGCAGTAGCTAGCTAGCCTAGCGGTAGCTGTAGCATTAGCTCGCCTAGCAGCCCACCTGGGTAAAGTTGATGGTGAAGATGGCGTGCGAGCGGCTGCTGGTGTCGTTCATGCCCGTGGCGGCCGTGGTGCGGTTGATGTTGCCCGCCTCCATCAGCTCCTCCACGTCGTGGTAGTTCTGCACCAGGTGCTTGGACAGGTCTGGGGTCAGATTGGATTAACACATGGGTTCATAATACAGAGAGATCTCCACTGTTATAATGAGCTTGGGAGCCATCATTCTGCCTTACAGACAGGTGTGGGATCGGTCTCAGAATGAACAGAGAAAATACCAAATTAGGTCCCTTATGTGCCTATAATCTCATTCATTAGGATCTAAAAAGCATAATGTTGTCTTACCTTCCACGTAGGGTCCATCTTTTGGGTGCTCCCTCACCCTCAGGTTGTAGGTTTGGGTGGACTTCCTCCTGAGCAGGTCCCTGACACGTTCATTGTAGATCTCCAGGTAGCTGATGACATTGAGAGGATATAAAGAGGTCATTCAGAGGTCAAGTTTAGCCTGATGATATCTACCAATTATTATTAAGGGACCCTTTTTGTCGTCTCTTGGATGAGGTACGGATTGCTGGATCGTCTACCGATCATGTGCAATCACTTTTTATTACATTTAAAAAATGATCATTGAGCCACCATTAAAAAAGGAAAGATTTTCCATTTTTTTATGTTATATAGTTTTTGTGCATCTCTGAGCAATGTTCTATCAATTCCTAGGGTAATTTGTGTGTATTGGACCTATTGCCGTTCAAACAGGTAGAAATACAGCAAGTGTATGACGAGTTTTGCATCATATGATGCAAAACGCATCACACCGGCAGTGAACATGTGTGTTTGGAAAGTTATATAATCTTGAAAACTTTATTGCTGACATGCACAACATTTTGGCACAGTATCAACAGTGGACTAATGCAACAAATACCAAAAGTATTGTTTTTGAGTGGATTATTCCTTTATTAAGCTTCTTAATTGAAGCTGGAGACATATCTCCCTCTCTAACTTTAAGCATCAGCTGTCAGAGCAGCTTACCGAACACTGTACACAGCCAATCTGTAAATAGCACACCCAACTAGCTCATCCCCATATTGTTATTTATCTTCTTGCTCTTTTGCCTCTATGGCCTATTTATTGCCTACCTCCCTACTCATCTACATTTGCACACAATGTATATAGATTTTTTTATATTGTGTTATTGACTGTACGTTTGTTTATGTGTAACTCTGTGTTGTTGTTTGTGGTGTCACACCGATTTGCTTTATCTTGGCCAAGTCACAGTTGTAAATGAGAACTTGTTCTTAACTGGCCTGCCTGGTTAAATACTTATTTATTTATTTTTAATTCCAGAGAATGACAGAGTTTTCTTACCTGACCTCGGTGCGGAAGGAGGCCTCATCCCAACGAGTCATCCCAGCAATCCGGCTGAACAGACCCTCGCAGATCCGTGGAATGAGACCAGCATCTCCCTGATGAAAAATACATCCGTAGAGCAAACGCTTAATCAAACGCAGGTGATAATTTGATGTTAAGCCTGACAATAATTGACCCTGTTCAGTGGAGGACTGGACGGAGGGAACTTGTGGACTGACTGAGGGAAATCCTTTACTCATTACAGGGAAAACTCTAAATATGTCACATGTCTTTAGTCTTTCTCCAATACAAGAGTCCACAAAGAAAACTGACACTGAACTTTGACTTGTACTTCCCCCTAATCACTTTCCCCTAGACTTATGAAAGCAAAACAGGACTGTCAGAGCCCTCCTTCGTTACTGGGATATTTACTTAGGGTCTCCACGACTGATTGAAGTCCCAATAGTCTGATAACAAAAACAGCCCTGTTGGGTAGGCAAATGTTGTGGAAAGTTCCAGAAATGTCATGAACAGAGTAGACCCGATTCCTTATCTCCATGTCAGAGAGGCATGATTGTTGTACATTATACAGTCAAAAGTTTGGACACGCCTACTCATTCAAGGGTTTTTCTTTATTTTTACTATTTTCGACATTGTAGAATAATAGTGAAGACATCAAAACTAGGAAATAACACATATGGAATCATGTAGTATCCAACAAATAAAAGTGTTAAACAAATCAAAATATTTTATATTTCAGATTCTGTCACCCTTTGCCTTGATGACAGCTTTGCACACTCTTGGCATTCTCTCAACCAGCTTCATGAGGAATGCTTTCCAACAGTCTTGAAGGAGTTCCCACATATGCTGAGCACTTGTTGGCCGCTTTTCCTTCACTCTGCAGTCCAACTCATCCCAAACCATCTCAATTGGGTTGAGGTCGGGGGATTGTGGAGGCCAGGGGGATTGTGGAGGCCATCATCTGATGCAGCACTCCATCACTCTCCATCTTGGTCAAATAGCCCTTACACAGCCTGGAGGTGTGTTTTGGGTCATTGTCCTGTTGAAAAACAAATGATAGTCCCACTAAGTCCAAACCAGATGGGATGGCGTATCGCTGCAGAATGCTGTGGTAGCTATGCTGGTTAAGTGTGTCTTGAATTCTAAATAAATCACCAACAGTGTTACAAGCAAAGCACCCCCACACCATCACACCACCTCCTCCATGCTTCACGGTGGGAACCACACATGCTGAGATCAGTTCACCTACTCTGTGTCTCACAAAGACATGGCAGTTGGAACCAAAAATCTCAAATTTGGACTCAGACCAAAGGACAGATTTCCACCGATCTAAATGTCTATTGTTCGTGTTTCTTGGCCCAAGCAAGTATATTCTTCTTATTGGTGTGCTTTTAGTCGTGGTTTCTTTGCAGCAATTTGACCATGAAAGCCTGATTCACACAGTCTCCACTGAACAGTTGATGTTGAGATGTGTCTGTTACCTGAACTCTGAAGCATTTATTTGGGCTGCAACCTGAGGTGCAGTTAACTCTAATGAATTTATCCTCTGCAGCAGATGTAACTCTTGGAATTCCTTTCCTGTGGCGGTCCACATGAGAGCCAGTTTCATCATAGCGCTTGATGGTTTTTGCGACTGCCCTTCAAGAAACTTTCAAAGTTCTTGAAATTGTCCAGATTGACTGACCTTCATGTCTTAAAGTAATGATGGACTGTCGTTTCTCTTTGCTTATTTGAGCTGTTCTTGTCATAATATGGACTTTGTCATTTACCAAATAGGGCTATCTTCTGTATACCTTGTCACAACACAACTAATTGGCTCAAACGCATTAAGGAAAGAAATTCCACACATTAACTTTTAACAAGGCACACCTATTCATTGAAATGCTTTCCAGGTAACTACCTCATGAAGCTGGTTGAGAGAACGCCAAAAGTGGCTACTTTGAACGATCTCAAATATAAAATAAATTTAGATTTTTAAACAATTTTTTGGTTACTACATTATTCCATATGTGTTATTTCATTGTTGCAATGTCTTCACTATTATTCTACAACATAAAAAATAGTAATAAAATAAAGAAAAACCCTGGAATGAGCAGGTGTGTCCAAACTTTTGACTGGTACTGTATATTTAATCATTCCACATCGTTGTGCCCTGCTGAACACAGCCCAGTCTGATTTGGGCCTGTATTCATAAAGCGTCTCAGAGTAGGATAACTATGAATAAGATTATATAGACAAGGGAGACCTGATCCTAGATCAGCACTCCTACTTCGATATGTTATATGACCACAGGCCAAGAAAGGGAATGTTTGTCTCACTGGATTTCCCATCATGGTGTAGGACTTCCCCGAGCCGGTCTGGCCATAGGCAAAGATGCAGGCGTTGTAGCCTTGGAACGCAGACTTGAGGACATCTGAGCCCAAGTCTTTGAACACCTGCAAAGGAAGATGGCAAACATGGGCTTGTTCAATAAGGTGAAATGTTCAGAGCTTTGGCAAATTGGAATGTAATGTAGCTGATATGATTCACAATGACAGCGACTCATTTGTTCCAAACAGTACCTCCTGAACAGGTCCCAGATCTAACTACCTCAAACAGATCTCGCTGTAAGCAGTCAGTGAAAGAAAGAATCTAGCCAATATAGTACAAAGTCGAAAATATGGAATTTATGTATGCATAGTTTTAAAACACATTTATAACAGTTAGCTCATCGGCTGTGTTACTATTGATACTGCACTGACATGATGCCAGGGGTGAAAGTAAGCCGGTAGGGTCCAGGACAGAGAACCGTCAAAATAAATAGTGCGGGTACGGTGTACCGGTTGAACATATCACAATAATTAAAACAAAGATTCCAAGAAAACTGTAGACCTCCACAATATTATTTATCATTGCCGCATGTCAACCACATGAAAAGTTGGCAAATGTGTGCAATACGCTTCAAAATGCGATGTGGTTTGGCGACAACACATTTTTGCAAAGGCAGAGATGAGTGGCTGTGACCAAGACGCACTTGGACAGTGGACGCGTCAATTCAGGTTACAAGTGTAAGCCTAATCAAAAACAAATCACTGAATGTCATTCATTACACCTCTTGGTGTTGTGTTACTGAGGTCTCTTTCCATTCATCAAATGGCGGGTGCACAGTGCACTGTATGCATTCAGGAATTATTTTAAAGTGGAGGAAGGTAGCCAAGCTTACAGGATCGTTGTCATCTAATTGTTTGATAATCACATGAAAACGTCATGACTGTTTATGTTAATGACACATTAAAAAAGGCAATACATTCAAATGGAACAACAAATCTTTACTTTAAGGCCCACAGAGATCTTAACAGGGATTCTATAAGTAATTCTGTTTCAGCCTCCCAAAAAAATGTGTGCATGTGATAAGGTACTGTATCAGTAAGAAATGAAATCTACTTTGACCCCTGTGTGATGCAATATTATGATTTTCTTTTTTAAATGTTGCACAACAGTAAGTCATATCTTATGTCTGAAGCTTGGGAGTCAACATGTGGACTAGACTATCAGAACATAAGCCAACTGTTTTGACTCAATGAACTTCCATCCATAACAAAATGTCCTACAAATAAATAAAAAATGTAAATGACCACTGAACAGAGGCAAATGTAAGCTGCTTTGACTATAATCTGATTTGGACAACAAAAAAACATTAGAGAAATTAAAAAAATAAAAACAGAAAGTGTTAGTCCAGATCACGTTTTCCGACTGAAATATGACATTTACCTTTTCCTGAGAGACAAAGGTGTTGCTTTTACTGTCAGCGGAGTCATAGGAGAAGTCATAGGTGAAGGTCTTTTTACTCTCCCTCATCGAATCCCCGGTAAGGCCATCTGGTATCTAATTAAATACAACAAAATAATATGAAATATACTGTAAAGACAAAGTGGAGTGAAATTGTATTTAACTAGGCAAGTCAGTTAAGAACCAATTGTTATTTACAATGACAACCCCGGCCTACCCCGGCCAAACCCTCACCCGGACAACGCTGGGCCAATTGTGCGCTGCCCTATGGAACTCCCAGTCACGGACGGTTGTGATACAGCCTGGAATCGAACCAGGGTCTGTAGTGACACCTCTAGCACTGAGATGCAGTGCAGAGAACCCCGGACATGAGGCATGTTCACTGATCATATGTTATGACCAAATAATTGAATTATGTATTCAATTCATCTAAATGAACTAGTATTAAAAAGTAATATTCAATAACACTTTATGCTAAACATCTGCCAAGTTGAAAGAAATACAGGCCTAGCTATGGGTAAATTGATTATTATTGCAATAGAAAGGCTGTTTAAAACTTTAAATTACCTTCAAGTTTGTAATGGTGGTCTTGTCCCCTTTTATTTCAATTATGTTTTTGGCAGTCAAGTCCTTCTCCCTGTAAAAATCAAAACATAAAACAGGTTAATACTTCCAAATAACTAAGCTTTCCCTTTCTTTGAGCCAAACCAGGAAGCAACAGAGACAGTGAATTAATGAAGGAGCATCAGAGTAAAAAAAAATATTTCCAAATTGCAGTACTTTGTGGTTCCCAAATTGGACCAACAAGAAAAGTACCCGTTACATTAGCAACAAAAGACAACATAGTAAAGTAAACATACATTTACTGTGATTAATCAATCAGAAGACTACATTCTCTCGAAGATCGGGCTAGTGTATGCCGTCTGGGGTCGGGAAGAATGCCAACTGAATCCTCTTAGTTCATATTGATCACTAAAAGTCTGGAGGAAATGTCTCTTGGTATTACTATTCCTAGTCTCTCTGTGGAAGTATTCAGTTCAAGCTTGTATTATTAGTGGCCTTTCCAGTATGACATACTGTAATGAAATAAAACCGTACTTTCTGGTGCCTAACAGATTACCATTAACACAATGCCAACTGGATCAGGTTATACTCTGGGCCAATTGGTATAAAAATGTGTCAAAGGTTACTTCCTTCAGAATCCTTCCTTGTTTTTCCCACAGGTTCATAGTGGATCTTACTTGGAATCTGTACATAATATTTCACACACCTACATTTAACATTTTTATTTTATTTAACTAGGCAAGAACAATTCTTATTTACAATGACGGCTTAGGAACAGTGGGTTAACTGCCTTGTTCAGGGGCAGAACGACAGATTTTTCCTTATCAGCTTGGGGAGTCGATCTGGCAACCTTTTGGTTACTGGACCAACGCTCTAACCACTAGGCTACCTGCCGCCCCAGCATAGATGTGTAGAGTAAGTGGCAGGGTGGTTGTCTTCTGTCATGCAGCTATGTATGTATCCTATTTACTGTAGGAAATAGCTTGTGATAAAATTAAAAAAACGAATGCCATGCAATTCTTGATAGAGGTCAAAAAAATACTAAGGTATCCCATAATCCCTGGGTGGCTGCCAATACTAACTCCCAATTCCGGACACAGCACAGCCATGGTAGCTCTAGTTCCTATTCTTCATGTTTGTTTTGTTGGTTAACTGTTAACTGTTCACCCGTCACCTTGCCAGCTGTCTGCTACCTAAAACAATGTGTGCGCGCCAACCTCCAGGCGTTCTTTTTGGTAGATTAACAATGGGGTGTGTAGTGGGCTCGTGCTCCTATGAGTGGGGTTGGCATTTAAATCCCAAATTTTGTCTCCCTCTACATTTTGGAAGAGACAGTTGTGGCAACGTCAATGCATGTTATGACAAAATATAATAAGCAGTGTCACTGCAACATGCCATTCAAATTAGAGTATATTAAACTGTTAGAAGTTCGAAATGGTTACAATGTATCACAGTGAGCCAGCCGGGCGCCTCTCCTCAAAGGAAACAATATAACCATTAACAACAACAATAGCATAATTTGGCCGTTTTTGTTTAGCATGTTTTTTTCTTTACTTACCGTCTGTTCATAGGCCTGAGCCGGACAGCCACCCGCACCGATGCCATTGCACATCCCTGTTGTGTCGGCGTCACCTGCTACTAGATCCAGGTATCCTTGAAAGGAACAACCCAATCGTGTGAAGTACAAATAAATGTGGCTAGCACCCAAAACCAGTGGGCTAAGCGCGTTTCGTTATCTTGAGTCTGTTTCCAATTTCCTCTGTACCACCCGACCGGTTACACACAGAGCCAAGTTTACTTTCAAAAGAAGAGGGCTAGCTACTTTATGCTTCTACCTGAGACATGAGCGTGCACTTTATATTAGCCTGCTAACATTACCGTCACAGAAAAAAGGATCAAACACACAAAGTGTCATACGATCGTAAATCACAAAGCTGATACGGGTACTCGGAGAGAACAAATTACGTTCGTGGGGAAAATAGTTACACTCCTGTACAGACGGTGGCGGTAGAGAACTGTTGATTAACCGAAGAAGAACCATGATGAACCATGTGAACACATTTACTTCCTGTGTTTTCTTGGAAGTGTGTAGAGACAGGTGAGTGTTCTCACAGTCTCAAGTCAGTTTATCTGCAAATAGGGCTCAGGAAATGTTCTGTTTGCACACATATACATATTGATCTGTTTAAGCTGTACATTTGTCTGGTCAGTGGCACCAGCTATCAGTTCGAGGTGAGGAAGCTTACTAGAAATGTTAACTAGCTAGCGTGCCTCACCGCTTCATTCATTGTACTAGCTAGCCAGTAGTAGCTAAAGCTAGCTAGCAAGCTAAAGTACCCAGGTTTTTCCCCCCATTTATTTGTTAATTTTGTTTTTTTTAAATTGTACCCAGCTAATGTGGCTATGTTTTTGTTTTGTTGTTCCAGGTGAAAGAGTGACAGGGGAAAGTTGTTAATCATGGATATTCGACCAAACCACACCATTTACATCAATAATGTAAATGATAAGATCAAGAAGGATGGTAAGAATCACAGTGCAACTTTGTTCCAAGATCATGTATCTAGCTACAGCGTTCCTTCAGGGCTAGATAGCTATTTATCCTCTTGTACTGGAGCTGTAGTAAGTTTACATATATTTCTTTGTCTGTGTCAATTGTCTATAAGTAACAACAGTTAAGTAACATTTGTTGTTGTTGCCTTCTAGAACTGAAGCGGTCACTCTATGCCCTGTTCTCTCAGTTTGGGCAAGTCATGGACATTGTTGCCATGAAAACCATGAAGATGAGAGGGCAGGCGTTTGTGGTGTTCAAAGAGCTAGCCTCAAGTACGAACGCACTGCGTCAACTTCAAGGTTTTCCTTTCTACAATAAGCCCATGGTAAGTTACTACTTAGTTTCACAAATGGGAGTAGTACAGGGTGGTATACATTACCATATACGAGCAAAACTTTTTGCACCGTAGCGGCTAAACATTTTGCGGTGAAAATGGGGAGTTTCTTAGTGGACAAGGTCAGGCAGTTCCTCAGCTTTTCGGTCTGTTTTCTACCATTTGGTTTCTAGTGAATAAGACCCAGGTCCGTGCTAAGAATTTTTTTTATTGTACTTGTCTCTTATTTTCAGCGCATTCAGTATGCTAAGACAGACTCTGAGGTGATCTCCAAAATCAGAGGCACATTTGGCGACAAGGACAAGAAGAAGGACAGGAAGAAGAAGGCTCAAGATCAAGTGGCCAACGTGGCCAAGAAACCAGCACTGGTGAGACTAGTATAGTATATCAAATCACATTTTCAAATGTTATTAGTCCAATGCTCCGAATAGAATAGGTGTAGACCTTACAGTGAAATGCTTACTTTCAAGCCCTTAACCAACAATGCCGTTTTAAGACGAATAAATGTTAAGTAAAAAAATAGATAAGTGAAAAATTAAAAGTTACAAATAATTAAAGAGCAGTAGTAAAATAACAGTAGCGAGGCTATATACAGGGGGTACCGGTACAGGGTAATGTGCGAGGGCACCAGTTAGTCGAGGTAATTGAGGTAATATGTAGGTAGAGTTTTTAAAGTGACTATGCAAAGATAATGAACAGAGAGTAGCAGCAGCATAAAAGTGGAGGGGGGCAATGCAAATAGTCTGTGTAACCATTTGATTAACTGTTCAGGAGTCTTATGGCTAAGGGGTAGAAGCTGTTAAGAAGCCTTTTGGACCTAGACTTGGCGCTCCACTACAGCTTGCCGTGCTGTAGCAGAGAGAACAGTCTGACTAGGGTGGCTGGAGTCTTAGACAATTTTTAGGGCCTTCTTCTGACACCGCCTGGTATAGAGGTCCTGGATGGCAGAACGCTTGGCCCCAGTGATGTACTGGACTGTACGCACTACCCTCTGTAGTGCTTTGCGGCCGGAGGCTGAGCAGTTGCCATACCAGGCAGTGATGCCACCAGTCAGGATGCTCTCGATGGTGCAGCTGTAGAACCTTTTGAAGATCTGAGGACCCATGCCAAATCTTTTCAGTCTCCTGAGGGGGAATCGGTTTTGTCGTGCCCACTTCACAACTGTCTTGGTGTGTTTGGTCCATGATAGTTTGTTGGTGATGTGGACACCAAGGATCTTGAAGCTCTCAACCTGCTCCACTACAGCCCCGTCGATGGGAATGGGGGCGTGCTCGGTCCTCCTTTTCCTGTAGTCCACAAGCAAAAACTTTGCATCTGCTTCATCTGACCACTTTTTTATTGACCGAGTCACTGGTGCTTCCTGCTTTAGTTTTTGCTTGTAAGCAGGAATCAGGAGGATAGAATTATGGTCAGATTTGCCAAATGGAGGGCAGGGGAGAGCTTTGTATGCACCTCTTTGTGTGCAGTAAAAGTGGTCTCGAGTTTATTTTTATTTTTTTCTGTGTTTTATTTTTTCTGGTTGCCCATTTAACATGCTGGTAGAAATGAGGTAAAATGGATTTAAGTTTCCCTGCATTAAAGTCCCCAACCACTAGGAGCGCCGCCTCTGGATGAGCGTTTTCCTGTTTGCTTATGGCCGTATACAGCTCATTGAGCGCTGTCTTAGTGCCAGCATCAGTTTGTGGTGGTAAATAGACAGCTACGAAGAATATAGATGAAAACTCTTGGTAAATAGTGTGGTCTACAGCTTATCATAAGATACTCTACCTCAGGCGAGCAGAACCTCGTATACAGCTCATTGAGCGCTGTCTTAGTGCCAGCATCGGCACAGGCTATATGACTGCATCCCAAATGGCATCCTATTCCCTATACCTATATCATATATTATAGTGAATCTTTTTGACCAGAGCCTATAGGGGAGGGGTCGGCAACCCTCTCAACTGCAGGCCTTTTTTTGGCCCCATTGGGTAAAAAAAGACTGTAAAATCACCAGGAATTCAGCAAAAATTTGTTTCATTTAGGAAATATGTTCCCAAGAGACCTACAGTTGAAGTCGGAAGTTTACATACACTTAGGTTGGAGTCATTTAAAACTCGTTTTTCAACCGCTCCACAGATTTCTTGTTAACGAACAATAGTTTTGGCAAGTCGGTCAGGATATCTACTTTGTGCATGACACAAGTAACTTTTCCAACAATTGTTTACAGACAGATTACTCCACTTTTAATTCACTGTATCACAATTCCAGTTGGTCAGAAGTTTAAATGCACTAAGTTGACTGTGCCTTTAAACAGCTTGGAAAATTCCAGAAAATTGTCATGGCTTTAGAAGCTTCTGATAGACTAATTGACATATTTTGAGGTGTACCTGTGGATGTATTTCAAGGCCTACCTTCAAACTCAGTGCCTCTGCTTGACATCATGGGAAAATCAAAAGAAATTAGCCTCAGAAACTAAATTGTAGACCTCCACAAGTCTGGTTCATCCTTAGGGAGCAATTTCCAAACGCCTGAAGGTACCACGTTCATCTGTACAAACAATAGTACGCAAGTATTAACATCATGGGATCACGCAGCTGTCATTCTGCTCAGGAAGGAGACGCGTTCTGTCTCCTAGAGATGAATGTACTTTGGTGCGAAAAGTGCAAATCAATCCCAGAACAACAGCAAAGGACCCTGTGAAGATGCTGGAGGGAACAGGTACAAAAGTATCTATATCCACAGTAAAACGAGTCCTATATCGACATAACCTGAAAGGCCGCTCGACAAGGATGAAGCCACTGCTCCAAAACCACCATTTTAAAAAAGCCAGACTACAGTTTGCAACTGCATATGGGGACAAAGATTGTACTTTTTGGAGAAATGTCCTCTGGAACAAAAATAGAACTGTTTGGCCATAATGACCATTGTTATGTTTGGAGGAAAAAGGGGAGGCTTGCAAGCTGAAGAACACCATCCCAACTGTGAAGCACAGGGGTGGCAGCAGCATGTTGTGGGGGTGCTTTGCTGCAGGAGGGACTGGTGCACTTCACAAAATAGATGGCATCATGAGGCAGGAAAATTATGTGGCTATATTGAAGCAACATCTCATGACATCAGTCAGGAAGTTAAACCTTGGTCGCAAATTGGTCTTCCAAATGTACAATGACCCCAAGCATACTTCCAAAGTTGTGGCAAAATAACTTAAAGACAACAAAGTCAAGGTATTGGAGTGGCCACCACAAAGCCCTGACCTCAATCCTATACAAAAATTGTGGGCAGAACTGAAAAAGCGTGTGCAAGCAAGTAGGCCTACAAACCTGACTCAGTTACGCCAGCTCTGTCAGGAGGAATGGGCCAAAATTCACCCAACTTATTGTCGGAAGATTGTGGAAGGCTACCCGACACGTTTGACCCAAGTTCTACAATTTAAAGGCAATGCTGTATGTAAACTTTTGACCCACTGGGAATGTGATGAAAGAAATAAAAGCTGAAATAAATAATTCTCTCTACTATTATTCTGACATTTCTCATTCTTAAAATAAAGTGGCGATCCTAAGTGACCTTAGGGAATTTTTACTCGGATAAAATGTCAGGAATTGTGTAACTGAGTTTAAATGCATTTGGCTAAGGCGTATGTAAACTTCCGACTTCGACTGTATGTAATCGTGTCTCAATGTATGACATTTTTCACGTTTTAATGTCACGTGCACAAGTATAGTGAAATGCCTTTCTTGCCAGCTCTAAACCCAAAAATGCAGTAATCAATGTCAATGTAGTACTAAAAATAACATAAGGTAGAACAAAAACAGAAATAAGAAGAACACAAGAAAGTAAGTAAGCTATTTACAGGGTCAGTTCCAATACCATATTTACAATGTGCAGGGATACTGGAGCGATAGGTAGTAGATGTGTTTAGGGGTAAGGTGACTAGGCATCAGGATATATGATAAGTAGCAGCAGCGTATATGATGATTAAGCGAGTACGTGTGTCAGTATAGATGCGTGTACATGTTATGTGTGTTCGAGTGTCATGGTGCATGAGTGGCGGCAGGTAGCTTAGTGGTTAGAGCGTTGGGCCAGTAACCGAAAGATTGCTAGATCGAATCCCCGAGCGGACAAGGTAAAAATCTGTCGTTCTGCCCCTGAACAAGGCAGTTCCTAGGCCGTCGTTGTAAATAACGAATTTGTTCTTAACTGACTTGCCTAGTTAAATAAAGGTCAAATAAAAATGAGTGTGTAGAGTCCTGTGAGTCTGCGTAGATACGGTGCAAAATGAAATAGAAGGCACAACTTAGATTATTATAATTATGCTCTGGCCCCCGACCATCCGCATCTTGACAAAATGTTTCCCGAGGCTGAATCTAGTTGCCTACCCCTGCCATAGGTCATGAGTATTCGTCAACATACTGCACATAGCCATCCTGTACACTTTTGAATGTACTTGTACTCCAACGCTATTTTCATAACTTGTTTATCTTTTCTATTGACAGGGATCAGCCAACACAAATAATGCTCCAACAACCATGCAGGTAAGCCTTTCTAGCCCTATCAAGAGTTATAACCCAGAATGTTAAGTGAACTTGTTCATTTTCCGTTTGCTGAGTAAACCGTTTGTCCTGTGTATCTGTGTTATTTTCGTCGGTTGCTGCCATCTGTAGTGTTTGATAAAAGATCCAATTTGATGTGACGTCTGTCAAGTTGCTCTGTGTAATCCGCTGTTTTCCAATAGAATGTGAAGCTAGTGACTTCGAACATGCGCTACCACGTGATACTTCTATAAATGATTTAATGCTAATGCTTGTCCTGATTGTTATAGAGTTGGAATCCTTCGTTTTTGATAAGAAATCACATTCTATGCATCCCCCGCCCCCCCAAAAATAATCTGCCGAGCAGTGACTGCGCCTTCTCCGTTAACAGACAACGGCTCCCTGGGCGGCGGTCGCGTAAAACGCTGTTTAAATAATAAATACGGTTTGCACCACCCAAAGAAAATAACCTGGTTACACAGGAGAAACATAGGCACAAGTTACAAGTAAAAAATAAAAAAAAATTAAAGTATCGACTGATACCAACTGTAATAGGGGGTACACTCCGCCGACGCGCATCGCAACTCAACTCCATTGAGATGTGTACGGGGTTGCGTTTACTCGGCAAATGTCCCTTGTGAGTGACTGACTAAATCACTAGTGCCGATGGACTCTCGTAATCAGCTCAATGTTGAAATGACTTGTATTCTTGCAAAAAAAATCTCTGCTCCCACTGCTTAAGGAGTCTTTTACTGTTTTGATACGCCCTGTTTGGATTAACTGTTGGAGTGCTACAGATAGCCTGGTCTGCTTATTGACCAAGCTGCAAAAATGTTCCATGGGAGGGTTTTGTGTGACAATTACAGACTGATTTCTTTGTCTTTTTAGGTTCCGGACAATCCACCCAACTACATTTTATTCCTTAATAACCTGCCAGAGGAAACGAATGAAATGATGCTCTCCATGCTGTTCAATCAGTGAGTATTGAATGATCTTGTTGTCAATTGAGGGAACTCGCCTAGATGCCTGATTGCGTTCATTCTTCGGCAGCAATTGTTATTGAGTCTGGCTCGTGAACTTGTGAAATATACAGTAGTAGCTTTTATAACAGGGTTTCTTAAAATGTGGGTAGGAGCCCTGGGCGTGTGAGTTGGGTTGTGAGTTATGAGAATACACGTATAATCACACACACTTTCTTCTTAATTTGGGTCGTTGGAGGACGACTTGGGTCACAGGAGGACGGTCAATTTCTCGTTTGGGTCTTGGAGATGAAAAAGTTTAAGAACCTCTGCTTTATATCATTCAGACTTCACCATTGCCAGGTGGTGAAGTCTTTGATATATGATATTTTGCAGAATTGGCAACTGGGGCTCTGTTCAAGAGGGTGCAAAAGTACAGAACGTTCAGATAGAAATGCATTGTGTAGAACAAACCTGCTTATCTACCATGTAGAAAAGGGAGATCATGTCAGCTCTATTCATTACATTTCTGATTTCTGAACATTTCACCTCTCTCAATACACCCATGATTTCTCTTTTTCCTCATAGATTCCCTGGTTTCAAAGAGGTGCGACTCGTCCCTGGCAAACACGACATCTCCTTTGTAGAGTTTGAGAGCGAGGGCCAGGCGGGAGTGGCCAAAGATGCACTGCAGGGCTTCCGGATTACGGCCCAATGTGCCATGAAGATCACTTATGCCAAGAAGTAGTTCCCACGAATGACGTCACTGGACAGGGAACACACATTGGACTCTGGGTTAGAGATGGGTTGGACCCCTTGATTCTTTACTTAGTTTTTTGTATCGGCTGTGGAATCTCCCAGGAGTTTTCGTTTGTTTGTTTTTTTTTGACTGACTTCTGTGCAGTCGCTGTGAGGTGGAGCGTGAAGAGAATCCTCTATACATCGTCTCTCTATTTTGTATGGCACAGGAATAAAGAACTTTTGTGTAACTGTGGTGCCTAAGATGCTTCCTTTGACATGTTCCAAGTTTCTACCCCTGGTCCTGAAGGCCCCAAAAGGACAGATGGTGATTGTCTATTCAAGCCCAATAACATGTAAAAATGTAGTGTCACGACATCCGTACTCTCTGAAAACATATAAACGTGAAATTGTTTTCTCTGCAAATTCACATAATTGGGGGAGACTAATCATTGGTCCAGTGATCAAGTGGGTAAATTGTCATAGTTCCCATCCCAGTCATATGCTAACAGTCTGAATACAGTTATTACAGCTCAGTAGAAACTTCCGAAACCCCTCTAACCAGTTCTGTTGTTGGGTGAAACATCTGGGCTCTCCTGCAGTCATTAGCCCAAAACAATACTTTAAAAGTGGCTGGATTGACTTCCTAAATTTGAATTGGAGGTTAGTAGAAAGCTCTTTTGAGCAGCATTCCCAACAATTCTCCACCGTTCATTCAGACTATTTGGATCTAGCACTCTGCGTGCCTTCGTAACACTTCAGCATCTCAACAGACAGGCACGTCAATAATGTGGTCTACGAATATATAGTCAGAACGCAACATGTTGATCAAATGTTTGACGGAAGCTCGTGCAGACATCAGCAATTTCCCGATGAATAATTATACGTTTGATGTCATCAAGTTGTGTATGCTCCCTGGAGCTATGGAGAGAGAGAGGGGTAAAATGAGAAACAGATTTATCTCCCAAAGATTTATTAAACGGGATGGCTTCATGACATGAGTCCAGATGTTTACTGCTTTTGATTGTCGCATGCTGTGCTAAGTGCCTCGTGAAGATAGGACACATTTTCCATGAGGGGGAATCTGGTAAATGGTCCAACTGGTTTAAGATCATTTTCATAAAGATCATACTGTATGGCCATGTCCCAAATGGCACCCTATTCTCATATTTAGTGCCTGTCTTTTGACTAGGGCTCCAGTCAAAAGTAGTGCACTTTTTACATAATAGGGTGCCATAAGAAATAAGTTGTTAATTTTATTTATTGTTTATACTGAACGCGAACACTTTCCAAAAATCATTACAGGGGCAATGCAGTTAAAAACATTTGTTAAATGATATTTCCACACTATGAGGTTGAAATAAACCACATATTTGAAGAAAATAAATGCCTGGAATTTCAGCCTGTTTAGGTGGGATGGAGGGTTTGGCCCATCACATTACGTTACAAGGCAATCTGATTATAATTGAACAATTACTGTTCCTATGTTACTTGTATATATCCTCCTACACTACTGCTGGCCCTGCCCGGTCATATTGATATTTCATTCCTGTTGGCAGGAAGACCAAACTATTTCTGGAGTTACTTCCTTTAATCTGTAATTGGATTTTACTCGTATTCAAATTTGACAGTGTGAATGGAATTTTTCTGCAAATTCATAATGGTAGCTATTTTCTTCAAAAGTTCCCAAGAATAGAATTGATACAGATATCACTTGCTGTAGATGTTACAAATGTTACTGGCTAGCTAGAGTTCATACAAACTCTCCCGACTCGATTACTGCAATGACTTCCATGGTGGTCTCCCCTTAAAAAAGCATCCACAGGCTGCAGCTTGTGCAGAATAGAGCTGCCAGTGTCTTCACAGGAACCTGGAGATCTGCCCATATCACCCGCATTCTAGCCTCTCTCCACTGACTACCCATCCAATTCAGAATCAACTTCAAAAACCTCCTGTTAGTCTTCAAAACCCTTAATGCTTCTGGTCTCCAATACCTCAGAACTCCTCAGCCCCAAACAGTCTTCACGTTCACTTAAAGACACGCCTAAAAACAATGGGTGACCGAGCATTCTTCTGTCTCCCCACCCCTGCGCGCCCCAGACCACCACTGACTTTAAGTCTGAGCTCAATAAACACTTCTTCAAACTGGCTTTCGCTAAATGTGATCTACGTTGTGGTATCTCTTGTTGGTCTTAAACATTATTTTCAAGTTCTATTGTTTTGTCCTTGTCACCTCCCTTATTATTTTGTGTATATTGTATAGTACTAGACCGCTAGCTATCTTTTAATTTGTTTTTAGGCCTTTAATTAAAGCTTTTTTATTAGAATGATTGCTCTCAATGTAAAGAGCTTTGTGATTTACGTCTGGAAATGAAAAGTGCTCAACAAAGGTAAGTTATTATTATAACGTTGTGGAAGTTCTTACACAGGGACACTCAAGGTCAATTTTAATATGAATCATTGTTTATTTGTCAGCGCGCTGGAGAGGTTCCAACCAACTCAATGCACCATAGTACACATGTCAATCAGGAGCTCTGCTGGGGCAATCCCAGCAGTTGTCTTATATGCGGCTATACACAGACAAATTCTATTTGCATGCTTTAGCATTGCTCGTTCATCATTATCGTTTGGTTTCATTCATGTCACCGACCAATACTGGTTCATAACATGTGACAGACCAATACCTCCCGAGGCTTCTTCTCTCTAAGCTGAGACCTTGAAACGGAGAGATATCTTTCGTTCTCAAAACAAGGTCTGGGCGTACTGCCAAATTGCAGCTACTGATAGTGAGGATTCGTTCAGTCATTCACTTGCATGAACACAGAAATGTGTTTATAGAACAGCACATGAATAGAATGCAGAAATGAGTTATAAGAAAAGCACATGTATAACATTTCCATCACAATAGCGTTCTATAGTTGATACAATATGTAATTGGGTAGAGTTGATACAAATGTTGGCTAGCTGTGGGTGAAGGGATAGCTAACTGACTATGCAGTAGGCTACCTATCTAGATGGTAGATAAAACTAGATATTGTTCATTTATAGCCCAGGTGTTTTTCACAAAGAATAGATCACGCATTACAGCTTACAGCTTACCAAATGATGGAAATTATTGAAATAATGTTGTATTGTGTGTGTTTCCGTATTTCCACTGTTTCACCCAAAACATCCAGGACATTGCATGTAGATCACAGTTTGGACTGTACTTTATCATAGGTGCCTCCTAGTTACATTTATAAATAGTGCTGGTTGGTATGTTATGAAGATGTGGATACCGGGTTAATGATACCTAATGTAGCCTATTCATGAACTAGTGAGTAGCCTGATATACCTCAACCACCCGAAAACCATGTTTTCCACCCCTTCCCATCCATCTAGCAACTAGGGTTGCATGTCAGTCCAATTTTAAATATATATTACAGAGAGCAGTCTTTTCGGGAGCACAGATCATTTAATGTATTTATAAATTCCCTCATTGGATGGTTCAGGAAGTTGGATTTATAGGCTAACTCAAGTTGTAAATATAGAAAAAAAAGAAATTGCCTGGTAATGTGTATATGCCTTTCAAATCTTGGAATATTCTCAAAACATTACTGTCCATGATATCGGCAAGGGTACGGATTCCACATTTGGACAATTGGGGGGGATGCAAAAGGCCTCCTTCCAGATCGCAAGGCATTACTGTGAAATATTGGAGTATGGGCATGCCATTTTGATTCCCAGTTACATTGTTTTTAAAATTTTGCACAAAATACAGATTGTGTGAGCAATAGGACCAAAGCATAGTTTACATTGTTTAAGGGATGCACAGTGCATTCGGTAAGTATTCAGACCCCTTCCCTTTTTCCACATTTTGTTACATTACAGCCTTATTCTAAAATTGATTAAATCGTTTTATCCGCTCATCAATATACACACAATACCCCATAATGACAAAGAAAAAACAAGTTTTTAGAAATGTTTGCTAATTTATAAAAATAAAAAAAAATGAAGTATTAAATTTACATAAGTATTCAGACCCTTTACTCTGTACTTTAATGGAGCACCTTTGGCAGCAATTATAGCTTCGAGTCTTCTTGGGTATGACTCTACAAGCTTGGCACACCTGTATTTGGTGAGTTTCTCCCATTCCTCTTTGCAGATCCCCTCAAGCTATGTTATGTTGGATGGGGAGCACAGCTATTTTCAGGTCTCGCCAGAAATGTTAGATCGGGTTAAAGTCCGGTCTCTAGCTGGGCCACTCAAGGACATTCAGGAACTTGTCCTGAAGCCACTCCTGTATTGTCTTGGCTGTGTGCTTAGGGTTGTTGTCCTGTTTGAAGGTGAACCTTCACACCAGTCTGAGGTCCTGAGTGCTCTGGAGCAGGTTTTCATCAAGAATCTCTCTGTACTTTGCGCCATTCATCTTTCCCCCGAACCTTACTAGTCTCCTAGTTTCTTCCGCTAAAAAACATGATGCTGCCACCACCATTCTTCAGCGATGGTGCCAGGTTTCCTCCAGACGTGACGCTTAGCATTCAGGCCAAAGAGTTCAATCTTGGTTTCATCAGACCAGAGAATCTTGTTTCTCATGGTCTGAGAGTCTTTATGTGTATTTTGGCAAACTCCAGGCAGACTGTCATGTGCCTTATACTGAGGAGTGGCCACTCTACCAAAAAGGTCTGATTGCTGGAGTGCTGCAGAGATGGTTGTCCTTCTGGAAGGTTCTCCCATCTCCACAGAGGAACTCTGGAGCTCTGTCAGAGTGACCATCGGGTTCTTGGTCACCTCCCTGACCAAGGCAACTCTCCACAGATTGCTGAGTTTGGCCGGGCAGCCATCTCTTGGAAGAGTCTTGGTGGTTCCAAACTTCTTCCATTTAAGAATGATGGAGGCCAATGTGTTCTTGAGGATCTCCAATGCTGCAGACATTTTTTGGTACCCTTCGCCAGATCTCTGCATCGACATAATCCTGTCTCGGAGCTCTATGGAAAATTCCTTTGACCTCATGGCTTGGGTTTTGCTCTGACATGCCCTGTCAACTGTGGGACCTTATATAGACAGGGGTGTGCCTTTCCAAATCATGTCTAATCAATTTGAATTTACCACAGGTGGAGTACAATCAAGTTGCAGAAATATCTCAACGATGATTAATGGAAACAGGATGCACCAGAGCTCAATTTCAAGTCTCATAGCAAAAGGTCTGAACACTTATGTAAATAAGGTATTTCTGTATTTTATTTGTAATAAATTTGCAAAATTTATAAAAACCTGTTTCACTTTGTCATTATGGGGTATTCTGTAGATTGATGAGGAATTCATTTTTTTTTTTGAATAAGGCTGTAACGTAACAAAATGTGGAAAAAGTCAAGGGGTCTAAATACTTTCCGAAGGCACTGTACGACATCCACCTCTTCCAGGGCAATATGAGACACCATATGTATCTCTATACTCAGCCAGGGGGCAGAAGAATGATGTCTAA
Source organism: Salvelinus fontinalis (assembly GCF_029448725.1). Taxonomy (NCBI): domain Eukaryota; kingdom Metazoa; phylum Chordata; class Actinopteri; order Salmoniformes; family Salmonidae; genus Salvelinus; species Salvelinus fontinalis. The sequence goes on along the minus strand of NC_074704.1, from coordinate 24,184,863 downwards.
ACCAATTTAGGATGGGACAAAATACCATATACATTTCAAAACCACACTATGGATTATTTTATTATTATTTTTTTTTTTTTATATATATTCCCATATATAAAATGGGAAACGATTGGGATTCCATAAGTAGAGATGGAGTCCACCATCTGGGTTTTAAGAGGGAGATTTTTGTTAGAATTATTTTATAACCTGAGATGGAGTGGAATTTGTCTATGATCTTCAAAGCGTTTGGGAGGGATTGAGATACATTGTCAAGATAAAGTAAGATATAGTCGGCGTAAAACGAGATTATGTGATCCGTAGAATTGAGAGATATTGGTGTAATTTGTTTCAATTGTCGATTTGCCTGGGCCAGGGGCTCCATAGACAATAAAAATAGCAGAGGTGAGATAAGATCACCTTGCCTGCTACTTCTAGTTATTCTGAATGGAACAGAGCTGGTATTCCCTGTTATTACTATGGCTGAGGGATTGGCATATAGTATTTTAATCATATGAATGAAATTGGAGGTAAGTCCCATATGTTCCAAAACCGACCACAGATACGACCATTTTAGTCTATCAAAAGCTTTTTCTGCGTCGAGAGATAGAACTGCCCAATGACCTTTGGTTTTTGATGAAGAATGGAAGATATGTAATAGACGACGGAGGTTATCTAAGGGTAATTGTTTTTAACAAACACACTTTGGTCTGCATGTACCAATTTGGGTAAGTACATTTTGAGACGGCATGACAATTTTAAAAAATTTGTTTCATATCTGTGTATATCAATGATAGGGGATGATAAGGAGAAAACTGGGTGGTGTCCTTACCTTTTTTTTTATGATCAAAATTAGTGCTGTATTTAAATCCTTTTTTAATACATCTCTGGAATAATACTGTCCCAACCAGGTTATTTGCCTTTATTCATGTATTCCAATGCCCTTTTGAGTTCATTGAGAGAGAATTGGGCTCCCAGCAAGCTGGCTTCCTCAGTTGAGAGAAAAAGGGGTTCTTAGATCTTTAAAAAAGGACTCAATCTGGCTTGGTGTGAATTGACAATCAGAGGTTTCATTAACACAATATTTAAAGGGATTTTTTTTAAACATATTTGAAAGGTCTTAAGTGTAGAACAGCTGTATTGGATAGTTTTCCACTAAGGTCATTGTATCACATAACCACTGTTTCCACCTTACTGACAATGAAAATAAATGTTTTTCAATAGATGGGTTAGCTGAGAACGTCACGAAAACGATGCGTGCGCGTCAATGGGACAGAAGGCTGTGTGTTGTGGTGATTCTGGATGGCCAGATAGCTAGCATAGACGGGTTAGTTGCTAAACAACTAGCCCGTCTATAGAGCGCACCAGCTTGTAGTCCCAGAGTTTCTAAACCCAGAGGTGCAACATTGCGAGACTTCCCGGGAGCACTTACAAAGTAGAACAAGCAGACCAGGGTTTGGGGTTTTAGAAGTCAATGAGAAAACTGAACAAATCTTTGTTAGTTCTTAATTTTCTAGAAATCTGAAGGCACAGCCTAGATTTGAAGCAATGTCTTATTTAGTAGTTAGGTGGGACTTGCAAAGTAAACATCCCAACTTTCAATTTTAGTAATACTTTTCTGACTTTTTATTAGATGGGACTTCTGAAGTAAAAGTCTGACTTTAAATCTTCCTCATACTTCTTCTTATTTGGTGGGACTTGGGAAGCAAAAATTTGACTTTAAATCTTTGCTATACTCCTTTTTATTATTAAGTGGGACTTGCGAAGTTAAAAAAAACAACACTTTAAAACGTGTAGAACGGTCTGGAATAGTTTGCTTACATTTAACTTTTTGATATCTTTTATACTTTTTAAACTATGAATTGTTTTGTCTTTCTAGTTGTCCATCTTCATTTACTTTAATGGGACTTTTTTTCTACATTCTGAAGCTCCCCATTGTGACATCATGACTTCCAACATTCATTGTAAACAAGGTAGCTTTTGAAACAAATTAGCTGCTTTGACCACTTTCTCAACAAGTTAGACAAAAACTTAGTGTAAGATATCTTGGTCTACTTCTCTGCTATTCAAATCTGATATTGAAACATAAATATCTTGTACAGCTCTGTTGTATCAACTTTTATAAACAACTGCCATTTTGACCACTTTCCCAACTATTTAGACAAAAAGTAAACAACAATTGCATTTCAAATAATGAAACTGAGATGTATGCTATGCTCTGTTTTATTGATGCCCCCACCCCTGGGGGCAGAGGCGCTCCGAAGGAAGGGGTTCCCCCTTTCCAGACAGTGTGTCTCTCTTCCCACTGATCCACCTCCTGCCCAGAGAGGACTTCATGAGCTTCCTCCTGACTTCCAAATATGTTGTGATAAAATAACGTTTTTTAAATTGATTTCAAACTTCAGTAATGCATCCTTGTCTTCTGTACTCTATTATTACAGTTTGCATATACTGAGGTATTCTAGTAGTGAAATATGTGATCTAACTGCCTGTCACGCTGTCACGTTCCTGACCTGTTTTCTGTTGTTTTGTATGTGTTTAGTTGGTCAGGACGTGAGCTGGGTGGGAATTCTATGTTGTGTGTCTAGTTTGTCTGTTTCTATGTCAGCCTAGTGTGGGTTCTCAATCAGAGACAGATGGTAGTCGTTGTCTCTGATTGAGACTCATATATAGGAGGCTTGTTTTGTGTTGGGATTTTGTGGGTGTTTGTTTCCTGTCTCTGTGATTGTCTGCACCAGATAGGTCTGTCTTGGTTTCTGCACATTTTGTTATTTTGTATGTTTGTAGTGTTTCACTTGTTATTTTATTAAACAAATTGAACACTAGCCACGCTGCACTTTGGTCCAATCCTTGCTACTCCTCTTCGGATGAAGAGATGGAAGAAGCCCGTTACACACGCCCTGTCCTTAGAGATCCTTTTTATGTCTCTATTTTGTTTTGGTCAGGGCGTGAGTTGGGGTGGGCATTCTATGTTTTGTGTTCTATGTGTTTGGCCGGGTGTGGTTCTCAATCAGAGGCATCTGTCTATCGTTGTCTCTGATTGAGAACCATACTTACGTAGCCTTTTCCCACCTGTGTTTTGTGGGTAGTTATTTTGTGTTTCTGCACCTGACAGGACTGTTTCGTTTTCGTTCATTCTCTTTGTTATTTTGTCCAGTGTTCTGTTTAAAAAAAAAAAACATGAACACTTACCACACTGCGCTTTGGTCCACACCTAATTCAACAGACGATCGTTACACTGCCCCACAATCCAAAGTAACAAGGTTGATAGTGTGGTCTATCAAAGTAATCAGACCAATTATTTGACTAAAATAACTGCTTCAACTATCATACAAATACTTTTAAAGAGTCAAAGCAAGTCCCACCAATTGTACTTAATGTACAATTACCATCTTGTTGAACATGTTATTACTCCAACTTTGTGAAAGTGACAAACTGACATGTTTTTATTTACACCAAACACCTTTATGCCTACAGTATCTTCATACAGTGGCGTCATTAGGCCTGTTTTTGGTCCAGGCCTGAACTTTTTGATGGTCCAATAAAAATACATAGTTTCTATAAACCAGACATCACTTGCACTACGCAGTGTGTTTAAAAAAGCAATGTTTGACTGTCAAACTTAATGACAGAAATAAACACTGCAATAGGCAGGATCAGGCACTGCATGAAGCCCCTGGAGTGAAGCAGTGCCTGCTGTGATTGATCAGGATTTCACAAAGCAGTGGACAGCCTACATCCCTTGACCCCTCTGCCACCCCTACAGAACCAGTTACATGTCAAATTCATCACGCAGCAAAACACCTGTCACTCAGTCAGTCAAAAAAGCTATCAGGTTGAGCACAAGCAGGCAGCCGTGAATGAGTTGGAGAGGGCAGAACAGCCAGAAAGTCCAAATGCAGCAGCAGAGTGAACTGCAGGTTTGTGCATGGTTAGTGGTAGCTATCTAGTAGCTAACTAGCTAGTGTCCCTCACCATTGGGGCGGCCGCGTAGCCTAGTGGTTAGAGTGTTGGACTAGTAACCGCAAGGTTGCAAAATCGAATCCCCGAGCTGATAAGGTACAAATCTGTTGTTCTGCCCCTGAACAAGGCAGTTAACCCACTGTTCCAAATAAGAATTTGTTCTTAACTGATTTGCCTAGTAAAATAAATAAGATAGGGGTTGGAGAATGCTACTGAGCTAGTGTTAGCGCTCAGTATCCTTAAGCTATTGGGTGTCAGTCATTGCTATTGAACCTTTTACTCCAGTTGACTAAATCAGGGTCAAAAAAGAGTGTTTCTTGGTAGTCTCTCAATATTACACTTTATATATATATCACAGAAGACTGAAATATAACATTATTGACATAGAAACACTGGATTTTCTGCAGTTTTTTTATTCATTATTCATTGTGAAAAATATTAATAACATTCCAACCATGGGGCCACTAGGTCATTTCACTGCAAGAAAGGGCTATTAATAAATTATGTTTTTATTTTACATTTTAAACGTTTAAAAAGGTGTTTATTTCCAGCGAGTGTATCTGATGAGTTTTGTATCTGTAGCTTCTTCGGCTGGCTAGCCACTTCGGTAGCTACTGGTTGGCTAGCTAGCTGAGACCGAAGAGATGAGGGAATGTTTTTCTGTCTGAAGCACATATCTTCTAACATTGACACAGTGTCCCCCTGTGGACTGAACGTGAACTTTACTACAACTAGATATTTAACCCTGTTTAAAATGGGCAATGTTGAGGTGGTAGAACTGGCAAAATGAAATTAATCGTAGAGGTTTTATAATATATTCCATTTCACAGGTGAACATAATTGGCTCATGTCTGTTATTTCCATTCAAATTGGTGAAATTATTTGATGAAGCTTTTATTTATTTGTATTATTTTTTTCACTTAGCGACATACTAAATTTTTTTTTTTTTTTTACTATTTTCTACATTGTAGGATAATAGTGAAGACATCAAAACTATGAAATAACACATATGGAATCATGTAGTAACCCCCCAAAAAAGTGTTATACAAATCTAAATATATGTTAGATTCTTCAAAGTAGCCACCCTTTGCCTTGATGACAGCTTTGCACACTCTTGGCATTCTCTCAACCAGATTCATGAGATAGTCACCTGGAATGCATTTAACAGGTGTGCCTTGTTAAAAGTTCATTTGTAGAATGTCTTTCCTTTTTAATGTGTTTTAGCCAATCAGTTGTGTTGTGACAAGGTAGTAGTGGTATACAGAAGATAGCCCTATTTGGTAAAAGACCAAGTACATATTATGGCAAGAACAGCTCAAATAAGCAAAGAGAAATGACAGTCCATCATTACTTTAGGACATGAAGGTCAGTCAATCTGGGACATTTCAAGAACTTTAAAAGTTTCTTCAAGTGCAGTCGCAAAAACCATCATGCGTTATTGATGAAACTGGCTCTCATGAGGACTGCAAACAGGAAAGGAAGACCCAGAGTTGTGGCACAGCCCGGGAAATTAACCCACGTCTGTAGTAACGCATGTAGCACTGCATGCGATGCAGTGCCTTAGACCACTGCGCCACTCTGGAGACCAAGACAGCTCTGTTGCCCAAGACAGCTCTGTTGCCCACAGTGTTGATCTGCACTACTTTGTTAGTGTTGGTGTCCTCTGTCTCCTTGGAGATTTGAGACACTCAGGTGGGGTCAGTCAGCCAGGTGTTAGAGGCTGACCCTAAAGATTGTCAAAGACTCCAGCCACCTGAGTCATAGACTGTTCTCTCTGCCATCGCACGGCAAGCGGTACCGGAGCGACCAAGTCTTCTAAACAGCTTCTACCCCCAAGCCATGCGACTAATCAAATGTCTACCCAGATTATTTGCAATGCCCCCACCCCAACCCCACACCTGATGTTTTGAGTTTGCATACCAATATTACATTTTGCATAACATAAGCCTGAAATGTAAGAATGTTTCTTTGGTCATTCTTTACATTTTTGGTTGATTTGGAGACATGAATCCAACAAGACAAAGTACAAATCTGTCGTTCTGCCCCTGATCAAGGCAGTTAACCCACTGTTCCTAGGCCGTCATTGTAAATAAGAATTTGTTCTTAAATGACTTGCCTAGTTAAATAAAGGTTAAAAAAAATATATATATATATATTTGTTAACTTGTCGACCACTTAATGGGCTATTTAATGTATTTGAAAAGTGATATTGAATTGTTTTTGGTTGTGGTCCCGTGTGGCTCAGTTGGTAGAGCATGGCGCTTGCAACGCCAGGGTTGTGGGTTCAATTCCCACGGGGGGACCAGGGTTCAATTCCCACGGGGGGACCAGGATGAATATGTATGAACTTTCCAATTTGTAAGTCGCTCTGGATAAGAGCGTCTCTTAAATGTAAATATCAACATTTTCTGCATGGATAGCTCCATCTGTGCCACTGACTTAGTCTGGCTTTAATTCCAGTTTGTCTACAAATTAACAATTTATGTGTTCGATTCACCTCCCCATCTCAATCGAAAATCAAAGTTAAAGAATAGGACTAAATCAAACCAAAAACAAATGCACTTGAAAAGAAGTTAGATTTTATTTAGTCATATTCTTTAACTTTGATGTTTGGTTGAGATGAGACGTGACACCAACATATCAATTATTAACTCAATTATTAACTAATGACTCATTAAATATCATTACATTTCAAATCAACCAGAGCTTGAAACCAAGCCTATATGTCCTGTCTATTTTTTGTTGAATCCAGGATTGAATTGAAATAATAGCTGTTGATGAATTTGCAAATGCAATGTAGGCCTAAATAGCATAATTGAAACTCCAAATGGTTCCAAAACTCTGCAACCCAACTTCTCACCCACACCAAGTCCTGGCAGCACATCACCCCTGTCCTGTGACTTTTTTTCAGAGTGTAGTGGTTAAACCGTGCCCTATAACCAATTAATAGGAATTGTCAATAGGTAGGGCCTACATCTATCTGTGTTTGAGTGTTTCACTATTTGAAGACACATTAGTAGTGTGTGTAGAGGCAGTGGTCACCAACCATCCTAGAGATATGTTCTCTGGTAGATTTTCACCCCAACCATTACATATCGCAGCAGATTCCACCAAACAAGTTCTTGGTGAGACGCGAATGTGTAATTGTGTGTAATAGTGTAACTTCCACTTTTCCTGTCAGGGGATGAGATTACAGTTGGGTATAGTAAAGTCGGTGTTCGAGTAGCTGGTGATGACAATGTAAAGAAAAAACACAACTTTTTTGTACTTTATACCATCAATGACTTCTCTGTTGCTGCATTATACCTCCTATCCGATTATGTTTAGCTAACACCCTATTACTTTCACCATGATCTTTTTTCCTCTCACAGCCTTCCAGAATTTGACTAGGCAAGTCAGTTAAGAACAAATTCTTATTTACAATGACGGCCTACCAAAAAGGCAAAAGGCCTCCTGCATGGACGGGGGCTGGGATTAAAACTAAAAATAAATTATAGAAAAAATATAGGACAAAACACATATCACGACAAGAGATACAACACAACAGTACATAAAGAGAGACCTAAGACAACAACATAGCATGGCAGCAACACAACATGACAACAACATGGTAGCAACACAACATGGCAGCAGCACAAAACATGGTACAAACATTATTGGGCACAGACAACAGCACAAAGGTCCAGAAGGTAGAGACAACAATACATCACGCAAAGCAGCCACAACTGTCAGTAAGAGTGTCCATGATTGAGTCTTTGAATGAAGAGATTGAGATAAAACTGTCCAGTTTGAGTGTTTGTTGCAGCTCGTTCCAGTCGCTAGATGAACTGAAAAGACGAGCGACCCAGGGATGTGTGTGCTTTGGGAACCTTTAACAGAATGTGACTGGCAGAACAGGTGTTGTATGTGGATGAGGGCTGCAGTAGATATCTCAGGTAAGGGGGAGTGAGGCCTAAGAGGGTTTCATAAATAAGCATCAACCAGTGGGTCTTGCGACGGGTATACAGAGATGACCAGATTACAGAGGAGTATAGAGTGCAGTGATATGTCCTATAAGGAGCATTGATGGCAAATCTGATGGCTGAATGGTAAAGAACTTCTAGCCGCTCGAGAGCACCCTTACCTGTCGATCTATAAATTAAATCTCCGTAATCTAGCATGGTTAGGATGGTCATCTGAATCAGGGTTAGTTTGGCAACTGGGGTGAAAGATGAGCGATTATGACAGAGGAAACCAAGTCTAGATTTAACTTTAGCCTGCAGCTTTGATATATGCTGAGAGAAGGACAGTGTACCATCTAGCCATACTCCCAAGTACTTGTATGAGGTAACTACCTCAAGCTCTAAACCCTCAGAGGTAGTAATCACACCTGTGGGGAGAGGGGCATTCTTCTTACCAAGCCACATTACCTTTGTTTTGGAGGTGTTCAGAACAAGGTTAAGGGCAGAGAAAGCTTTTTGGACACTAAGAAAGCTTTGTTGTAGAGCGTTTAACACAAAATCTGGGGAAAGGCCAGCTGAGTATAAGACTGTATCATCTGCATATAAATGGATGAGAAGGCTTCCTACTGCCTGAGCCATGTTGTTGATGTAAATTGAGAAGAGCGTGGGACCTAGGATCGAGCCTTGAGGTACACCCTTGGTGACAGGCAGTGGCTGAGACAGCAGATGTTCTGACTTTATACACTGCACTCTTTGAGAGAGGTAGTTAGCATACCAGCCCAAAGACCCCTCAGAGACACCAATACTCCTTAGCTGGCCCACAAGAATGGAATGGTCTACCGTATCAAAAGCTTTGGCCAAGTCAATAAAAATAAAAATAGCAGCACAACATTGGTTAGAATCAAGGGCAATGGTAACATGATTGCGGACCTTTAATGTTGCAGTGACACATCCATGACCTGAGCGGAAACCAGATTATATACCAGAGAAAATACTATAGACATTAAGAAAGCTAGTCAGATGATTATTGACAAGTTTTTCCAACACTTTTGATAAACAGGGCAGAATAGAAATAGGCCTATAACAGTTAGGATCAGCTTGATCTCCCCCTTCAAATAAAGGATGAACCGTGGCTGCCTTCCAAACAATGGGAACCTCCTCAGAGAGGAGAGACAGGTTAAAAAGGTCAGAGATAGGCTTGGTGATGTAGGAGTACAATTATACACATGGATAACATAGAAATATAAAAGATAGCTGAACATTGGAGTAACGAGCCACATGTTGACATAGATCATGAGACCGTGGTAATGGAAATCTACTGGGGGACGTTCTGACCCTCTGACCCTTGTAGATTCTCCATTGTGTTGATAGATTGCCCAGACATGTTGGTGCCAGGGTGTTTTGACACACTAGATTTATAGTCTACTCATTCCACTAGAAAAGCATACATACCAGAGAAATATGCCTGAGATGGCTGGACACTAATGAACAAGAAACACATAGTCTGCTGATTCCATTTGAGTGAAACTGACCAGACACATAGACGCCTATAAGCAATTGGATGCCCTAGAGAGGGGGGGGCACAAAGAGTGCATTGATTTAGTGGTGAAGGGAGGGTCCGGCCACCATTATAAACTGATTGAAGGCAGATGGTGGGGAATGACTTCATAGGGGACGGACAATACTATGTGGGTATAAATATAAAGGACTGGACTTCTGAGAGGGGGTGTTCGGTGGGACATTCGAGATGGTCATACTATTGTAAATAAAAGCATGTTTTTGATTTCACAAGTTCTGATAAAGCGTTATATTTCTGAGATGATTTTCCACGACATATTTGGCGAGCTGAGCCAGGAGGGACAGGGACTGAGATATGGCGATCAGGGCTGGAGATAGTTTCTTTGGACAATCTTGCAAACACTATGGCCACAACTATAAAAAGGTAAGCTTGTTCTTACATAGTTGAAATGTTTGTATGAATTGCTTCAGAGATCCTGTCTCAGCGAGAGGGGCGCCATGTAAGTCTCTCTTTCAAATTTCCTAAAAAGAAACCAGTAAAAACGAAAGAACTTTTGAATTCAAATAAATTTGCATGTATGTGTAATTTGGGGAATTGTATTAAATATAATTGCATGCGCATGTATAGAGAATGAGTGAATAGGCGATGTGAACTTTGCTTGTGTTAGGTGTTTAGTGGAGCATGCGCTCGTTCTGAGTAGACCGTTCGAATGTGTAGCTTAAATGATGTGCTTGTTTGCGCCATCTGGCTGAGATGGCTGGCTATAATGTCGGACAGCTCATACGGTAAAAACAGATAATGTAGGTAGAAAATCCTGTGATACCTCTTCAATAAAATTAGTAGAAGGAATGCTTGGACAGGTTACTTATGAATAATGGCTCTAAAGATAACAGAGAACTGCATAAATAAGTAGTTAGAAAGCCACCGCTCTTTAAAAAAGGAACATTTTTAAAGAGGTCTGATTGGGTGGATATTTAGTAAATAAATACTTCATGGATACCGCCCCAGAACGGGGGACTGAACGGATGAATATTTAGAAGGCAGGAAAAACGTTAGCCCGATTGTGCGGCGTTCAACTGCAAAAGTAGCTTATAAATATTAGGTTGTAGGAAAACGTTAGCCCGATTGTGCGGCGTTCAACTGCAAAAGTAGCTTATAAATATTAGGTTGTAGGAAAAACGTTTGCCCGATTGTGCGGCGTTCAACTGCAAAAGTAGTTTATACGGTCGAAACATAAATCAGTAGTTAAATAAATATTTCATGGTTAACGCTCTGAAAGGAGGACTGTACGGATGAATATTTAGGACGTTTGCCCGATTGTGCGGCGTTCAAATGCAAAAGAAATCCTGCGAATAAAAAAACGCTCTGTCTAGCTAACAGGGTTTTGTAATTCAGTAGGTCACGCCACAATACTACTCTAATAAAAGAAGAAAATATCAGTATTGGGGGGTGGGTAGGATATGAAGACAAGCTGATCCGATTAGACAGTATTCTCTCGTCATATCGTAGAAATCCTATTAGCCTAGGCTTATGTTGAACAAAGGGATTAAGTCAATAAAGAAAGAACTGAGTTGTTTTGAGGTAAAAACAAAGGGATTGAATGAACGGATGAAACATAAAAGGATGAATGATAATGTTGTAAGAAATGAGTAGATCTGTGTAGAGATAGAACATTAGGAAGAAAGAAAGGACAGGTTGGGTTGTGTGTGTGTCTGTGACCAACTGCTGGTAGGAAGAGGCATGCGCAAGCCTCTCTGATAGTTAACTGAGTGTAATTTGAGAAGGAGAGTGCAGTTAACTGCTATTAGGCAGATGGAATGAAATTAAGAAACATCGAAGTAAAATAAGTTATAATCAAGGATAAAAACACTGATGTGATAAAATAATAAGCGACCATAGTAGAATACTAAAAAAAGTGTTAAAATAAATAACCATAAAGATAATAAAAGAGGATTAAACCAAATAGTGTGTAACAAGACAGAAAGTAGAATCGTCGATAAATTGAAATTGTACTATAAAGTTAAAAACGAATCTAGGTTAGTTAAGATAAATAGTGATAAATAGTGAAATTCAGGACAGATTAAGGATTCACGAACGGTGTAACAAAGGAAGAGGAAAAAAGAGGCCGTCGATCACTCTGTACCCACAGAGACTGCGGTCTAAAAATAGCCTGAAGGACAGAGACCAGAATATGAGGTTTGTTTTACTAAAACCATGAATCGGGAATTAAACAGTAAAATGGGATAAAAGACAATGAAATAATAAGAATATAGAGAAGAGGTAAGAAAGTATAGACAAAATAAATTAATAAAGGTAAAAGTAAGACGTTAGATAGAGATCTTAACGGAGCAGGCAGTGGACTGGTGTGACTCAGTTGGTAGAGCATGGTGCTTGCAACGCCAGGGTTGAGGGTTAAATTCCCATGGGGGACCAGGATGAATATGTATGAACTTTCCAATTTGTAAGTCGCTCTGGATAAGAGCATTTGCTAAATGACTTAAATGTAATGTAAATGTAATCATAAAATTGATTAGAATTATAAAATGAATAAATAATGATATCTGTAATGGGAAAAACACAGTGATATTTGAAGTATTGTATTAGAATAAGACATTAAGTCATCTGTAGTATTCAGAAATAATGTCTGTACTATATAGAGCTTGGTTTGAGAAGAGAAATTAAGTGATGTGACAAATGCATTTTTAATTGGAAAGGGGATTCGCTCTACCTTGGAAAAATAGTAAATAAAAGGTGTATAATACATGGGAGTATTTAGGAAAAAAATACAATAATTAGTGGCATGACAACAAAATGACTGTTTCCATAGAATAGGGAGAGAAGGACACTATTACCTGATAAACAGGATAAATAGGACAAGGGAATTAAACAGTCACATGGGACCAAAATGTGAAGCTCGATTTGCAGGCGTTCTGATGTCAACATTCTATCATCAGAAAATACATTGCGATGGGGGTGTGTGTGTGGTTCCTCTAATCCTCGCAGACGTGCGGGTGATTGGCAGAACTATTGACAAGATCTAAGTACCAATAAGAAAATAGCTCTCTGTTCTGGATATAGGTATATCGGGTATGGGAAAATTAGTGTAATGTGACATTAGAACTTAGTACGGTAGTAGGAAATGCCGCTATACAAGAGTTTATATCCTTGTCAAAATAACAGACAACTAATTGGTTTGAGGTTAGTGAGAATGGAATTTTTTACTTGGCGGTGTGTAGTCTCTGAGGGAACAATGAGTGTTTCATAGAGATTGCAGTTTATATGTGGTCAAGAAGAAGTATTAGATCACGTTTGACTTGACATCTAGTAGAGTAACGACGGAATTTTAATTGTTAGACATTCTATACCACAATTCTCTGGAACTGTTAAAGACGCTTTAGAATAAAATCTATGGATAAGTAAAATTATTGGTTTGCTGACTAAAAGGTAACGTTGTGAATATTAACGATATGTACACTTTCTTTTCCAGAAAGAATAAGGGGGAAAAAAAGGGTTTTTTAATCTTCTCTGGTCAACAATGTCATTGGAGACTGCATTACTGTGGAAAGCAGTTAAAGTCAGCCGCTTTAAAAATAAAAATATCTGGATAAGGCTAAAACATGGAGTTCTGGATGAGTGAGTCCAGTTCGTTTGCTATTATTAGCTTATGGTTCACTAGTGAGTACACCATGTACTGGGAATGAATATGCATTAGTAGATATATTGGAAGGGTTTTTTCCAATTCAGTTTCAAATTGGGTATGCAAAAGGATGAACATGTTTTTGAAAAATGTATTTAAGTTGCTCCTAAAGAAAGGGGGAGTGGAAACATATTAATGGTGTCAAAATGCCCTGAATCCTAGGAATTTCCTGTGAAAGACTGATCACCTTTTACTAGAAATTGTTGGAACAGGTGGGATTTACTTATAAAATGTTTAAGACACCAGACTCTATTCAAACTGTATAATTACTTTGAAAATCTATTATGTCTCTGGGAAAATTATGAAGAGTTGTACCCTTAAATTGAATAAGTTATTCAAATAGGTTTATTTTATTTTTATTTTTGATAACATGGGTTCATAGGTAAAACTATCAGTTCCTTGGGATTATGGTCTTTGGGTAAATACACAAATGTGTTTTGTTCATTATGCATATAAAAAGTGTTGAAAGTTATTCCAACGGGTTTATTGGAGTGTGGGTTTGTGAGGGTTTTTGTTGATAAATACATCATCTGTAATTCATCTGAGAGAACACTGGTGGAATAAGGGAGTTATCATAAGAAGGTGACGTCAGAATGCTTTAAGGCATGGGAGAGAATATCACTACAAGTGGGTGTGGAGCTCAAACCCACCCTAACCGACTGAACAGTGAGGGACAACTGTGTCTGATGACCTGTGAACTGTATCTAAAAAAAGACATGCTGAAATGATATTTGTTGGGAGAATAATGACTTAAAGTTATTGGGGTACTGATTTTTTATTATCAGGCCATTCATGAGAGAAACTGAGACAAAAGGGCTATTGGGAAAATAGATGGTACTGGTAATAAAAGTGTTTAGTATAAATGTTAATTATTAAAGGGATGATCTGTATTGAATAGATAGGGTCAAATTTGAGTTAAAGTAAACACTAAGGACTGTTATCCTGAATATTGGGTTGGAAAATGTATTTAAGAAATAACTGTTTAGTTATTTAGATATAGAACTGTTTAAATTTAATAGGCCTAGGGAAGCTCTGGAAACTAATCCTGAGACAAGGTGGTTGACAAAATTTACAGAATATTAGATTAAAGTTTTTTATTTTTTATTTTTTTATTTTTTTTGTTTTATAATGTCATTGGAATTGGAATGATAAAATCTAATGTTTAATTTAATAAAAAGATAGTATGTTGTGCGATGATACCCAAGAATGAAGAAGAAAGAGACCAATAATAACAGGGGCATAGAATGAAACAGATGGACGTTTTCTCCAGGTTTAATTACATTACGAATAGTGGAAATTTATTGCAAATGTGTAATTATTATATATTTTTTTTTTTTTTTTTTTTTTTTTTTTTCTCTTTTTCTCGTTTGGTCAATTTATTTTTGTTTTGAGGAACATAAGGTTGTGTATATGTTCCTGAGGAGGGATTGATACTGATATCAATGATATATAAATTGACTTAAGGATGTTTTAAGTATGTATCAAACAATGGCTGTTATGGGTTAGGGGACTCATAAATGAAGGTAATGGTAGTGAAGGGGTGTTATTTCTAGAAACTATGTATAATAATAGAGATAATTCACAGAAAAGGAAAGACAGCTGGCTGTGTAAAATATAGGGACAATTCTAAAGTAAATAGAACAATTCACATATCTAAAGATATGGTAAAAATAATAAGTGGTGGCATTTTGAACACTAGAGCAAAAGTTTAAGAAACTTATTACTTAGTTTTGATAGGATTGGATATTAATCCAACTGGAAGACATTTGACTGATTACATGTTATTGTACAGCAGTTGATGTAGGGAACATCATTTGACTATCATTGAATATTTCTGTGGTAGGAGGCCAGGTATTTGAGGCAGAATGGTTACATAGGGCTGTTATTGAAAATTAAGATTTAGTGATTTTGCTAATGTTGTCAGGAAATAACCCATGTGTTAGTGTGTATGTCCTCAGGAAAAAAACAGCCAGAAATGGAAGGGCTTGGGCTGCATTCTGGAGACTGAGTGTACATCAAGATACACCAGGCTGGTGGTATACTTCTTACAGCACTACAGTGGTAAAGATCTTCATGTCTCTCTTTGGTGGGTGCATAAGTCTCACGAGAAGTAAGGTCCAGCTGAATAATGGGTGAGCTTGAAAACACCTTGACAGAGGATGTGGAATCAGAGAGAGAAAGAAAGAGAGACTAGATTCCACTATAGACATACTGGGTTGAGTTTGGAGGCTACTTGTTTTATTTTTAATACATCATGTGAAAGAGAATGGATGATAGGATATTATACTCTAAACAAACATGTTAAAGGGATTGATATGAAAGCATATACAGTGTTGAATTAATTCAAGAAGAGAGAATGTTAATTGTAGGTTATGCACATGATTATCAGTTGAAATGGAGTAGATGGGAAACTAAGTAAAAATGACATGATTTGGGAACACCTCTCAGAACCTGTGGCCGAAAGGGGAAGACTGGGTGGAAGCATGAGGAAGCTTTTTAGGGCTTTTATTTTTGTGGAGTCCAGCAGAAAAGTATCCTGGAGGCATAGAGTCAGGTAAAGAGAGAGTGGGAATTGTCATGGTCTCAGATTTCAGTTTGCATGAATATATTTATGCATAACACATAACATTGTCAATGCTGTTATGTTTTGTCTGTTGTTTTCCAAGTCTTATGTTTAGGAAACCAGAAGGAGAGGGGTTCGCCAGCTTCAGTTGGAATGTCTGTTTGTTGTGTGATGAGTGATGGAAGTAAGAGGATGTATGGTGCTATCATAGAACAGAGGCCATAAGTCTCTAAGTATGAATGCTTCACAGAAAGTAGGCAGAAACCTGAACCAGGATGAGAGGTTCTGCGTCTGATGATCCAAGGGGACCAGAAGGACCTCTCCCAGTGATACCAGGAGATCTAGTCCACGTTGGAGGGATCCGGAGGAAGTGGGATCAACCGAGGAGAGATGGACCCTATGAGGTGGCCAAAGCAACAAGAACGGCCGTCCAAGTGAAAAGAAGCCAGACGTGGTACCATCTGAACCGCTGCAGCTGAGTCCCAACAGAGAGAAGGATACAACCACATAGAGATGAGGACACAGAGGATGCTGATTCACCAGGAGGGAGCAGGAGCAGCGGAAACGATTGAGACGCCAGGGAGGAGCCAAGAAAACAGCAAATCAAGTGAAAGCCAAAATATGACACGTGCATCGACTAATGCACCCAGAAGAGGAGGAGAGGCCTCACAAGGAACAGAATAAGAACGTTTCTTCCCTAAAATTGAAACTCTTCCAGATGGAAGCTAAGTCCGGCCTGAGGAGGGAGCCTCAGGTGAAGAAAGAGGAGGAAAAGTCCCGCAAGCTGAAGAAAATGGGGATTACCCTACAATTGACTTTTAAACTTTTGAATGGCCTCCTTTACAGACAATTGATGTTAGAACAACAAAAGAATAATGACATTGACATAACAGAAGTAACAGTGAATGCTAGTATAGAAACAACAGACTAATGCACAATCAAGATGTATTGTGGGAGCAGGAAGAGAAGAATGGAATCAGCCGAACAATCCAAAAAGACTGACAAGGTTTGAATCTCTGTTCCACCTCAATTTATAACAGAAGCAGGAGAACTGAAGTCTATCTCAATCATAAGGATCAAACCCTTATCGGAGATTGCACTCTGTGGATGGACACATCACCAAACAAAGGGAGAAGTCGTTTGGGACCCGAAAGGATGTGACCTGACATTAATCAAAGAAAAAGACGAGTAGGTGCTCATCATGAACAAGATTGAACCAGTGGAAGGTGAAGACCTACCCCTGCACCTGAACAGGAAGAACCTGTGACAACAACAAGGGTGGCGGCTGCTGTGACGACCACAGTAGCTACCACTAGATGACATCGACTGCCCTTACCAAGCAGACCACCGTACCAACAAAGCAACCTGAGACATCAGTCAGGAGAGTTTTTACTGATATTTGAAACTTTCTGATAAACTCTAATGATCTACCTCAAGATAAGAACATTGAAAAAGCAACAGAATTAGATATATCAGAATCAGAACCACTCAAGGACACTACATGAGAAGAAGTAGTGAAGAAGGAGTGATAAGAATGGGCTAAGTATATGGCAAACAGACACAGAATGGACAATTGTATTTTGTGAAGAAAATCACCTTTGTCTGATCTTTTAATAGTCTCTGAACCAGCATCATGTAAAAACTGTGTAAGTTGGGAAAAATGACTATTGTACCAATAGAAAGTATTCTATTCCCTTGTGTGACATAAAATGTAGGATTGCTCTGGGTAAGGACTAGGGGAAAAATTATGTTGAATGAGACCATGCTGGGAGACAATGATTGTGCTGCCTATAACATTAGAACTGAATTAAATGTACCTTAATTAGATAGAGGTACCGTGGTTAAAGGAAAATATGAATGTTGTTACAGACACCACACCGAAGGAATTGATGTAGGAAACACCACTGTACAATGTGATACTATTTTGGTATTAGAGAATGTGGGAGTATGTAAAAGTAATGATAAAGGGTTGATTATGAATAGAAAAGGGTTGTGTGGTCACATAACTCAGGTTGCGCCATCTCTTACTATGTTGAAAAATCAAGACAGAGTTATTGCTGATAGTTTATGGATGTGTGGAAAACACTAACTGTTGAATGTATTGTCTGATGGATGGATTGGTCTTTGTGCCTTAGAGCAATTAAATAGGTTACGATTATTAAATCACCCCATGATGACTATGTAAAACCTAGAGTTAAAAGGGCTTATGAGAAGGATCCTGAGGTATACCTTAATGCAATTGGACTGCTTAGAGGTCTACCTAGGGATTTCAAGGCCAGAGATGAGGTTAAATCAGGATTTGAATCTATATTTTTGTGGGTAACACCAAATTAGAACTTAGAGTGGATTAATTTTATTGGCTATAACCAACAGGGATTCATTAACTATACTTAATTGGCTCTTAGTGGAGAAGGGTGGAGTTTGTGTCATGTTTGGGGATGACTGTTGCACCTTTATTCACAATATTGCTATGGCCAAATTCAAAGGATTATGAGCAGAAGTAAAGGCTAATGCTGATGAAAATGTAATGAAAATGTTTAGACTCTCATGTATGAATTTGGTTGGATCTAGCGTTAAGAAAGTGGGAAGTCCAGGCAATTATACCAATAAGTATGGAAAGCCTTGCAATGCGGTTGGAGGACCTCTTGACTGCCCTTTGGTAACCCTAACTGTCTCTATGAAGTGATTGGGGGTGGGGGAGGGGGGGTCATGCGTGTCATGGTTTCCATGTATATGTTTAATTACCCAGTTCAGATTAATGTTTACTCATACATGTCCACAAAAAGTGTCATTTGCGTCACAATTGCAAGTGGTGTACAAAAATTCATGAGGATGGTCATAACCATCACCCGGAACCTTTTTTCTGTGCCAAGTGTCAAAAAGGAGATTGTTTTATTTGTAAGGATGAGGACTGTGCTCCTAGATAATGGGGTTTAGCATTTTTATTTTGCATAATGCTTTGTGTTCTTTGTATGTTTTTTTGAATTTTTATATATATATCGATGAACATATATATTTTCTTTTAATTAAAGTTAGTTTTGCCTTCTAAAAATAGGATCATTTTACAAAAACATGTTAGGTGACAGAGGGTATTCCGGTTACAAGTGTCTATGGACCATGTATTAAATCATCTAACAAAGGTTGGTAGGTGTCTGCACGGGGGGATAATGTTGAAATGTTTTGTCTAGTTAGGTTTTTATTAATGTTTCTAATTGGATCTTTTACTCCTATTTTAGTTTTAATCATTTGGAGATGTTTGGTCTAGTTGGTTTATGTGCTTTATTCTGTTTTTGTATTTTCTTGTATATCGTAGGTATTCTCATTTACTATCCCAAAGTCATGTTTGTATAATTTATGTGGCTAATTAGCCCCAGAGGTGGGATTGTAGGAGTACAATTATACACATGGATAACATAGAAATATAAAAGATAGCTGAACATTGGAGTAACGAGCCACATGTTGACATAGATCATGAGACCGTGGTAATGGAAATCTACTGGGGGACGTTCTGACCCTCTGACCCTTGTAGATTCTCCATTGTGTTGATAGATTGCCCAGACATGTTGGTGCCAGGGTGTTTTGACACACTAGATTTATAGTCTACTCATTCCACTAGAAAAGCATACATACCAGAGAAATATGCCTGAGATGGCTGGACACTAATGAACAAGAAACACATAGTCTGCTGATTCCATTTGAGTGAAACTGACCAGACACATAGACGCCTATAAGCAATTGGATGCCCTAGAGAGGGGGGGGCACAAAGAGTGCATTGATTTAGTGGTGAAGGGAGGGTCCGGCCACCATTATAAACTGATTGAAGGCAGATGGTGGGGAATGACTTCATAGGGGACGGACAATACTATGTGGGTATAAATATAAAGGACTGGACTTCTGAGAGGGGGTGTTCGGTGGGACATTCGAGATGGTCATACTATTGTAAATAAAAGCATGTTTTTGATTTCACAAGTTCTGATAAAGCGTTATATTTCTGAGATGATTTTCCACGACAGTGATTATAGGGGCAGCAACCTTAAAGAAGAAAGGGTCCAAACCATCTCACCCAGATGTTTTTTTGGGGTCAAGTTTAAGGAGCTCCTTTAGCACCTCGGACTCTGTGACCGCCTGCAGGGAGAAACTATGTAGCGGGGCAGGGGAAAAAAGAGGGAGGAGCATCGAGGCAAGTCACATTAGAAGGGGTGGGAGATGAGGAAATGTTGGACGGTCAAGGAGGCATGGCTGAGTCGAATAGGAATCCTGACTTAATGAAGTGGTGATTTAAAAAGCTCAGCCATGTGCTTCTTGTCAGTGACAACCAAATAATCAACTTTAAAGGACATGGGCAGCTGTGAGGAGGAGGGTTTATTCTCCAGGTCTTTAACCGTTTTCCAGAACTTCTTGGGGTTAGACCCACAGAGAGAGAACTGCTCTTTAAAGTAACTAACTTTGGCCTTCCGGATAGCCTGAGTGCACTTATTTCTCATTTGCCTGAACGAGAGCCAGTCAGCCTGAGCGTTTGCCTTTCGCCAAATGCACAGGTACAGGTCGTTTCACTGAGCAGCCATTACAAACACAGGCTGCAAAACAGTGATCACTAACACCAGACTGATACCTATCATGATTATTTGTGAGGATACTGTAACATCGAGGAGAGTAGCTTTTTCTGGGTGTTTGGAGTCATACCTTGTGGGATTGGCAATAATCTGAGAAAGACGTGCATTGCTTGCTGTTTGGGGTTTTTAGGCTGGGTTTCTGTACAGCACTTTGAGATATCAGCTGATGTAAGAAGGGCTATATAAATACATTTGATTTGATTTGATTTGATTTAGGGAGTCCCATTGCATTAGGACTTGGTCAGGTGGTTTAAGTATGTTCCAGTTTAGGTCACCTAGCAGGACAAATTCAGACTTAGTGTAAGGGGCCAGGAGAGAGCTTAGGGCAGGTAGGATACAGGCCGGTGCTGATGGAGGACGATAACACCCAGCAACAGTCAACAAAGAGTTATTTGAAAGTTTAAAGCTTAAAACGAGAAAATCTAATTGTTTGGGGACAGATTTAGTGGAGACAACCGAGCACTTAAGGTGATCCTTGGTAAGATTGCCACTCCCCCACCTTTGGAAGATCTGTTTTGCCGAAAAAGGTTATAACCAGAAAGGTTAACATCAGTATTCAAAACACTATTCCTTAACCACGTCTCAGTAATGACCAACCCATCTGGATTTGAGCTGTGAACCCACACTTTCAATTGATCCATTTTAGGTAATAAGCTTCTAGTGTTAACGTGCAGAAAACCCAGGCTTTTACGAGAGCAGAAATCAGTGAAACAGATATGAGAGCACAAGTCAGAATTGGGTCTGGCAACAGTAGATGGGCCAGGGTGTACGTGCACATTTCCAGATATCATCAACAGTAATACAATCAAGGCACGGCAGAGGACAGGGAGAGCTCTGCAGTGCTGATTTATGACATCTGAATGTGCATCAGATGGCAACAAGATCATATTATACAGCAATTTCATCAGGTAACATGAATACTAAGCCGGCGAGAGGTGGTTAGAATAGGATGGGAGGCCAAAAGTCAGTGTAACCAATAGAGAGTCACAATCGTGAGTGTGGGAACAAACATAGTCTGTCCCACGGTTGGGTAAAGAAGAAAGTTCATAGTCAACAAAGCAGGCAGGAGTCATGAGGCAAAGAGCAAAATCGCAAAATGTACAAGAAAAAAATATATAACTTGCACAAGAAAAAAAAATATAACGACTTGGGTCTAACCATTGTGAGTTCAGAGTCACTCGCCCCAATAGTGCCTGTGAGCTGGAGGCGAGTGAAAGCTCGGGAGAGACGGGGGAGTGTGGAGTGTGGTGGGGGTACCTGTACCAGACAGGGGGAGACAACCATGGTAGATGGTGAAATCCAAACAGCAGCGCAGCAGGCAACGGGAGTAGGTGTCACACCAACTTGGGAGAAGCTTTCATTTCTGGAGGCAGATTTCTTGTAGAAAATGCCAGTGGATGGTCTCTGAACAGCAGGAGGGGGCTTCAAGGCCTCTGGATTTGGGTGCCGTTTGTTGGACTCAAAGCGTTCAACACCTGGGGCGGCAGGTAGCCTAGTGGTTAGAACATTGGACTACTAACTGAAAGGTTGTAAGATCAAATCCCCAAGCTGACAAAGTAAAAATATGTAATTCTGCCCCTGAACAAGGCAGTTAACCCACTGTTCCTAGGCTGTCATTAAAAATAGAAATTTGCTCTTAACTGACCTGCATAAATAAATCATTTTAAAAACTCTTACTTCACACCTCAATTGAAGATGTATCTGGTCTGTCTCAGTTCCAGGTTGGATGGTGTATTAATCCTTCCAGGTAAGTTTGTCCAAAATGAGGTTGTAGGTTTGGAGTTTTGATCTGGAGTGAAGGCCATGCTGTGAAGCGTAGCATCCTGTAGATGTTCCTGCTGAAAAATCCAACTCCAAGTCTATCTTTTTGTAAAAAACATGGTGAAAATGTGAGAGCTCACATGCAGCTGTGTCTCTCTCTCTCTCTTTCTCCCTCCACCTCCTTTGAGGTTGTAAAACAATAGAGTATTGATACTTACGTGCCATGATTCTGACTTCCATTATAATCGTGTTTCCAATCGGTTTATTATGTTATGTAAATAACCGATGAGAATTTATGAAGAACGAAAACCTTTCAACAACAGTTCTATATTCCAAATGTGTAGTTCAAGTCATTGGAAAAATTATTCAGTGTCATCAAAATAGACTTTGAGATTATACTGAGTGATTAGACTGGAGATTATACCATGTGCCACGGCATCTCAGAGGCCTAAGAGTAAGTATGACTTACTGTGTATGTCTGCCCTATACAGTAGATAGTCATTGCATTCTGCAATGAATAGAAGCAGTCAGGGTAAAGGCCAGGATGGTCCGCCAATTAAAACAGGCTGTTCTGGGACCTGTCTGCATCGCCTGGTGACCTATTGAAAACAGTACAACAATGAATAGACGGCAGTCAGGGTAAAGGCCAGGATGGTTCGCCATTAAAACAGGCTGTTCTGGGACCTGTCTGCATCGTCTGGGTGACCTATTGAAAACAGTACAACAACGATATAGCAAATTAAGATGCATGATTTTTTGAAATTTTGACCAAACAAAACGTACACATACAAACGACAGCATGCAGACACACACAAACATCAACGACATCACACCTGCCCAGACACACCTGCCCAGGCACACCTGCCCAGACACACCTGCCCAGGCACACCTGCCCAGACACACCTGCCCAGGCACACCTGCCCAGGCACACCTGCCCAGACACACCTGCCCAGGCACACCTGCCCAGGCACACCTGCCCAGACACACCTGCCCAGGCACACCTGCCCAGGCACACCTGCCCAGGCACACCTGCTCACACCACCATCTCCAGCGCCCTCATCACTCTCCGCCACATTGCCTCAAACGGCACCATTTTGTTTATCTCTGTTGCCAACACACTTTCAACGTTTAGAGAATAAACCTTTCCATTGTGTTAACGACGGATTGGTTGATTTGCAGTTTTTAAGTTTATGATTTTTCAAGATGATTGACGAGAAAAGTATTTTCCAGCCCATCGGGTATCTCACTGCACCCTCAGATGCCATGTCTTGAAAAATGCAGACAGACGGATTAAAAGTACATTTACGTTGCATGGATTATTGAGTCACTGAGTAATTGTTTTACACTTAAGTGATGTGCCATGTGCCTACAAGTTATTTTGGAATTATGGTTCATGAGACATTTTTCAAAGGTTTTCCAAAATGTCCAAGATGGAATAAAATTGTGTCCTTGAGGCAAACTTTTTCAGCATGAGGAAAGACACGTACAACGTTTGAAGTCTACGTCAAACGGGGAAATTGATTATAGGGGCGATTAGAAATGATGCAAACAATGAAATATTAAAGCTGATTCAAATCATCAAAGCTTGATGAAAAGATGGTCACTTGAATCAGCTGTGTAGCGCTAGGGCAAAAGCAGAAATGTGCATCCCTTTATGTCCACGGGACCAGGATGAAAAAAAAACACTGATTTAAATGACCGAAAACGGCTGTAAATATCAGTGGACCTTTAATGTACTACTACACTCTTGCCTTCTCTCTGAAGTAAATGTTATGGTGGGTTTACACAGCTGTTCACAATAAAAGTGAATGCGGTGGATGATTGTTGTTTATGCAGAAATCTATTTTTGTATCAAGGTACCCACAGGCCATCTGCAATATGAAGAGTACGTCTGTTGTTACTTCTCGCCACCACAGAGCCTGAGCGCTCTCTCTCTCTCTGTGTGTGTGTGTGTGTGTGTGTGTGTGTGTGTGTGTGTGTGTGTGTGTGTGTGTGTGTGTGTGTGTGTGTGTGTGTGTGTGTTATTCAACTCTTACCCTACGGAGTCTGGAGCTTGCTGGTTTTCGGTTCTACCTGATTGCTGCACCCACCTGGTGTTCCAGGTCTAAAAGCAGTACCCGATTTGAAGGTAACAATGAAAAAATGCAGTGGAACTGGCTTCAAGGTCAAGAATTGAGTTCGAGAGGTATATACAGTGAGCTCCAAAAGTATTGGGACAGTGACAAATGTTTTGTTGTTTTAGCTCTGTATTCCAATACTTTGGATTTGAAATGACACAATGATTATGAGTGCAGAATGTCAACTTTTTGTACATTGTCCCCCCACTTAAGGGGAGCAAAAGTACTGGGACAAATTCACTTATACTGTATGTGTATTAAAGCAGTCAAACGTTTAGTATTTGGACCCAAAGTCTTAGCACACAATGATTACATCATGCTTGTGACTCTACAAACTTATTGGATGCA
The DNA here is from genome assembly GCF_029448725.1 of Salvelinus fontinalis. Classification (NCBI taxonomy): domain Eukaryota; kingdom Metazoa; phylum Chordata; class Actinopteri; order Salmoniformes; family Salmonidae; genus Salvelinus; species Salvelinus fontinalis. The sequence continues at coordinate 24,160,362 of NC_074704.1, read as the reverse complement.
TTTCCTATTTGTTTTGGTTGTGTTTCAGATGATTTTGTGCCCAATATAAATTAATGGTAAATAATGTATTGTGCTTTTTTGGAGTCACTTTTATTGTAAATAAGAATAAAATATGTTTCTAAACACTTCTACATTGAGAGAGAGAGAGAGATAGAGAAGGAGAGGGAGAGAGAGAGAAGGTGAGAGAGAAAGAGAAGCGAGAGAGAAGCAAGAGGGAAAGAGGGAGAGAGGGAGAGAGAAAACAGCAGTACATGTACTTTTCACCACACTCCTTTATCATTCTCTGACCTAGCAGAGAGAAAAAGAGAAGGGAGAGCGAGAGAAGGAGAGAGAAGAGAAAGAGAGCAATAGTCCTCTTTTCACCACCAGCTCCCCCCATCCTCCCTACACACCTCCCTCCTTCCCCCATTGTATCATGGCCTTGAACCTCTCTGAATGAGACTCCACTTCAGACAGAACACATCCCTTGTGCTTTGGATCCATCTATTTGTGTTAAGGCTACGTGCACTTAAATTAAGCCGGATGTCATTTATAAGTATAAACACATGTAAGGTGTTGGTCCCATGTTTCTTGACCCGAAATAAAAGATCCCAGAAATGTTTACATCCCTTTTAGTGAGCATTTCTCCTTTGCCAAGATAATCCGTCCACCTGACAGGTGTGGCATTTCAAGAAGCTGATTAAACAGCACGATCTTTACCCAGGTGCACCTTGTGCTAGGGACAATAAAAGGCCACTCTTAAATGTGCAGTTTTGTCACACAACACAATGCCACAGATGTCTCAAGTTTTGAGGGAGTGTGCAATTGGCATGCTGACTGCGGGATTTCCAAATAATTTAAGTTAATTTCTCTACCATAAGCCACCTCCAATGTAATTTTAGAGAATTTGACAGTACTTCCAACCGACCTCACAACCACCAACCATGTGTAAACCTCGCCTGCCGAGGACCTCCCCATCCAGATTCTTCACCTGAGTGATCGTCTGAGACGAGCTACCCAGACAGCTGATGAATCTGTGGGTTTGCACAACCAAAGAATTTCTGCACAAACTGTCATGTCTGTATGGGCAGGCATAAGCTACAGACTACAAACACAATTGCATTTTATCGATGGCAATTTGAATGCACAGAGATACCGTGACGAGATCCTGAGGCCCATTGTCGTTACATTCATCCGCCACCATCACCTCATGTTTCAGCATGATAACGCACGGCCCCATGTCGAAAGGATCTGTGCACAATTCCCGGTCGCTGAAAATGTCCCAATTCTTCCATGGCCTGGATACTCACCAGACATGTCACCCATAGAGCATGTTTCAGATGATCTGGATCGACGTGTCCGACAGTGTGCATGAGGCAAATTGTGGTCACACCATACAACTGGATCCACACCCATACTTTTTTTAAAGGTACAGTGGGGCAAAAAAGTATTTAGTCAGCCACCAATTGTGCAAGTTCTCCCACTTAAAAAGATGAGAGAGGCCTGTAATTTTCATCATAGGTACACTTCAACTATGACAGACAAAATGAGAAAAAAAAATCCAGAAAATCACATTGTGTCACGCCCTGGCCTTAGTATTCTTTGTTTTCTTTATTTTAGTTAGGTCAGGGTGTGACATGGGGAATGTTTGTGTTTTGTTGGTTTTGGGTGTTTCTATGGTAAAGGGGTTGTTGGGTGTAGTATATGGGTTTGTGTTGAGTTCATGTGTCTAGCGTTGTCTATGTATGTTTAGTTGTCTAGGAGAGTCTATGGTTACCTGAATGAGTTCCCAATTAGAGACAGCTGATTTCGGTTGTCTCTGATTGGGAGCCTTATTTAGGGTAGCCATAGGCTTTCATTTGTTGTGAGTAGTTGTCTATGTGATACGTTTGTAGCCAGTGTGTGCACATCGTTGTTTAGCTTCACGATCGTTTTCTTGTTTTGTTTAGTATTTAAGTGTTTTTGTTTCGTTTGCCTTCTTCGTTAATAAAAAGGAGATGGCTTATTTTCCTAAAGCTGCGTTTTGGTCCGTCAATCCTCCACACGATCGTGACACATTGTAGGATTTTTTATTAATTTATTTGCAAATTATGGTGGAAAATAAGTATTTGGTCAATAACAAAAGTTTCTCAATACTTTGTTATATACCCTTTGTTGGCAATGACAGAGGTCAAACGTTTTCACACACTGTTGCTGGTATTTTGGCCCATTCCTCCATGCAGATCTCCTCTAGAGCAGTGACGTTTTGGGGCTGTTGCTGGGCAACACGGACTTTCAACTCCCTCCAAAGATTTTCTATGGAGTTGAGATCTGGAGACTGGCTAGGCCCCTCCAGGACCTTGAAATGCTTCTTACGAAGCCACTCCTTTGTTGCCCAGGCGGTGTGTTTGGGATCATTGTCATGCTGAAAGACCCAGCCACGTTTCATCTTCAATGCCCTTGCTGATGGAAAGAGGTTTTCACTCAAAATCTCACGATACATGGCCCCATTCATTCTTTCCTTTACACAGATCAGTCGTCTTGGTCCCTTTGCAGAAAAACAGCCCCCAAGCATGATGTTTCCACCCCCATGCTTCACAGTAGGTATGGTGTTCTTTGGATGTAACTCAGCATTCTTTGTCCTCCAAACACCACGAGTTGAGTTTTTACCAAAAAGTTATATTTTGGTTTCATCTGACCATATGACATTCTCCAAATCTTCTTCTGGATCATCCAAATGCTCTCTAGCAAACTTCAGACGGGCCTGGACATGTACTGGCTTAAGCAGGGGGACACGTCTGGCACTGCAGGATTTGAGTCCCTGGCGGCGTAGTGTGTTACTGATGGTAGGCTTTGTTACTTTGGTCCCAGCTCTCTGCAGGTCATTCACTAGGTCCCCCCATGTGGTTCTGGGATTTTTGCTCACCGTTCTTGTCATCATTTTGACCCCACGGGGTGAGATCTTGCGTGGAGCCCCAGATCGAGGGAGATTATCAGTGGTCTTGTATGTCTTCCATTTCCTAATAATTGCTCCCACAGTTGATTTCTTCAAACCAAGCTGCTTACCTATTGCAGATTCAGTCTTCCCAGCCTGGTGCAGGTCTACAATTTTGTTTCTGGTGTCCTTTGACAGCTCTTTGGTCTTGGCCATAGTGGAGTTTGGAGTGTGACTGTTTGAGGTTGTGGACAGGTGTCTTTTATACTGATAACAAGTTCAAACAGGTGCCATTAATACAGGTAACGAGTGGAGGACAGAGGAGCCTCTTAAAGAAGATGTTACAGGTCTGTGAGAGCCAGACATCTTGCTTGTTTGTAGGTGACCAAATACTTATTTTCCACCATAATTTGCAAATAAATTCATTAAAAATCCTACAATGTGATTTTCTGGAGAAAAAAATTCTCATTTTGTCTGTCATAGTTGAAGTGTACTACCTATGATGAAAATTACAGGCCTCTCTCATCTTTTTAAGTGGGAGAACTTGCACAATTGGTGGCTGACTAAATACTTTTTTGCCCCACTGTATCTGTGACTAACAGATGCTTATCTGTATTCACAGTCATGTGAAATGCATTGATTAGGGCCTAATGAATTTATTTCAATTGACAGATTTCCTTGCATGAACTGTAACTCCGTGAAATCCTTGAAATTGTTGCATGTTGTGTTTATATTTTTGTTCATTGCACATGAAGGATGTGATTTATTTCCATGCAGAACATTCCGTCCATTTGTCCAGATGACACTAACCATGGTTGTTTGTATAGACTGTTCTACTGCCGCAAGCGCAATTCAAATACCAGGGGAAACACTCATCTTGCTGTATTCACTCACAGATAGACGTACCAGGGGAAACACTCATCTTGCTGTATTCACTCACAGATAGAAGTCTCAGGGGAAACACTCATCTTGCTGTATTCACTCACAGATAGAAGTCTCAGGGGAAACACTCATCTTGCTGTATTCACTCACAGATAGAAGTATCACTTGTGTGAACACATCAAGGTTGATAAAACATATGGTTGAAGACAGTTCCTGTTCAACTGTAGCCTGCTCTATTGCCATATACTATTTCTAAGGTCATAATACACACAAAAAAAATAGTATTTTGTAGTTATTTGAAAGCGCTTTCTAGATGAGTAAATGCCATTTAACACAATTATATAATGGGCGATTTAGCAAATACGTGTGTCTCAGGGTTCGATTTTTAAGATAAAATGTTCATTTAATTTTTTTTTATTGTACAGCCATTAACCTGTCTGGCTCCGGCGTTCCGCTAGCGGAACTCCTCCCACATTCCACTAAAAAGGCAGAGAGCGAAATTCAAAAGATATTTTTTAGAAATATTTAACTTTCACACATTAACAAGTCCAATACAGCAAATGAAAGATACACATCTTGTGAATCCAGCCAACATGTCCAATTTTTTTAAATGTTTTACAGCGAAAACAGCACATATATTTATGTTAGCTCACCACCAAATACAAAAAAAGGACAGACATTTTTCACAGCACAGGTAGCATGCACAAAGCCAACCTAACTAACCAAGAACCAACCAAACTAACCAAGAAACAACTTCATCAGATAACAGTCTTATAACATGTTATACAATAAATCTATGTTTTGTTCGAAAAAAGGGGAATATTTGAGGTATAAATCAGTTTTACATTGCAGCTACCATCACAGCTACCGTCAGAAATAGAACCGAAGCAGCCAGAGTAATTAAAGACACCAACGTCAAATACCTAAATACTCATCATAAAACATTTCTGAAAAATCGATGGTGTACAGCAAACTAAAGACAAACATCTTGTGAATCCAGCCAATATTTCAGATTTTTTAAGTGTTTTACAGCGAAAACACAATATAGCATTATATTAGCTTACTACAATAGCCTACCCAACATACCGCATTCATTGGCGCCCCCCCTTGGTTTGTGCTGTGGTGGAGACCTTTGTGGGCTATACTCGGCCTTGTCTCAGGATTGTAAGTTGGTGGTTGAGGATATCCCTCTAGTGGTGTGGGGGCTGTGCTTTGGCAGAGTGGGTGGGGTTATATCCTTCCTGTTTGGCCCTGTCTGGGGGTTTCTTCGGATGGGGCCACAGTGTCTCCTGACCGCTCCTGTCTCAGCCTCCAGTATTTATGCTGCAGTAGTTTATGTGTCGGGGGGCTAGGGTCAGTTGGTTATACCTGGAGTACTTCTGTCTTATCCAGTGTCCTGTGTGAATTTAAGTTTGCTCTCTCTAATTCTCTCGTTCTCTCTCTCTGAGAACCTGAGCCCTAGGACCATACGTCAGGACTACCGGGCATGCTGACACCTTGCTGTCCCCAGTCCGCCCGGCCTTGCTACTATCCCAGTTTCAACTGTTCTGCCTGCGGTTATGGAACCCCTACCTGTCCCAGACCTGCTGTTTTCAACTCTTAATGATCGGCTATGAAAAGCCAACTGAGATTTATTCCTGATTATTATTTGACCATGCTTGTCATTTATGAACATTTTGAAAATCTTGGCTCTCTCTAATTTTCTCCTTCTCTCTTTCTTTCTCTCGGAGGACCTGGGCCTTAGGACCATGCGTCGGGACTGCCGCCCGTGGTGACTCCTTGCTGTCCCCAGTCCGCCTGGCCTTGCTGCTATTCCAGTTTCAGCTGTTCTGCCTGCGGTTATGGAACCGCCACCTGTCCCAGACCTGTTGTTTTTCAACTCTTAATAATCAGCTATGAAAAGCCAACTGAAAATTATTCATGATTATTATTTGACCATGCTTGTCACTTATGAACATTTTTGAACATCTTGGCATAGTTCTGTTAAAATCTCCACCCGGCACAGCCAGAAGAGGACTGGCCACCCCTCATAGCCTGGTTCCTCTCTAGGTTTCTTCCTAGGTTTTGGCCTTTCTAGGGAGTTTTTCCTAGCCACCGTGCTTCTACACCTGCATTACTAGCTGTTTGGGGTTTTAGGCTGGGTTTCTGTACAGCACTTCGAGATATTAGCTGATGTACGAAGGGCTATATAATATAAAATTGATTGATTGATTGATTCATCAAGACACGTTAGCGATAGCAATAGGCACGTTAGCGATAGGGAATAAACCAGCAAAAGATATTAATTTTCACTAACCTTCATAAACCTTCATCAGATGACAGTCCTATAACATCAGGTTATACATACACTTATGTTTTGTTCGAAAATGTGCATATTTAGAGCTGAAATCAGTGGTTATACATTGTGCTAACGTAGCATCTTTTTCCCAGAATGTGCGGATATTTTTATGACACTCCAACTATTCTGACCAAATAACTATTCATAAACGTTACTAGAAAATACATGTTGTATAGGAAATGATAGATACACTAGTTCTTAATGCAATCGCGGTGTTAGAATTCTAAAAATAATTTCATTACGACATCCAGCTTAGGTATAGCGAGAGAGTACCCAAAAGCTGGGCGCAAACGACTAGCACAACATGTTCGACAGATATATGAAATAGCATCATAAAATGAGTCCTACTTTTGATGATCTTTCATCAGAATGTTGTACAAGGGGTCCTTTGTCGGGAACAATCGTTGTTGGATTTAGAATGTCCTCTTCTCCAGTCAATTAGCACGGAAAGCGAGCAAAGTGGCGTTAAGCTCTCCTTCCTGAACAAAGGCACACAACGCAACACGCCTAACGTCCCGAATAAATTTCAATAATCTAATAAAACTATATTGAAAAAACATACTTTACATACCGTACCTTCAGGCTCTGATCAGGCCCTACACCCAAACAAGGGCACTGCGTTCATCCACCTCTGGCCTGCTCGCCTCCCTACCTCTGAGGAAGTACAGTTCCCGCTCAGCCCAGTCAAAACTGTTCGCTGCTCTGGCACCCCAATGGTGGAACAAACTCCCTCACGACGCCAGGTCAGCGGAGTCAATCACCACCTTCCGGAGACACCTGAAACCCCACCTCTTTAAGGAATACCTAGGATAGGATAAAGTAATCCTTCTAACCCCCCCCCCCCCCCCCCTTAAAAGAGTTAGATGCACTATTGTAAAGTGGTTGTTCCACTGGATATCATAAGGTGAATGCACCAATTTGTAAGTCGCTCTGGATAAGAGCGTCTGCTAAATGACTTAAATGTAAATATTGTCACAAGTATCAAATAAAATCAAAGCCGGAGATATTAGTCGTCCATAACGACAGCTTATCAGAAGGCAAATCCAGGTCCCTTCACGCGCTCTCCAGAAAACAGGAAACTGGTGACACGTCATGCCGAGAGCTTTTATTCGACCCCAGATCAAGTTACACACTCCATTTCTTCTCTCCCTGCCTGTCGACGCCTAGTGGAAGACGTATGAAGTGCATCTATACTAATAAATATCAAGGACATTGATAGGCAGGCCCTAGAACAGAGCATCGATTTCAGATTTTCCACTTCCTATCAGGAAGTTTGCTGCAAAAGGAGTTCTGTTTTACTCAGAGATATAATTCAAACAGTTTTAGAAACTAGAGAGTGTTTTCTATCCAATAGGAATAATAATATGCATATTGTACGAGCAAGAATTGAGTACGAGGCCGTTTAAATTGGGCACGATTTTCCCCCAAAGTGAAAACAGCGCCCTCTGTCCTCAACAAAGTACAGACTAAAATAAACTCAACCTTTATTTTTCAGCTTTCAAAATGTTTCTAAAATGTTATTTTCTAAAGCATTTCATGTCTGGATTTCAACTGTTTTGCACTGTTTTTGTCCTGTCTCACACACATACTTTTGACATTCTTCGATGTATTACACGTGCAAAAGTCTTGATAATGACAAAATATTTAATGCACCAGTTAAAAAGAAAAAGTATAATAAATGGAAACTATATACATATTAGATGTGCATAAGCCATTTGATACTTTTTTTATACAGAACACAGTCCTTTCTAAGTATTGTGTTATTACCACCAAGACAAGCAAGTTACATGATAATAACCTTTTTTTTTAAGTTTGTGTACTTGGTTACCATGGATATGAATAGTGACAATGGAGCACATGGACGTCATGGAGGGGAATTCCAATTTTGATACCAGGAAATTATTGAAAAATAAAGGTAAATATGACTTGAGATAATATTTTTATTGTATGTCATTAGCAAATTGGCTATAATTACATCAAATTATGTTAGATTTTAGAAATTATATTTTAATTATGTGTATTTGGGGTACATTGTATGCTAGCTGTTCAACTGGAGTTAGCATGCTAGAATCCCTGCTATTTACGACCAAATACTGTGAAAATGTCATTCCCACCGCATCTCATTACCAGCACATAAAGAACTGTAACGGTAAGGACAGAATGTGGTGGTAATGACAAAATGTATTAGCTCATACAGTTTTACTTACCATAAGACCTGAAAAGACACAAATTACATATATGATCATGGTTAAGTTGAAATTGAACACTTATTTGCTAAATAAGACCACTGCATGTTGTATTATGTTAGGATGACTGAGTGATTTTGTTGTCTAATTATGTGACTTACTATGGTTAATACTGATTTAAATTATTTGTTTAAATTTGCTCTATAAGATGCCCCCTAAATCAACCAAGGAGAGGACAAGGACACACTATATATACACAAGTATGTGGACATCCCTTGAAATTAGTGGATCGAATTAGTGGATTCGGCTATTTCTGCCACACCCGTTTATTGAAAGGTGTATAAAATCGGGCATACAGCCATGCAATCTCTATAAACGAACATTGGCAGTAGAATGAACCAAACTGAAGAACTCAGTGACTTTCAACGTGGCACCGTCATAGGATGCCACCTTTCCAACAAGTCAGTTGGTCAAATTTCTGTTCTGCTAGACCTGCCCCGGTCAACTGTAAGTGTTGTTATTGTGAAGGGAAAAAGTCTAAGGGTGCAGCTCAATAATTGGACGGTGTTGCTAATGTTTTGTACACTCAGTGCACGGTGGTTGGAGAGTGGAGTGCGCATTGGTGCGCGCACTGACTGAATAGCATGTCATTGCCACTAGAGGGGGAAAGGAGGGTTACAATCTACAACAACGGAGATGATACCCAACCGCCGATTCCAATTTGAGCCCATTCTCCTTGCAGGAATGGAAAGAGCGCATCCGCGCGGCCTCGATGTTCTTTTTTTTACATAGAATACGCGGTGCTTTAATATGAAAAGGAAAGTCACTTCTCGCTGAAGTTTTGGTAAGTGCGATAGAATATTTCTCTGGTCTGAACTATTTTAGCACTTTCACAGTTTTGTTGACTCTCAAAGTTTGAACATATCAATTGAACGGATCAAATAGGCTACTTTATTTAAATAACAAAACGTATTTGAATTAATTTAGTCTGCAAATATGTTTTTTCGTATTCAGATCGATTATGATGAAATAAATACGGAAAAGCAACTGGTAACCTAATTTGGATACAACTGGTAACCTAATTTGGATACCTTGGATTTGGGATCACTCTAAAACATTTTGATGCCGTCTGACACGAGGAACACAGCATAGGCCTACCTCGTGCTTTACAACTCAAGCAAATGAAGGAACAAACGATTGTGTGGTCTTTAAAATGTCAGTGCATCCACATTTGGTTACCTCAACAGCTGAGAAATGTTATGTTGCACATCATCGTGTTCTCCCTCCCAACGGATTTATTACATCACTCATGTTAAAATACGGTGCCACTTAAAACGTTGTGCCACTATGTCATTGTAAGATCCCTATGCTAAACCTTCTACACACATTCAAAGGGGGGCAGTGGATGGGAAGCGGTATTAAAATCCAGGCATCATTTTCTTACTACTTTTTTACTGCAACGTTAGAAAAAGTCATTATGTGTAAATTATGGATGTAGTTATAATTTTAGCATATAGGGCATATCTCCTGGGAAACATACATTACCCTAAAGGTTTAGTTGGTGTATATGATTGAATTGTTATAATTTTACTGGCATTTTTCCCTTGTGTAGGCAGGCTAGAATGCAAACCAATTGAATTTCACATTTGTTTTTATTAAACCAAAATAACATCGTTGTGATTTGCCTTGCAGTTAACCTTGGTTGAATATGTTAATCCAACATGGGTGAATGTCACAATAACAGCAGCTTCTCCATGACGCAAGACCTGCCGGAGAATTGTCCTGACTCTTTCAATGCCAGCTACGAACTGGACTATGGAGTTCCACGGGAGGAGATACCCGATACAACGCAGGGCTGTGCGTTTTTTGTGGCCACCATTGTCATAGCCATGGTCCTGGTCTGTATCATATTAATCTGTGGCATTGGCAACTGTCTGTTCATTGCCTCTCTGGCGCGCTACAAAAAACTCCGTAACCTCACCAATCTCCTCATTGCTAACTTGGCCGTGTCGGATATTCTGGTGGCTGTAGTGTGCTGTCCGTTTCTGTTGGATTACTATGTGGTGAAGCAGCTGTCATGGGACCATGGGCTTGTCCTGTGCGCCTCAATCAACTACTTACGCACGGTGTCCCTGTATGTGTCCACCAACGCGCTGCTGGCAATCGCAGTGGACAGGTGGGTGAGGCGTTTGTAGGTTCATCCCTCGCAGTCACAGAACATAGCAAACAGTTTACCCATATTCACACAACAGAAAATTAATCCCACTATTACCATTCTGTCAACTAAATCTTCATCTGATATATTTTTGGGGGGTCAATTTCAAGTCCATATCTCCTCCTTGTGAACTTTTTATAATTCTCATAAAACCTATGATGTACAGCTATAACCATCTCAGGTGACACATATTTTACCTACTTTCCTAGCAACATGTAATAATACAGTATATATGCACTTTGAGCATAAGGAAATATATAAATGCAATCAATTATTATTATTAATAACAACATATCCTATATTGTAACCCTGAACAGTTACAAAGTCAACCCACACACATGTTCAGTGCTCTCATATCCTCAGGCCAACACTGATGTGTGCAGCAGTGCCCATCTTCAACCGTGGGTGTGACAGGATGATATTTGCCATGTTTGTGCTCCCTCATAAGCCTCTCTGTGTGTGTATGCGTGACGTGTGCATGGCAATGAGAGTCCTATTTTTTTAGGTGGTTGTAAAGAGTTTACGTAAAAATACATGCATGCAACATCAAATCTTATATGTCACGTAATTTGTAAACGACAGGTGTAGACAAACAGAGAAATGCCCACTTTTACCCGGGCGCCGAAGACGTGGTTATCGTTTAAGGCAGCCCCCCGCACCTCTCTGATTCAGGGTTAAATGCGGAAGACACATTTCAGTTGAAGGCATTCAGTTGTACTACTGACTAGGTATCCCCCTTTCCCTTACTTATGGGCACTTTCCAAGCAATGCAGATATATGGAAAACAGAGAAATACTAGAAAAGTCAAACATGTAATAATAAAAGCAATAATAAATACACAATGAGTAACGATAACTTGGCTATATGGGTACCAGTACCGAGTCGATGTGCAGGGGTACGAGTTAATTGAGGTAGATAAAGTGCATTCGGGAAGTATTCAGACCCCTTGACTTTTTCCACATTTTGTTACGTTACAGCCTTATTCTAAAATGTATTAAAAAAATGTTTTCCCTCATCAATCTACACACAATAACCCATAATGAAAAAGCGAAAATAGTTTTTTTTACATTTTTGCAAAGGTATAAAACATTTATGAAATATCACATTTACATAAGTATTCAGAACCTTTACTCAGTACCTTGTTGAAGAACATGTGGCAGGGACTACAGCCTCGAGTCTTCTTGGGTATAACTCGACAAGCTTGGCAAACCTGTATTTGGGGAGTTTCTCACATTATTTTCTGCAGATCCTCTCAAGCTCTGTCCAGTTGGATGGGGAGCGTCGCTGCATAGCTATTTTCAGGTCTCCAGAGATGTTCGATCGTGTTCAAGACCAGGCTCTGGCTGGGCCACTCAAGGACAATCAAAGACTTGTCTCGAAGCCACTCCTGCATTGTCTTGGCTGTGTGCTTAGGGTCATTGTCCTGTTGGAAGGTGAACCTTCGCCCCAGTCTGAGGTCCTGAGTGCTCTGGAGTAGGTTTCCATCAAGGATCTCTCTGTACTTTGCTCCGTTCCTCTTTCCCTCGATCATGACTGGTCTCCCAGTCCCTGCCGCTGAAAAACATCCCCACAGCATGATGCTGCCACCCCTGTGCTTCACCGTAAGGATGGTGCCAGGTTTCCTCCAGATGTGAAGCTTGGCATTCAGGCCAAAGAGTTCATTTTTGGTTTCATCAGACCAGAGAATCTTTTTCTCATGGTCTGAGAGTCTTTAGGCCTGATTGGTGGATTGCTGCAGAGATGGTTGTCCTTCTGGAAGGTTCTCCTATATCCACAGAGGAACTCTGGAGCTCTGTCAGAGTGACCATCGGGTTCTTGGTCACCTCCCTGACCAAGGCCCTTCTCCCCGATTGCTCAGTTTGACTGGGCAGCCAGCTCTAGAAAGAGTCTTGGTGGTTCCAAACTTCTTCCATTTAAGAATGATGGAGGCCACTGTGTTCTTGAGGACCTTCAATGCTGCAGACATTTTTTGGTACCCTTCCCCAGATCTGTGCCTCGACACAATCCTGTCTCGGACATCATGGCTTGGTTTTTGCTCTGACATGCACTGTCAACTGTGGGACCTTACTGTATATGGACGTGTGTGCCTTTCCAAATCATGACATCTGCGTGCCTTTCCAAATTTGAATTTACCACAGGTGGACTCCAATCAAGTTGTAGAAACATCTCAAGGATGATCAATGGAAACAGGATGCACCTGAGCTCAATTTCAAGTCTCATAGCAAAGGGTCTGAATACTTATGTAAATAGGTTAGTTCTGTTTTTATCTTTAATAAATTAGCAAACATTTCTAAAAACTTGTTTTCGCTTTGTCATTATGGGGTATTGTGTGTAGATTGATGAGGGAAACAATTGATTTAATCCATTTTAGAATAACAAAATGTGAAGGGGTCTGATTCCTTTCCTCGTGCACTGTATGTACATATAACTAGGAATAAAGTGACAGATAATAAACGGTAGAATCAGCGTATGTGATGAGTCAAAAAGGTTAGTGCAAAAAAAGGTCAATGCAGATAACCAAATAGCTAGCAGGCCTAACTATTTAACTATTTAGCAGTCTTCTGGCTTGGGGGAAGAAGCTGTTCTGGGTCCTGTTACTGTTCACGATACATGCCAGCAAACATAGACTGAAAACCTTTGAACATGAGTGTGACAGTTAATCTGCTTTCATCACATCAATTTACCTATTTTCATTTCACTCTAAACTAGACCAAAAGCCAGTTGAAACAAAGTTTTCAAAGTGCCATCATTCTGTTAATTTCCCTCCCAAAATAATGAAGTCAAATTAATCATGACCAAAAAAAGGTTCCACAAACTTAACCTAGATAAGAAAATCACCTTACTGTCATCACAGAATGCACATTTACTGCATGAATAGGAATATACAGCGTTATCCAGAGTAACTAAGATATGATATAGCAAAGTATTTGTTTTATAACAATGACAGATAGCCATGTTCTGTGGTAACATAACATTCCCCAGTGAAGTAAGAGCAATTGAGCAACACCAATGGGTTGCCCACCGAAAATCCATCACCTTCTTTAAGTTAGTCCTATCACACTGCCCTTTTAGGATCATATGGGAGGAAGTTACTTGGACAAGGCTACGTGCTCCCATAAATCATTGCTGACATGCCCAACTATGTAAAAATAGCTATTTATGAAGAAGGACAATCTCCCATCATCTCAAAATGCTAAAGCACTTCCAAATTCCCCATTATTGCTATGTGCAGAGTTTGCTAGGAAGCCAAGAGACGGTAAGCTCCATAATATAACTTCAGGTTCTAGATATTAATAATTTACCCTAGTTTACAGTCCCAACAATTAAATTCTTCTACATTGTGACAGATTTTCCAAGATCGTCCGAGAACATCCAAGATCATTCAATATCCTCAGAGAGATCACTTGGTCTTTCCAACTCCCTGGCATATAAAGCTTGACATAAAACACCTTGACACTCATAACTCAAACCATCCAACTGGTTTCTTTGCATTGCCTGTCTTTTCCTTGTGTTCCTAGGTACATGGCCATCGTCCACCCTATGAAGCCTCGCATGAAGTACCAGACGGCCTACAGCCTGATCCTGGGCGTCTGGATCGTACCCATCGTCATCTCCGTCCCCTCTGCCTACTTTGCGTCCGAGACCACATACCCGCGCATCTCCAGTCAGAGCCACAAGACCTTCTGCGCCCAGATCTGGCCTGTGGACCACCAGCTCTACTACCGCTCCTACTTCCTCTTCATCTTCGCCCTGCAGTTCGCCGGGCCCGTGGCCATCATGGCCGTGTGCTACGCCAGGATCTTGCGGGAGCTGTGGTTCAAGAGCGTGCCCGGCTTCCAGACAGAGCAGATCCGGAAGCGGCTGCACAAACGGCGGAGGATGGTGGTGGTGCTGATTCTGGTGCTGGCTGCCTACGTGCTCTGCTGGGCACCGTACTACGGCTTCACACTGGTACGGGACTTCCACCCCATCTTGATCTCCAGGGACAGGAACTCCCTGGTGGCCTTTTACATTATCGAGTGCGTCGCCATGAGCAACGGGGTCATCAACACGTTGTGTTTCGTGAGCGTCCGCAACAACGCCAAGTGCATGCGGACAGTGACCAGGCTGCGCTGGAAGTCTGTCAAATGTGCAGCGGGAAAGACGGTGGATGAGCACACCTCGTCTTTGCGCGTGACAGAGGATGTTGACTGCACACGGCTGAGATAGAGACGATCATCTCAGGATCGGGCCTCTATCGAAAGGTAGAACCAGCAGTAGACTAAGTGGATTCTGGGAGGTTGCACACTTTTCCTGTTTTTTAAGATCCAAAAGAGTGAGATATAAGATTGAGTCAAGGGAACGGTTTGGCGTTGGACAAGAGGTCCAGACTGCTTGACACAGAGTAGTGCTGCATGATAATGGCAAAAAAATCTGATAAAACTGATTTTTCTGACCAAATATTGCAATTTGACTTGCGATATACAGTAGATCAAAACACTTGGTGAATTATATAAATCAAATAAAATGATTTATATTAAGAAGCAAAGTGGAAAGCAGCATTGTTCTTATGCTTTGACTGCATTTGACCTAACAGAACAGCATGCAACCTTAGAGTGAATCTAACAGCGAGGAGGAAGAACTGCACTGTTCGAGTAACAGGGGTTAGGGCTTTGTATGTGGGAAGAATTTTGATGTGAATTGTATTAATTGTGCAGCCCCAACGCAGTGACAATGCCCTGCCAAGTTCATACGGGCACAACGCCTCACATTGTCACTGCTACCATACCACGGAAGCCATTTTGAAAAAACTTGAACGTTTAATGGAATTAGAACTTCTTCACAATGTGGAATTACTCACGAGGAGGGTATTCGACTTTGAAGGGATTTTGCCTGTATTTATTCAAGAGGCTTGATTTGATGTAATCCTGGAGGTTACTAAACAAACAGGTTATTTCAAGTCTATGTTTTACAATAAATAACTGATCAGTTTGTAGTGTTTTATAATACACATTTGTATTTGAAATATACATCGTTTTTAAATAATAAGAAGAGTGCTCTCTATTCTTCTTTTAAAATAAATATAATCCAACCGAAACTAGCAGATTTATCGAATCAAAGAATCTAAGATAAATCTACTGTGACGTGGGACGAGCTAGACAATTAAGAGTTAGGATAGATCAAGATGGATCAATTAATTTAGAGATGCTTTCTTGTATGACACTTTTTTTTACCATACATACTCTCAAAACACATGATTGAATAACATTCCATTCACAAATCCAGACACATTACTTTGACATTTTCTAACATGCCATTCCCCACCAGCACCTCACTGACAGTGCTCTTAGTGCAGGTAATCATGAGACCAAGTGGAGAATACAGTGTAGTGGAGCACCATTACCAAATAACATAATCCCATAATTAAAGTACCAAGCCAGCTACCAAATTGGCACAATACCAATTAAGCATTTCACTGTAAAGTCTACACTCGTTGTATTCGCGCATGTGACAAACCCAATTTGATATGACATTGGCTACCGGAGGGGTCACACTGTAAAGCCTAGCATGTGATAGGAGTGAGATTAGGGGGAAATAGCCACTCCAAGTTGGTGCTGGTCCCAGATCAGCTTCAAAAGCATGGGAGGATATTTTGGTGACATCGTCGCTGCTTCTCTCGCTATCAATGAAGTTCACCTCAGTTTCAATTTGTAATGTCAAATAAATGTCTGAAAGAAATTCCCTACTGATAATCTGTTCAAGTAGAGGGAGAAATAAAAAGTTGATTTGAAGTCTTGAAACCAGCAGGTTCATATTGGCGTTGAAATTCCTCAGGCTACTTTTCAGTTCTCACTGCTACCTTTTGGGATATCAAGGGTGACGATAACTATAAACCATTAGGTTTAATCAAAACTGTATTTTAGGAGTAAATAAATTACGGAAAGCATGTCACTTTTGTTGCCTACCAGTTTTTCTTACTCTTTTACAAATTTGCTGTTAACGTTTCCATATGATAGCGCCATACATGGGGGCTCTTACATTTGTAATAGCATCATTTGTTGTTTGTTGCCTTGCTTGTTATGCTACGAGACCAACAGGAGGCTCTTCTCCAGTTAGCTTGTACTTGTTATGAGACATGCGCTTGGCATTTGCAGTAATTCAAGTCAGAACCCTTACCACTTCTAGGCTCGAATTAGTCATAGAAATCCAACAACCTGCCTCCGCATTATGTATGTTTTTCCAGCAGGTTCCAGAAAATGTGAAAGGAGAACATGCCATGAAGGATACTTTCAGTATTTTCACCGTATGAACATTTAAGAATATATTTTTATAATGTATGGAGCTGCGTTTACCTGATTTTGCGATGCTGTCCACAAAAGAGGGTGAATTGTGAGGGAGATGTTATTAAACCCGCTACTCGGATGAAAAACACGAGGCCGCCAGGCTGTGTTTTTGTTTATGAACGCATGTGGATTGGATCACAAAATGAGTGGTCAAACTGGACGACAAAATATATAATTTGCTCACAAAAAAAACAACATGTATAATTAAACACGATTACACTCTGGGCTCTCATGATCTCAGAGGTGATCATGTAATTGGAACCATGAATAAGGAAGTGAATGTGCCCGGTTCAGAATGCTTTACAGTGACCAAGTGAGGGATCATCATTCAGCATACAACAAAGATGTTCAAACTCATGTACAACTGCATTCTCATCTTGTGTATTATTTACAAATCTTTCTACATTGAGACAGACAATGAATATTGTTCTATAAAAGCATATTTACTGTAGAAAAACATGACACTGGCATTGAGCATACAAATCATGACAAACTACTGTAAATTAAACACATTTCTACTGGTATTATACAGTATTTATAATGCCTTCAGAGAGTATTCACATCACTGGACTTCTTCCACATTTTCTTGTGTTACAGCCTGAATTTAAAATGGATTAAAGAACTACATTTTGTTGTGTTACAGCCTGAATTTAAAATGGATTAAAGAACTACATTTTGTTGTGTTACAGCCTGAATTTAAAATGGATTAAAGAACTAAATTTTGTTGTGTTACAGCCTGAATTTAAAATGGATTAAAATAACTAAATTTTGTTGTGTTACAGCCTGAATTTAAAATGGATTAAAGAACTACATTTTGTTGTGTTACAGCCTGAATTTAAAATGGATTAAAATAACTAAATTTTGTTGTGTTACAGCCTGAATTTAAAATGGATTAAAGAACTAAATTTTGTTGTGTTACAGCCTGAATTTAAAATGGATTAAAATAACTAAATTTTGTTGTGTTACAGCCTGAATTTAAAATGGATTAAAGAACTACATTTTGTTGTGTTACAGCCTGAATTTAAAATGGATTAAAATAACTAAATTTTGTTGTGTTACAGCCTGAATTTAAAATGGATTAAAGAACTACATTTTGTTGTGTTACAGCCTGAATTTAAAATGGATTAAAGAACTACATTTTGTTGTGTTACAGCCTGAATTTAAAATGGATTAAAGAACTACATTTTGTTGTGTTACAGCCTGAATTTAAAATGGATTAAAAGAACTAAATTTTGTTGTGTTACAGCCTGAATTTAAAATGGATTAAAGAACTACATTTTGTGTCACTGATCTACACACAATACCCCAGAATGTCAAAGTGGGTTTTTAAGAATGTTTTACAAATGAAAACAAAAATGGCTGGAATGGCTTCAGTCAATAAGTATTCAACCCCTTTGTGATGACAAGCGTAAATACGTCCAAGAGGAAATATTTGCTTAACAAATCACATAAAGTTGCATGGACTCACTGTCTGCAATAATAGTGGTTAACATGATTTTTGAATGACTAGCCCGTCTCACATACAGTGGGGAGAACAAGTATTTGATACACTGCTGATTTTGCAGGTTTTCCTACTTACAAAGCATGTAGAGGTCTGTAATTCTTATCATAGGTACACTTCAACTGTGAGAGACGGAATCTAAAACAAAAATCCAGAAAATCACATTGTATGACTTTTAAGTAATCCATTTGCATTTTATTGCATGACATAAGTATTTGATCACCTACCAACCAGTAAGAATTCCGGCTCTCACAGACCTGTTAGTTTTTCTTTAAGAAGCCCTCCTGTTCTCCACTCATTACCTGCATTAACTGCACCTGTTTGAACTCATTACCTGTATAAAAAGACACCTGTCCACACACTCAAACAGACTCCAACCTCTCCACAATGGCCAAGACCAGAGAGCTGTGTAAGGACATCAGGGATATAATTGTAGACCTGTACAAGGCTGGGATGGCCTACAGGACAATAGGCAAGCAGCTTGGTGAGAAGGCAACAACTGTTGGCGCAATTATTAAAAAATGGAAGAAGTTCAAGATGACAGTCAATCACCCTCAGTCTGGGGCTCCATGCAAGATCTCACCTCGTGGGGCATCAATGATCATGAGTAAGGTGAGGGATCAGCCCAGAACTACACAGCAGGACCTTGTCAATGATCTGAAGAGAGCTGGGACCACAGTCTCAAAGAAAACCATTAGTAACACATTACGCCGTTATGGATTAAAATCCTGCAGCGCACGCAAGGTCCCCCTGCTCAAGCCAGCGCATGTCCAGGCCCGTCTGAAGTTTGCCAATGACCATCTGGATGATCCAGAGGAGGAATGGGAGAAGGTGATGTGGTCTGATGAGACAAAAATAGAGCTTTTTGGTCTAAACTCCACTCGCCGTGTTTGGAGGAAGAAGAAGGATGAGTACAACCCCAAGAACACCATCCCAACCGTATAGCATGGAGGTGGAAACATCATTCTTTGGGGATGCTTTTCTGCAAAGGGGACAGGACGACTGCACCGTATTGAGAGGAGGATAGATGGGGCCATGTATCGCGAGATCTTGGCCAACAACCTCCTTCCCTCAGTAAGAGAATTGAAGATGGGTCGTGGCTGGGTCTTCCAGCATGACAACGACCCGAAACACACAGCCAGGGCAACTAAGGAGTGGCTCCGTAAGAAGCATCTCAAGGTCCTGGAGTGGCCTAGCCAGTCTCCAGACCTGAACCCAATAGAAAATCTTTGGAGGGAGCTGAAAGTCCGTATTGCCCAGCGACAGCCCCGAAACCTGAAGGATCTGGAGAAGGTCTGTATGGAGGAGTGGGCCAAAATCCCTGCTGCAGTGTGTGCAAACCTGGTCAAGAACTACAGGAAACGTATGATCTCTGTAATTACAAAGAAAGGTTTCTGTACCAAATATTAAGTTCTGCTTTTCTGATGTATCAACTACTTATGTCATGGAATAAAATGCAAATGATTTACTTAAAAATCATACAATGTGATTTTCTGGATTTTGGTTTTAGATTCCGTCTCTCACAGTTGAAGTGTACCTATGATAAGAATTACAGACCTCTACATGCTTTGTAAGTAGGAAAACCTGAAAAATCGGCAGTATATCAAATACTTCTTCTCCCCACTGTATAATCATCTGTAATGTCCCTCAGTTGAGTTGTGAAATTCAAGCACAGATTCAACCACAAAGACCAGGGTAGTTTCTCAATTCCTCGCAAAGAAGGTCACCGATTAGTAAATGAGTAAAAATTGAAAAAAGCAGATGCTGAATATTGAGCATGGTGAAGTTATTCATTAGGTTTTGGATGATGTATCAATATACCCAGTCACTACAGAGACACATGCGTCTTTCGTAAGTCAGTTGCTGGAGAGGAAGGAAACCACTCAGAGATTTCACCATGAGGCCATTAAGACAGTGTAGTTACTCGATAATACTAACCTAAATCACGAAGAAGCCTGTACAGAATACAAAACATGCATCCTGTATGCAAAAATACATTAAAGTAATACTGTGAATAATGTGGCAAAGAAAAAAACTTTTGTCCTGAATACAAAGTGTTATGTTTGGGGCAAATTCAACACATCACCGAGTACCACTCTTTGTATTTTCAAGCATGGTGGTGGCTGCATCATGTTATGGATATGCTTATTGTCTGCAAGGACTAGGGAGCTTTTCAGGATAAAAATAAAGAGAATAGAGCTAAGCACAGGCAAAATCCTAGAGGAAAACCTGGTTCAGTCTGCTTTCCAACAGACAATGACCAACAACCAACTTGACAGAGCTTGAATCATTTTTTAAGAATAATGGGCAAATATTGCACAATACTGGTGTGCAAAGCTCTTAGAGACTTACCCAAAACAATTCACACCCAAAGGTGTTAAACATTTAATGATTACTTTCCTTAATAAATACATCTAGCATTTTTCTTTGAAATTACAAAACATTTTGTGTAGATAGTTGAACAAAAAATGACAATTTAATTGCACTTTATAACTACAAAATGTGAAAAAAATCAAGGGGTGTGAAAACTTTCTGAAGGCACCGATCAATGATTTTTAAAGGATTTGTAATTTTGTTTTAACTGCTTGTCCATACTAATCAAACAAACCAATAATCAAGAATACCTACACCTCAAAAATGCTAGTGATGAATTACTATCCAAGAAAGTATTACACATAAATTAAAATACTTTAAAAAAGGTAAAGTCAGCAATATGACATCATCATACACAAACCATTTAAATCAGTCACGAATTCTATTATTGATTCTTCCCAACTGATGGGGTAAATTGCTGACTATTTTCCCAGCACAGGGAGACTAATATTATTTGAGATTCTAGACCTGCTGGATTCCAAGTGTGTTTAAAGGGGAAAAAAGGGTATACCCAAATGCACTTCAACCCTGCTTAAATAGCATGCTTAGTTTAAAACAGGCAAGGGGAGATTAGTCAAGTTTAGGCCAATAGTTCATTTCAGATTTGTGAAGGCCTTGGCTTCTTTCTTGAGCCTTTTGAGGTCCTCCTTGCCACTGTCGTCTGAGTCAGGTGGCTCATAGTCAGAGTCTTCACTTATGTCCTCGCTCTCATCATTGAGGAAGCTGTCATCGTCCCCAAACTCATCATCATCGTTGTTGTATGACACCGGCTTTTTCGCTGCAGAAGGGATTGTATAGAATTATTAATGGCCATTTATAGTATTATTAACGTGCTGTATAATTCCATTGATGCTAGCACAAGACATTGGTTGTGTCTTTATCAATATTATATGGTACGTTCCACAAAAACAGCACAGCATTTTATTACGTTCACTCATAACAGGATTCAAATAGGTATCATTCAATTCAGCATTGAAAAAAGTTTAAGTTTGTTCCACCTGAGTGAGTCCGACCACAAGTCTTCTTCTAATGCCTTTTAAGGGGAAAGTAATCCAAAAGTAACTGAAAGTAATGCGCCAGGTGACTAGTAATTAATGGATTGCATTTAGAAAGTAGTCTACCCAACCTGTGACCTACGCTCCGGGATGAAGTTTCCCTTAGTAATGACCTAGAACAGGGGTGGGGAAAAATATGGCCCGCAGGAGGTATATATAAATTATAATTAAACGGATTTTGACAAACAAATTAAAAAAGAAAAATCTGTGCGGCCCTCCAATGAATTTCTAAATCCTGATGTGGCCCTCGAGACAAAAAGCTTGCCCACACGTGATCTACGATCAGGCCCCTTCCCCAATCCTTACCTTAACCATTAGTGGGGAAAATGCTAAACTGACACAAGATCAGTGTCTAGGGGCAACGTCATCCTACTCCAGGTTTCTGGTAATGGCAGCTATGTTCAATATCATAACTATGAGTCTGTAAGCTGAGAGGCAATACAAATTGAGTTACACACCTCCCTTACAGAAAGTCAATGTTTGCGAATGAGTTTATAGATCCTGCTGACGTCACATCAGAGAAACGGAGGGCAATTGGTTTCATCGTTTTTGCTTCTTTAAACTCTGGAGGGGAATGTGGATTATACGTTTGTACAGTGTATTCACTAGTGCTACAGTGGATGGATATGGATACATATCGCTGTCTGACTAAATCTGGAAAAATAAAAACAAACTGAATTCAATAGCCCAGATAAGATGGTTGGGCATCTGCACAATAAATGTATTTATAGCATTGCTTCAGATCAAAGGTTTCTCTTATTTCTCTGCTCTGCATACCAGTTGGATTCATTGAATGTAAGGCTGATTATTTTTCGCATTGAAGAGGGACCAAAAATGGAACCTAAGAAACATTTCAGGGGTGGTGAGAGGTTAGCATGTCTTTCTCCCTCAGGTATAAATGAACATACCTCGAGTCTTCTTGGTGTGTTTGTATTCCTTCCAGTGAAGAGGGGTTTTCCTGGAAAGAAAACTTGGGAAATTGTTTGATTTACTACCAAGAACGACTGGTATTGTCAAATGCCAATGAGGCTAAAATGTCAGCCTCTCCTGTTGCTCAAGCACTTTGGTCGCTGATGTCAACTGCTCAAGGTTAAAATGGAGGCCGACAAATTGAGTCCACTCAGACAATCTCCTGTCATTCGAGTCCTGATTACTGCCTTAATTCTTTTATTTAACCTTCCTGTATCCAGAAAGTTCCATGGAGGTCATAGTACTACCTCTTACAGGGGAGAACTGGCTATAATAAATACACTGCTCAAAAAAATAAAGGGAACACTTAAACAACACAATGTAACTCCAAGTCAATCACACTTCTGTGAAATCAAACTGTCCACTTAGGAAGCAACACTGATTGACAATAAATTTCACATGCTCTTGTGCAAATGGAATAGACAAAAGGTGGAAATTATAGGCAATTAGCAAGACACCCCCCAAAACAGGAGTGATTCTGCAGGTGGTGACCACAGACCACTTCTCAGTTCCTATGCTTCCTGGCTGATGTTTTGGTCACTTTTGAATGCTGGCGGTGCTCTCACTCTAGTGGTAGCATGAGACGGAGTCTACAACCCACACAAGTGGCTCAGGTAGTGCAGTTCATCCAGGATGGCACATCAATGCGAACTGTGGCAAAAAGGTTTGCTGTGTCTGTCAGCGTATTGTCCAGAGCATGCAGGCGCTACCAGGAGACAGGCCAGTACATCAGGAGACGTGGAGGAGGCCGTAGGAGGGCAACAACCCAGCAGCAGGACCGCTACCTCCGCCTTTGTGCAAGGAGGTGCACTGCCAGAGCCCTGCAAAATGACCTCCAGCAGGCCACAAATGTGCATGTGTCAGCATATGGTCTCACAAGGGGTCTGAGGATCTCATCTCGGTACCTAATGGCAGTCAGGCTACCTCTGGCGAGCACATGGAGGGCAGTGCGGCCCCACAAAGAAATTCCACCCCACACCATGACTGACCCGTCGCCAAACCGGTCATGCTGGAGGATGTTGCAGGCAGCAAAACGTTCTCCACGGCGTCTCCAGACTCTGTCACGTCTGTCACATGTGCTCATGTGCTCAGTGTAAACCTACTTTCATCTGTGAAGAGCACAGGGCGCCAGTGGCGAATTTGCCAATCTTGGTGTTCTCTGGCAAATGCCAAACGTCCTGCACGGTGTTGGGCTGTAAGCACAACCCCCACCTGTGGACGTCGGGCCCTCATACCACCCTCATGGAGTCTGTTTCTGACCGTTTGAGCAGACACATGCACATTTGTGGCCTGCTGGAGGTCATTTTGCAGGGCTCTGGCAGTGCACCTCCTTGCACAAAGGCGCAGGTAGCGGTCCTGCTGCTGGGTTGTTGCCCTCCTACGGCCTCCTCCACGTCTCCTGATGTACTGGCCTGTCTCCTGGTAGCGCCTGCATGCTCTGGACAATACGCTGACAGACACAGCAAACCTTTTTGCCACAGTTCGCATTGATGTGCCAACCTGGATGAACTGCACTACCTGAGCCACTTGTGTGGGTTGTAGACTCCGTCTCATGCTACCACTAGAGTGAGAGCACCGCCAGCATTCAAAAGTGACCAAAACATCAGCCAGGAAGCATAGGAACTGAGAAGTGGTCTGTGGTCACCACCTGCAGAATCACTCCTGTTTTGGGGGGTGTCTTGCTAATTGCCTATAATTTCCACCTTTTGTCTATTCCATTTGCACAAGAGCATGTGAAATTTATTGTCAATCAGTGTTGCTTCCTAAGTGGACAGTTTGATTTCACAGAAGTGTGATTGACTTGGAGTTACATTGTGTTGTTTAAGTGTTCCCTTTATTTTTTTGAGCAGTGTATTTTATATTCTTTTTTTCTGTTGAAATTGTAGGAGCTACTAGGCTACTTTTTTCTGATGTTTGCCATCACTGACAATAAATGGTCTTGAGACACGATGACCAGTCTCTTATATCCCGTAATGGTGACTACATAGTGGTGTGCATCCTACCTGTAGCAGTCTGTGCCGTACGGACACTCAGGTCAGTCCGCGTCCTCCTCTTCCTTCTCGTCTTTCGCGGAATCGTCCTCGTAGTCGCTGTCCCCGGGGTGACTGCATTCTTGGAAGTGGACTGGGTTTTTCCTTTGATAGAAATAACAATTTTGAGAAGAAAATCATTGAAAGGTCACTATTAAAACATTGACACTCACTGAAAGTTATGGTCAATCCCGTTTTGATTGGTATTCTTTGAAGAGCATTTAGGTTTTGAGCTAGCACATTCTCTTTGCTCATTTCATTTGCCTCAAAGAGAATCTAAATTTGAACCTGCTCTCTGCCATTTAGTTTTGGACACTGAGTCCCTATCTAGGCGAATCCTTGTGTACGTCCCAAATGGCACACTACTCCCTATATATACACATGCAATGCACTACTTTTGACCAGAGCCATAATCAGCCCTGGTCAAAAAGAGTGCACTATAAACGGAATAGGGTGCCATTTGGGACACACTTCTCGTCTTGGAGAATACCGTTGCGTAACCCAGGCTTCACGTAGCTGTTCGTTAACTATCAGCGGTTTGAAAACAAGCAAAACCTTAAATAACAGAAACTATCTGGGGGGAAAAACATACTGCACATGTTCAGTTCTTTGATATCAGGAAGAGCTGCCATGGAACCAATTTGAATAGAATACATTTGTTTTGTAACATGCATAATAGCTAAAGTGTACTTATCTCATCTTTAGTACCCGGAGCAACATAAAATAAAAATATCCATATAATATAGCAAGTTTTTGAATTAAATTATTTGTTGGAACATTTTGCCGGCCTAAATCATGTTCTCAGAAGTGCATTTCTAACAGTTGTTGTTCAGACAATGTTATGTAGGGATGTACCTGTAACAGTCCTTTTCAAAGGGGCAGGTCATCCTGAGCCAAGCTTTGGACTGGGCGGGGCCTGAAACTTCACTTGACCCCTGAGGCCCCTTGCCGACCTTCTGACTGTTCTGAGGCTGTCTCCCTCTGTCCTCGGACTCGCTGACCTCCGCTCTGCTCGTAGAAGTGCTGCTGTCTTTCACTGTGGAAGCTTCTTCTCCTCTTCATCATCCTCCTCCTCCACGTCAGAGTGGTCCGACTCCTCGCTCTCCTCTACTTTACTAGGCTTCACCGGCTGCCTGGCTTTAAATGCCTGAGGAGTGATATACCATACACTGTAACATTAACCAACAACACACAACAAACACAATACTGCACATTACAGACAACACTAGACAACAGTGGAGGCTCCTCAGAAGAGGGAGG
The DNA here is from genome assembly GCF_029448725.1 of Salvelinus fontinalis. Lineage (NCBI taxonomy): Eukaryota > Metazoa > Chordata > Actinopteri > Salmoniformes > Salmonidae > Salvelinus > Salvelinus fontinalis. Next base: position 24,134,337 of record NC_074704.1, on the reverse strand, counting down.
ACCATCCTCCTCAGTAAATTTCAGAAAACTTTAAAAAATGTTTAACTATTTCCATTCATCATTTTTTGACAAAAATATATGAAATACATTTGAAGTTTACATACAACTTAGCCAAATACATTTAAACTCAGTTTTTCACAATTCCTGACATTTAATCCTAGTAAAAAATGCCCTGTCAGTTAGTATCACCACTTTATTTTAAGAATGTCAGAATAATAGTAGAGAGAATTATTTATTTCAGATTTTATTTCTTTCATCACATTCCCAGTGGGTCAGAAGTTTACATACACTCAATAAGTATTTGGTAGCATTGCCTTTAAATTGTATAACTTGGGTCAAACGTTTCAAGTAGCCTTCCACAAGCTTCCCACAATAAGTTGGGCGAAATTTGGCCCTTTCCTCCTGACATTGCTGGTGTAACTGAGTGAGGTTTGTAGGCCTCCTTGCTCGCACACGCTTCTTCAGTTCTGCCCACAAATTGTCTATAGGATTGAGGTCAGGGCTTTGTGATGGCCACTCCAATACCTTGACTTTGTTGTCCTTAAGCCATTTTGCCACAACTTTGGAAGTATGCTTGGGGTCATTGTCCATTTGGAAGACCCATTTGCCAAGCTTTAACTTCTTGACTGATGTCTTGAGATGTTGCTTCAATATATCCACATAATTTTCCTTTCTCATGATGCCATCTATTTTGTGAGGTGCACCAGTCCCCACAACATGATGCTGCCACCCCCGTGCTTCAGGGTTTGGATGGTGTTCTTCGGCTTGCAAGCCTCCCCCTTTTTCCTCCAAACATAACGATGGTCATTATGGCCAAACAGTTCTATTTTTGTTTCATCAGACCAGAGGATATTTCTCAAAAAAGTACGATCTTTGTCCGCATGTGCAGTTGCAAACCGTAGTCTGGCTTTTTAATGGCAGGTTTTGAAGCAGTGGTTTCTTCCTTGCTGAGCGGCCTTTCAGGTTATGTCGATATGGTACTCGTTTTATTGTGGATATAGATACTTTTGTACCTGTTTCCTCCAGCATCTTCACAAGGTCCTTTGCTGTTGTTCTGGGATTGATTTGCACTTTACGCACCAAAGTACGTTCATCTCTAGGAGACGGACCTTGTCTCCTTCCTGAGCGGTATGATGGCTGTGTGGTCCCATGGTGTTTATACTTGGGTACAATTTCCAAACGCCTGAACGTACCATGTTCATCTGTACAAACAATAGTACGCAAGGATGAACCAGACTTGTGGAGGTCTACAATTTATTTTCTGAGTTCTTGGCTGATTTCTTTTGATTTTCCCATGATGTCAAGCAAAGAGGCAATGAGTTGACACTTTTTTGGTTACTACATGATTCCATGTGTTATTTCATAGTGTTGATGTCTTCACTATTATTCTACAATGTAGAAAATAGTAAAAATAAAGAAAATCCCTTGAATGAGTAGGTGTATCCAAACGTGCGCGCACACACATCGTCCTCATCACTCTTCCTCCTCACCCTCTTCCTGGGCATTGGCTCCGGCTCGCTGTGTTCAGATTCCTCCTCCCCTGACAAGGGCGCTGCGTCCCTGGCCCATTTGGCAGTGCCCTGGTTGGTGCTTATGGTTGGGGTTGCGGTTCCTCTGCCTCGATTTCCAGCTGCTAAAACGAATAGGATTCTGGGTTAATGGGTTGAAGACTGTCAAAGATTATCTATTATATTGACAAGATAGTCGAGTGACTGCTATAACAATGGAAATATATCTTCTTACAGATGAAAGGCAGGCAAGAGGCAGCCCGATCAAGTGGAAACATTCTAGCCAATGAGAGGGCAGATAGTTGTGCCTGTTGATTACACGCATAAGTCGTTTTTCTCAAAGTTGCCGGAATGCCAAGTGCATCCACTTATAGCAGTATATTTGTAACAGCCTAAACATTACGAAACTTCTATTCGATCAAATAAGCCTCATGTAATTTGACATCTCTCAGACATCCAAAACAAAAAAATGGGTTTATCTCACACAGACAGACTTTTGCCTGAGTAAATCCTCTCGCTTCGCCTCTACCTCTCTGGTCATGTAAAGCAGGGATGGGCAACTCCAGTCCTAGGGGGGCTGATTTGTGACACTTTTGCTCAAGTTCTCCTAGCTGATTCCAATAATCATGGACTCCAGTTTAGAATACATTTAGCTTATTGAGGTGTTTTAGCTCGGGCTGGTGAAAACGTGTGACGCCATTCAGGCTGCCGAGGACTGGAGTTGCCCATCCTTGATAAAGGGACGCCAGGTGCAGATCACAATGACAACAGCAGAGATGGGAAGCTCTGATCCTCAGAGTCCAGTTTAGTTTTTCAAAAGTTGCCTATTGGATGGCATTAAATGCATAGGAGGAGAATTAATAGACGGGACGAATCACTGACTTGAATGGGGACTCCCATTCTATTTTTCTGCATTTAATCCTATCAGAGAGGCATAATCTTGATAAATAACTTTTTTTTAAACTGGGCCCAGGGGCTGCAGTGTGCACTGGTTTCAGTTTCTCCATGGAGTTTAATTATTCCCGTAATGCCATTAACTCCCAGACCTGGGCCCGTATTCGCAAAGCGTCTCAGGAGTGCTGATCTAGGACAAGGTCCCCCCTGTCCATGTAATCATTTTCATTATGATTGAATAGGGAAAACTGATCCTAGATCAAGTTCAAGATAGGAAATTAGGTATCTGAAAAAGGGTATGTGCTGTTGACCATGATTGATGTAACCGAAAATATAGATTGATGGTCCCTGTCAAAAGGCTTGCACAGAGGCATTGGCTATCAAGAATCAGAGCAGGCCAATGTCTGCACCATTTACAAATCTAAAGCCTAATGTATAACCTTTTTGACATTGTTGACTATAAAGTCAGCACTATGTAGCCTAAATTAGCATTTGGAAACCATGTCTTCATCCGAAATGGCATCCTATTTCCTACAGAGTGCACTACCTTTGACCAGTCTTATCGGCTCTGGTCAAAAGTAGTGGACTCTATAGGGAATAGGGTGCCATTTGGGATGACCCATCTAGTAAATAGGTCACTAGACTCCAGTGTGAGTCAGTATGAGGAAGTTGAAACTTTCAGGGAAACTTTAAGGAAACTAGGGCAACAATGAGGAAATAACAAAGGCTTGCCGCAACTGAAATCTGTTTTCCTGAAGAGGATATTGACATCTTCAAGAGTGGTAGGTTGTGTCCAAGTATTTCACTTGTCGACGTACAAAATTACACATGACAGCGACCGTTGAGGTAATGTAGGCCTAGCTCTCAAGATCCCTTACCGACTCGAGATTAGAAATTCCAAAGTTGTCCATTTGTCAACTAGTGAGCAGTGATTGCCAATAGAAAAGGCTATGGCGGGCCTCCCGTGTGGCGCAGCGGTCTAGGGAGGTCCGTGGGGCGACGCACAATTGGCCTAGCGTGTCCGGGTTAGGAAGGGTTTGGCCGGTAGGGATATCCTTGTCTCATCGCGCTCCAGCGACTCCTGTGGCGGGCCGGGCGCAGTGCGCGCTAACCGAGGCGGCCAGGTGCACGGTGTTTCCTCCGACACATTGGTGCGGCTGGCTTCCGGGTTGGAGGCGCGCTGTGTTAAGAAGCAGTGCGGCTTGGTTGGGTTGTGCTTCGGAGGACGCATGGCTTTCGACCTTCGTCTCTCCCGAGCCCGTACGGGAGTTGTAGCGATGAGACAAGATAGTAATTACTAGTGATTGGATACCACGAAAATTGGGGGGAAAAGGGGGTCAAATTTATTTAAAAAATAAATAAATAAAATAAAAGGCTATGGCTTGGCCTCTGCTGCTGTCGTACAAGACCTTGTAAGCGATGTGTGTGCAGATACAGCATCCTTTCGTAAATGTTCTCTCCCACACACACATCGCCCAACTCCATGTAGTTAAAGGGTGGCTATATGTATAGTAACAAGCAATTGGCCTCAAGTTTCATTGAATATAAGTAAGAGTTTAAACCCAATGCAGTGCATCCTGTTAAGGGGTTACAACGGGTTATATTATCACTCACTTAAGTAGGATTCCTAACACGGAGCCTTATAAAGCTCGCAAGGTAAATATCAACAATACTCGTCACTTAATGCATTCGATTTTCTTTTTTTGCAAGCCAACATATTGTTTTGAAATGATTTGAGCACAGACACGCTATTTCTCATGCTTTTCCAGCTTTGTTTCCGCATATGACATAGAACTACAGTTCAACAGTTCAAGTATTCCAAGATGGCTTAGCAGTTCAGACGTCATTTTTGTCCTCGTACTGTCTTGTCCTGTATATATATATTTACACCTTCTTCGCATATCTTTTATATATTTTTTTATTGTCCAAGAACTCAACTACAAAAGCTTTCCTGCAACCCGCCTCACCAATTACAACAAAAAAGTATTATTTACCTCAAATCTGAAAATCCACAGTGAAGCTAACCAGGGGCTAATCAGAAGTTAGCCAGAAAGCTAACCAGAAGTTAGCCGAAAGCTAGCCGAAAGCTAATTTGAAGCTGCCCAGAAGTTAGCCGGCTTGCTGGCTAGCGTTGGTGTTTCAGCTGCCCACGTTTTGTGGTCATCAGCTATTCCTTTAGCTCGATAATCTACCGGCACTTTTGTGCAACGCGACTCGGACCGGAGCATACCGGGCCTTTTTTTTTTTCTCTCAGTTTCCCCGGATTTCAGCCGCAGGCTCTGGACATTTGCACCTTGATTTCGCAGCTAGCTAGCTGCAAACCGTGTGACTATTGGCTTACGTCGATCCCGGAGCAAACTTAAATTATTCCGGAGCTAGCCAGCTGAGGAGTTCCATCAGCCATTCCTGGGCTACAGTCACCTATCCGGACCCGTTTTTTTTTTTTGCTGCAGATACGGAGCCCCACCGGGCCTTCACGATTGACTGCCGACGTTATCTGCCCGAGGGAGTTATCCAACTGGCACCTCCGTCGCGACGTTACCTGAACGCTCACCTGGGGCCCGCTAATCGTTAGCTGTCTTATCGGCTGCTATCTTAATAAGTATTTCGGACAATTTTTTTTATTTTTTTTATTGGGTCACTATATCTATTTTGCCAATTGGATTGATCCCCTCTACAAGACACGGAACCCCACTAATCTACCGACGGAAACGCACGAGGTGTCTAAAAATAGACCTCCATCCTATGCTATCTTGCTGCCGATAGCCATCTACCCGGCCAGCTGTCTGGATCGCCGTGACCCCAACCAACCTCTACTCACTGGACCCTTATTGATCACTCGATTAAGCATGCCTCTCAATGTAAATATGCCTTGTCCACTGCTGTTCTGGTTAGTGTTTATTGTCTTATTTCACTGTAGCGCCTCTAGCCCTGCTCACTATACCATATCCAACCTTTCATTTCCACCACCCACATATGCGATGACATCACCTGGTTTCAATGATGTTTCTAGAGACAATATCTCTCTCATCATCACTCAATACCTAGGTTTACCTCCACTGTATTCACATCCTACCATACCTTTGTCTGTACATTATTCCTTGAAGCTATTTTATCGCCCCCAGAAACGTCCTTTTAATCTCTGTTCTAGATGCTCTAGACGACCAATTCTCATAGCTTTTAGCCGTACCCTTATCCTACTCCTCCTCTGTTCCTCTGGTGATGTAGAGGTGAATCCAGGCCCTGCAGTACCTAGCTCCACTCCTATTCCCCAGGCGCTCTCTTTTGATGACTTCTGTAACCGTAATAGCCTTGGTTTCATGCATGTTAACATTAGAAGCCTCCTCCCTAAGTTTGTTTTGTTCACTGCTTTAGCTCACTCTGCCAACCCGGATGTTTTAGCCGTGTCTGAATCCTGGCTTAGAAAGACCACCAAAAATTCTGACATTTTCATCCCTAACTACAAGATTTTCAGACAAGATAGAACGGCCAAAGGGGGCGGTGTTGCAATCTACTGCAAAGATTGTCTGCAGAGTTCTGTTTTACTTTCCAGGTCTGTTCCCAAACAATTTGAACTTCTACTTTTAAAAATCCACCTCTCTAAAAACAAGTCTCTCACCGTTGCCGCCTGCTATAGACCACCCTCTGCCCCCAGCTGTGCTCTGGACACCATATGTGAACTGATTGCCCCCCATCTATCTTCAGAGCTCGTGCTGCTAGGCAACCTAAATTGGAACATGCTTAACACCCCAGCCATCCTACAATCTAAGCTTGATGCCCTCAATCTCACACAAATTATCAATGAACCTACCAGGTACCACCCCAATTCCGTAAACACGGGCACCCTCATAGATATCATCCTAACCAACTTGCCCTCCAAATACACCTCTGCTGTTTTCAACCAAGATCTCAGCGATCACTGCCTCATTGCCTGCATCCGTAATGGGTCAGCGGTCAAACGACCTCCACTCATCACTATCAAACGCTCCCTGAAACACTTCAGCGAGCAGGCCTTTCTGATCGACCTGGCCGATGTATCCTGGAAGGATATTGATCTCATCCCGTCAGTAGAGGATGCCTGGATATTTTTTAAAAATGCCTTCCTCACCATCTTGAATAAGCATGCCCCATTCAAGAAATTTAGAACCAGGAACAGATATAGCCCTTGGTTCTCTCCTGACCTGACTGCCCTTAACCAACAGAAAAACATCCTATGGCGTTCTGCATTAGCATCGAACAGCCCCCGTGATATGCAACTTTTCAGGGAAGCTAGAAACCAATATACACAGGCAGTTAGAAAAGCCAAGGCTAGCTTTTTCAAGCAGAAATTTGCTTCCTGCAACACAAATTCAAAAAAGTTCTGGGACACTGTAAAGTCCATGGAGAATAAGAACACCTCCTCCCAGCTTCCAACTGCACTGAAGATAGGAAACACTGTCACCACCGACAAATCCACTATAATTGAGAATTTCAATAAGCATTTTTCTACGGCTGGCCATGCTTTCCACCTGGCTGCCCCTACCCCGGTCAACAGCACTGCCCTCCCCTCTGCTACTCGCCCAAGCCTTCCCCATTTCTCTTTCTCCCAAATACAGTCAGCTGATGTTCTGAAAGAGCTGCAAAATCTGGACCCTTACAAATCAGCCGGGCTAGATAATCTGGACCCTTTCTTTCTAAAACTATCTGCTGAAATTGTTCCCACCCCTATTACTAGCCTTTTCAACCTCTCTTTCGTGTCGTCTGAGATTCCCAAAGATTGGAAAGCAGCTGCGGTTATCCCCCTCTTCAAAGGGGGGGACACTCTTGACCCTAACAGCTACAGACCTATATCTATCCTACCCTGCCTTTCTAAGGTCTTCGAAAGCCAAGTCAACAAACAGATTACCGACCATTTCGAATCCCACCATACCTTCTCCACTATGCAATCTGGTTTCAGAGCTGGCCATGGGTGCACCTCAGCCACGCTCAAGGTCATAAACGATATCTTAACCGCCATCGATAGGAAACAATACTGTGCAGCCGTATTCATTGACCTGGCCAAGGCTTTTGACTCTGTCAATCACCACATCCTCATCAGCAGACTCGACAGCCTTGGTTTCTCTAATGATTGCCTCGCCTGGTTCACCAACTACTTCTCTGATCGAGTTCAGTGTGTCAAATCGGAGGGTCTGTTGTCCGGGCCTCTGGCAGTCTCTATGGGGGTGCCACAGGGTTCAATTCTTGGACCGACGCTCTCTTCTCTGTATACATCAATGATGTCGCTCTTGCTGCTGGTGATTCTCTGATCCATCTCTACGCAGACGACACTATTCTGTATACTTCTGGCCCTTCTTTTGACACTGTGTTAACAACCCTCCAGGCGAGCTTCAATGCCATACAACTCTCCTTCCGTGGCCTCCAATTGCTCTTAAATACAAGTAAAACTAAATGCATGCTCTTCAACCGATCGCTGCCTGCACCTGCCCGCATGTCCAACATCACTACTCTGGACGGCTCTGACTTAGAATATGTGGACAACTACAAATACCTAGGTGTCTGGTTAGACTGTAAACTCTCCTTCCAGACTCACATCAAACATCTCCAATCCAAAGTTAAATCTAGAATTGGCTTCCTATTCCGCAACAAAGCATCCTTCACTCATGCTGCCAAACATACCCTTGTAAAACTGACCATCCTACCAATCCTCGACTTCGGTGATGTCATTTACAAAATAGCCTCCAAAACCCTACTCCATAAATTGGATGCAGTCTATCACAGTGCCATCCGTTTTGTCACCAAAGCCCCATATACTACCCACCACTGCGACCTGTACACTCTCGTTGGCTGGCCCTCGCTTCATACTCGTCGTCAAACCCACTGGCTCCAGGTCATCTACAAGACCCTGCTAGGTAAAGTCCCCCCTTATCTCAGCTCGCTGGTCACCATAGCAGCACCTACCTGTAGCACGCGCTCCAGCAGGTATATCTCTCTGGTCACCCCCAAAACCAATTCTTCCTTTGGCCGCCTCTCCTTCCAGTTCTCTGCTGCCAATGACTGGAACGAACTACAAAAATCTCTGAAACTGGAAACACTTATCTCCCTCACTAGCTTTAAGCACCAGCTGTCAGAGCAGCTCATAGATTACTGCACCTGTACATAGCCCATCTATAATTTAGCCCAAACAATCTACCTCTTTACCTACTGTATTTATTTATTTATTTTGCTCCTTTGCACCCCATTATTTCTATCTCTACTTTTTTCTATCTCTACTATCTCTACTTTTTTTACTTGCTATATTGTATTTACTTCGCCACCATGGCCTTTTATATTTTTATTTATTTATATATATATTTTGTTTGCCTTCACCTCCCTTATCTCACCTCACTTGCTCATATTGTATATAGACTTATTTTTCACTGTATTATTGACTGTATGTTTGTTTTACTCCATGTGTAACTATGTGTTGTTGTATGTGTCGAACTGCTTTGCTTTATCTTGGCCAGGTCGCAATTGTAAATGAGAACGTGTTCTCAATTTGCCTACCTGGTTAAATAAAGGTGAAATAAATAAAAAAAATAAAAAAAATACCGCTCAGCTTACTGCTTCTGGCGCAGTTCAGTCAGTGCGCGAATCGAGAGGGAGAATAAACATATCCATCTTCTATAAAAATGGCGGATGCCTCGGACTAGTTAGACCTTTTCAGAACTAGCAACAGCAGTTGACACCTAGGTTATCCCATCTCTCTCATGCACTAACCTTGTGTCAACAGTCAAATGTCAAAATCCACTCCAACCTTAGCATCCTTCATTTGATGAGGAATCTTTTCTTAACTTTTGTAATGATAACAATTATAACGTTAATTGCCGTCATATGCATGACAATGAATTGTTACCCAAAATTCCATTATGTCACAGCCCTAAATAGGAGTGATACCTTTGGTGGTGGTGGTGGTGGTGGTGGTGGTGGTGGTGGTGGTGGTGGTGGTGGTGGTGGTGGTGGTGGTGGTGGGGTTCTTGGGAACTGCAATGGGTACCGTCATCCAAGCAGGTAACACTCTTTTCTTTGGTTCGAGTTTCTGCTCGTTCTTATCATTCAGCTACCCCAGCTTCCGTCTGTGAGTACACAACCACAACGCAAACTGGGTTTATTGGTACCACCACATTCACAGAAAACATATATAAATACACACTCATTGGAGTCACGAATGGGATTCCCTGGGAAATTGATGTCCAAAGTGGGATCCCAAAGCGAATTGCTGTTACAAGTGGGATTCCAATGGTAAATGGTGCTAGGTAAGGGATTACAAGCGTAATTGGTGTCAGCAGTGGGATCCCAGGAAAATTGCCAACAGTAGGTTACATCTCAAGATAAAACTTTTGCTAACACGACAGATTTCCTGACCTGGTTTGAGGTAGGTGTGTTGGGTAGCTGTTCATCTGGCTCCTTCTGGTCCACACTACCTCCCAGCCTAGATTATTGTACATGGGAGCTTGGTGTCCACCCCTTGCCCTGTCGAGTGGGGTAAGCGGGTTCGTCGCTTGGTTCAGGAGAGGCAGTAGGAGACTTAATAACAGCCTCGTCTTCCTCTTGAAGAGCTTGACTGTTTCTGCAAGGGAGAGACAACTTATTGCAAACACGAGCTACATGAGTCATGCATGTTCCTTCTTTAGTGTAGGCAGTAGACAGGAGCTAAATTGACTTGAGTGTCTGGTTTGGATCCTTTTGATGTAAGCTTCAAACAAAAACGTAACAGGAAGAAAAAAACTGAAGGGTAAAAATTCAAAGAAAAGACCAATTCAAAAATACAACATAAGTTAATGTTGCTTAGATATTGGTTTTACATAAAAAGAGATAAAAGACAGTGGTATTTGTTCCTATTCAGTACACTCAGTCTAGCCTGTTTTGGGGAGATGAAAGGCACAACATTTAGATGAATGCAAATGAATGTTGTAATTTGCAAATCAATTAGTTAAGCTATCGTCTGATGACAGTGCCAGAGAACAATCCTTTTCTTTCCAAATCTGTCTAAGGGTGGTCAGGATTGATTGATTGAATTTAGGCGTACAGAGGCCCATTATCAGAAACCATCACTCCTGTGTTCCAATGGCACATTGTGTTAGCTAATCCAAGTTTATAATTTTTAGACTAATTGATCATTAGAAAATATTTTTGCAATTATGTTAGCACAGCTGAAAACTGTTGTTCTGATTAAAGAAGCAATAAAACTGGCCTTCTTTAGATTAGTTGAGTATCTGGAGCATCAGCATTTGTGGGTTCGATTACAGGCTCAAAATGGCCAAAAACAAAGAACTTTCTTCTGAAACTCATCAGTCTATTCTTGTTCTGAAAAATGATGGCTATTCCATGCGAGAAATTGCCAAGAAACTGAAGATCTCGTACAATGCTGTGTACTACTCCCTTCACAGAAAAGCGCAAACTGTCTCTAACCAGAATAGAAAGAGGAGTGGGAGGCCCCGGTGCACAACTGAGCAAGAGGACAAGTACATTGGAGTGTCTAGTTTGAGAAACAGACGCCTCAAGTCCTCAACTGGCAGCTTCATTAAATAGTACCGTCAAAACACCAGTCTCAACATCAACAGTGAAGAGGCGACTCCTGGATGCTGGCCGTCTGTTTGCTGATAATGGGACTCTGTACGCCTATGTAGATATTCCATAAAAATATCTGCCGTTTCCAGCTACAATAGTCATTTACAACATTAACAATATCTACACTGTATTTCTGATCAATTTGATGTTATTTTAAAATGGACAAAAAAAATATGTTTTTCTTTCAAAAACAAGAACATTTAGTGTAAATGGATGAGAGAGCTTAGTACTGCCTAAGCAGTTGTTGATGTAAATTGAGAAGAGCGTGGGGCCTAGAATCGAGCCTTGGTGTACACCTTTGGTGACAGGCAGTGGCTGAGATAGCAGATGTTATGACTTTATACACTGCACTCTTTGAGAGAGAGGTAGTTAGCAAACCAGACCAAAGACACCTCAGAGACACCAATACTCCTTAGCCGGCACACAAGAATGCAATTGTCAATAACGTATCATAAGCTTTGGCCAAGTCAATAAAAAAAAGCCGCAAAATAAACAGGGCAATATAGAAATATGCCTATAACAGTTAGGATCAGCTTGATCTCCCCCTTCAAATAAAGGACGAACCGTTAATCAAGGTGATTTTTCCACAAATAGACAGGTATTTTCCTTTCCACGGTAGCAAGAGCTTATCTATTTTTGCTAAAAAATAAAAAATTGTAATTAATTTTTTTCTTTCAAGATATGAACCCCGAGTATGTCCACTTCACCGTCAGACTATTTTATTGGTAAACTACAGAATAAAAATGGCATTCTTTCAGTTATGACTCCAGTGTCGGTGGCCAAGAGGTGCAGTTGGATATACTTGTTATTTCCACACAACAGCTAGCTGTAAACAATTAGTGGTATTTTCAAGAAAGTGTCTTTCTCCCACCACTCTTCATTTTAAAGGGCTAGCGTGCTAACTCTAGTTAGCAATTGCTCCAGAAACTGACTCAGGGTAAGTTCATCTGAAGTAGAAAAGAAAACTTAATTGCCAAAATGTAACTATGCCTTTAATGTTGTGTAAGTGCTGCCCTTGAGTGGTAATTCCCTAACCCTCAGTAAGATGATTACATGAAATAGAAGGTTTCAACTACTTTAATTCAAATGTTCTCATGTTTTTTTCTTAACCTAATTCATCTGCAGTAATGTTGCGGTCCAAAGGCCTTACTACATCCTTAGGCTGTGACCTTTGACAAAATGGAGAGAATCTCTGTCCTCTTACAATCAGCCTGAGGAGGGGTTTTGGACAAAACCGTTATTGAAAATGAATACACTTCACAACTAAAAAAAAACGATTGAATGTATAAGTGTTGTGCCCTTCTCCCTTACTCGGTAGACTCTTAAATAAAAGTATTTCTAATAAAGGTAAGGTGTGGTAAGACCACACAAGACTGTCTCCCTGGGGTACAAATCTACAGGTTCTTAAATGGTTCAAGAACCCTTGCAACACATAAAAAGAAAACATTACAGAGGGACCTTCTTGAACATACTATTGATGTCTGATTTCAAAGGATTGTCGTTTTGGCACAATAACCCGCCTTGGCACTTAGCTGTCTTAATAGGGTCAGCATGAACTTGAGCCCTAGATGAGAGAAAATAGTCTACTCTGAAAAAAATAATAAATTCTACTTAAGCCTACAGGTTTGATGCGCAGCTGGCCATTCAGGTTCTCAAGGAGGAAGTGGTGTCTGGAGACTCTTTTGTCGCTGACCTGAAACACACAGAGAAGGAACTCTCAGATCAGGGCCCGTGTGCAAAATGTCTAAAGTGTATCAGAGTAGGAGTGTTGAGAAGGACCAGTTTTGCCTTTTAGATACTAATGAATAAGATTATATGGACAGGGAGGTCCTGGTACTAGATCAGCACTCGTTCTCTGAGACACTCGGATACATACAGCCCCAGACCTGAGAGAGAATGGGCATTCAGCAGGTAGGTGGTCCGGACAGTACAAATCAATGACAAAAATGAAGACGGGCAATTCCATACTAAAGGGTCCTTAATCCTGAGCATAATATGTTTTGGGCTGCTGAAATAGTGCTCGGAGTGCATGTTGATAATATGTGACTCACATTCAAAAGATTATCCTAAGTACTGATCTTAAATTGAAATTCACGTCAAAGCATTTTCATGAACAAATTCAATACATATTGTGCTGTATGACTGACCTGATTGCAGTCTGAACAACTGCCACCGCAAACTGAAATGCACTTCAGTAAAACACTAAGAGACAGTCGGTCTAAGGCACTGCATCTCAGTGCTAGAGGCGTCACTACAGACACTCTGGTTCTAATCCAGGCTGTATCACAAATCGGCCATGATTGAGAGTGCCATAGGGCGGGGCACAATTGTCTCCGCGTCGTCCAGGTTTGGCCTGTGTAGGCCGTCATTTTAAATAAAAATTTGTTCTTAACTGACTTGAATATATATATATTTTATCAAATGGGAAATCAGAACCGGAAGAAAAACCATGTCACAAACAGAGCACCAGGAAATTCTGATGAAAATATAGGAGCGGACCCCAGCCGTGACACGGGTGTACACGGAAGTAAATCTATAAATCCTCACCTCGGTTATGTGATCCATAAAGCTCACATAATCGTGGTTACATACAGTTGAAGTAGGAAGTTTACATACACCTTAGCCAAATGTTACTTGTGTCATGCAAAGTCGATGTCCTAACCGACTTGCCAAAACTATCGTTTGTTTACAAGAAATTTGTAGAGTGGTTGAAAAACGAGTTAATGACTCCAACCTAAGTGTATGTAAAACTTCCGACTACAACTGTACATAACCTTCGTTTTGTGCCATTGAGTGATGTGGTGTGCCAATACCATTGTGTGTAATATCCCATTTACTGTCATATTGGGTGATACCACAATTTGGTGAGCACTGCATTGCATGCAATTCTACCTAAATCAAATAAATTTACTTTTATTCGTCACATGAACCGAATACAAATTTAGACGGTACCGTGAAATGCTTACTCACGAGCCCTTTCCCAACAACGCAGTTAAAAGGTAAGAAAATTAACAAATAGATTTAAAAAAGTTAGTAACACAATAAAATAACGAGGCTATATACAAGGAGTACCGCTACCGAGTTAGTGTACTGGAGTACGAGGTACTACATAAAATGGATATAATTGCAAATTCAACCAATATAGCGTTTAGTTAGAGCAATTGACATCAACCCTAGTCCTGGAGAGGTACAGAGGTACAGACCAGAGGATGCATGCTTTTGTTCCAGTCTAACACTAGAACCCTTGATTCAACTAACCAAGATGCATACTAGCAAATAAGTTGAATCAGGTGTGTCGATGGTTGTCTGTGTAACAGTATAACTTTAAACAGTCCCCTCGCCCCGACACGGGCGCGAACCAGGGAACCTCTGCACACATCAACAACGGTTGCCCACGAAGCATCGTTACCCATCGCTCCACAAAGGCCGCGGCCCTTGCAGAGCAAGGGGCAACCCTACTTAAAGTCTCAGAGCAAGTGATGTAACTGATTGAAATGCTACTAGCGCGTACCCGCTAACTAGCTAGCCATTTCACATCCGTTACATCTGGATCAAAATCATATCCTGTAGTAGCTCTCTACGGCCAGGGTTGAGGACTACAGACGGAGCTAACTACCAGTCAAAACTTTCCAACTAAAGTTACTCACGCCGAGGAATGGACCCCTTCCCAGCAGTGTCTCCCCCACGGGCAGGTGTATAGGACTGCCACCGTCTACAGGCACGAGATCGAACCCCTCCATCTGTGGGTGGTGGATACATTTGAATGAATGACCAATTGCTTCTCGTTAGTTGAGAATAAATGTTTTCTTCCAAATTGTTGTTAGCATAACTTCATTAAACTGACAGCTGTCTGCCTTATTCTTGGACTCTCCCTCGGAGGTAAAGGGAGCTTTCTAACTTACTGCATTTGGTCCTTGGACAGTTATGACCAACCATAGAAATGTACACTTCTTAAGTGCTAAATTATTTCCATAAATGATTTTTACTTGAACTCGAACTAACCTACGGTACTGAGGCTGAGAAACGGGTAAACTTTGATCAGTGATTTCTTCAGTAGCTAACTTCCGGGCTGTTGTAGTGCATGCGCGCGTCCTTTTTGTGTGGAAGCGACGTTCGATAAAAACAGGATTGCGCTATTTAATTTATCAAAAACATCAACAAATTAGACATGCATATGTTGATTTCAGTACTGAGTAGTTCTTTAAATTGAACTATGCAAGCTAAAGGTATATACACATTTTGCATTCATTACTGCCCATGTCTAGGATGCACGCATGCGCTGTCCCATATCAGTCATCGTAGCTTTGAACTGAAAGAGAGACATTTAAACCGTGAGCCGTCTAGGAAGTCGACATAGTATTTAGGGTAGGTAAACGATTAATTATTTCATACATTTTTATCTGAACAGGTAGCTATCTAATAACACAATGATGAATATAACATTCATATCTAGTCTGACTCTGATCAAGCTTGGACAATTGTCGTAATATTTTTTGTTGTCGTATTCGACACAACGAAATAACTTACCACGCTACACACGTCGAGTAAATTACAATCGAATCGGACCTGGCCAGCTGGCTACCGTACACCCAGAGTCATAACGTTATACAGTATATAGAGACTCTGGTCAATGTTTTCTAGCTAAATGGCTAACAAAACCATGGCTATCAAACTATAGCTCTGGGACACAACATCGGGAGTCCATAGACTGTGTCCCAAAGCTAGCAAGCCCCAGACAAAGTCCATTGCATTGGCACAGACCTATATATGGCCCTGTACAGAAACAACCCCGAGCCATTGACACTAGACCTGCATTAATTCGACAGGTAGCTAGGTATAGGTATTAAGCCTTTATAAGCATTGTTTTTGCTGCAGCTTGCCCTCTCTGCTACACCACTTGCTCATTGTCATACTTTTTCACAACACAGGGCCACTGTTAAATCAAGGTGTGGGACACTGAACTATGCAGTATGTCTCCAAAAGGAACTCCATTGCCTATTTTGTCTGTGAAAGAAGTCCCACCTTGACCTCCGCCAATGAGACATGCCCACACAACTTTGCTGAAATATTCCCCACGGAAATGAGCTTGAAGATTTTCAGCGAACTGGACATTGACAGCTTATGTAGTGCATTGTTGACCTGCAAACTGTGGCACCACATCATTGAACACAGTGACCACCTCTGGAGGAATCACTGCCTGACTGTGCAAGCTTTCTGTCAACTGGAGGTTGATGGGGACAGACAGTATGGACTGTCGTGGAAGGTGGATCTGTTGGTTTTTAAACAGCTTCACCTCAATTATGCTAGACTACTGGAATGCCCGTCTATAACATCATTGCCAGATTGCAAATATAGACGTATCATAGACATCACATACGACATCCCTTACGAAACATTAATACAATAATGCTCTTTGGATGTGTGTCATTTATCTCAATAACAAATGCCTTTGTCATTCTTGAATTGTTTCTTATTAGGTCACCCTGGTGCGGAGCTACAGGAGAGGTTTTCTGAAGAGAGAATGGTTAAGGGGACGATACAGCAACATTCGTTCTGCCGATGAACTACTGGACAGGAACATGTGCTCATTGGATGTGGAGGCTTGGGGCGAGATTCTGGAAGCAGAGCTGGAGAGATAGATGCAAATGCTATAAAGAGATATGAGTGAACTCTTTAGATTTTATTTTTATACTTATGTCTTAAGCACTTGATTTGTTTTATAGCTTTATACCATTTTTAAATATGATTATGGTTAAATCACAGACTTGTATATATTTTTTGTTATACATTAATATATGGTAGGCTACACTCTAGTAAAATATGGATACTCTAATGGATTCCTACATCAGTGATACAATTGTGCCTTCACTACACTGAATAAAGTGGAGTCATTAAGATAATTTACGTTCACGTCTTTGTTTACAGTATAGCATTAAAGTGCAGTACTTTTGCTATTTGTCAGTATTTATGAGCTATTTAAACACCTTTGGTTGACTTCTAATTTGAGTTATATTGTATACAAAATACTCATAATGCGCTGTATCAGATATATGGAGCTGGAACCCAATATTTGCTATTTCAATTCATTTTGACATGACTGTTCATGTGTTCACTTTATGTACATCCATGCAAGTTCATGTATTACTCACTCACTGTAGACCACGGATCACCATACATTCATTGGGAGACATGATTTTGATGCACAAACAAATCTGGTGTGGTGCATAACATCTTTAATAGTCTAATTAAATTATTGTAGTTAGTACCGTAATTATAAAGACAAAGTCAATTGCCATATTTAAACTCTGCCTATGTATCAAAAGCCACATCCACAAATTAAACAGCAAAGAAACTTCCAGATACACTTCTACACATGCATTGCTTGCTGTTTGGGGTTTTAGGCTGGGTTTCTGTACAGCACTTTGAGATATCAGCTGATGTACGAAGGGCTATATAAATAAATTTGATTTGATTTGAAGGTTCTATAACAAAGCTCCACTATTTCCGCAGCCTGGACAGGGTCAACTCGAATCAATTGACAGACTTTCTAAGGTCTCTAACAAGATCCAATGTCAGCACTTCAGACAGGGGATAGCTAACAATATTCGGACATTGCACATTAGGGTAGTTCACCCTGCATTGTTAATTGTTGTTTTATAGTTTAATACAGTGTGTGGGCCTACATCCTGCCGGTATGTCCATGCAAGCCTATAGCAACCAGGAATACCATAGGAAACCCTGAAAACAAAATACACTTGAGTGTACAAAGCTCTTTCCATGAGATAGACTGACCACGTGAATCCAGGTGAAAGCTATGATCTCTTATTGATGTCACCTGTTAAATACACTTCAATCAGTACGGATGAAGGTTAGGAGACAGGTTGAATCGTTATTGTTAAGCCTTGAGACAATTGAGACATGGATTGTGTATGTGTGCCATTTAGAGGGTGAATGGGCAAGACAAAGATTTACAGTCAGAAAGTGTTCACACCCCTTGACTTGTTCCACATTTTGTTGTGTTACAGCCTGAATTCAAAATGGATTCCATTTTTTTCCTTACCCATCTATACACAATACCCCATAATGACAAAGTGAAAACATGTTTTTAGAAATGTATTAGTATTTATTTGAAAATACATTTACATAAGTATTCACACCCCAATACATGTTATAATCACCTTTGGCAGCGATTACAGCTGTGAGTCTTTCTGGGTAAGTCATAAGAGCTATGCACACCTGGATTGTACAATATTTGCTAAAATGTTTTGTATTGTTCAAGGTCTGTCAAGTTGGTTGTTCATCATTGCTAGACAGCCAAATTCAAGTCTTGCCGTAGATTTTCAAGGAGATGTAAGTCAACATTTTAACTAGACCACTCAGGAACATTCAATGTCATCTTTGTAACTCCAGGGTATATTTGTCTCCGAGTGTCTGTTGGAAAGCAGACTAAACCAGGTTTTCCTCTGTGATTTTGCCTGTGCTAGCTCTAATCAATTTATTTTCACCCTAAAAAAAGTCCCTTAGTCCTTGTCGATGACAAGCATACCCATAACATGATGCAGCCACCACCATGCTTGGAAATATGAAGGGTAACACTCAGTGATGTGTTGTATTGGATTTGCCCCAAACATAACCCTTTGTATTCAGGACATAAAGTTACTTTCTTTGCCACATGTTTTGCAGTTTTACTTTAGTGCCTTATTGCATACACAATGCATGTTTTGTAATATGTTTATTCTGTACAGGCTTCCTTCTTTTCACTCTTTCATTTACAGTGCATTCTGAAAGTATTCAGACCCCTTGACTTTTTCCACATTGTTACATTACAGCTTTATTCTCAAATTGATTAAATTCATTGTTTTCCTCATCAATCTGCACACAATACCCCATAATGACAAAGTGAGAAAAAAAATGGGAAATGTTTGCACATTTATAAAACATAAAAAAACATAACTTATTTAAATTAATATTCAGAACCTTTGCTATGAAACTCGAAATTGAGCTCAGGTGCATCCTGTTTCCTCCATTGAACATCCTTGAGATGTTTCTACAACTTGATTGGAGTCCACCTGCCCTGAATGATGGGTGGCCACTGTATTATTGCAACTTATTATGTGACTTGTGTGACATTTTTACTCCTGAACTTATTTAGGCTTGCCATAACAAAGGGGTTGAATA
Source organism: Salvelinus fontinalis (assembly GCF_029448725.1). NCBI lineage: Eukaryota > Metazoa > Chordata > Actinopteri > Salmoniformes > Salmonidae > Salvelinus > Salvelinus fontinalis. The sequence goes on along the minus strand of NC_074704.1, from coordinate 24,115,171 downwards.
ATTATTGGCTCAAGACATTTCAGCTTTTCATTTGTAATGAATTTGTAAAAATGTGTAAAAACATTATTCCACTTTGACATTATGGGGTATTGTGTGTAGGCCAGTGACACAACATCTCAATGTAATCTATTTTAAATTCAGGCTGTAACAACACATTTTAGAAAAATTCAAGCGGTGCGAATACTTTCTTTCTTTGAACAGGGTATGGAGATAGGTGCAATGTGCACCGGTTTGAGTGTGTCAAGAACTGCAACGCTGCTGGGTTTTTCACGCTCAACAGTTTTCCGTGTGTATCAAGAATGGCCCACCACCCAAATGACATCCAGCCAACTTGACAACTGTGGGACGCATTGGTGACACCATGGGCCAGCATCCCTGTGGAACGCTTTCGACGCTTTGTAGTCCATACCCCGACGAATTGAGGCTGTTCTGCGGGCAAAAGAGGGTGCAACTCAATACTAGTAAGGCGTGTCTAATGGTTTGTACACTCAGTGTATAATTACGTGCATTCAGATCAGATCTTTATTTGTAGGAATATTTATGGCAGAAGGCTATGGATCATTTTAATCTGTATATTGATTATCCTCAGTGAGGAACTGTGTCGGGGGAATGCAGCCATCATTGTTAGTGATTTTACCCTTTTTGCCAGTTGTACACGTCACAGCATCCTCTCTGGTGCGGTTGGAAATGCACCAATGCTGCATCATTCCGCTTTCTCTTTAATAATTATAGGTTGCCCCCGAGACAATAATAGGCTATATTTCAATCATGGTCGACGATGTTCCACCGATTATAAATATTTCTATCGCTCTAAAAATTCAACCGAATGATGGACCGGTGTTTTTCAAGGTGGATGGGACCAGATTCGGCCAGAGCAGGACAATAAAATTGCTTACAGGGTCGAAGTATAAGGTTGAAGTGGTTATGAAGCCGGGCAATGCTGATGCCGCGTAAGTACAAAAGACTATATCAAGAAAAGCACTGGACGTTTGCATTAGTAATATTGAATTCGTGTACAATACACTCAAATTCACCTGTCAGTCTTACTATAGCCCATTACAGTGCGTCTGTGGATGCAGCCTGATGAAGGCGCTATATCCTGCCTCCCCTGAGTATTTGATCAAATGTTATTTTTCTGACGTATAGGCCTATGTATCTGCATGTTACTGTATCTCCAAATAGGTTGACTGCAACTGTATGTCTGTATACCCCCTATATCTTACAGACTATTTTACAATGCATAGGCTACAGCCTACTATGGATAGGCTATAGTAGCCTACTTTTCCCCTACCCGATATTCTGCATTAATAAATAATGTCTTGACACGGCGTGTGAATGCATTTTTAATCACACCAAAGAGGGCGATGACAGAAAGCGTCCTTTGCGTGTTGATTCACGTCTCAACAATTCACTGCCATGGTAGACTACAGGCCCATTGGGTGGGGTTGGGATTGATGCCCACTAACTAAAGGGTTTGTTTCATGATTCCCAGCACCATGAACATCGGAGGTATCACTCTCCCTCTAGAGCAGCAGTCCAAAGATGAGGAGTCAGTGGTGTACCATGGACACTATGACTCAGAGGGAGTGCCTCACACCAAGAGTGGGGACAGGCAACCTGTCCAAGTCAGCATAGAGGTAATCCAGTAGAATACCTCATCCTAATTGTATAACTAAGCTGTAACTAAGTGAGTTATTGATAATTAAGTGGTGTCTTCTCGGCAATATAAATGTACATTTTCTCATATTTGAGACCCAACTCAAAATAGTGATATTATCAGCACTAATAACTCATCAATTCTCTTATCAAAACTATTTTCAGACATTTTAAAATGCACTTGTTGTAAGAAATGCGCTATAGACAGTAAATACAGTTCGATTGATTTAAAGTCATCTTCAGCATCGTATGATTGAGTCCCTTCAACGAATGTCTTTCTTTTCTCTGTGTTTTTGTGTCAGTTTGGAAAGGCGGGCCAATTCGAGACGATATGGCAAGTGAAGTACTATAACTACTACAAGCGAGACCAATGCCAGTTTGGGAACAAATTCACCAATATCGAGTACGAATGCAAGCCCAATGAGACGCGCAGCCTGATGTGGATCAACAAAGAGGCGTATAATTGAGGAACACAAATTAAACTCCTCCTTCCAATGCCCAGTAACGGAAGAAAAACAAGCAGAGGCGATGCGATGCACACAATAACTCTTTTACCATCAACTTAAGAGGAAAAAGCCTTAATGTAGGCATGCGTTTCAAGTCACTGAGCACCATAATTGTCTGTTTTAGAGAGTGGGGGGCAGTTATCTACCGGTCTGATCTCGGGGGTTGTTCTTGATTGGTTTCAATCAAGACACGTAGTCAGGTTATCAGCTATATCATTGGGAATCATGGCTATACAAAATCCGCTGTGTTGACTCTCAGCTCTGGCCCTCCTGGACCAGGATTGAAGACAGTTGCGGGTGGAAATGTATCTAACCTGATTTATTACGTGTGCGGTGTGTGCGATGTGAGTTATATGAATACGTTTACATATTTGTGTCATCCTATGTGTTAGTTCTAGTGTTGTTTAAGCCTTTGGAACAGCTGTCTACTTCTGAACAGCACAATTGTGATTAGCCTATAAAAGGGGTGAGACAGTTTTTTTGTTAAAACTTCTAGATTATTTTATGGAGATATTCTTATAATTTATTAATTCTTATAATTTATTACAGACAAAACTGAGACAAAACAATGACAACAATTCTTGTAATGTTGTGGATCACTATCATTGTTTTGTCTCAGTTTTGTCTGTAAATGCATGGCTGAATAATCCTGTGCCTAAAGGTTTTGTTCTTCAGATGCAAAATTATATCAGATTGCCTAAAATGTTCAGTTCTGTTATATATGTAATTGAAAAGGGTGGAAGTAAATAAACCCATACCAGTTACTAGCGTACTTGATTAACACAATTGTACAATACATTGGAATAAGGAGTTTGTTGTTGCTGCTGTTTAAATTGTCCTATTGAAGACACTAATTACACTGAAAGTGTTTATGATTCATGTCTCATTTCAGAAGCCTGCTTACAGACTACAGTTGTGCCATTGCTTCCTTGTCCTCATTAGCAGTGTAAGCCCCCTTATTCACATGCCCACTTGCACATCCTATTCCAATCGGTTAGACAAATTAGGCCTCGTCTTTTACATCTAGTACAGTATGGCTATTCATGCCTGTGAAAGATAAATCTGCAATAGTCAATCTTACAACCATGCATCTTTATGGGCAAGCCTGTAGGTGTGGCATTCATATTCACTGGTCAATTTTTCCACATACTTAAACATTACTGCATAGGTCTACATTTAGAAACTGGATGAGGAAATAGGCCTACGCCGAAAAGCATTAAACGCATCACTTAAACACTGTATTGATGGATAGGCTACAATTTTATGTAAATGTCACAATACATGGTTGGCATACATACATTAAAAGAAATAGACATGGTACCCGGATGTACTGTATAGCCGCACCTCCCCCTATTCGCCTTTCAACCTCGCTCGCTCTCTACACCAACACAACCTCCTCTGCGGATCCACTGTAGCTACTGCAGTGAATCCGTCATCCGTAAAGAGAAAAGGCGAGAGCAAGTCAAGCTGGTCTATATTTATTACAACCAGAAATATTTCCCTGGAACAGTCTTAAAATTGATTGTGCAACGTCGTCCTTTCAAAGTGTTTCCCTTGCGCACCAGGTGAAGAAACCCAACCGACAGAATGGTAAGGAAAACTATAGCTAGCAATTCTAGTGTTGAACCAAATGTGTATAAAATCTTACACCATATGCATGCATGCATAGCACTCAAGGCTATCCAAGATCTCGTTGCACTACGTTCTTATTTTCCCGACCAAATGAGCTTGAAAGTGTTTATCGCGTTACCTTTTTGCACGCACAATTTCATGTTTACAGATATGACAATATGGCCAACGTTATGTGTTGGTGGTTTATCGCATTCGGGTGTGTTCTGAAAAGCTATATTGAGACTTCTCAAAATGTGTGACAAGTATCTAAACCAACAACCTAGCCAGTTAGCTAAGCTATAGGCACATGAATAATGGCGCGAGCTTGTGGGGGAAAAGTGAAACATCGTATCGTTTCCGAACCCGCAAGCAGGCAACACTAACAATATCGATAGGCTGTCACGCCTTAGTTTGTGCATAAATTAGATGCGCTTGTCAACTTGTGTCGGCAATATTCGGCTTTATAACGCAGGTCCAACAAGGCTGGACTAGCACTAGTTAAAACATACTACATAGTCACAGCAAATGGGCACTTTTCCTGTTTGTCACTTGAGAGAGCTGCACGGTATGTTAACGTGGTTCCCAATCAATACAGCTAGCTAACTATTCGTGTTAAAAATAACAGGGCTGTTCTAGTTAGTCAGCCACATTATACATGTTAAACTACATTTCCAGGAAGAAACAATTGCTTCCCAAAGAGCCACCTTTTATTACATTTTCTATATTACCTCTTGTTACATTATTTGTATTTTCTTTTTACCAGTCCCAGTACAGGGGTCTGAATAAATGGCTTTAAAATGACATGCATTGCAGAAGGCCAGATAGTTTCATACCACCTCAGTCATATCAATTTGCATCAGAGTTCCATTTAAAAAAGATTGATATCTTGTAGTTCACTGACCTATTTCCTGTTCCTCCCAATTTCCAACGGTCATAGGCCTACATTAATTGTACATGCATAGCCCATGTTTGGGGGGTTAGTAGGCCACTTGATTGTTAAACATGCATACTGGACCTATATGCATTTCTGAAGCGCCCGCATTTAGCTCAGACCAAGTGTGCATAGTGGTTTCAGGAAAAAGAACACAAATGCATCAACCTTAAATACGCTATAGGATCTGAATAATTGCTTCAAACAAAAATATAAACGCAACATGTAAAGTGTTGTTCACATGTTTCATGAGCTGAAATAAAAGATCCCTGAAATTTACCATATGCACAAAAAGCTTATTTCTCTCAAACTTTGTGCACAAATGGGTTTATATCCCTGTTAGTGAGCATTTCTTCTTTGCCAAGATAATCCATCCACCTGACAGGTGTGGCATATCATGAAGCTGATTAAACAGCATGATCTTTACACAGGTGCACCTTGTGCTGGGGACTATAAAAGGCCACTCTAAATTGTTCTGTTTTGTCACACAACACAATGCCACAGATGTCTCAAATTTTTAAGGAGTGTGCATTTGGCATGCTGACTGCAGGATTTCCAAATAATTTAAGTTAATTTCTGTACCATAAGCCACCTCCAATGTAATTTTAGAGAATTTGACAGTACTTCCAACCGACCTCACAACCACCAACCATGTGTAAACCTCGCCTGCCGAGGACCTCCCCATCCGGATTCTTCACCTGAGTGATCGTCTGAGACGAGCTACCCAGACAGCTGATGAATCTGTGGGTTTGCACAACCAAAGAATTTCTGCACAAACTGTCATGTCTGTATGGGCAGGCATAAGCTACGGACTACAAACACAATTGCATTTTATCGATGGCAATTTGAATGCACAGAGATACCGTGATGAGATCCTGAGGCCCATTGTGGTGCCATTCATCTGCTGCCATCACCTCACGTTTCAGCATGATAAGGCACGGCCCCGTGTCGTAAGGATCTGTGCACAATTCCTGGAAGCTGAAAATGTCCCAGTTTTTCCATGGCCTGCATACTCACCAGACATGTCACCCATTGAGCATGTTAGGGATGCTCTGGATTGACATATGACAGCATGTTCCAGTTCTTGCCAATATCCAGCAACTTCGCACAGCCATTGAAGAGTGGGACAACATTCCACAGGCCACAATCAACAGCTTGATCAACTCTATGCGAAGTAGATGTGTCGTGTTCCAGGAGGCAAATGGTGGTCACACCAGATACCGACTGGCTATCTAATCCACGCCCCTACCTTTTTTTTAAGGTATCTGTGACCAACAGATGCATATCTGTATTCCCAGTTATGTGGAATCCATAAATTAGGAACTAATGCATTTATTTCAATTGACTGATTTCGTTATATGAACTAACTCAGTAAAATCTTTGAATTGTTGCATGTTGCGTTTTATATTTTTGTTCAGTGTACTATATACTCCTCCTATAGGCTGTCGCTGCAGGCAGCCAGGACTTGGGATGACGCTGATTTGGTTTTAATGGATTCTATCGGGAGATGGATTGTACACTCTAGCTGTCTTTTTGAAACCACATTCCAATTGTAAGCAGGCCCTCAGTGAGAACTGTTGGAAGTCAAGTGTATTAGCCTATCACTGCAATATATCACATTTTCATCAAATGTATTAAGTTCTCAGCGCTTGACAGATAATGCTGTCATGGTGCTCAAAAGCAAAATGTGTAGCTTACTACCAGCCTTGGCATATACTGTGACAGCGTTTCAATACAATGCGTGTCGGGAGACTGGCTTGCTTCTTCTTAACCCTTAGTACAGATGTTTTAGATCAACAAAGGAGATGGATTTGGAAGAAAATACTCCACAAGTTCCAAACCCAGTTCTAGTAATGCGAGTACTAACTGGTAACAATGTTGAATAGGCCTAGACAAATTTTTTTGTTGTTGAATGAATCGTTAGTGACAAATTAGTTGCCTGAAGGAAAGGATGTTGAAAAGAAAGTATTTAAGATCATTGTTCATTTTATATGTTTGGACTGGCAATTGTGGTACAAATTACGCAGCTGAGTTAGGCCTAAATCCAACCCATCTGCCCTCCCACCATTTTGCAATGTTATAACTACAAAACTAGCTTTACTTCTAAAACTCTACAACTCCCACCACACAGACATGACCTTACACCAAGTAAATGGTGTAACCCTAAACCCCTCAATCCACTTGAATGTAATGCTCTGTGTGACCTGAAGTCAGAGGCACAGGACTGTTGCAGCATCAACACTACTGTGTCAGTGATTTGAAAACACCGAGCATGGACATCTATGGGATTCTTGGAGTTGAGGTTAGCCTATATCAAATTAAGAAAGTGTGAAATAAAATGTTGACGTTAGCCAAACCAAAAGTAACATACACCAGTCATAGTGACAAAAGTCACATTGCCTGGACGTTGGAGCCTAATCCCTAAAATAGTGTTCATGAAACAAATGGAATGATACTTTTATTTACATTTCCTTCACTATTTTATGACTTCAAATGATGGGGATATGGAGCCTATATGCACAACGTAATGTTTTGGGTATTGTATCCAAAGCTTAGCTAAATGGAAAGACATGGCCGGTCGTCAATGATCAGTCTTGGGTTGTGACCGGCTTTGTGGTCAGCAGCAAGTCGAAACAGGTCTCCTACTTTCGCTGTTTTGTATTCATCACAGAGAAAAGGAATTTCAGCTTGCAATCCCGATTCGGATTCTGCAACAGAGTCCTCATCAGCACATTCTGGATGATGTGTGGATTTACACAGGTAGCCTGGCTAGCCATTTTAATATTTGCTTTCTATCCAAAGCAACTTACTGTCCATACAGTGCATTCTGAAAGTATTCAGACTTCTTGGCTTTTTCCACATTTTGCTGCATTACAGCCTTATTCTAAAATTGATTAAATTGTTAGTTTTTTCCTCATCAATCTACACACAATACCCCATAATGACAAAGCAAAAACAGGTTTGTAGAAATTTCTGCAAATGTATTAAAGATTTAAAAAACTATCACATTTACATAAGTATTCAGAACCTTTACTCATTACTTTGTTGAAGCACCTTTGGCAACGATTACAGCCTCGGCTTCTTGGGTATGACGCTACAAGCTTGGCACACCTGTATTTGGGGAGTTTCTCCCATTCATTCTTCTCTGTAGATCCTCTCAAGCTCTGTCATGTTGGATGGGGAGCTTCGCTGCACAGCTATTTTCATGTCTCTCCAGAGATGTTTGATTGGGTTCAAGTCCGGGATCTGACTGGGCCACTCAAGGACATTCAGAGACTTGTCCTGAAGCCACTCCTGCATTATCTTGGCTGTGTGCTTAGGGTCGTTGAAGGTGAACCTTCGCCCCAGTCTGAGGTCCTGAGTGCTCTGGAGTAAGTTTTATCAAGGATCTCTCTGTACATGGCTCCTTTCATCTTTCCCTCGATCCTGACTAGTCTTCTAGTCTCTGCCGCTGAAAAACATCCCTACAGCATGATGCTGTCACCACCATGCTTCACCGTAGGGATGGTGCCAGGTTTCCTCCAGACGTGACACTTGGCATTCAGGCCAAAGAGTTCAATCTTGGTTTCATCAGACTAGAGAATCTTGTTTCTCATGGTCTGAGAGTCCTTTAGGTGCCTTTTGGCAAACTCCAAGTAAGCTGTCATGTGCCTTTTTTACTGAGGAGTGGCTTCCGTCTGGTCACTACCACAATGGCCTGATTGGTGGAGTGCTGCAGGAAGGTTCTCCCATCTCCACAGAGGAACTCTGGAGCTCTGTCAGAGTGACCATCAGGTTTTTGGTCACCTCCATGACGAAGTCCCTTCTCCCCCGATTGCTCACTTTGGCTGGGCGGCCAGCTCTAGGAAGAGTCTTGGTAGATTCAAACTTCTTCAATTAAGAATGATGGAGGCCACCGTGTTCTTGGGGAGCTTCAATGCTGCATACATTTCTTTGGTACCCTTCCCCAGATCTGTGCCTTGACACAATTTTGTCTAGAGAGTTCTACGGACAATTCCTTCGACCGCATGGCTTGGTTTTTGCTCAGACATTCACTGTCAACGGTGGGACCTTATATAGACAGGTGTGTGTGCGCGCCTTTCCAAATCATGTCCAATCAATTGAATTTACCCCAGGTGGACTCCAATCAAGTTGTAGAAACATCTAAAGGATGATCAATGGAAAGAGGATGCATCAATTTCGAGTCTCATAGCAAAGGGTCTGAATACTTACGTAAATAAGATATTTCTGTTTTTTATTTTTAATACATTTGCAAATATGTCTAAACCTGTTTTCGCTTTGTCATTATGGGGTTGTGTGTGTGGATGAGGATAAACATTTATTTAATCCATTTTAGAATAAGGCTGTAACGTAACAAAATGTGGAAAAAGTCAAGGGACCTGAAAACTTTACTAATGCACTGTATATGTGACCCGAGCTGGAACTGAACCCACGACCCTGGCGTTGCTAATGCCTCTTACCAACTGAGCCACAGAAGTGCTCTATGATATTCAGGAGATAAATGTTTTAACTTGGATTTAAATGGATAGTTATTTAGAGGCATTTAGGATAGTCCGTGCCCCTTTTTTGGCTAGCCGTTCAGTCATGGCCCAAGTCTTTATCTAATAAGGCCTTATCGGCCTTTTTCAATTCCTTTATGTCCCACTGAGATGCGGTAAGGCAAAGGCAATAGATTGCCCTAATTTCCAGCTCTGACAGAATCCAGTTCATTCTGTTGTTCTCATGCATAATGGAGAATGCCACTTCTTAGGGATTAACAAAATGCCTAGAGTGGGCTGGACCGACAATGGGTTTCAAATCTACCTGCCGTTTTAGGGGCAGGTGGCAGGATATTGTGCCACTCTGTAGTGTTCATTGTGTTTCCCTATTAACGTACCAAGCTCACATCAACATATTGGCCCATCGTCACTTTCATGTGTCAGTGTTGAGATGGTAGTATACCCCGGACGTAAGAATCGGTATGGCGTTTGTTCTATGTGGCGCACACAATCGGGTCTTGACATAAGATTGTCACCACTCAACTTGTTACAATGTAATCAATGGTAAATGGCAATATTTCAGAACCTTGGTGCAAATGCCATCTTATTATAGCAAACCAATTCCTATATTTTGAAGAAGCAAATCCAGATTTTAATGGTGAAATGTTATATGCTATGGTTTTCTGTCTTCATTTCTGAATAGACATTAGGTTGGGTCGTCATTCTCACAATTCCCCCCCCCCCTCTTTCTTTCTAGGGAAACGAAGCAAGTTATCCCTTGGAGATGTGTACACACTGTAAGTATTTGAGGTGATCACTGGCAACTTCTCCAATACTGCTGCTGCGATTCAAACAATATCCGCTGTGGGCTGTCCTGCATGTAATATTCAGATATGACTGGAATTTAATCTTAATTTATGCATGTAAATACATAATGTATGCATGTAAATACATAATGTATGCATGTAAATACATTGACCGAGAACAATTTTGAGGTAAAAAATTTAGGCTACGGGATTGCATTGTCTCTGGTTTAAAGAGTGACCGCCCAGTCAACTCAAAGGCCAGAATCTACCATAGGCTTTGCGGTTCACAAAAGTCCGGGACACTTAAGAGGTAAACAACTGGTCCGGTCGGGGGGAATTGAGCAGACGAATATATGCATCACCACACGCGACACTGCATTCTTCAGCCCTTCACAGTGTGACCCAGTCTCAGACGCTGCTGGGAGGCGTGAGCACTTTGCTGCCACAGCTAAAAATGTCTCCCCCCTCATAAAGGTCAGTTTCAGGGCTGGTGGGAGAGCCTTATTTATTTTTAGTCTGAGTAATAGTCCATTTTTAATTGGTTTGTCACCCTGCTGCGCCATCCCTCCACCCTCATCAATCCACCCACCCCTCAAGAGAAAATGGGGCTAATTAGAGTTTCAGGACTGAACTTTCAGGCTCTACTTTTTCGGGAACTCCCTCCTGTGGAGGATTGTGGCGTGCAGAGCCGGAGCTCAGACGTCAATGTTGGCCGGTGTCGAGTGTGTTCTGGGGGGGATGGGACAACAGCGCAGGGGGCCCACCTCTGCACCTCCCTAACGAGCTGTTACGTTAGGTGTCACGGGTGGCCGTCGGGCCGTGATTTACGACGCCACTTGTTACTTTACTTGCCTTGAAACCCAGAAAAATCTCCCTCTCTCTTTTTCTCCCCGCCCAGTCTTGTACAGAATGTGTTTGGCTGGAAAGGCAAATGCCAAATGCTAGGTTTTCAATCATTTTGAGAGAGACCAGACTAACGTAGGACTTTGTCAAGGGTGCAAGTAGACAGTTCTACTTTCTGGTGTTGATTTAGGGGTCCCACTTCCATAAAGACTTGCTACTTTGATGCTTATGGACCAGCTGACACAACCACCACCATCAAAACAGAGTCACGCCTGGGTTGCGCACCTGCAGGACAATAAAAAACAAGAGCCTTCAAAAAGGTCTCAAACCTCAGCCAGCCGATGGACTTCCCCGCAGTGGGATATTTTGGGGAGTCTCTACCCACCCCCTCACTCCTGGGAGCAGGGTGTGGGGCAGCTGTTCACCGTGTCAAGAAGGCGCACAACCTTAAATCAGCTGTGCGCTCCGAGCTGGCAGGGTCCAAACACTGGTCGCTCAGCCAGATCCCTGTCCTGGTCCACTAGTCAGGGCGTTCGTTAGTAGACCCCTAGAATGCTAGTCAGTTCTATCTTTTACCCCGAATGCTAAAGGTTGGATATGGGGAAGGGGGAAGCTGATCCTAGCGGAGGGGCAACTTCTACTCGGAGGGTTAGGTGACTCCCTGTGCAAGGCTGAAGCTGTGGCTAAACAGACAAAACTACTGGCCCTGCAAAGACTGTTTTCGCTTCAAGAGAACATGGTGACTCCCTGCTTAACACCTTGCGTTTTTCTGTAGTTGTACCCACTAGTACCCCCCCCCTTCCTCCCCCCACTTAGACTGAAGTCTCAGCACAGTGTGCACATCTCTAAGTGGCAATCTTTAGCATCTGCTGAGAGCTTTGGGGCGTGTCGTAAGGAGCACCAGTCAAGCTGGTGATGCAGCAGAACGTGGCATGCATGCGAACCCACACACAAATATGCACGCATGTACACAGGCGGCCATGTATTGGCTACCGTGTCCTTTGGAGCAATTCGTGATCTGTTCGTCAAACTAGACGAGTATCTGCATCTATAGACAGGTTGTATTTACTTGTTTCTTGTACAGAAGACACATTCTCACAGGCACATTCCAATCCAAAAACTTCACAAACGCATGATGTATATATAAAAATAAAAATAAAAAAACAAGATAATAAACCATCCAAATTGAGCTACAAACCAGCACATCAAGACAAATGAACTTCCCGTATGTTGTATAGAGACAGAGCTGAGAGAATTTATTCGGCTGTTTGGGAGAGCTGCAGTGCTTTGATGCGCCCCAGTGGGGGACGCTTTTTCAGTGAGATCAGCGGTGTGACTCGCCCACATGTAAGTGGGGGGGTTGTGTCTCTGCAGCAGTGAAATGAGTGCCACGGCAACGCTTCCTCATTATCTGCCTCTTGTCAGATGCGTGTTTGGTTTATAGGTGTGATATTGGTTAGCTCATTGGCTCGCTTGCGTAGCCGTTATATCTCTCTGGGGCGGGGGGGCATGATTTGTTTACAGGTCTCTAGAGCAAACCAGTGTCTAGAATTACTATTTAGACTCAAATGGGGCTAAATCTTGACACGTGCCCGAATGCTAGTAACACTAACATAACACATTGTTGATAACCCAATTGTGGTGGTAACACTGTTCCTAAAATATCATAACCGGGGCTTGATTCATGAAGACTCGAAGACAGTCTCGGAACTCTCAAGCTTCAGCATTAGCCTACTTGCCGTTGTGTATGCGTGGTCATTGGTTGTGAGGGAGATGAGGCCCAGTGAGCCGAATTATGAAACCTAACGCGTTGTCTCCTCCTGCAGCTCAGTTTGTGTTGAAAGCCGCTCCAGCTGGCTGTCTGACTGCAGCTCTCAAAATACCCTCCCCCCCGTTTTGTATGTTAGCTAGTTGGGTTTCCTTGTTGCTAGGGGTTTCCCAAGGGGAGGGCAGCACCAGCCATTTAGCTGTGTGTGGAGTGAGGGGTGTTTCTCTCTGCCTTGTGGCTATAAATACTTTCCCCCTCCATCTATTTGATCTACACTCGTGGACTGGATACACGGACAGAATGGTACCCAGCACTGTCTGGCATATACGGTTGTGCAAGTGTAATTGAATTAATGCAGTGCTGTTGGGGCCTGTGCCTCTGCAGCTACATTTTTGTGGCCCCCGATAAAGAGGTTGTGTCAGGGGAGGAGCTATTGAGGTATTTAAAAAAATATATATATATTTTCTCAGTTCGTCTAGCAACTTATATACAAGAGTTAAGTCCATCAGTTAACGCTGAAATGATTAAGTTCTAAGTTAAATCGGATGAACTAAAATGATCAGCAATGGGCTGGCTATATCCAAATTATTTTCAATGGCATCCTTCCTTGTCTCCGTTTCAGACGACTACTGAATGGCTTTTGGGGGCTGGAAAAAAGTGCGTACGGCATCACTTTCCGGCTTATATTGATTTGTCTTCAATTCATTTCCCATGTAATGAATAAGGTTCTAAATGTAGAGATATGAAATTACCGATGCGTAAGCTCCTGTTGCCAGGTAGTCTCGCGTAGCCATCCAAAATGTTCTATTGGCTAAAACGCCTAGAATGGGCCGCTTAATTAAGGGGCTACATTTTGATTGGATGTTAGATTTCAAGAGCCCACATGCCCGTAGAAAGGCACTGCGTGTTTGTGTTTCCCAATTTGGTAGGACACATTCTGCAGAGAGTTGCTCACAAATAGATGTAAAAGGGCATCCGTTTTCACTGTAGTGCCGTATTGGCAGCACCCCATAATGTATAGCCGCCATAGTAATATTGGAGTTCTTGTGACACCCCACTCACTTGTTTTGGGGTACATCTAGTGGTGGGTCTCGGTTATGGCAGCAGTTGGTTCCTACTCGTTAAGCCTGTCATCATGGTACAACGCTGCTGACTAAAACACAACTGCCACGTCGAGGTGCCCAGAGGAACGCCTCAGCAAACCCAAGCCATATCGGGTCAGAGAGAAACTCCGGATTGCCTGTAACTGTCAAATAAAGCTGATGCAAAAATACTTTAGAGTCTGTAGATATGAATTGTGCCACTAAGACTGATTTAAAAATAGCTTGTTATTTACAGTGAGACTCTGTAGGTGATTTAATACTAGTGCGAGGTTGATCATATTAACAAACTACTGGAATATTCTTTATCATATCTGTAGAATTATACGTATTTGATAGTCCTTGGTTGGAAGCCTTAGAAATTATATGGTGTTTAAACGCTAAACATTTGAGAACTGGATCAAGCATTGTGCACAGCAGCAGGGGAAAGGTTCATTTTGTGAAATCCCGCCCACATTACGGCTCACACTTAGTCTCACTTAAGTCCACCTCATGCTGTTGTGTCCACGTTACGATTAATGGATATCAGTCCGGTGATTAGTGTGTAAAGGAGGCGTCACATGACACAGTGAAAGAGCTTAGAGTGGGGAACCGAGAGGTATGCTGCTACTGTAGCTCAATGTTGGCCACCAGTATCAAACTCCACTAGGTGGGCGGTAGCTTGGGACGGCTATGCCATGGCCAGCGCTCGCAAGAAGTCGGGGAAGAATCAATCGGGGATGGGTGAATCGATTCTAAAGGCAGCAAAGGACCATAACACCAGATGTAAGTGACCAGGTCGGCCCGTTTTCTTTTCCCCATGTGCTGAAAGTGTGCTTCCGAAACCCGGTGGTGGTGGTAGCTACCCTAGAAAATGGAGTATGCTGTGGAAGTTTTGTTCCCCCTATATGTGTATAGGTCGGTTTTAACGCCACCCTTTCTCGCTCTCTCCTTTTCTATTTCAGTTGATGCTGATGAGATTAAGAGGCTAGGAAAGAGATTTAAGAAACTCGACCTAGATAACTCTGGATCCTTGAGCGTGGAAGAGTTTATGTCCTTACCGGAACTCCAACAGAATCCCCTTGTACAGCGAGTAATCGATATATTTGACACAGATGGCAATGGGGAAGTCGACTTCAAAGGTAAGACTGATATATGGGGTTAATCACCTTTTTCAAATTATAACTTCAAAAGAGCCTTTGTTGTCTGTTTAGTCTGGTGTCTTTGTGTAGGCTATCCTTGTGGATAATGACCAGTGCTGTTTCACCTTGAAATTAAATCGTCAACCAAATGTTTAAATGTATACTGTTTTTTTCTAAGAAGTGTTAGCCTGCAATATGATGTTATGCTGAGCAACTTAAATCAGGAAATGCCTTAACAGTTTTGGGCCGTTGGGCATTTTCCTCGAAAGCACCCTCTAGTTCTTATACAACTGAGTGAATGAAATAAAGATCCAATGTGTATTCATGTCCTTGTTACTGTCCTTTTAATTGTCGGTTGATTTAAAATGGCTTCACATTCTTCTACAGAATTCATTGAGGGTGTCTCCCAGTTCAGTGTCAAAGGGGATAAAGAGATGAAATTGCGCTGTAAGTATCGTGCCGACTAATCTCAACTGCTTTCACTGTGAAGTTTCCCCCATTTTTTAAAAACGATGACCCACCTTTGTTGATACACCGATGCTGAGCTCATAAAGCAAATGTTTGTGATTTTCTGTATGAAAAATGATCCACCTTCTTGAATGTTCAGACTTTCTTCCGTTAAAATCGCTCGAAATATGCATATTGGCAGATCATTCCAATGACGCTGCAATGAAAACCTCATCAAATAGAGGTCTGACACAATCTTCCCCTTGTCCTATAGTTGCCTTCAGGATCTATGACATGGACAAGGATGGCTACATATCCAATGGAGAACTCTTCCAGGTCCTCAAGATGATGGTGGGAAACAACTTAAAGGACACCCAGCTTCAGCAGATTGTTGACAAAACCATCATCAACGCAGACAAAGACGGCGATGGGAGAATATCCTTTGAGGAGTTTTGTGCGGTGAGTCAAAGAAACAAAGTTTTACTCTGTGATAGGGTTGTACAGTTCCTAAAAACTTTCCATCAAATGTTCACAAGTTTGAGAAATCCCATTTGGAGGATTTCCGGAACCAGTAGGGAATGATCTGGAAGGAAATCCTCCAACAAGGATTTCTGCAAAAAAAAACTCAGAACTTATCTGAAATGTTGCAATCATATTCCTATGATCGCGGTGCATCACTTCTGTTCAAATTCAAAGGTTTCTGTTGCGTCCGTGACAGTTTCTTGCCCCTCTGTCTTCCATTAGGTGGTGGGAGGATTAGACATACACAAAAAGATGGTTGTGGACGTGTGACTGACCTCACGGGCCTCCTCAAAAATCCCTTTTCGCTTTCTTCTCCATTTCTGAGGATCTGCTCAAGGCGTCATCCAGCAACGCTCTCTGTGTATTTTTCAATGGAAGTATTTTTCTCTGTGAAGCCACCTTTTTTTCCAACCCGAGCCTTCTGAAAGCCAACCATTTGTAAGTGTTATTGAACATGAATTCTCTCCATAACCCGGTGTAACACTTTAAGAGCCTGAAGGACAGCTTTTTATCGTTGAGCGAGTATTTCAGTTTGGTGGAGGAAGGTTAGTGTGTTTCTCTTTCATTTTGAGGCAGTTGGAATTTTTTAAATATTTATTTTGGTCTTGGCTTTTTTTTGGGGGGGGGGGGGTGTAGTTAGCTGTGATGTAACTTGATGTACTTGATTTCGTACAACACGAAAATAGAGCATGCAGTGCCAATCAGAACATATAATAAACCGGTTGAATATAATGGTATCTATCTTTTTCTATCAACATTCGGTAGAATTGCTTATTTCAATGTGCATACAGCACGATTCAAACAATCCAATTAGATTTTCAGGGGAAATGCTTTCCCTGCTTCTTTCACTCAGTATTTTGAGCAGCTAAGTTTTTAAGATCTTGTAAGACAGCTTTCTTAATTAGGGGGATTGTGCACTATACATGTTTATATTGTCAGGGACATCTATCATCTTGCTTTGAAGATGCAGTGGAGTAGAGAAAATAATATTTACATTTCTGCACATACAAGCTTACGGTTTACTTCAAGGGCAAGTGTTTTTTGAGTCACTGGTTGGTTATGCGAATAATTTTCACCTTAGTCTCTTATTCCAACAGAAAGCACGTCTTCATTCTGGATGGTATGACATCACAGGCCATTAGAATATTCTCGTTAATGTGTTTTGTATTTATTGCTTTGTCAGCCATGTGAAGTTACAGATATGGATTGGTTACAGACTATCAAATAGAAGTAGAGATGAGTGCTTTTTGTTTAAATGCTGGTGATACGGTAAATCTAGCTTTTTTGGGGTTGCATTTAACAACTTAACTGCAGGCAGAGCTGAGGTAACGTACAGTAAGTAGGCTATAGTTAGGACATTGAGGGATGTTAAGTTGGTTAGGCTTATGAGAGGCGGTGATTTCAACGTACACATTTTGCCTTCTCGACAATGTAATTTGCATCTTTCATGAACATCTTTTAATTTGGTTTCTCAAACATTGTATGGACTCTTGCCGTGAGTTGACGTAATAGGGCAAGGTCACAGGTGGGCTGTCCCTCTTCCTCCCTACCTCCTGAACATCATTTCTTTTCTTCTTGAGTTTTGTTGAGAAGATTGCAACCAACAAGGGCATTTTATTATAAAGCTACCAACGTTCTTTACACAGAGGGGACAAGACAGAACAGGTTTAATTTGTATCTATAGATTTGATTGGAATTTAAACGTATTTTAAGTTTGTGGCTCTGCTTTTTTGCTCAACTGAATGCACCAACGGGCGGGTGTTCCAAGCGCGTGATCCTGTGCCGCACGCGCCCGCCTCGCACCGCTGTTTTCTTCAATGGCGTGCTGCACGACGACGGCTCTTATCTGATCTTAAAAGGCCCCGAAGTCTTGTGATGTGCTTGCATGACACAAAGGGTTCATTTTTTCTTCTTTTGTGTGCATGTAGATCCATTTTTTTGAAAATCTGTATGTTTACATATGAATCTTAATGTTAATATATTATAACAAATGAAAATGACATATATGGATGTTGCCAAAAAAAAAGAATTGGTAAATGTTGAATAAATATGGAAATGACTAAAAGTAACTCCACTACATGTAACTGTTATTCTAAACAACTATAATCTTTTGGATATCTCTGTCACTTCTATTCCAGCAGAGCTTCACT
Source organism: Salvelinus fontinalis (assembly GCF_029448725.1). Taxonomy (NCBI): domain Eukaryota; kingdom Metazoa; phylum Chordata; class Actinopteri; order Salmoniformes; family Salmonidae; genus Salvelinus; species Salvelinus fontinalis. Next base: position 24,097,232 of record NC_074704.1, on the reverse strand, counting down.
TATGCCCCAGAGTAGACTACCAGCTCTGTTTCAGGGGGAAACTATTCGAGATGTTTTATTTTCTTTTTTGTATATTTCATTTTTTTAACAGATATTTGTTATAAACATGGTAGTATTAGTGGTCCCTTCTTTGTTTGTTTTTTAGGTTTGTGCTAAATGTGTCCACTATTGGAGGAAAGGGATCCGTATAGGGTGTGTGTTTTATTACGGGGTGGTAAAGGGTGGAGGCAAAAAAAAAAAAAAGTTTTCAGTCTTAGGTTTGACTTTTCTTCTTATCCGTCTCTGCATGCTGCATCTGCTGTGGGAACCATTGGAAACTTCATACATGAAAAAGAGAAATAAACCATTTGAAAGTTGTTACAGAGGCTGTGAATTGTGTGACAACACATGTACTGTGTGCATTATGTATCCATGCGTTGTGACCGTTGCAAGGTGGAGCTTAAATTAGAATGAATGCAGTTAGGGTGGCACACTGCAGAATATGTGTGAATGCGCTTTGATAGAATGCCAGACGGTTTGTTAAAGACCAGCAGCAAAGGGATATTTGTCCTATGAAAGTAGGGGAAATGTGTTTTTTATATTGATGATTAGTATCCCCACATGTATGACACTGTTTTCATTAATAGGACAACCATAATTCTATTGTACTGAAAAATGCACTCAACCAAGCAGGAGCATAATGCACAGATGGTCATGGGTATGTTGTTGTTATACTCTAAACTGACCGCTAGATGGCAGCATAAGATAACAACTTTTTTTTTTGCTATTGAGTGTGGGCGAATCTCAAATATTTTCCTTGTGTCCTCTCCTTGTCTCCTCAAAATGGTTAATTCCCTCAGGCCTTATTTTTAGGAGGCGAAAAGACCGTGTATCTTCAGAGTAGTGCAGAGGGTAGTGCGTACGGCCCAGTACATCACCGGGGCCACGCTTCTTGCCATCCAGGACCTCTATACCAGGCGGTGTCAGAGAAAGGCCCTACAAATTGTGAAAGACTCCAGCCACCCTAGTCAGACTGTTCTCTCTACTACCGCACGGAAAGCGGTACTGGAGCGCCAAGTTTAGGTCCAAGAAGCGTCTAACCCCAAGCCAAAAGACTCCTGAACATCTAATTAAATGGCTACCCAGACTATTTGCATTGCCCCCCCCCCCCCCCTTTACGCTGCTACTCTCAGTTATCGATACATTGTCACTTTTTTTAATAACTACCTACATGTACATATTACCTCAACTAACCGGTGCCCCTGCACATTGGCTCTGTACCGGTACCCCATGTATATAGCCTCGCTATTGTTATTTTACTGTTGCTCTTTAATTATTTCTTACTTTTTTGTATTTTTTCTGAACCAACAATGCAGTTAAGTGCTAGTAAGTAAGCATTTCACTGTAAGGTCTACACCTGTTGTATTCGGCGCATGGGACAAATAAAATTTGATTATTAGTTGCCGAACGGCTATCACGAGCTTGCCCGGACTTAATATCTTGACACACTTTCTGAATAAGATCAGAATGAATTAGACTTACTAATGAAAGATTAAAGCAGCGTCATCTTGAGTGCTGCATCTTCGATTCCCATTGCCTTCTGTTGCATGCAAGCACTGCACCCTACAGTTTAGTTTATTTTTTACGGGGAAAAGAAGAGGCAGAAAATGTCTCGGAAGCTGGGTTTGATTTCAAGCTCAAGGCCACTGGAAAATCATCAATTGTAATCAGATACCCTTTATTTTACACCCCAAAAAATACCCATGGATGTGTGCGCTCACACATACATCATACTTCACCAGTGAACTAGATTCCCCTTCCCTCAGATAACGTGTCACTGTTTCCTGAACGGGCCTAATTGAGCTCATGCAGAATGTGGCCAGTTGTGCCCGTCACTGCCAATTAAAATTCCCATTTGTATTCCTCCGCCGAGCCACACATGGACCTCCGAAAGACTGCCATTCTCATGGAACCTGCTCATCTGTTTGTGATTTGGACTTTCAGCGAGTCTCCAGATTTATTTTTACACAACCCAACATGAAAGACACCAAGAGCCAACTTCAAAAATGCCATTTTGGCCCCTCCAAATAATCTTGCCAAATGGCTGAACCCTACACAAATACAATTACGACCAATGGGTAATTTCAGACGTGTTATTTGAGGGGGCGAATTTCCCTTGATTTCAACAGGTCTAGAGGTTGTTGTTTTTTTTGGACAAGTGTGAAGTCGATTCCATTGCATTGTTCTTTAGATGGAGGTTACAATGAAAATTGACCTGAGTATGAAAATGCATCAACTGCATTTATGGTACCTAACACAGTTTATTGAACGTTTAAACATTTTGCATCTAAAAGCTTTCATTGAACATTAGACAAAGACCATAGTTGTTCTTAGTAATTCCCAGCAGTACTGATGGCCTTGGATAGATAACCCGTGGAAGAAGCGCCAACTGTTACACCTTTATTCTTATGAAAGGAAACCGTACTCGATTAGAACCTCTGGTTGATCTTGAGGACCTTTATACTGTAAGGAAAACCTCTGGGAGGCTTAGTAGCTCAGGTTACTGAAAATGCCACAATGTGAAAAGGGACAGCACAAGTTGGAATGAACTCCAGACATCCTACAGTTCCACTAGCATGGGGGGGGGGGGGGGGGGGAAATCAGCTTCATTTGTACAGGTGTCAGAATCAATTTCTCTGAGGTGTGAACGACTAAACCAGAACTTCCAGACCAGAACCCATAGCTCAACCTGAAGCAAACGGCCGAGCAACAGAGAAAGTTACTGTAGGTTGGCTTTGGAGTGAGAACATAGAAAGAGATTGGTGAGAGTTGCTTGACAGGATTGGGGTCAATTAAAATTGAAATGTGGTGAAGTACACATTGTTGATCGCAATGGAACGACACATCTCTCAAGCTTTGACATTGAATTTGGGAAAAAATATTAGCCTTTGAGAAAAGTAGTTTTTCTATCAGTGTGTCATTCTTGAATCGTGTGATGGAATTCCCCCCCAAAAAGAGAATGTATAGCTTTCCAAAAACCCAACTCCATTGGTGATAGGTTCCCTGTTAATGAAAACCACTCTGACCGATCTCCCAGCTGAGCTTCATGTGGTTCTGATTACTCTGGGCTACTTAGTTCCACTAAATTCATGCAACCCAATAGTTAATTTAATGATTATGTCGGTTTTCCAGCTCTTTTAATGAGGTTTGCTCGTAAGTTGCCTGTGCCCTATGTGTGTTCAAAAGTCATTTTCATCAAATGACCTGTATATGTGTTTGCTGTACAATAAAAGCAATAAGTTGGGAAATAAGAATTACTGATTGAGCCTTCAAGATTCTTCACCTCGCATGGGAACCTTTGTCGTTAATATCCAAAATACTTATTTTTGATTAGCTGACTACGCTCAACTCCAAGGTGAAGAAAGTTTCTGATGAACTCCACCACTGGAGTTGAGCAGAGACCAGGCTTTGTGGAATACAGCTCAGACTATATCGATTTGCACTAGGTCAATACTTTAAAAAAAAAACAATTATGAAACGCTTCCCTTGTACCTATGTTTGTCCTTTGTAGTTGTGTGCCTTTTTGTTTGCTGAAATCCATTCTTTTTAAATAAACGTTAATCAAATACATCCACCGACTGTTTGCTTTTATTTTTCTCGAGGGTGGCAACAGTGTGAATGTGCATGTGCCAATTGAATCTCCGATAACGCAGGTCTGTCTCCAAGTACTCACACTCCAAGTAAATCACACGTTCTACAGACGGTGTAAAGTTGCCATCATCGAGAAACAGAAACGAGCAAAGTCGGTGCTTGTATTTGATTACCGTTTAATAAAAAAGTATGGATTTCAAACATAGGTACAAGGTAAGCATTTAATCATTTACTTTTTATTTCATTTTTTTACTATTGACCTTGGCCGAATCAATATATTCTGAGATGAATTCCACAAAGTCTGGTCTCTGCTCAACTCCATTGGTGGAGTTAATCAGAAACCCTGCACCATGGAGTTGAGTTTAGTCAGCAAATGTTGTACCAAAAGTCTATAGTTCCTTGACTATGCAGCGTTAAAGAGACCAAATACATGAATTACCATCTATCAAGTATAAACTTGGTCTCGGCATCCATCCTAATATTAACCCAGTGAGATAATAACACTATCAGCACCCCATGTCAATGAGATTTGATACTGCTCAAAGGACTTGCAAGCTTTCAGGTTTCCCTGACTGATCAGTTGTTTCAGGCAAAGCAACAAAGAGTTATGTTACGAGGGATGTGACTTGACAGAGATTACAGGATATCAAGACAGAGGACCCTAAAGTGAATATTCCCTCTCCGTCCTCATGCCCGACCGTTGTCTGAGAGGGATATGGCCTCTGGCGGGATGCCCGGTACAATGTGTGTAGGTCTGCCCCAAATGGTACCCTATTCCTTATATATTGCACTACTTTTGACCAGAGCCCTATGGGCCTTGGTCAAAAGCAGTGCACTTTATAGGGAATAGGGTGCTATTTGGGATGAAGAAAGCCTAGAAGTATCAGTGTCCTCACTGATTGGGATGAGACTAATTAATGGAACACTGTGAATTGGGGCAAAGAAGGGGTCATTGGGAGTTTATTGCAATTCTCAGATAATGTAATTTCACCTGAAACAGTATCGGCAGTAAACACTTTCGGCCATCTTGTTCTAGGTGTCAGGTGGGCCATAAAACCACAAACTGTTCCCCTTAGGTGTGTCGTGTAGGGGGTGATATCAACGCAACAAAGAATTGCAATAGTGAACTGTGAAATATTGTTATTTACATTTGGCAAGGGAGGGTCTAGTCAAATCCCTTTACAAATAATTGTTTTAAATTAAACAGCGTTGAGACAATAGCATTGTGATTAAGTCCGGTAGGTAGAAGATTGGTATCTTGGTGCCACTGATTTGCAGCAACAATGCGGTGCACCCAGACTACCGGTACAGTTACACACCTGTCTGATGATAACGCGACTCTCCTTACATGTGCCCCAGCCAGAGTGGGTAGCAAGCCTATCTCTCCATCAGACAGCTGCCAGCCTACTAATGAAGAGACCTGACGAGTCCGTCCGGATGAGTTGACTGCATAGGCTGGGCTGCTGAACACGGTGCCTCGGAGCACTCCTCGGAGGAAACTGAAACGCACTGAGTGGTGTGTGCGCTGGGTTGAATGGTTTGCCAATCTTCATAAACTTAAAGATGCAGTTCCGGATCTTAAGCACTTACAAATTTAGAACACATTCGAATTGCAACAAAAAAATAATTAATTTTGGGGACCCATTTCAAAAGGACTGTGTGAAATTATACAAAATCCCTGGAGCAACACTTTAACAGTAAGACTCCCTCAAGGTATTGAGTGGTGTGTGTGTGTGTGCGCTGGATCGAAGGGTTCACCATAGACATTACAGTAAGATTTCTTTATTGTCTCTAATGTCTATGGTTTGTCCCATCAAGACGGTGAGCAGAGCTTGCAGGCAGACCGACACAGCTCCTCGAATAACCGAGTGTAAAGGATCTATGTAATAAAGTGATACATGGTGTGGATGTGATTGAAGTGGGGCCAAATCCAAACGAGCGGACTGTTCAGTCAGGGCCAGATCCTGAGGCTCCCACGGTGCAAACTGATATTCGACTATGGCTGAAGGATTCATAAGATCCCAAGTTACAGGACCCTGAAAGGGTTCAGGTCTCTACTCACACGCTCTACCAGACTGCATGTGTGGTGTAGTCGAAGGCAAAGCCACTTCAAAACCTTTCTGAAGCCCTGTTTATACCTGTTTCTAACAGGCATAATGTGTTCTTATCTTGTCCACATTCTGATTGTCCCCACATTTTTAGACAGGTGTAGACAATTAAAAGACGCATTGTGATCTAATTTTGATCAGATCTTCCTGACCAACTCCAGAGGTAGTCGGGGACCCATTGTATCTGGATATCAATCAAGTGTATACAGATCTGGATGATCAAACGATTGAAATCACCATTATACAGGTCTCTAAATTAATTGGCAGGTAGCACCACTGGCTTATGGCATCAATTATCTTAAAAGGAATAAATTAACATTATTATGAAAGAATATCTGTCAAAAAATGTGCATACAGGGAGGGACCAGGATATCTGGTCACAATGTGGACAGACAAGATACACATATTACTGCCATGTGTAGACACAACGGCTATGTGGGCACAATCAGAATGTGGATGGGAACAAGAGAAAGGATAGATGTTAGCACCAGGTATAAACAAGGCTTCAACAATGTGTGCATCCTAAATGGCACCCTACTCCCTATTTAGTTCCCAATGGGCCCTGGTCAAAAGTAGTGCACTACACAGGGAATAGGGTGCCGTTTGGGACATACACCATTTCGGTTGGAAGCACTACTCATTACTATGTGTGCCGGTCCTAAAGGAGCTCTTCGTACTGTGTTGACTGTTGCATCAAACTGGTTATTTTGTGCTTCGTGACAGTAGCTAAATGATGGTATGCTAAAGAAAGAGACACTACATGACACAGAAACAAAAGGGCACTAGATGTCACTGCTGTACACAAGATAGTATTGTCTGGAAAGGGTGGGTGGGAATCCTTTCGCAACTTTAATAGCTGTGTGCCACATCTTTTGAGGCAGTTTCATTATTGTGCAAATGACAAACATATAAACAATGTCATTTTTTTTGTAAAAGACAGATAAACATAAGATAGAAACATATGATCGTTTTTCTGACGGCACAAGGCGACTCGTGTTTTTAATCAGAAAACCGCTCATGTTGTAATGCTATGGTAATTTACAAAACTGATATAATGAAAAAGTGACAGGACATGCTTAGCCTATTCTGCAAACACAATTGGTAACATACTCCCTGAAAATATATATATTTTTTAAAAGTTCCTTTGTTAACAGTTAGATTAACGTAAATAACAACATTTATATTAAAACTTAAAATCTTATTTCAGGAATGGATTGAGTGATGTAAATTATGAGTTGGAACACAGACAAAGGCACAGCAGCTCTAGCCTCGTACAACCATCCTGGACTAGCGAGCTTACACTCCGTTTTGCTACGAGATCAGGATGGTAGTACGAGGCTACAACAACTCTATAGTAAGTCTACTTTCAAGAGCTCTGTATGGTCAGTCTAGCACAAGTCAGCGTTTAGAGTAAGCCAACACTGTCCAACTAGGATTCGCCATCTTCTTGTATGTGTGCACTGTACCAGCCTCAGGTTGGAGCCCTTAGGTTGTGGGCCGTCTGCACCCGTTGCCGTCTCCTCTCCATGGCCCGCTGTTTCTTCAGTTCTATCTCTACCGCAGAACATTTCCCAGCTGCTTCACTCCCAGTGCCTTTTTGACTAGCTGTGCTCCCAGCTACACGAGTGCTTTTGACCCGAGTACTTTCGTATGACCCTTCTCCTGCTGCAGGGTTCTGTGGCCTATACGTGGAGTTAGCGCTAGCATTTCCAGCTGAGGCAATGTAACTCGGTCTTTCAGAACCAGAGACCACAGTAACAGGTACTTTGTTGTTATTGAGAGAGTGGGGGAAAGTGGTACCGTTCCAGGGGGCCGATTGTGAATAAGCTGAAATGTTGGGATATTTGGATTGTGTGGTCTCAGTCGTTTGATTTACATTGCATCTGCTGCTATTCAAAGGTGCAGAGACAGGGACAAACGTCTGTCTTTCTGTCTGATTACTGGGCAAGAATTGGGCGCGTGTGATAACAGGGTCCTCCATGCTCTGTACCTGGCTCTCCAGGTTATCACATGCCTGGCACAATAGGTCATCGTCTTTGTCATCCCAGATGGAGTCAGAAGCAAAGAGAGAGTCCAAGTCGTCCTCTGGGATGACGCTGTGGCTAGCGGGGGCCTTGATGATACCTGTTCCCTTCATATTGTTGATCTCTGTGGGCTTGTGGTAAGAGCTATTCTCAACCTGAAGGGGCCACTTTGAATAAGAGTTGGTGACGTTTGATGTGCTTGAGCTGGTTGAGATTGATGTACTTTGAAAAAGAGGCACCAGCGGCCAAGTCTTTATTCCATTAGACGGGTGCTGCGTTCGCTGGCTAAATTGGTAACTGGACTCCATTGACGGAGCTTTGTTGATTGGAAAGAGACTTGGTTGCTTTTGCTGTACGTTCCTATGTGGTGCTGGTTTGACAGTGTCGGGGACATTCCCTACTTTTGGTAATGCCTCTGAGAGGATACTTTTTGATTGCACATTAGGATTTGCTTCAAGCGTGAATGTTTTTCGGGTTTTCACAGTTTCATTCTGTCCTTTAGACACAGCTGGTTTTATGTCTCTACTTCCTTGAAGAGCATTTTTGGAAATGGCCAAGGGGTTGTCATTTTCGTGTTTTGTTTCATTCGACCCTTTTTGGGTCGAACAATGATTAGGAGCGGCAAAGAGGTCTGGGTTTTGGGTCATCTCAAAAACCAGCGAGTCATCCAGCAAATCGTCATTTTCCCAGTCGTCTTCAAAGTTATTATTTGCTGAGCTTCTTTTGACAGGATGCGATGAGACGGTCGAAGTGTGGCCATGTATGGAATCTGGATATTTTCCAGGAATGACTTTGGAGGACACAGTGGGAGCAGTCTTCACCTCCAAGGACCGAGGCAATGAATTCTGACTTAAGTTACCAAGTATGTGTTGAGTTGGTCCATCAAATAAAAAATCCAAATCATCTTCCATCTCATGGTCAGGAGGTATCTGGTCTTTGGAGTTTCTCATGCTGTTTGTTTTAAGGGCGGACTGTGTGCTTTCAGGTGAGACATTACTCAGTAAGGCCGGAGGCTGGTCCTCGTTGCCACCTAAATCCAATATGTCCTCCGAGTCTGTCCTCCAAAGCGCCAAACTCTGCTTGTGCATATCATTGACTCGTTCTTCGTCTTGCCGAAACATGTTGAAATCAAACTGTTTCGCCAACTTTAAAAGGTCGTCCACTCCATTTGTCCTGTTGGGAATTGTTTTTTTTTATAGTTATTTGCAAGTGACAAGCTCTGTTCTAATAATTGTACAATGTAGGAGAGAGGGGGAGTATGTTATCTTGGGGATTACCTTGGGGATTTCTTCTTGGCCCTGGGCTGCTGCATCTCTGGTGTGCAGGGAATAGCACTGTCTCCAATCCACTGGAGCAAGGATGACTCTGGAACTACAGGTCTCCCATGCTTAAATAAGATCAATTATAATAATATTACTACAGTAAATATTTCAGAATAACATAGTATCTGTGAGTATTGGAGCCCAATGAAAAAGAGTGGATATATGATGAAGTATGAGAAAAATCACATCACTGGGTCTAGTAATGAACATTGCTCTAGTTTGAACATTTTAATGCATGTATTTGATGGCACACTTGTGGCTAGCTAGCCAGAGTGTTACCAACCTTGGGAGCTATTCTGTTGACGATTTCGGCAATGTCCACAACTCCAACATTTGCAGAGTACTTCTTGCCTCTTTTGCTAACTAAGAAGGAGCATAAAAAAAATGAAGACAGATGAGGTTAGGTAAACATTCAAAATGGATTATCACTGCTTAGCCTGGCAACATGTATAGTTATATTCACGTGTAAATATAATTGCCTGTCCTAAGGGGTGAAGGGGAAGTTGCATCCCAAACGATATCCAGTTCTGATTCATTCATTGGCGACTCTCCTTTGTTGAATACATTGTTGTATCTTGATCTTGTCACACGAGTTGGCTTCTTGAAATCTGATGTTAGATATGTGAACGATTATGTCATTGTAATTGGCTCACGTGGTAACAGTTATCTAACTACCTAAACAAAAGAAAAAAGTATTTAACTAAATGCCATTAACTCCTAGCTAGTCAGCGGACTAAACTTCCTTCAACATATAGTGGAGTTTAGTCCACTAACGTTACTAGCTAGTTTGCTTTAGGCACCATCTAACTAGAAAATAACAAACGTTATATAACCAGCTAGCAACGTTTGTAGATCAACACTGCACATTAGTTAGCTAGGCACGGTGAACAGCTAATAAGCTATTTTCATTGCTTACGTTACGGGCTACAGGAAGAGCTAGTTAGCTGAATCAGTGACTGATCTTTTCAACACATCATTCATGGCTTGCAAGCTACCGACCTTGACATGTTTTTGGAGAATCAACGAGAGATGGAGTTGCCTGCGTTTGTTTGGGGCTTCTTCTCAGTCTGTTTGTTTTCGGTTTCCCTCCACCTTGCTTGCGCTCGTCTGAACCAGCTGGCATTCCCGACGCGGACGTATCACAACATTTTCGCCATTCTGTCATATTGTTCGCAGGGATAGTAACTGGCATTTATAATGAAACTTTATATTAACATATGTAGGTACCAGAATGTCTTTAGATACATCGTGTAATAGCGAAACAACATCAGAGATTCAAACATTCCGCCATGTTGTTCCCATGATTCAGTTCCACTTCCGTTTCAGAAAGTATTTTTTTCGAGGGTATCCAATTTGCGTTGTTGCTGCGCATCACATACAAGCATGCATAGAGATACAACGACAACATACAACTAAAATAGCTCCTGTTCCGAATTGTAATGTTAGCTTTGTTATGAATTATTTTGTAAAATTTAGTTAAATAAAGTATACATTAAATTGTTATTTATTTATAAATATTATTATGTATCTATATATTCAATAGTCCATGTTTATTATGTGGTCTAGATCTTAATATGGCACAGCTTTCTCTGAAACCACAGTGCCGGGTTATCATCAAGCCCATTATCCCACCTGCCCCCTTAACTAACTAGGCCTACTGTTATTATGATAGATTTTATAATGTAACTTGAATGTAATGTAAATGGATAATGTCTATTTTTTTTTGCATTTCCCCCAAGGGGGGTGGGGGTGGGGGGGGGGGGGGGGGGGAGCAATGACTTTCAGAATGGACATTCCTTTTTGTTCTTGAAAAAATAATAACATATGAGAAATTGTATTGTATGAATTGTATTCCCATTTTTGTCCTGGCACCTCATCAGGCTCTTTCTCTGAAAAGACTGGAGGCAATGTCTGCTGCTACTGCAGCACGGTGAAAAGTCACAGTAACACCCTCTGTCACACCAAATGTGAACACTCCACCCAAATGATAGTGAGATGAAAGAGCAGGGGCCATTGGCCCGTCACTTCCAATTTAGGTATGAAGCATCAAACCCGCAGCCAGGAGATGCCTTGGTGGCCTCTTTTGTTGGAAAATTCTAAACCAAAATGTCATTTGCCTTGGAGGGAATACCATGACTGTACAGAGCCCCACACCTCAACACATTGTCCTTACTTCATTTGTTTATCTAGCGGTTATATGGCACCTAATGTCGAAGCACCTAATTGGTGAGTTCATTAGGGGAATGTCATTGGTGTGAATGGAGCATATTGCAGACCACAGTAACAGCTGTGGTAGTTTGGTGGAATTTCAGAGAGAACCCCAGCACCGTCTGCTCCTCTGGTTGCCTGAGTGCTTTGCCACTGGCGGTGTGGGGGTTCATCAGAAACCACTGGGCCTTAAATTCAAAGGGCAAGATATAAGCATACAGATAAATGTCATTCCTTGCAGGCAACAATGGGTGATATTCTGGACACATAGAATATGCCAAATATTTGCTGGCTCCTCTAGGCTAATTTTGTGTGCTTACACATTGTTGAGCCTCCAATGAGGGTGGAGTTAGTTATGTATCCCTTGGTGATACCGGACTGTGACGAAAACCCCTAGCATTCATCAACATCCCTTCACTTTGAAATGCCATACCACAGCAACTGGCTCCTGTCCAAGGACAGATATGCACAATATTTCATGGAGGGTGCCTCGGAATAGAATACCCTGCTGTGCTAAAGAAAACTTTGTGTTTCTATGCACTGAAAAAGAATCCATCGCCATGCTGTCAGAGAGAAAAAGGTACCTACCTGTTTTTTGCATTAGAGTGGCTAGGCTAAATACATGTTTCCCCCAAAAAACATTTAAAATATGAGCCGTGACCATGGCCCAGGCTCTAATAAAAGAGCACAGAGCATCCAGGTTAGCAGATCTCTTTAGAGCCGTCTCAGATGATGTTCTGTAATCTCTCCTCAATCATTGTTTACATAGGCCTACACTCTCAGGAAAACAAGGTTCCAAAAGGGTTCTTTGCAGAGGGATAGGGTTCTACCAAGAACCATTTTGATCAGAAGAACCAAATCTTTAACATCCTAAGAACTGTTTTTGCAAGGAAGGGTTCTTTGATGATTCTTTGGAAGGCAAGAAGGGTTCTACATAGAGCCATATATTATATTTCCCAGCATGCTCTATTGCAGGGAGATTTTCCAAATTGTTTGTTTTACTGTAGTATCTGTTTTTGCATGTACATTGATTGGTTGATACATTTTTTGCTACACAAAGATAAATAACATAGAGTTTTCTAAACTAATCCAATCTGTTGGATTTATTGCACACGTTACTGAGATGGTTGTTCCAGTTCAGATAATTGAGGTAGTCTCTGTATTTAATATTTCCTACCCTGGCAGTCGTTCTGAATGCAGGTTGCGAGTGATTAACAATTCCACTTGTTGGATATCCTATCCTATCCTGGCTGGATTCCAAATGGAATTACACATCACTTTGCAAGCCAGCATAATGTGACTTGAAGGCCTGGTGTGGCCTGTAAACCAGGAGATTCCTAACACCACTGTGTTAGGGTATCACTAGCCCCCTCAAAGAAAGGCCTTATAATATATGTAATGTATTGTCATAAATAATCACATTTTAAACGATAATAAGGCTGGTGGAACCGTTCATAGAGGGTTCTAGGAAGTACCCTCCAAAGATAAAAGGGTTCTTGGTGGAACCCTTCATAGAGGGTTCTAGGCTGAACCCTTCATAGAGGGTTCTAGATAGCACCATATGGGTTATTTGAATAACCCTACATAGAGGACAAGGCCCCACTCTGAGCAAAGCCCCAACCACCATATTGTTTGTTTAAAAAAAAATCTAAAGTAGAGAACTTTACAGACCATGGGTGGTCTTCTTATACTACATGTAATGAGGACATGAATAAGGGGTCTTTATGGTATAGCTGACCCTGCTCATTCCTTATTATATACTGAACAAAAATATAAATGCAACATGCAACAATCAATGATTTTACTGAGTTACAGTTATAAAGAAAATCAGTCAATTGAAATACATTCAATAGGCCCTAAACTATGGATTTCACATGACTGGGCAGGGGCGCAGCCATGGGTGGGCCTTAGAGGTCATAGGCTCATCCACTTGGGAGCCAGGCCGACCCACTGAGGAACCAGGCCCAGTCAATCAGAATGAGTTTTTCCCCACAAAAGGGCTTCATTACAGACAGAAATATTCCTCAGTTACATCAGCTGTCCAGGGACTGGTCTCAGATGATCCCGCAGGTGAAGAAGCAGGATGTGGAGGCCATGAGCTAGCGTGGTTACACATGGACTGCGGTTATGAGGCTGGTTGAACGTACTGCCAAATTCTCAAAAACGGCATGGGAGGAGGCTTAGGGTAGAGAAATGAACATTACATTCTCGGGCAACAGCTCAGGTGGACATTCCTGCAGTCAGCATGCCAATTGCAACTTCAGACATCTGTGGCATTGTGTTGTGTGACAAAACTGCAACTTTTAGAGTGGCCTTATTGTCCCCAGCACAAGGCGCACCTGTGTAATAATCATGCTGTTTATTCAGCTTCTTGATATGCCACACCTGTTAGGTGGATGGATTATCTTTGCAAAGGAGAAATGCTCACTAACAGGGATCTAAACAAATTTGTGCACAGAATTTGAGAGAAATAAGATTTTTGTGCAAATGGAACATTTCTGGAATCTTTTATTTCAGCTCAGGAAACATGGGACCAACACTTTACATGTTGCGTTTATATTTTTGTTCAGTGTAATTTAGGATTTTAGACAAATCTGACGGAGTTCACAAATATCCGGACACGTCTTTTAGGAATCACAGTTTTGAGAGAAATATTCTTTAAAGTCACAGAGGGCTATTGCAAGAAACTATATAAGATAATTTGTCAGTTAATATAATTTTTTTGGGAGAGTTTCCAGGCATAGAGCCGACATGGAAGTGAATAATAATAGCATTTAGAAAATTCCCAAACAAATCTTTCCCTTAATTTTTTTTCCTAAATGTAAAATTTAAGCTCAAATAATGCAATAAAATCTAATTTGTTCAACTGTAAAAGTAAAGTTTCCCTACCGGACAAGGATTGTCCCGAGTTTCAAGAATCTGAGCTAACTTCTTGAAATTCTACACATTTTGCCATCAGACTGAGAGAAAAATATGCAGTTTTAAAGCTAATTTCCTGAAATTCTACATATTTTGCCATCAGGCTGAGAGAAAAATATGCAGTTTTAAAGCTAATTTCCTGTAATTTAAAATGTCTTTCATGGCTTATGACGTGTTCACATGCTATCTGGGGGACCTGAACTCTGTGGGGACTCCAACCCCACAAAAAATATATTTTTATTTTTGGTTGGGGGCCCCCAAAGCTTGTGGGGATGTAACGATTGTCTCATAAAGTATATCAACGTAACAGTCTCTGTGGACAAGATTTATTCCGGGGAGCTGCAACAGGTTTACTTTAGTTTTTCCTGGTATTTTTAACCGAGCCACAAAGAAACTGTCAATGGGTTTCGGCCACATTTATTTGAAGAATAAAATGAGAAAAATTAGGCAATTTAACAGCTATGAGAAATGGGGTGCTTTGTAAAAAAAAAATACTGTTTAGTAAAGGCAGCTTTTGCGGTTTGCTGCCTTTGAGAGTCTCAGAATTCCCCCAAACTGGAAAATGTCTGCTTCCATGGAAACATTTGTCCCTAAATTGTGTCATCCAGAAAGAAAGAAAAAATATTTTCTAAGTGATCAGAAATAAAGATTTCCTAATTCAAAACAGTGGAGTCATTGCTTAACTACTGAAAGAAAATGATATTTCTGGAAAGAATGTCGCCTGAGAAAAGCATGAAGCACTTTTTCATAGAAAAACATTTAACTCAATGAAACATGGGTGTTGGCACTTGACTCAGAAAAGAAGCCAGATGAAGCTATAAAAAACAAAACAGAGCAGACACAATGTCACAACCGCATTGAATGTCTTCCTTTGACTATAGGAATCACTTTTAATAGTGGGAGATGTGCAGCTAAGCCCTTGGCCACGCTTGAAACGGAACTTCCTCAATAAACACATTTGTTAAGTCTCCCCGAGCGTTGGCGTACCGTTTACGCACGCTGCACTCGAAATATAATGTTTCGAGAGCCCCCTTTAGATTTCCACTTCAACACACACTTTAATGTGTGCAATTGACTCTCGACTACAGTTTCATTACCGAACCATAAATTATATAATAAGTGGCTCAGTCAGATCCAACTGAAAGAGCTCCAAAAAGTTACCCCTAAAAGTGCCCACTTATTCGCTTCATTGTAAAATATGCGTGCATTTATTGCCACTGACTGGTCTGTTCTATTGTAATGTCATGCAATGTAATGCATGTCATATGGATTTCAGTTCCTAGTATTGTGAGAAATATGAATGGGAGACACAGAGCACAACTCAAGAAAGTTGTGTGTCCTGAGGGAAAAGGGCAGCATTTGTCAGTCAGGTCAAGAGGTGCCAGTGAGATCTCCAACCATCCTTAAACTATGCTTAAAGCAAAGGACAGTGCATGCACAGGAATTGCCTTATTGCGTTTAAAATAAAATGTATACCTTTATTTAACTAGGCAAGTCCGTTAGGAAAAAAAATCTTATTTTCAATGACAGCCTAGGAACAGTGGGTTAACTACCTGTTCAGGTGCAGAACGACACACTTGTACCTTGTCAGCTCAGGGATTTGAACTTGCAAACTTTCAGTTACTAGTCCAACACTCTAACCACTAGGCTACCCTGCTGCCCCTGTTTGAGTTTGGCTAAAACAGTACTCCTCCACTGCAAGCAGAAAGTGTCCAAACTTGACTCTTAACAGAGCACATAGGTCCTACATGTGATGGATAATTGAGAACCTGGTTATTTTAGGCGTTGTTTAATTTCCTAACATGTACATCCTAGGATACATTACAGTATAGCAGCAGAACCCATTTCAATCAAATTAGCTTGTTAGGACTTCATTAAAAACAACAAACGCTGCAATAGCAAGGGTCTGCACTAAAGCATGTTCATGAAGCACCATTATTATTGAACGTCCGGACCACCTGTGATGTGATGTTCTGACACCTACAGTGCCTGTATCCATAAAGCATTTCAGAAGAGGAGTGCTGATCGAGCACCAGTTTTGCCTTTTAGATCATAATGTATGACGTTACTGGGGAGACCTGAGTGTTGAACAGCACTCCTACTCTGCGTTGCTTTATGAACACAGACTCAGATCTACTCTGAGAGGTTCCACTGAGCACTGTGTCTGTACAGCAGCATAACTTGTTTCCCAAACTTAATTTCATATCTGGTTCCCGGGACACTTCTTTCGGAGGCAAGGTAAAGCCTGCTTGGCTGTTCCAGGACAAGGGCTGTTTCAATTTATGGAGAATCTTTACTGGACTATCGGGAAACTGCCTGCCATCACTTGCACTGCAATGAAAAGCTGAGATGATCACGTCTTTGGCAATAGTTGCTTTTATTTTGACTGTACAGCTTCGAGATATTACATTTCCCACACATGTCACATTGGTCTTCATAAGACTGTTTCATCCATCTGTGCAACTTTTATGGACACTATTTCTCCACTTGCTGGCGCCCCTGAGAGATGAGCGTAAAGTGCGCTACCATCAGAGAGATGTAAAAAGCCAATGGAAATGAACGTCCTTTACAGAAAGGATGACTTTTAGAACAGGGGTGTTGTCCTGCTATAGCCTACAAACATTTTGCAGCATAATGCTATTGCAACAGGTTTAGGTTTCTAATAGTACATGTTGTGCCGTCTCATCCACCAGCCCGGCTCTCTATCTGGAATAGCAATTAGCCTGGGGACAAGGTTACATGTGATGCCATATCCAATCAATTACAAGCAATACGATAAACTTAACATGGGATGGTGCATCAAAGCTGCAAAGATCTACCTTGATATGCATAAAACTTTTGCTCAAACCATACATACTACATGCCTTTCGCCCTGTTTGACACAGCCAAAGGCTCCACAAGCTTTCCTCCTTTCAATATCACCTCTATATCGCAATCAGAGATTGCAGAACACACCACGGTGCTTCTATTTCCTGCAGCGGGTGCGGCGGCGGCAGGCAGTGACCCACTTCGACAGGGGTCATTATGACTGTTTATGTCTCTTCCATCCCGGGGCCAGCCCAGCTCCTGTGTCGCCATGCTTCGCCTGCGCCCACTCGCGTGATGGATGACAAAGTGAGGCAGTCTTATTGGAAAAAGGCTTGATTTACAGCAAGGCTGGCTGCCACCGGGCTAATGGCTTAATTTCTCTCTCTACTCCGCTCGGCGGCACGTGATGTCATCAGCCCCAAGGTCGTTTGTTCGTTGAGCCCCGATATGGCTCTTTGTTGTGGTGTCCAGAGGAGTATGGGGGGAGGGGGTGATGTGCCTTTGATCAGTGGTACTTGAGAGACCATGTGTGTGTGTGTGTGTGCACTCTATGAGCTTTTAGCTTAATTACCTTGATTCTGGTGATTATTTATGCATGCAGTGCTTTATTATATACACTCTATATTGCGCTTGTGTTACAGTCACCCCCCACCGTTGCCCCCTTCTGTTTGCCTTCACTCATTCACCCATGTTGAGTGGCTATTTGAACTCACTGGCGGCATGTCGGCCCACTACTCCCAGTCCCACCTACTTTAAATTAGTACCATCAAACAAGTAGTATGAGTAGTATATTCTCCGCATATATGATATCAAACATCTCTTAACTCACATTACACTGCAGGCGACAAAAGATGAATACTCTTCTGGGATATTTGGTTTCTATTGACAAAGCAACTTGCTTTTGAGCTAACTACCTTACCTAATTGAGCCATCTCTAAAGGTAAATGGACAAGCATTGGACCAAGGCACTCAGTGTCATTAGTAAGATTAATTTGAGTTTCCCCGCATGCCAGTTTTCCTCTTAGCTATTGATTATTTGTAATTTGGTGTCATTAGGTGTATCGGTAAACAGGAAAAATGAATGGAGTCTAGACAGACTGGGAGTGCAAACTAAGGAGGAATCATTAACTGGAAGGGATGGTGATTTAGAAGTGCCAATGAATGGCGGCCATTTTGAACTGCACATTTCATGTGAGCTCTTTAAACCTGTAATGCCTTTTTCCATAGGCATATACACAAAAATGTAGGTTACAGTAGCACACACTAGACAAGCATTACATCACCATCGTGTGCCATAACACTCTACTAAAGTATCATGGTAGCTTGTGAATGGTTTCTGAAACTTTTATATATTACATGCGTAATATACAAATTCTTCATAAAGACGGGTTGGCTGACAATCTAATCCAACCCTGTCTGTTTTGCCCCGTAGTTGCACAGGTGTCGGTTTTGTTGCTAAACAACCAGCCTGTCTATAAGCTTCACAACTTCTTCTTCATTTCAAACCACACTCTGTACCGCTGCCCTCTGTATGCCCTACAGGAATGGCAGCCATCTTTGATATGTTTGCCTTTGGTGTGTAAATCATTGTAATTGTTCCTTTAAATGCAGCGACTTCCTGCCTACTGGGTCAATGTCTCCCGTTGGGGTAACCCGACCTCCCGCCTTCCTCTCCCGGGGGTAACCATGATCCATGCCTCCCTGGATTCCTTGATCCTCTGTCCGTTATCCAATACCTTCCCCTTCCACTAGCGCAAGGCGGTACAACATTTAATCCCATCTTAAATCAAGAATGTAATTAAGAGTAATAAATTATCCAATTTTTATTTTGAACGCACTTGGATTCTGCAGGCGGCCGGGAAACGTCCTAGACTTTCAGAGAGACAAAGACATTGGACACTTTTCAAGAGTGGGAATGAGCTCATGGCAAGTGTTATTCTAAAGCAGACTATTGATGGGCTGGGTCACGCACCCAGACCAAGACCTGGAGGAGTGGAAGGGGAAAACCTTGCTCTTTAGATTGATGCCTTGCTGGAATTTGGGTATGTTCAGACTAATGTTGGTTATGTGAGTCCAAATTACTAGCTGCTTTGTTTATATAAACCCCTTACCTCTCTCTGGGCTCTTCGCCTATAGCCAGAGAGGGGTCATCCCATGGGCACTCACTACTCCCATCATTTTGAAGGCATATATATCTCCGTCTGTGTCTCTCGCATTCTTTCCCATCGAGCGAACGCACAATGCGGGGAGAAGGGCCTCAGAGCGTTGCTTCAAATCAAAAGTTCACCACACAAACACACACATGCATGAACAGTACGCACACACACACACACTGACATGTGCATATATGAACACACATACACACGTGCACAAACACACATACACACACCTCTCTCCCTCCCTCCACCCCAAAGCCTGTTGAGTACGACGGACCTGTCAGACAAGAGGCCGTTGGGGGACTTATGGAGGGAAAGTGCCTTATGGAGAGAATTCTGGAATGCACTAGCCTTTAGCGTAACCGGAAAAGCCGCCAAAAAGGAAAACACTGCAAACCTATTCATTATCCGTCCCGTGACACTTTTTTCCAACGTTGGGACTAGTAAAATATCTCCATACCTCCTGGGCCAGTGGTTACGTGTGCATTACCGATTGCGCTCTTGCGAAAGGGTGACAAAATCCCATCATACACCCCATCAACTCTCAGAGACTTATTATCTGTTAGAGAGGACTATAGGTTTACAATGTACACACTGTGGGCTTGTGTGCCAAATGGCACCCTATTCCCTATATAGTGCACTACATTTGACCAGAGCCCTATGGGCCCTGGTCAAAAGTAGTGCACTATATAGGGGAAAGGGTGCCATTTGGGAGGCATACTGCATGATGTTTTGACTGCCTGTATCGACACGCCTCCATACCACAGCATTAGCAGAGGATTAGAAAACCAACTGAAAAAAGTATGCTAAAGTAAGTGTAGCGTGAGTATGGTTAATCCAAGTCATTGGAAGACATGACGTTACATTGAAGCTATTCCATGGACACTATTCTAGAGTCCCTAAGGTGTGTCTGAAAAGGCACGCGATTACCTAGTGCACTATTTTCACCCTAGCCCTATGGGCCCTAGTCAAATGTAGTGCACTACATAGGGCTCTGATCAAAAGAAGTACAAAAAAGGGCCTGAATAACACCATAGTTGTATTTGTATTTGTATTTATTGTGGATCGCCATTAGCTGCTGCCTCAGCTACTCTTCCTGGGGTCCAGCAAAATTAAGGCAGTTTATACCATTTTAAAAACATTACAATACATTCACAGATTTCACAACACACCGTGTGTCCTCAGGCCCCTACTCCGCCCCTACTCCACCACTACCACATATCAACAGTACAAAATCCATGTGTACGTGTGTGTTCAGTGCGTATGTTATCGTGTGTGTATGCATATGTCGGTGCCAATTTTTGTGTTGCTTCACAGTCCCCGCTGTTCCATAAGGTGTATTTTTATACGTTTTTATTTATTTATTTAATTTTTACTGCTTGCATCAGTTACTTGATGTGGAATAGAGTTCCATGTAGTCATGGTTCTTTGTAGTACTGTACACCTCCCATAGTCTGTTCTGGACTTGGGGACTGTGAAGAGACCTCTTGTGGCATGTCTTGTGGGGTATGCATAGGTGTCCGAGCTGTGTGCCAGTAGTTCAAACAGACAGCTCGGGTGCATTCAACATATCAATACCTCTCAGAAATACAAGTAGTGATGAGCCAGGAGAGATTGACATGCATATTATTAATATTAGCTCTGTTCTAAACCAATTGCAATTTTCCTAAGTCCCTTTTTTTGGCACCTGACCACACGGCTGAACAGTAGTCCAGGTGCGACAAAACTAGGGCCTTGTTGATAGTCCTGTTAAGAAGGCAGCGCAGCGCTTTATTATGGACAAACTTCTCCCCATCTTAGCTACTGTTGTATCAATATGTTTTCACCCTGACAGTTTACAATCCAGGGTTACTCCAGTTTAGTCACCTCAACTTGCTCAATTTCCACATGATTTATTACAAGATTTAGTTGAGGTTTAGGGCTTAGTGAATGATTTATCCCAAATACAATGGTTTTAGTTTGATAAATATTGAGGACTACTTATTCCTTGCCACCCACTCTGAAACTAACTGCAGCTGTTTGTTAAGTGTTGCGGTCATTTCAGTCGCTGTAGTAGCTGACATGGATAGTGTTGCGTCATCTGCATACATAGACACACTGCTTTACTTAAAGCCAGTGGCATGTCATTAGTGGATTGAAAAAAGTAATGGGCCTAGACAGCTGCCTTGGGGAATTCCTGATTCTACCTGGATTATTTTGGAGAGGCTTCCATTAAAGAACGCCCTCTGTGTTCTGTTAGACAGATAACTCTTTATCCACAATATAGCAGGGGGTGTAAAGCCCTCAATCTTTTTATCATCCATTTCTCTCAGCCAATCATCAGTCACTTGTGTAAGTGCTGTGCTTGTTGAATGTCCTTCCTTATAAGCATGCTTAAAGTTTGTTGTCAATTTGTTTACTGTAAAATCGCATTGTATCTGGTCAAACACAATTTTTTCCAAAAGTTTACTAAGGGTTGGTAACAGTCTGATTGGTCAGCTATTTGAGCCAGTAAAGGGGGCTTTACTAATCTTAGGTAGCGGAAGGACTTTTGCTTCCTTCCAAGCCTGGTGGCACACACCTTCTATTTGGCTCAAATTGAAAATATGGCGAATAGGAGTGGCAATATCGTCCGCTATTATCCTCAGTAATTCGTAAGAAATGGCCCTGTCACCGACAGCCTTTCATTAATCTCAACTTGTCATCCTTGCAGTAGTGTAAAGTACTTAAGTAAAAATACTTTAAAGTACTACTTAAGTCGTTTTTTGGGGATCTATACTTTACTTTACTATTTATATATTTTTTTAATATTTACTTTTTACTCCATACATTTTTCCTGACACTCAAAAGTACTCGTTACATTTTGAATGCTTAGCAGGACAGGAAAAGGGTCCAATTCACACGCTTATCATGGCAACATCCCTGGCCATCCCTACTGCCTCTGATCTGGCGGACTCACTAAACACACATGCTTCGTTTGTAAATGATGTCTGAATGTTGGAGTGTGCCCCTGGCTTTCCGTAAATAAATAAAAACCAATAATATGGCACCATCTGGTTTGCTTAATATAAAGAATTTGAAATCATTTGTACTTTTACATTTGATACTTAAGTATATCTTAGCAATTATATTTACTTTTGATACTTAAGTATATTTAAAACCAAATACTTTTAGACTTTTCCTCAAGTATTATTTTACTGGGTGACTTTCACTTTTACTTGAGTCATTTTCTATTAAGGTATCTTTACTATTACTCAAGTATGACAACTGGGTACTTTTTCCATCACTGCATCCTTGTTAATTCAGGTTGGCGGGTTGGAAATCCAAGAGTATGACATCTTGAATCTGTAAGCATATACATGTTAAAGATGAAGACCTGAATCTTAAGCGCAACAAATTTGTGACATATTAACAAATTGGATTCGTAACATAATTGCAAAATGAATATGATTTCATAAACATTGCAACATTTCTAAAAAGTGCACTTTGCAGAAATCGATCTGCCATTTCCTGGTGGCAAAAATTCTAATTTCAGTTTATGTGACAAAACAACAGTCATTGTGTAGAGAATCATTGTACCATCTAAATCACTGTGACAGATCTTTTCCGTAACGAAACTTAAAAAGCATAGAAATAGCGCACATATAACAGATCTACCGCTTCTTAGAATTGCTTTTAATAAGAATGACAGATCTAGAACTCACATTTTTTATGTGAATTTGGTCAGGTGGTCCAAAAACATACATATTGTAGCTTTAACGCGTCACACGAAATGAATGATGTAGTACACAAAAAAACAGGGTCCGTTTTGGCTCGTGAGCACCACTTTCAAAACTACTGTCCGAAATTATACAAACATTTGAGAGTGCATCGATAAGGAAAATGGTTTATTTGATCAATTTTATTTTTTGAATAAATATATAACAGTGATCTGACTGTACAGGACCTTTTTCGCATGTAGTACCACATTCAACATAAAAACCTCTTCCACAATTTTTTCGGACATTTTGCATTTTTCTTTTAGCCTTCCATATATTTAATTTTAAAAACGGGCCGTGTAAATGTAACACAGACAAGAGTGATTGATTGTTTTTGTGCATGTTTGAAACCGAGACCAAATTATTTTCTTGAGGGCATAAAGGTATTAGTTGCCTTGGGTGGCCATCCAGCACAGATATTAGCCGCTCTATCTGTCCTCACAGAGATAACATTGTCAGTCTAACTCACTTCATCACTCCGGAACCCGATAACAACTTTTACCTAGCCATCTCTCAATGTTTTGGAAGTTTCTGCTGCTTGTACCAGCATGCCATAGTTGCATGTCAGTCTGCAAGGAATTTTTATGTCAAAATCTTCTGTACCTTTAACGGAATATTCACTTCTGAACTTAACAACATTAGTAATGAGATATTGACCTTACTAGTCAAGACTTGTGAAATCGCTGCATGTGACTATAAGGAGAATTCAGAAGGCAAAACTAGTCATGTAGCTTTCAGTGGTTTGCAGTTGCTCTGAACTTGTGATATGCATTTGAATGGAATCTAATTGAATTTTAGTGAATTGAAATTGAAATGAACAGAAATTCATTTCATACAATTTAATTTATTTGAAGTGAACTAAATTAAATACTCCCCAGATAAAGTATTTACATGGTCAGTGGAAATCTTCCTCTTCCTCCTCTTCCTCTCTCCTCTGGTAGGTCCAGGCTGAGGTGAGGTGGTGGCCATGCCTTGGCCCCTGCAGCACCCTGACACATTGAGACCCAGAGCCGTGACCCACCTCAGGAGACCAAGTCATCCGTCACTGCATGTCGGGCCCCCTGCGCCCCAGGGGTCGTGGCCTGCTGATTCCATCCATTGTTTCAGGGTGACTGCTTCTCCTAGTTGCATCAAATACAAAGGCTATTTACACACTGGCTCTGAGATGTCGACAGTCCTCATCTTGATTCCCATTAGCGTTACTTGTGTGCATCTGATTTATTCTGTTTAAGTCTGGGTTTGATTGTTTTACGTTTTGTGACAAATTACTTTGTTAAAAGCTCTAAATTAAAGTGAAACTTAATTGTGATAGATTAGACGGACTAGATACAGTGCTTTCAAAAAGCATTTATTACCCTCGACGTATACCACATTTTGTTGTGTTACAGCCTGAATTCAGAATTTATTAAATAGATTTGAATAATAACAAGGTGAAAACATGTTTTTAGACATTTTTGCAAATGTATTGAATATGAAATACATAAATATCTCATTTACATAAGTATTCAATACATGTTAGAATTACCTTTGACAGCCATTACAGCTTTGAGTAGTCTAAGAGCTTTGCTGGATTGTACAATATTTGCACATTATAATTTTTAAAATGTCAAGTTGGTTGATGATCATTGCTGAACAGTCATTTTCAAGTCATGCCATAGATTTTCAAGCTGGTTTAAGTCAAAACTGTAACTAGGTCACTCGGGAACATTCAATGTCGTCTTGGTAAGCAACTCCAATGTATATTTGGCCTTGTGTTTTAGATAATTGTCCTCCTGAAAGGTGAATTTGTCTCCCAGTGTCTGTTGGAAAGCAGACTGAACCAGGTTTTCCTCTAGGATTTTGCTTGTGCTCAGCTCTATTCTGTTTCGTTTAATTTTTTTTTAAACTCCCTAGTCCTTGCCGATGACAAGCATGCCCATAACATGATGCAGCCACCACCATGCCTGAAAATATGAAGAGTGGTACTCAGTGATGTGTAGTGTTGGATGTACCCCAAACATAAAGCTTTTGTATTTAGTACATGAAGTTAATTTCTTTACTTTAGTGCCTTATTATAAACAGAATATTTGTATAGGCTATAGGCTTCCTTCTTTTCACTCTGTCAATTAGGTTAGTATTGTGGAGTAACTACAATGTTGATCCATACTAAATTTTCTCCTATCACAGCCATTAAACTCTGTAACTGTTTTAAAGTGTTTTAAAGTGGTGAAATCCCTGAGTGGTTTCCTTCATCTCCGGCAACTGAGTTAGGAAGGACGCCTGTATCTTTGTAGTGACTGGGTGTCAGTGGTGTCAGTGGTGTCAGTGAAACAGAATGGGTCAGCCGTGCTACTTACTGACTCATTTTTAATTCATTTGTAAAAACTTCTAAAAACGTAATTCCACTTTGACATTATGATGGGGGTATTGTGTAGGCCAGTGGCACAACATCTAAATTAAATCCATTTCAAATGCCGGCTGTAACACAACAAAATGTAGAAAATGTCAAGGGGTATGAACGCTTTCTGAAGGCACTGTATAACACTACTTTGTTGATTGATTTTAGCTTAGCTTAGCTCACTTATTACAAAGTAATAAATCAACACTGAAATTGCCACACACCATAATCCCTAAAGTGGCCCCACACAAACTTTATGTATTTTATATTTGTTGTTTACACAGCACTTTAAGCATATTTAATGAAGTGGTTACGAAGTGGCATGATGAATCCTCAGCTGGAGGAAATCTGCTATAATCACACATTTAACTAGCGTCCTAAATGGCACCCTATTCTTTATATTGTGCATTAGTTTTGACCAGAGGCCTATGGACCCTGGTCAAAAATAGTGTACTATGTAGTGAATAGGGTGCCATTTGGAACGCTACCCTTAGTTGGGAGAAACAGTCAGATGAAGGCAGTTTCCAAAATCCCCTAAAGAGGGCAGTCAAACATGGGACTTAGTTCACGTTGGCTTTATCGGAGTAGACAGCCATGTCACTCAGGAATGTGAGACTTGCGGTGGAATCATGAGGAGCAGAGAGATGAGGGGGGAATCTTGACAAGAAAGAGTTACATTTTCATAAACATTATGGTGCTATTTTCTTTTTTCTTTTTTTAAAATGACATTTGTGGCAAAAAATAAGATTTGTGGCAGCCTCATTCTCCCATAATCTCGAAACACTCATGATAAAGTCGATAACCAACCGAAAATTCCACAATATCCTTCTGTCCTCAAACCAAATTAGTAATTGATTTTAAGAGGAAGATAAATGATTCCTTTTGTGGCCGCCGGCTTTGAAATAAGGTGTATCTAGGGAACTCCCAGACGATTGGGAGAGTGCATCTTTTGAGAAGGAGAAGTAGAGCGTGAGCAGGAACTAATCACTCCATTTAAGTGTTTGGGGCAGATTTACGCAAATCTCTTTTTTCTCCCTCAAATTCCAGGGAAGACTCATTTGTATATAGCTAGGACTTTCTCACTATTGAGTATCTTGGTAGTGGATAGTGGATATAATTTGTCTCTGGAGAGTCTCACAAAAGGGTATCATATAAATGGTAGGCCTATGTCTATAGTAGAAGATCATGTTTTAGTAAGTGTCAGCATATTTTCAGTCCCTCAAATTCCAAGCAAGACTCATTTGTATCTATGCCCTCCCACTGTTAAGAATCTTTGGTAGTGGATAGTGTAGTGTTTGCCATTTTTCTCATGCTGGAGGATGCCACAATAACAATATGGCATATAAATAGTAGACCTCTTTCTAAATATAGTATAAGACCATGTTTCAGCGTCAGCATATTTGTTGTCCCTGTTGCAGCAAGAGTAAAAGTAGCCACAGTTTGGGAGGGGTTGGATTTCAGTGAAGTGCATTTCAGCAGATATTTTATTAGTAGTGATGAGTTCCACATCTATACCACATTATGCTTCCCTGTATAACCTCAATTCATATTCTATTCTTCCAAAATAAAGAAAAATCCTCAAGTATCCTCAAACATTCTATTCGACACAACAGTTGATTTTGGTCAAACCAACCTTTTTTTCTCACATTGTGATTCAAACCTGAGAGACTATAGGTCTTAGGCAAGTTCATAATGTATTATTCCAAGATATTTAAAGACAAGAACAAGACGCTAGAGCAATGTGCTTGTTCATTTAGTGGACCTTCAAAGCCCACCTGGCCTGTTCTCGTCGGGGTTCGGACGTGACAACAACGTCCGTCATGCAGAGTAACCTTTTGGCCTCAGCAGCCTGCTTCCTTCAGCCACACCTCATACAGCAGCTGAGAAGCCAAAGAGCGAGAGATATAGCGACCCTTCTCTGTTCTTACCCGCACCACCAACACTGAGGACGCATCACAAATGGCACCACATTCCATATAATATATGGCACTTTTGACCAGAGCCCTATGAGACCTAGTCAAAACAAGTGCCCCATATAGGGGGTAGGGTGCCATTTGGGACACAACCTGTGTCTGCATAAGCCCTTTCCACCACAGGCGGCGAGTCAAACGAAGTAATTAGTCAGTAAATACAGAGCTACCCAGGCGAAGCAGTGAAGGGGGCAGCCGCAAGGCAGGAAATCTACTGTGTAATTTTTCCCATCACTGTACTGTACCAAGCTGTACCCTCCTACTAACTGTCCGGGTTACTAACTGGGGTTTTGGTAGCACTTTACATTGAGTTGCACTCATACCTGTGTAGTAGCCCGGTAATTACTACTCTTATAGGCTACCTGTAGCAAGGAAATCTGTAATTACACTCTAGTTACGTAAGTTTTACAAAGCTCTTTACCACATTATATCAATTGTGTGACAGGACCTCAAAGCATTGAAATGGTTCCTTTCTGTGTTCATACAGCAAACGGAGAGAAACTGGTCCTGTAAGTTCTTTTTATTTTCAAACGCAAAGAGGTTCGTGGGGTTGGGAGATAAAAGTCGATGAAAAAAGACTCACACACATAGTGTGAATTAGACAAGTCGAGTCCTTTTTTGAAAAACAGCAGAGTACGGCAAAGCAATACCAGAGAACTTGCTATAGTTATCGTTACTTGTCCGTAGAGAGTTTGTGGTAAAACTGTAAACAGGACACTATTGCCTCACCTTATTGTAATTTTCCACAATTACAACAATTTCATTATATAAAAAAAAGAATGGTTTCCAGGGTGTTTGTTGTTTTAAAAAGACCCCCCAGTAAATACAGACATCGGCTTCTTCTCTTGGTACAAGTCCACTGCCAAGACAAGAGTATCTTCACCCTCTATAACTGTCCATGCAATGCAGCAGAGGGGGGAAAAGTGAAGGACTAAGTGTTTGTTTGTATTGGTTGAATGAACAGAGTATTGAAGTATCCACTGGAGAGCTCCAGTAATTGTAGCCAGAAGGGAAGTCCTCACAACGTCAGAAGTCCTCACAACGTCAGAAGTCCTCACAACGTCAGAAGTCCTCACAACGTCAGAAGTCCTCACAAGGCATGAGGGGGTTTCCAAGGCCTCTCATAGTCAGGGTGGTGGTTCAGCAACAGTGGCTATTCAGACTGGACCACTTGAAGGAAATGGGGGGAGTTGGAAAAGGGGGGGGGGGGGGGCACCAGCCCTAGTGACAAACAGTCAGGTGATGGTGGTAAGTTTGGGCTGGGCACCAGCGCAATCGATGTCGCTGGGTCACGGAAGAGTCACGGAGGGAGGGGCAACACTGAGAGATCATGCCCAAGCGGTGGGGCTGGTTGGTGGGAGGGTAGGGTAGAGGTGATGGTAGGGGCACCAGTGGAGGTCAGAGCGATGCCCATATCCGTGCTGATCCGATCGCCATGGGACACGCCGTCCTCGGGAATACCTGGCAGTTCTGCTGGGAAAACAAACAATGAGTCAAATTGAAAACAACACCAGTGTGTACAAGTTACTTTAGCAAAAAAAAACTGTGTAGTGTTACTTCAACTCTATAACACTGTGTAGTGTTACTTTAACTCCCACAGAGACATGTACTATACATAAAGAATAGGTAATGTGAAGCAGTTGTGTTGTGTGCAGTGAAGCGGCACTACAATGGGGTGACATGTCGGGACAAATAGATTACACCTATCCCACTAACTCTTAGATCTGTGTTCATGAAGGAAAGGGGAGGAGGAGGGAGGAAAAAGAGGCCATTGGTCGAGCAATTTAGAGCCGGCTAGAGTGCAGCACTCTGCGGCTGAGCAAGAGAGCAGCGTGGCTGACCCATTCTGTTTCACTGACACCAGGGGACCCAATCAACAGGCGCTACTTCCCGATGGAGAGCAGAGGCTAAACGCCCCCGAAGCCTTATTTTCTCTTTCTTCTCTTTCCCTTTCTTTCTTTCTCCTGAGTTCCTTTACCGGTCCTCCCCTCAAAAGATTGCAACCCTGACCCCTCGGATGGATGTTAGCAAACCTCGGCCGAATAATTGGCGGAGAGGCTCCTTTAAACAATGGCCTCCAGCGGTGTTAGGGCGACGCACAGGGGTTAGTGAGGAAGTTCACCAAAGGATGCCTGAGGGGGTTTCTGGGTAGAGAGAAACATTTTGCACGGGGGGGAAATAATCCTGTACGCTCGTTAATTTGTGGGCTCGTAATCGCCTATTGTCTGGGAAGGGAAAATGACGATTTTGCCCAGCCTTGGCTAATTTTGCGGAATAAGAAGAAAAGAAAGAAGGGGGCCAAACGACCAGGGAACAGTCCTTTCTGCAGTGCAGAAGGATCCGGGGGCTTCTGCATGGCTTGCTTCGGATCCGAACTGACAGGTGCATTGTTTCCCAAGGACCCATAAGCTCGATAATCGCAAGGGGAAGAAACCGTAATGCTCCTTCTGAGGAGTCTTTAATTGACTTTGGTTCGAAGTAATGTCGCCGAGTGACCGTATTAGAAAAACCCGCCGAGTCTCGAGTCTCTCTCCAGTCTCGGCCGTAAGCGGCTCGCTTAATCCTCCCCATTCGCCGGGCTTAATGCAAATATCTTATGAAGGAACTGGAGCCCTTAATCAAATAAGAGGGGGGAAACCATTTCATGTCCCTCGTTAATGATAAATTCATTCAATGGGACGTAAAAGAATATTGCTCATCTCTTATGATTAATTGACCCTGAAATCTTTGAGAACTTTACCTTAATTAGCCACTCGATAAGGCCGAAATGTAACTGTGAGGGAGCTGGATGCCACCATCACTCAATAGACGGCAGAGGAAGATTGACTCTTGGTCTATGTCCGTCTTACTTCTGTTCCCATAGGATTTCGGATGCCACCTCCTACCCCATTAACAATTTTCACGTGACAAAGTCATTAGCACTATGGTTTTACTATGGTTTCTCATCTAGCATTCCGTTTGGTTGTTTCTAAACAAACATCAAATATGCACATCTGAGAAGTAGACTACGCTCTCTTTTTTTCCGACGGTTGACCCTTTGACAGTGGACAGCCATAACAAGTCCTTTCCCACAGTGCGTGTGAGAAGCGGGAGCAATGAAAGGTCGTTGTTGCTGTCCACATGACCAGTCAAATAAATCAATTGGTCACGCCACTGGCGTATACATATTTAATTTAGACAAAGTCAATTAGCTTTTGCCAGCCTTTTCATCCTGCTGCAATGTGGCAGTAGCTTAATGCCGCATTTATGTACAGTAGACTTTTTCCTCCGTGTGTCCGTGCTAGCATACCACTTAGTATGCATGCCTTATACATTCTTCATGATACTGTGAGCTCGAAAAGTATCGGGACAGTGACACATTTTTGTTGTTGTTTTGGCTCTCTACTCCAGCACATTGGATTTGAAATGATACAATGAATACGGGGTTAGCTTTAATTCGAGGGTATTTTCATCCATATCGGATGAGCCGTTTAGAAGTTCAAAAGTATTGGGACAAATTCACTTATATGTGTATTAAAGTAGTCAAAAGTTTAGTATTTCGTCCCATATTCCTAGTACGCGGTGATTACATCACGCTTGTGACTTTGTTTTGATTGTGTTTAAGATTATTTTGTGCCCGATAGAAATGAATGGTAAATCATGGATTGATATTTTGGAGTCCCTTTTATTGTAATTACGAACAGAAGATGTTTCTAAACACGTCTACATTCATGTGGAGGCTTGATACTTACAGTGCGTCCCTTTAGGCTCTGTGCTTAAGTCCGCAAGGGGTCACATGTAGTGCCACTGTCCCTCCACGCCCATACCCATGCCCATCCCACCCATGGGCCCTACGGGGAGAGAAGAGGGACACATTAGAGAGTTGTGAGGATGGGGGAAGAGAAGGGGGACAGAGATAAAGAGGACAAAGACTTATTATTTGGGTCAGTGAGGTGAGGCAATGCAAATATTGCAATGTGACCGGTCACACCTGGTCAAGACTGTAGGGGGAGAGGGAGGGCAGGGGAGATAGGGTGAGTAAACTGTGACAGGGGAGGGGTGAATGGGAACCAGTCAGGTCCATGGCGTGTGTTTGAGGGACTCAAAAGTTAGTGTGTGTTTGTGTGTGTGTGCGTGCATGCGTGCATATGTGCACGTGTGTGCGAGTGTGTGTATGTGTGTGTCTGAGACGTAGGAGTTAAGAGATAGGAGTCTTTACCAGGTGGTCTGATTCCCATGTGTGTCTGGCCGTCCATAACGAACCCTCCCATTGGTTGACCATCTGGGGTGTAGGGCCCTCCTCCAGTCACTGGCGAAAAAAACACAGGCCGAGACAGAAGGAAATGCTAATTAGAATATTGCATAAGTTTTAATTACCGGTGCGCCCCCGGAAAACGTTCCCTCTCCCGGATTGGTCTGTCCTCATTATTCTCTCACTATTATCCTCCAATTACAAGATTATTTGGGAGGTAATTTTCTTCATCAACAGGCTTAATTACTAACAAATGACTTCGTATGTATTGGTAAGAGTTCATATCAAGTTGTCCTTATGGCTTATGCTGTGAAAGAGCAACTTAGTAAATAGATTTACTATTAGTAAATAGATTACTGTTCTGGCAACTTGAACGTAATTACCTCGATATACACAGCAGCACTGTAAACGGGAGATAAGTAACTTATAACAACACTTTGACTCATTAAACACGCCTCTAAGCGAACCGATTAACCATGATTATAGTACGTAATTAAGGAACTACTTTTCCACCAGGTTACTATTTAATCCATCCACAATCGCTTATGGAACAATTAGTGGCAGAGGAAGGGGCTGTGATTCGGCTTTCTGTCTCCCTCATATCATAAAGTGTAGGCAGCCTCAGGTAGAGAAGCTGGTTCTGGTTACATGAGCCGGAGCAACAGTTCAAGCTCCTCGGTCCGTCTTTGAACTTTACAGAGTTCCCCTAATGCAACCCTAACCCCTAACCCTCATCACAGGTCATAAATTTTACAGCAGCTCCAAAACAAGGCATGTGCCAGGGGACTGCTCTGTCTTTAGCAGAGAGGGAGAGAGAGGAAGAGAGAGAGAGAGGGGGAAAGAGAGAGAGACTAATGAAGTAAACCAAAGTCCCACTCAACAACTTTTTACAGTAGACAAAATGTGTTTTTCTATCAAAAAGTTTGAATTCTGAAATTAAATTTCAATTTGTTGTAAAGCAAAGTAAAACAACTGGTCATATTTTAGCTTCAGTTTCACTTTTGCTCCTTGTTTGTTTTCAATCCAAGGTTAAACTTTCAATGGACTGGCTAGTCAAAGTGATTAGCGTCTTTGTTTGGGCTAATCCTCTGGGTTTTAGTGGCCCTTCACTCCCGTAGTTAAGCCCGTGCGTCCGTTCAGTTAAACACATCGAAGACCAGAAGGGGCAAGACTGGAGATAGTAGCAGGAGAAGTTCACAACAGATTAATTTATGTTTTAATTCATGTAAAAATGTTGAGATGTTTTAATATGTATTTTTATCTATGTTGACCTGTTTACTTGACGAGTTCATATTCCTGCGTTGACTTGAACTGAAACAACTTTACCACATGAATTGAAACAACTTTACCACATGAATTGAAACAACTTTACCACATGAATTGAAACAACTTTACCACATGAATTGAAACAACTTTACCACATGAATTGAAAAAAAATTTGACGGGAGACTTGCCTGCTCTATTGGACTGGTCGATCATGGGCTGTACAATTCTTCGTCTCGCGTTGATGAACCTGAAAGAGAGGGAATGAGGGTGGGAGGGAATGGGGGAGGGCAGTGGAGGAGAGAGAAGACAGCAACACGTTATAAATGAGGCCTGGCGAGCAGCATATAATTTCAATGTACTGTTTTGGGACCACAGAGGAAAAGCATTCATTCGACTTTGGCGTTACGAGAAGAAAAAAAATGCTCGCTGTCAGCGATGGTTGCCTGACGTTGTCCAGGCATCTGGTCTACACTTCACTAAAAGAACGTGGAAACCTCAACTTCCTCTCAAACTGTGGCTTTCAAAGAGAAAAATGGCTTCTTGGACAGTAACTGTGATTCTTATCAAACCAAACACCTAGAATATCTATGAGTGCATAGAAAATGGCCGCTGCTGGTGGATGCATCCACTTCTTTGATATCCACCAATACAGTAGACACTTGATATACTGTCTCTGAAAATGTTGGTCCTTTAAGTCCAAAACATTTCATGTCACAGCAAAATTCTATTTAGCTTTTCATTACATAAAATACACCAAGCACTGATTAAGTAAAGTCCTCAAATACTAGTATAGATTTTTAGTGTACCATCCCCTTAGCACACATCCAAACAAAGCTCATACAACTAAATCTCTCTGCTGTGGGATACCTTAGGTGCATTACGGAATAGCAATGTTTGCAGAGAGTTGTCCTACATTCATACACGTCCCCTCTAAGTATAATTGTGCTCTTGAAAGCCATCATTCTGGTATGCATGATCCCTGACCTTTGACCCTGGCGGCCCCGTGACCCAGCGCCCTCGGCAGAGGAGCACTCTGGTCTTGCTCAGTCTTAAGCCTTGTGAACCCGCCCCGTGACCCCTGCCGACCCAGGGAGTGAAAGCTCAGTGGTTCCAACTTGATTTATGTCCCCCTGCCTTTTTACCCCTGGCGGGATGGTTCCATTTCATCTTTTTCTTCGGAAAAAAAGAGAGAAGAGAAAAGGGGAGGAACGGGTTTCCTTTTCAGGGAAACAAAAGCCACAACACTCCTTTCAGCAGGGCCCGAAAAAAGGCAGAAGCAGGGGGCGGCAGGGGGGGCGGAGGAGTGGGAGGAGGAGTGGGGAGGGGGGTGAAGATGAGGGGGAGAAGAAGATACTAAGAGAGAAGTGAGGAGAAGAGGCCCAAACTGAACTAGAAAACCGAGTCATATGATGAAGCCTTTCTAGAGCTGCATGCTTTTTCAGTGTAATAACATACTGTATATCTATCAGACAATAAATTATGGCTATTAGGTGATGTTTTGGGTGATTGAACCATAAAAAAAAGGGGAACCAATCACTTTCATATCAACAAAGCCTTGACAAATGAGGCGCAAAGTCCCTTAGGCCAGAGTGCTTCCACAAAAAAACACAATAAGGACATTTCCTTGATGATACTGTGACGAATCATGGTGGGGAGCACAGGGGTGGTATGTAGTGTTAGAGGTCTCAAAGGAGAGAGAGATAGAGGGAGAGAAAGGGGTGCAGAGGCTGTGGGGCGCACTGTTTGTGTGAGAGCCCGGGCACCACCACACACCCCCTAGCTCCGCCTTTTAAGCAGCCAATGAAAGGGGGAATAGAGCGCCATGTGGCGCGGCCAAGGCTGCGTCCTCTGTTAGGGAGTTAAAAGTTTCACCCCTCCGCGAACCCTTCACACCATGGGACTGCGTTTATGGCCCTGCTTCAGCCCTCCGCTTCCCACCGCACAATAAGTGCGACCATCCACCCCTCTCTGGCTCCCACTCCCACAATAGAGGCCTATTCTTCTGACTAGACGTGTTGTAAAAACCCTCCACTTTTGAAAAGCGTTGTTTTTCTGAAGAAAAACATTAGTTTACGACGGCTTTGTGTGATATGAACTTGTACGCTTAGCATGTAGTGAAGTAAGCACTTCTAGATACAGCCAGGGTATCCACAATAGGGTTAGGGTCCATTCCATTTCAATTCAATCATCTCAGGAACTATTGCATTGAAAAGCCTTCACTTTACTTTCACTCCCTGAATTGAACTGGAATTGACCCCAACCCTGATCCACAACTTTATAAATACTACCTCACCACCAACCACCATCAAATGTACACATACAAACACAGCTCGAAAAGCATTTTCTGTTTAAAGTAACGCCCTCAAGAAAGAGCAACCCCAACAACTGAAGTATCCTCCTTTAGCTAATTTGATGCGGCGGCATCTGTTCTCGTCCACTGCAGGCTGCAGAGCTGGAGCCTCAGCACGGTGAAACGCCTCTCCTGTGAGGATTAAAATAAACGACCGCTCCCCTCCAGTCTGGGCTCCCCTGGTCGTAAAATGGCCCCTAAACCCACCTCCCCGGGTGTCATTCTCAGGTCAGCTTCCCCCTAACCCCCCCCCCCCCCCCTCCCCCTCGGTCCCCCCCAACTCCCCCCTTGCACGCCCGCCCTTGGGTGTGTTTAAATAAACCAGTCCAGCTGTTTGCCGTGAAAACGTCATTGACATCACCCCCCCTTCTCACCTGTTCCAATCAGCATATGGCCCTGTTATGAGGTAGGGGGACTTAAACGCTTCGGCAACCAATTCGGCAACCTCTCCACAACCTCTCCGCAACCTATCCTACTGCACTTAGTATGTGACTGACAAACGAGCCCGTGCATGTACAGTATATTCAAGGCACTAACAGCAATGTCAATTGAACGATGACTATGCAATGCATGTGTATGTCGAGGAAATAGACTGTGCTGCTGCTTCATTTAAATCAGTGGTGTAAAGTACTTAAGTAAAAGTACTTTAAAGTACTACTTAAGTAGTTTTTTGTGGTATCTGTACTTTACTTTTCTATTTCTATTTTTGACAACTTTTACCTTTACTTCACTACATTCCTAAAGAAAATAATGTACTTTTTACTCATACATTATTTTCCCTGACACCCAAAACTACTTTGAAAACTTAGCTGCACAGGAAAATGCTCCAATTCACACACTTACCAAGAGAACATCCATGGTCGTCCCTACTGCCGCTGATCTGGCGGACTCACTAAACACCCATGCGTTGTTTGTAAATTGTGTTGGAGTGTTGGAGTGTGCCCCTGTCTATCCATAATATTAAAAAACAAGAAAATGGTGTCGCCTGCTTTGGTTAATACAGTATATGGAATTTGAAATGTTTTATACTTTTACTTTTGATACTTAAGTATATTTGTTTACCAAATACTCTTACACTTTTACACAAGTAGTATTTCACTGGGTGACTTCCACTTTTACTTGAGTCATTTTCTATTAAGGTATCTTGACTTTAACTCAAGTATGACAATGTAGTACTTTTTCCACCACATAAATTCCAGAGAGGACATAGAAAAAATGGGAGAAAAAACGTCAGCGCCAGCCGCTGAGTTGAGAGGCCAAACGGCTCTGAATTCCTACACACACGCTCGAATATCTGTAACGTTCCACCGCAGCCGGCGATTCCAAGAACAGTACGTGTGTGTGTGTGTGTGTGTGTGTGTGTGTGTGTGTGTGTGTGTGTGTGTGTGTGTGTGTGTGTGTGTGTGTGTGTGTGTGTGTGTGTGTGTGTGTGTGTGTGTGTGTGTGTGTGTGTGTGTGTGTGTGTGCGTGCGCACGTGTGCCAGCGTGCTTGTACACATACATACGTGCATACGCACAACCACGCATGTCTCTGTGTGTGTGTGTGTGTGTGTGTGTGTGTGTGTGTGTGTGTGTGTGTGTGTGTGTGTGTGTGTGTGTGTGTGTGTGTGTGTGTGTGTGTGTGTGTGTGATTCAAAGGTTGGTGCTTTTAACGAAAAGGACATACGTGGGGGTCGCCTACAACTCCCCACGGCAACATTAGGCTCTGTTGTTGAACAGTGGGAGGCCATTACCTCATCACTAAACCCCCCTTACTACCCTCAGTGGGTGCCTCTCGCCAAACTCAGAAGAGTGTTTCCATTAACTAAACTGTGAACCCGCCATCTCTCCATACACAGACAGGCACACACAGATACTGGTAGAACATAGAAACACACACACGCACAAGTCCATTTAAAAGCATACATGGGAGAGACACCAACAAGAAGGCCTCATTTGCAGTTTTCTGAAAGCAAAGTTGGCTAAACTTGCAAATTCATTTGTATTTCTCAGCCTAATACAAGAGAAAAACTTGGACTCCCTCTGAAAATCAGCTCGCCAGCCAAGTTACCACGGTAACAGACAAATAATAGATGACACAATATTAGCATTGCTGCTACACTAATAGCAGGAGAAGTCATCAATCTCCATCAAATGAAACAATATTTCCCATACCCCACCCCTCACCACCCATCCAGAATGTGCAAGCATCCTATCTACCCCTCTATCTATATTCTTCCTCTCGCTCCATTCCCCACCCCACCTCTCTCACACCCCTGATTCCCATGGGGCCTGTGTGGTACTACTACCTGCATGCTAGGTTGAGCAGCTAACCAACGCCCCTGAGAGCCTATCCTGATTGTGTCCCTAATGGCACCTTATTCCCTATATAGTGCACGACTTTTGACCAGAGCCTATGGTCAAACGTAGTGCATGGGGCACAGGTCAAAAGTAGTGCAGTATAAAGGGAATAGGGTGCCATTTGGAACACACACAATGTTTCACGACCTCACCGTCCTTGAAAGAGGAAAAGTGTGCAGCTGAGTGTGCACTAGCAACAAGCTGGGTTCTCCGCTCTACCTGGCTACAGCACATGTCCTTTCTGTATGAGTTTTGAAACAGAGTGAAACGGGAAGGTACTACTGTGAACTGTCCAATAAACAATGCAGATTTTCCTTTCCATTGTAAAACATTTTTCTACGGTGTGCCCGACTGAACAGGACCCAGGCAGGCATAAGTGCTGATTGCAGCTGAGTGTGCAGGAACACGCTGGGTGCTCCTCTTACCTGGCTTCAGCACCTGGCCTCTCTGTGTGAGCCATTACCTTCCGCCCAATAACCATGGCAGTGTGGCACACCGCGGGGCCATCTTCACTAGTTTTTGCTAATTATTACTGCACTATTCAGGGAGGAGCGAGTTTGAGATTTCAGATCTTTGTGGCGCATGTATTTGTATTTGTATTTATTATGGATCCCCTCCTGGGTTACAGCGAAATTAAGGCAGTTATATACAATTAAAAACATGACATTACATTTCACTACAGATTTCAGAACACATTAAGTGTGTGCCCTCAGGCCACTACTCTACTACCACATATCTACAACACAAAATCCATGTGTAAGTGTGTGTATAGTGCATATGTTGTCATGTGTGTGTATGCGTGTGTCTCTGCCTGTGTGTGTGTCTCTTCACAGGCCCCGCTGTAACATAAGGTGTATTTCTATTAGTTTTTTCAAATCAGATTTTACTGCTTGCACGAGTTACTTGATGTGGAATAGAGTTCCATGTAGTCATGGTTCTTTGTAGTACTGTGCGCCTCCAATAGTCTGTCCTGGACTTGGGGACTGTGAATAGACCTCTGGTGGTATGTCTTGTGGAGTATGCATGGGTGTCTGAGCTGTGTGCTAGTAGTTTAAACAGACCTCTGGTGGTATGTCTTGTGGAGTATGCATGGGTGTCTGAGCTGTGTGCTAGTAGTTTAGACAGACAGGTCGGTGCATTCAACATGTCAATACCTCTCAGAAATACAAGTAGTGATGAAGTCGAACTCTCCTCTACTTTGGGCCATGCATATTATAAATGTTAGCTCTCTGTATACATTTAAGGGCCAGCCGTGCTGCCCTGTTCTGGGCCAATTTTAAGTGCCTCTTTGTGGCTCCTGACCACACTACTGAACAGCAGTCCGGGTGCGACAAAACTAGGGCCTGTCGGACCTGCCTTGATAGTGTTGTTAAGAAGGTAGAGCAGCAATTTATTATGGACAGACGTCTCCCCATCTTAGCTACTGTTGCATCAATGTGTTTTGACCATAACAGTTTACAATCCACGGTTACTCCAAGCAGTTTAGTCTCCTCAACTTGCTCAATTTCCACATGATTCATTACAAGATTTAGTTGAGATTTAGGGTTTAGGGAATGATTTGTCCCAAATACAATGCTTTTAGTTTTTGAAATATTTAGGACTAACTTATATATTTCTTGCCACACATTCTGAAACTGACTGCAGTTATT
The DNA here is from genome assembly GCF_029448725.1 of Salvelinus fontinalis. Taxonomy (NCBI): domain Eukaryota; kingdom Metazoa; phylum Chordata; class Actinopteri; order Salmoniformes; family Salmonidae; genus Salvelinus; species Salvelinus fontinalis. The sequence continues at coordinate 24,058,137 of NC_074704.1, read as the reverse complement.
TGTTAAGTGTTGCAGTCATTTCAGTAGCTGACATGTATAGTGTTAAGTCATCAGCCAGTTGCAGGTCATTAGTAAAGATTTGAAAAAGTAAGGGCCCTAGGCAGCTGCCCTGGGGATTGCCTGACTTCACCTGAATGATGTTGGAGAGGCTTCCATTAAAGAACACCCTCTGTGTTCTGTTAGACAGGTAACTCTCGATGCACAATATATCAGGGGATGTAAATCCATAACACATTGATATGATTGATAATGTCAAAAGCTGCACTGAAGCCTTAAAAAACAGCTCCCACAATCTTTATATTCTCAATTTCTCCCAGCCAATCATCAGTCATTTGTTTAAGTGCCGTACATGTCGAATGCCCTTCCCTATAAGTGTGCTGAAAATATGTTGTTCATTTCTTTACTGTGAAATGGTAACAGCTGATTGGTCGGCTGTTTCAGCCAGTAAAGGGTGCTTTGCTATTCTTGGTAGTATAATTAATGTTGCTTTATAATCCATGTTGAATTTTGGTTTTCCTAGATATACTATACAGTATAATGATCACTACATCTGATGGATTTGGATACCGCTTTGAAGCAGATTTCTGCAGCATTGGTAAAGATGTGATCAATACATGTGGATGATTTCCTTCCTGTGATGTTTGTAAATGCCCTGGTAGGTTGACTGATAACCTGAGTGTTACGGTTGTCCTCCTCCTCTTCAACCGAAGAGGAGGAGTAGTGATGGAACCAAGGCGCAGCGGGTTGTGAACACATAATTTATTAAAAGAAAAGACGAAAAAAACACGAACTCCACTATAACTAACAAAACAACAAACGGAGTAGACAGACCTGGACGACGAACTTACATTAAACACGAAAAACGCACGAACAGGGAAAATAGACTACACAAAATGACGATGTACAAAACAAACCGAACAGTCCCGTATGGTGTGACAAACACTGACACAGGAGACAACCACCCACAACGAACACTGTGAAACAACCTACCTAAATATGACTCTCAATTAGAGGAAAACGCCAAACACCTGCCTCTAATTAAGAGCCATACCAGGCAACCCTTAAACCAACATAGAAACAGAAAACATAGAATGCCCACCCAAACTCACGTCCTGACCAACTAACACATACAACAAACTAACAGAAATAGGTCAGGAACGTGACACTGAGCCTGGTTGCAGGCACTGGTTACAGTTTGAATATTTTTCTTGAGTGGGCAGCTTGATGGAAGCCAGTCAATATTTACATCACCCAAAACAATTGACCTCTCTGTTGATATCACCTACATTATCAAGCATTTCTCACATATTATCCAGATTCGGACTGTTAGCACTTGGTGGTCTATAGCAGCTTCCCACAACAATGGGCTTTAGGTGAGGCAGGTGAGCCTGTAGCCACATTACTTCTACAGCCTTTGACATGACATCCTCTCTAAGCCTTACAGGAATATGACTCTGAACATAAACGGCAACACCTCCACCAGTGGCATTCCTGTCTCCTCTGAAGATGTTGAAAGCATGTATTTCTACCACTGTATAACTAAAGGTATTATCAAAGTGAGTTTCAGAGATAGTCAGTCAATGAATGTTATCTGTTACGAGCAAGTTATCAATTTCATGAACCTTGTTTCAGATTCGGATTAAGATGCAGCGTTTAATAGTCACGTGTACAGGGTTGCATGTGGGATTGCAGGGTAAAGTAAAAATCTTAGGCTTCGCGCTTCAACATGCAGGACTTAGTGAAATAAAATAATGAAAATGGCAATAAAACAACAACGATAGAAATAGAAATAGCACTATATACATAATAACAACTGTGGCAGCGATGAATAAATAAATGTTCATTGAGGTGGAGGCAGAGTAAAGACTATTGAGGGGGTGTGGTGGGGTGGAATGACCATCGGGGAGCGCCATGACTATTGACTGAAATATAAACAATACAAATTGTAATAGAAAAAATTTGAATATACAGTGGGGCAAAAAAGTATTTAGTCAGCCACCAATTGTGCAAGTTCTCCCACTTAAAAAGATGAGAGAGGCCTGTAATTTTCATTATAGGTACACTTCAATTATGACAGACAAAATGAGAAAAAAAAATCAAGAAAATCACATTGTAGGATTTTTTATGAATTTATTTGCAAATTATGGTGGAAAATAAGTATTTGGTCAATAACAAAAGTTTATCTCAATACTTTGTTATATACCCTTTGTTGGCAATGACAGAGGTCAAACATTTTCTGTAAGTCTTCACAAGGTTTTTACACACTGTTGCTGGTATTTTGGCCCATTCCTCCATGCAGATCTCCTCTAGAGCAGTGATGTTTTGGGGCTGTTGCTGGGCAACACGGACTTTCAACTCCCTCCAAAGATTTTCTATGGGCATGAGATTTGGAGACTGGCTAGGCCACTCCAGGACCTTGAAATGCTTCATACGAAGCCACTCCTTCGTTGCCCGGGCGGTGTGTTTGGGATCATTGTCATGCTGAAAGACCCAGCCACGTTTCATCTTCAATGCCCTTGTTGATGGAAGCAGATTTTCACTCAAAATCTCACAATACATGGCCCCATTCATTCTGTCCTTTACACGGATCAGTCGTCCTGGTCCCTTTGCAGAAAAACAGCCCCAAAGCATGATGTTTCCACCCCCATGCTTCACAGTAGGTATGGTGTTCTTTGGATTCAACTCAGCATTCTTTGTCCTCCAAACACGACGAGTTGAGTTTTTACCAAAAAGTTATATTTTGGTTTCATCTGACCATATGACATTCTCCCAATCTTCTTCTGGATCATCCAAATGCTCTCTAGCAAACTTCAGACGGGCCTGGACATGTACTGGCTTAAGCAGGGGGACACGTCTGGCACTGCAGGATTTGAGTCCCTGGCGGCATAGTGTGTTACTGATGGTAGGCTTTGTTACTTTGGTCCCAGCTCTCTGCAGGTCATTCACTAGGTCCTCCCGTGTGGTTCTGGGATTTTTGCTCACCGTTCTTGTGATCATTTTGACCCCACGGGTGAGATCTTGTGTGGAGCCCCAGATCGAGGGAGATTATCAGTGGTCTTGTATGTCTTCCATTTCCTAATAATTGCTCCCACAGTTGATTTCTTCAAACCAAGCTGCTTACCTATTGCAGATTCAGTCTTCCCAGCCTGGTGCAGGTCTACAATTTTGTTTCTGGTGTCCTTTGACAGCTCTTTGGTCTTGGCCATAGTGGAGTTTGGAGTGTGACTGTTTGAGGTTGTGGACAGGTGTCTTTTATACTGATAACAAGTTCAAACAGGTGCCATTAATACAAGTAACGAGTGGAGGACAGAGGAGCCTCTTAAAGAAGAAGTTACAGGTCTGTGAGAGCCAGAAATCTTGCTTGTTTGTAGGTGACCAAATACTTATTTTTCACCATAATTTGCAAATAAATTCATTAAAAATCCTACAATGTGATTTTTTTCTCATTTTGTCTGTCATAGTTGAAGTGTACTACCTATGGTGAAAATTACAGGCCTCTCTCATCTTTTTAAGTGGGAGAACTTGCACAATTGGTGGCTGACTAAATACTTTTTTGCCCCACTGTACATGGAACAACTGCAATAGTGATGAATGTCATTAGGGTAGGCTACATATGTTAATATGGGCTATTTTTAGCACTCCTGGGATTCGTGATTGTTTTTATCGCTTTACTGGGAGGCTTATCAGAGGTAGACATGACAGGGATATTTATGTCTGAGCTGATAGTGCAGGGTGAGCTGCACACAGTGGACGTCCTACTAGGGCACACCGCCTCAGTGCTCACAGTATAACTCCGGTTCATAGGCAAATGATTAGCGCATACAACAGCTGTAGAATAGACAGAGGATTGTTCTGTGGGTATTCATTTTGACACATGCATATTGGGAAATACTGTGCATAGTGCATGCATGTAAAGGCTAAACAGTAGTTGGAATGGTGTAGAGTTAATCCATAAACCATCGATTGCATTTTCTGTATTCTGTATTTGCTCATGTATATTGCTGCGTATATTCGCCTAGGCTAGGGTTCAATTGGATAGGATGTCTGTACATCTGTACATGTGAAGATTGAGATATCTCGTAGAGTTGGTTGAATCATCATTCTTGTCTATGTTTCGCCTCCATAACCAGCCAGAATTAAAGACATTGCAGGCTATTACCTCATACTTTGTTAATAACTGTGGATATTTATTCATAAAAGAGATCAAAGTACAGTGAAATGTCCTACTTTCCTCTTTCAGACTAGTAAATACTGTAGTAAATGCACGCCGCAACACTGGAACTATTCCACAGGTTTCCTCTCATTCCAATTAACTGAAGCCAACAGACTGTACGGCGGGATATTTTCGGGTGTTCCCAGAGGAATTAATCATTCAGATCATTAGACGCAGGTTGCCTGGGGTGGAGTAAACTAACTAAGGCAGCATCCCAAACGGCATCCCATTCCCTATATAGTGCATTGCTTTTTACCAGAGCCCTATGGGGAATAGGTTGCCATTTAAGACGCGGTCTAAGTATTGCTGCCATGTAAACACATGCAGACACCAAACAACCCCAATCCAACTCACCAATTGTTGACTTGTAGGATCGTTAACCCCGTGTCCTGGGCCAGTTGTTTCTTCTGCTCTTCCGAAGGGTAAGGATGCTGTTTCAACGAGAAAAAGAAAAAGAAAGAACATTATGAATATAAAGGAAATAGTAACTGAAAGAAAACCAAAAAACGGCTTTTGTGTTGTTTGTGTTGTTGTGGCTGTGCTAGCAGCGGCAGCTGCTAATTAGCGCGAACAAACGGAGGTGTGGCTCCAAAGACTCATTAGGGCAATATGAGATGGAATCATAATTAACGGTGTGTGTGTGTGTGTGTGTGTGTGTGTGTGTGTGTGTGTGTGTGTGTGTGTGTGTGTGTGTGTGTGTGTGTGTGTGTGTGTGTGTGTGTGTGTGAGCCAATTAAAGAGTTTACCCGAGTGAAGAAACAGCTATATTAATTAGGGATGATACTAGTTGATACTTTGCACATACACACACACACACACACACACACACACACACACACACACACACACACACACACACACACACACACACACACACAGACACACACATACACACACACACACACACAAGCTCTCATACACACACACACACACACACATACACACACACACACACATAAAAGCTCCTGATACGCCCTAGAGTAGGTTGAGCTGGTTCTCTTAGCAGTGGGGGGAAATAGATACAGGCGTGTGGTGTGTGTGTGTGTGTGTGTGTGTGTGTGTGTGTGTGTGTGTGTGTGTGTGTGTGTGTGTGTGTGTGTGTGTGTGTGTGTGTGTGTGTGTACGCGTGTGTGTACGCGTGTGTGTACGCGTGTGTGTACGCGTGTGTGTACGCGTGTGTGTAGAGATGGGAGCGTAAGTCACACGGGAAGAATCCCAATGCATTTAACAGCGCTCCCTTTTCTATTTACTTTCCACTCCTACCCCCTAATCTGAAAGTACTGGATAGGGGAGCACTATGTCAGTAACTAAACCAAGCCTATAGCTTTCAACCATCTCCAGACCTGTCAAGTCAGTGAGAATAAGGGAGCTACGATATAGGAAAGGAGGTCAAACTATGGATTGACCAGAAGAGGAAAAGGTCAGAACATCTACTGTCCCAACCCTTCATAGGCTGTATCACATCCGACCGTGATTGGGAGTCCCTTAGGGCAGCGCACGATTGTCCCGTTATCGTCTGGGTTTGGCCGGTGTAGGCCGTCATTGTAAATAAGAATTTGTTCTTAACTGACTTGCTTTAGTTAAATAAAGGTTCAATTTAAAAAATGTAAAATGACATCTAATGCTATTTAACATTAGAAATCAGACCTCCACTGTGACCAGTTCAAACCATCTGAGATGCCATACCCCTGCAGGCCAATTCCACATAGGCACAAAGCTAGAAATGACACACTTTACACCTGGAGAATATTTATCGACCACATCCTTTTTCTGTGGCGACAGGGAGATGGTCTTTGATGTTACCGAGTTTTTTTTCCATTGACGCTGAATCAATTGGTAATGGATGCCTTTCCCTCTTTCCATGTGATTTGATTGTAGGTAATTGGCCTAAACGGAGTCTAATTCGCCACAGAAAGTGATAATCTCAGTGTCGCCTCATTAAATTGTCCCTCGCTGTCTGTCGGCCATGTTCCATGTTCCTCCAAGTGGCCTTTGTTCCTGAATAACGTGGATAATTCTATCAACTAAGAGAAGGAAAAATAGCAGCAAAACATTTATGAGACAATTTGAAAAAAAAACTTGCCTTGAACCAATCTCTACAATGACATTCATGAGGAAAAACAAGTTAAGATACCATAACATCTTCCCAGGAACACAAAAGTGAAAGGACAGCCACACACATGCACATGCACGTACACACACTCCCGCACACACACACATAGGAAAGGCTGGTAACCTCAGGCCTAATTTCAGAGTTTCCACTCTGGGCCCCAATCCCGACCCACCCGCTCATTATGAATTATAATCCTGTTAGCAAGGACTAGCGGCTCTAACCGACCCAGAGCTAACCACCCCAAAGTTAAGGCCGGGCCATCCCCAACCCTGTAATCAGCACTGAGGCCTGGGTCCTGTTCAGTAGGGTACACTGTGGAAAAACGCATTGCAACCGAAAACGTAAAATATGTGTCCATATTGGACGAGTTCAATATCTCCCCTTTTTGCTCTGTTTCAAAAGCTTTCTCCCTACTGGACATGACCCTTGGCTCTGACACAAGGAAGATGAAGTTGCCTCTCAACGCTGATCCAAGGTCAGTTTGTGATTTTTCACTATAACGATTACCATTTAGGATTATTGCATTTAAAGCTGATGCTAGATTTGTGCCTATAGGGACAGTATACTCAGAGCACTCTGACATGAATGGCGACACAGGTCTGCCGCCAGCTAGCAGCCACTCCATGCTCAGGCAAGAACTGCTCTCTAGCATGCTGGGACAGAATGAAACCATGCCCTCCAGGTGAATGGCTAACAGACACCAAATCTCCAAGGAGACAGAAGACACCAACAGCAAAAAAAGTAGTGCAGAGCAACACAAATACTCAGGGGCAACAGAGCTGAGCTAAGGATTAGCTGAAACAACTCACCTGAAAATGAATGTAACTTGGCTTAGCTTCCACACAACTAACTTGAATATGAGCCTAACTTGCCTTAGAATTAACAAACAACTGACTCTACCTGAAACTGAAAGTAACTTGTCTTGTTTTCCAAGCAACTAGCTTTTACAAACAACTAACTCTACCTGAAAATTAATATAACTGGGCTTAGAATCCAAAATAACTGACTCTACCCGAAAATGAACGTAACTTGCCTTAGCTTCTAACACAATTGACTCTGCCTGAAAATGAATGTCACTTCTACTCAACTGCTAGCATGGGATACCGAGAATACCAACAGTCAACAGGCCTCTATTTCCCTCCCGCTCCACTTCCAGCCAGCCTGACCACTCCGAGGGGAACACCTCGTCACCATGCCTTTCAGCACCACATTAACAGCAACAGAGGGAAGCGTCATCAACCAGGCCGATCCTCGCAGGCAGGTCTAATCACATCAAATGGAAAGGGGGCTTTACTGTCACCCTGGCGAGAGAGTCCGTGTTGGAGGGGTGTTGGTCAGAGGGCTTTGGTAAACACACACATGCACACGTGCGAGAATGCACGCATGCACGTACGCACTCACACATACACACACGAACATAATGTACACATACGCACACACACACACACGCACACAAACACATCATACACTCTTCCACCCTTCTACAACACACTACACTACAACTCACATAGTGGGCCCTGACTTGCCTGGTGTCGACCACTAAGTGGCTGCTGCTGGGCTGTGGGTTGTGAGGCAGCCTAGGTGGTGACAGGCCAGCTGTACCAGTCTCCCACCTAGCAGCCATTCATCCAGCCAGGCAGGCAGGCCAATGTAGGCCTTAAACAGGTCCCAAAGCCCCAGGCTACATTCCTCTGCTGCTAGCCCCAGCGATGGAGCACGTCAACCAACCCCATCCCCCAAACAAGGGCCTCTAATGAGTGGGAGTACCTACTACTGACCAATCTCATTAGTAAACAGCAGTAACAGAATACGTGGCATTTCACGGCTATGGGGTAAGAGGTGAGGCATGTTGGCTTGCCACTCTATTCCACACCTGCTGGTTGGAGGGAAGGGTTGCTGTGAGCCAATGGGGTTTGAGCTGCGAGCTCTTTGAGTTCACGACTGAACCGATCAGCCAATTCAGGAGAAGTTCCGGGAGGGTGATTATGTTGTTTACTGGACCAGTAAACCTGTTAGGAGGTTGTAATTACTCCTCATTTGGAGTGAGGAGCCGCTCCGAGGGCGGTCGGTCCAGCGCGCCCACAACCCGGACACAGCTGAGTAGTGAGAGGAGCGGCGAAACAACCCGGACACAGCTGAGTAGTGAGAGGAGCGGCGAAACAACCCGGACACAGCTGAGTAGTGAGAGGAGCGGCGAAACAACCCGGACACAGCTGAGTAGTGAGAGGAGCGGCGAAACAACCCGGACACAGCGCGCCCACAACCCGGACACAGCGAGAGGTGAGAGGAGCGGCGAAATAGTGGAGGATAAACATACTGGATATGAACCATCATCTCGATCTGCAGAGTTCACCCATCTTTATTTAACACTACATCCCTGGAGAGAGCCCATAGCTTTAGATGGGGTGTCATTGAACTACAGTAAGGCTAAATGCTAAACTTCACAAATAATTCAAAATCCAGTGCTCTTAACAAACTCAGATTTGTTAGCATTTTGCTATTTGTGGCATTTTGGCAAGGGTAAGGAGAGGGACACTACAAAAAAATGCATCCAATGTGTGTCCAGCTGCTATAGGGGAAAGCAATCAAGACAAAAGATGGATTGCAGAGCAACACCAACAAGTCAGGTTTAACTGCTGAACTCGTCTCTAGTGCACCCCCAATCAAACTAAAGCTTCCCCCGTTCAATGTGTACTGCCATCTGCCAATCTCCTCCAATGTCCTGGCTCCATCGGCCCTCTTCTCCTCACCTCATTATCTTTTCGGGACTAAACACTGCCCATTTACCTTGTCAGAGAAAAAGGCCCCAGCCAGTGATGTATGTGACCACATGCTGGATTTCTGGGGAGGTCAATAAAGGCGACCCCCGCTGGGCGCTGAGTCCCAAGCCCCTGGAGGTCCCTGGGGGCCTGTCAAAAAGGTAATGGATGATGTTTTCACTGCAGGGTGAGGGACCCAGAGAAAGAGCGAAGACCATCCCCTGACACAATGGGGCGCCAGCATTGGATAAATGAACTCAGATGCCCCACAGGTCTCCTAAAAATATCCTGTTTGGCTGCCCCATCTTTCTGCTCCTCCCTTCTTTGTATGTGTCTCAAATGGTACCCTATTCCCTACATAGTGTACTACTTTTGACCAAAGCCATATGGGCTAGTAGTGCACTATGTAGGGAATTGGATTGCCACTGACTCCAATAATCGTCTTCTCATTACCTCCAAATATTTCCCTGGAAGTCAAATAACTCAAATAACTCAAATGGGCATCGAGAACAAAAAGGATCTAAAAGAACGTTTTAAAACAGTGGCAAGAGGAACTTCAGATATTGCTACCCCAACAAAGAGGCGCATTCAGCTAAAAAGGGAGGGTCATATTTTTAGTCCGAGAAGCCAAGACGTGATTATACACCATGTGTAATGTTCTTTATTCTTTAATTGGGTGGCGCCAACGATTCTGAGTGCTTGCTTGGATAGAATTAAGGTATAATTAGGAACCGTAGGTCCCGCGACTAGATTTAATTTACAAATATGAATATGGATAGATGGATTCGTCACACGTACATGAGTGGCGCTAGTCGGTGTGGTTTGGGGGTGGGGGGAGGCCAGTAAATAGACAGTGTGTAAAGCTTGGGAAGTCCAGGGACTTTGGGGGGGGGGGGGGGGGGGGGCAGGAGAGACCAGTCAGGCCATAGTCAATGTTTAATTTGTATCATTTCATGTCCCAGATCTAATGACATCAGACATCAGGGCAAGACCGCATTATAAATGTGCCTCTGGGTAGACGGGGGGAGGGGGATAGGGATGGCTGGCTGCCATTGGCATGGTACAGGGATTCCCAGCCAGCGTATAGGCTGCTGTGTGGCACACCATAGTTTGCCATGGGTGATTGGCACGTCAACATCCAAGGGGGCTCTGGCAATAAACAACCAATGACGAATGGGTTCAAATGGCCTGTCAAACTTTGACCTTTGATGATCCCAGGGCGAGAGGGGATGAGGTCATTCCAGGGGCTTCCTGTGAAACGCTAGCCAGACTCCTCTTTGTTTCTGCTTAGGAGGGCATTCCTTTTTCCAGAGGACAGGAAAGCAGGATAGAAAATGTTTCTGCATTGCACGGGTTACGAACTCTAAGGTTCGGGAATTAGGCCATCTCCACCCTAGTTCAGAAGTTCTCTTCACCTCTGTGTAACCAAAGCATTCCGTAACTCACAGATTTGGGTGTTTTTCTAATTACAGGTAACTTGTCATTTATTCAAATCTCAACTTCAATCAACAAAGTTACAGTACGCTTAGCGACCCAGTACAACTTCTTTCCCACCTGTTTCTGCTCAGGTTTGGGTAGAATGTGCTTGCAGGGTTGAAGCACGTGTTATTATTGCAGCACATCTGTGAGCAAGAGGGTGGCAAATTAGCCTATAATTGTATTAACAGGGATTATGCCTTCCACTTGGTTTTTGCTTTTTACATGAAACACTTTGTAAAAAGAGAAGCGAAAACATGTGAAGAAAACAGCACGTTCCACGGTGGTTTCTCTTTTACAAGCTGTGGCTCCCCTCTCACTTGCAAGCTTCAATATGCTGTGCACAACTAAGAGAAGAAGAAAAAATCTCAAATGGAAAAAAACAAATTATGAATAAAAAATGAGGGAGGGAACTTGCTAACCCCTCCCTCACTCCTCACCCCGCCTCCTATCCCCCTCAACGTGGTAACGACACGCGAAATCCCAGTGGATCCTCCCACAATGTAGTGGGCATGGCAACAATCTGAACGCCTGGGTTTCGTCCCATTACCCTATCACATAATTACCTTTTCTTTGGGGAGCCCCGTGTGCAGAAAAAAAGCAGAGGGGTCTGTTTCCTAAATTGCACCATATTCCCTACATAGTGCACTACTTTTGATCAGAGCTCTAATGGGCCCTGGTTATAGGTAGCGCACTGTATAGGGAATGGGGTGCCATTTGGGATGCAGTCAGGGGGGCTTTTCGGGGCAACGGCTTCCGTTTAACACTCATTTCTTGATCAATTAAAAAGGAAAATACCATTTGTGTGAGTGGGTAAAGAGAGGGAGTGGAGGATGAGATGTGGGGGGTGAAAAGAGGAAGAAAAGGCCCGTGGTTCCCTGCTGGAGGGGCAAGAGTGCTGCCCCATTTATCACCAGGATTCCTGGTACACACACACACACACATCCGCAGCCAGCTTGCTAGACCACATGCATGAACCTTTACCAAGTCCTTGAGAATCGATACGGTGTAAATGGAAGATATTGTGCTCATAGTTCTAAATACCACTTAACTGACAATGCACACAAACACACACACACACACACACAAACATTTTACTCTCCAGAGAACCTGGGAATGTCTATGGTCAACTCTCTCTCCCTACCTCTCTTCCTCCCTCTCTCTCTCTCTACCTGGGTTATCTCTCCTCCCTCTCTCCCACATCCCATCTGCTGCAGGCTGCAGCCACCCAGGTTCAATGGTGGGTCCTGGCAGCCACCTTGACCCCCATCGAGACATCCCGATTTAGCCTCTCCTTGTATGGAGCCTGGACAGAAAAAGGGGGGAAAATGCCTACATAGCAAAATCCTCTCAGTGTTTCTCACTCAGTGCCTGCTGGCCAATTGACTAGCTTGCTAACTTTGGCCAAAGCTGTAAATTAGATATTTCTGTGTATGTCAGATATGTCTCCCTTTAACAGTATGTATCCGTGAGGCTATGGACACAGATAATATTGCCTCCCTTTTTACTGCTACGTCATTCTAGCTCTCACTCACATCGATAGCCATGAAGTGCTTTGAAAGGCTGGTCATGGCTCACATCAACAGCATCCTCCCGGATACCCTAGACCCACTCCAATTCGCATACTGCCCCAACAGATCCACAGATGATGCAATCTCAATTGCACTCCACACTGCCCACCAGGACAAAAGGAACACCTATGAGAGAATGCTATTCATTGACTACAGCTCAGCGTTCAACACCACAGTGCCCTCAAAGCTCATCACTAAGCTAAGGACTCTGGGACTAAACACCTCCATCTGCAACTGGATCCTGGACTTCCTGATGGGCCGCCCCCAGGTGGTAAGGGTAGGCAACAACACGTCTGCCACGCTGATCCTCAACACTGGGGCCCCTCAGGGGTGTGTACTTGGTCCCCTCCTGTACTCCCTGCGTGGCCAAACACGACTCCAACACTATCCTTAAGTTTGCTGATGACACAACAGTGGTAGGCCTGATCACTGACAACGATGAGACAGCCTATAGGGAGGAGGTCAGAGAACTGGCAGTGTGGTGCCAGGACAACAACCTCTCCCTCAATGTGAGCAAGATAAAGGAGCTGATCGTGGACTACAGGAAAAGGCCCAACAGGCCCACATTAACATCAACAGGGCTGTAGTGGAGCGGGTCGCGAGTTTCAAGTTCCTTGGTGTCCACATCACCAACGAACTATCATGGTCCAAACACACCAAGACAGTCGTAAAGAGGGCACGACAAAAGTCCCCCTCAGGAGACTGAAAAGATTTGGCATGGGTCCCCAGATCCTCAAAAAGTTCTACAGCTGCACCGCTGAGAGCATCCTGACCAGTTGCATCACCACCTGGTATGGCAACTGCTCGGTACAGCTTCTACCCTCAAGCCATAAGACTGCTGAACAATTAATCAAATGGCCACCAGACTATTACATTGACCCCCCCCCCCCCCCCCCCCCATTTGTTTTGTACACTGCTGCTGCTCGCTGTTTATTATCTGTGCATAGTCACTTCACCTCTACCTACATGTACAAATTACCTCAACTAACCTGTACCCCCGCACACTGACTCGGTACTGGTACCCCCTGTATATAGTATCGTTATTGTTATGTTATTGTGTTACTTTTTATCATTTTTTTATTCATTTTTTTACTTTAGTTTATTTGGTAAATATTTTCTTGACTCTTGAACTGCACTGTTGTTTGAGGGCTTGTAAGTAAGCATTTCACGGTAAGGTCTACACTTGTTGTATTTGGCGCATGTGACAAATAAAGTTTGATTTGAATGTTAACCAAAGTCTTTTATCACAACTCACTTCACTCGTAGCGACTGACAGGAGATTTAGGGAGAAGTTATCTACAAAATAATTTTCACTATAGCTTTGATATGCCTTGTCAAACAAACACACACGTGCACACCCGCATGCATGGCTCAGTTTGACAACTTCGGTTGAGTCAATTCAAAAGTCATTTCAACAGCCGAATCCTCCTAAGCCTGCTAGGCAGCAGTGGAAAAGTCCCCTCCCTCATTGCTACATTTCAGACTTGTCACAACAACCCTAAACACCCATAAAGTATAACTGAGTCTAAAGGGCATGACTTGGAGCTCAAAATGGCCACCGGTATCGAGGTCCCACTGCTTGGCTTCTAAGAAGTGTAATGGTGATCCACCACTCTACTCACCGTCAGGTGCTGGAAGAGCCAGGCTCTCATGATGTTGGTGGCCACTTTAGGGAAGATGCCTCTCTTCTTGTTGTGACGATCCCTCTTTTCCTTGTCGGGGTCGTCGTCGTCCCCAGTGCTGGGAGAGGCCACCCCGTTGTCCATGCAGTCACCTGTACAAACAAAGCCAACAGTTAGTGTGAGTGAGTGGTTCCATTAGGGAGCTAAGGAGGGAGGTTTGGGACATTTTGGCTCCAACCTGGCAACCGACTATCTTCTCTTGGACAACAGTCAACAACTGCTCATTTTGCTTCAGGAATTCTAACCTTTCAACATAGCTTCTCTGGGTTGTGGAAGGACTCATTTTATATTTTGCATGATTAGCCAGCGATCGTGCTTTCCTGGCCTTGTTTAGCTGAATGTGTTTAGTTAGTGCATTAAAAGACAAACGTTTTCAACCAAAAGGAGAGAATTCTGCTACAGCATCTTGGGCAAAAGACAGCAACTGATCGTGTTTTCTTCAGAAATTCGACCCTTTTTACCCAGTTTTATCACTGCTCTGAATATATTGATCAAACTGCAGGACGCCGTAATAGAGTTACTGCTACACAGTCTTTCAGAATGCGAGGAGAAAGCTCTACAGTTGAAATATGGATGGATCTGGTGAAAAATCTATTTCTCGCTACGTTTCAAACGATTGACTCATCAACATCTTCATCCAAGAAACCTTCACATATTTATCAGAAGAGAGTGTCTGAACGAATAGGTTGAGTCTTCAATGTTCCATACAAAACACTCTCGTGTACTGTACACGTGATGCACCAAACCTCCCCAGAACATATATATATATACTGTATATATTGTAAAGATTTATGAATATACATCTCAGAAAGCTTTTAAGACAGGAGTTGAACTCTCTGACTCACCGTACTGTGGGGTTGATATGACCCACCCAGAGCACCATCTATCCACCCCCAAAATCCATACAGTACATCTCCGAGATATCACAGACCCAGAGTGCGTCCCAAATGGCGCCCTATTCCCTACATAGTGCACTACTTTTTGACCAGGGTCCATAGTGCTGCACTATGTAAGGAATAGGGTGTCATCTGGGACGCAGTCCAAAACCAGCCAATGATTTAATACCCAGTTTGTTCCTCTCGCTGTTTTTTCCGCTAAAGTTCGCCTCTTATGTTTACTTAGCTCCCATCTGGCCTGGGAGAGCTACACTGCTGGCCCTGGGTTCATAATCCAAGATGTCTCATTGGAAGTGAATGCTCCTTCGATCTAGCCTGCTCTCAGATCGGTCTGTGCTGCCTTGCCAACTCCTATGGTCATTGTTCGGGGCACGCCGAGGGCTTTGCTAAAGATGAACTGGATGAAATGCTGGATTGAAAGGTAGCCTGGCCCTGGATCTCTCTGTACTGTCTTGCCAACTCTATCATAGGAGTAGGCAAGACAGCACAACATATCTGGGACCAGGCTTCCTTCGATCCAACATTAGGTCCATTTCATCTTTAGCAAAGCCCCCACTAACTGCTAACCTCTTCACCAAATGCAATTACAAATCATGCCATATGCAGTATTTTTGTCAAGTGCCATGTAATGAGGTTAATTTTATTTAATTTCCCCCCTTTTAACGGCAACAGGCATGGTTAGAGACAGTCAGTTAAAGCAGAGCAGGCATATGGCAGCGACTACCGACCACATTAGTATAATATCAGTGGTGACTTCACTAGCTTGGAGGTTGACTTCGCTTAGGCTTCTTCTGCCATTACCTCCGCCGCCAAAACAGAGGTGAGATTCTACTGGGACCGACAAGAGTCTGAGAAGGAGGAAATAATCGTAAAAATTATGCTGAAGTCCATAAACAAGCTCTCGGCCTCATTAGGAGGACGACGGCGTGCTACCTCAGGCTGATTTACACTCCGCACTGCGCCGTGTTGCGGCAGCGTTCTCTAGCCCAACGCCACGAGGAGAGAAACGCCGCCGCTGGGGTGACTTTGGGCCCAACCTGCTAATGGTTTGTGACACCTCCGAGCTTCACAGCGACAACTTGTGTACCGGGTGGAGATGGAGACGGGGACGGGACACACGCGCTCTACAGTGACTAGAGCTGCACATGTCAAATCCTCCTCCTCTACATCCAGCTATGTGTGACTGTGAAGGGGGGTTGTGTTAAAAGACGAAGGAAGTAGCAAAGCGATGCAGTGACTTGGGGAGGTCCGGAGAAAGTGGTAGTGGCAAGGGAAGTCGCTGCTACGCTTTGCTTTCCTGTCTGGCATCCAGTGGAGGAGTGAGGCCATACAAAGGAATTTGTTGCCCCGGAAAAAAACTCTGAACATGAAGTCAGCTCAGCTGTGGTTATGCAGCCTTGACCATGCCTACGCCAAACCAAAAGGACTCATTGCTCACCCTCGCTCTCTTTCCCTCTCTCTCCCTCTTCTTTCTTTTATTCCCTTTGCCCTCATTCCATTTCCACCCTTTTTTCTCTTCTGCCGTTCAATATCGCTGCTTGCTCCTTTCTCTTCCAGCATCAAGATTAAGAGGCATAGAAATCCACTTGCACTTTTCACGCAAACATTCTAAGTCAAGCTGTCAAAGCTCGACGCTCGCGGCAGCTGCTGGCCTGCTCAATTGCTGAGCTTTTCACAAGTGTTTGCACACCATGTTATTGGCCATGGTCTGGTGCAAGGGGCCTGGGAGGAGAGAGGACCTTTTATTTTGCA
Organism: Salvelinus fontinalis; assembly: GCF_029448725.1. Lineage (NCBI taxonomy): Eukaryota > Metazoa > Chordata > Actinopteri > Salmoniformes > Salmonidae > Salvelinus > Salvelinus fontinalis. Next base: position 24,041,675 of record NC_074704.1, on the reverse strand, counting down.
CCAGGCTTCCACCATTGGTCATTTCTTGTAAGACGCACTTCCCTATAGAAGCAAGGTAGCCATGTGACCATTGTCGGCCAATCCAAGGGTCTGTGAAGAATGGCCTCGCTGCCCAGGTCAGGCTTGTGGTAACTTCAAGCAACCATGAACAACAAAACACGGACAATGCACAAAGAAAAGATTGAGATGAATTGACTACTTGTCTTTGGATGGACTTTCTCTATTGGCTACCTGCAAGTTCAAATGAACAGAAGCAAAATGTTTGACCAAACTGCAGACATCCCCATAGCGATGAACTAAGTCGTTGAAACGGTTTGCCTTCTCTGGGACATTATTTACCAGCTTTCCCTTTGTTTTCTTTCTTCTTCCTCTTTTTCCCAGCAATGCCCCCCCCCCCCCCCCCCTACATGTGAGAGATAGTTTTTCCTTCAGTTAAAGTGGGAGTTAACAAATCTCTCCTCAGGTATGTATCAGGTTTTTCCTGAAAAGTCAGAAAACCATGACTATCCAACGGCAGCTTCTGTGGTCCTCTAGGACTATCTACGAGATGCAAGGAACCAGTGTTAAGGTATCACTGGACTACATACCCAATATGGATCAACCAAGAATCCACTTTCCAACAGAAGCTCAACCAATATGTTTCTGTCAAATACTTCCCTTGAAGGAGCCACAATTCCCCAACCATCCAAATGGGGTATAAAAAGGACATAATGGTTGTTTGTGTTCTGGGCCTTGTGTTCTGGGCCTTGTGTTCTGGCTGTGTGAATGTATTTGTGCCCGGGAGTTAAAACACACAGATGTCCCCGAAGCAGTCCACCCGTGGCGGTGCTAAACTGAAAGTGTATTCGGGAGATAACAAAACCCCTGAACGCTTGTTGCACTTGGCACACAAACAGCACTTTGCAAATGGCCCTGGTAATAGGTGATACACATCTGACAAACTATTTGGAGAGTGTGGTGGGAGTCCACAAACCCAGAGCCCTGCTCATAAAGACGGCCAATAGCAGAGGAGAGAGAGTCCCTTTTAGTCTTCGTCTCTACCTCAACCATTAGGAGCTAGCCTAGCATTTAATGTGTGTGTGTGTGTGTGTGTGTGTGTGTGTGTGTGTGTGTGTGTGTGTGTGTGTGTGTGTGTGTGTGTGTGTGTGTGTGTGTGTGTGTGTGTGTGTGTGTGTGTGTGTGTTGCTCTCTGTTATTACTCTTTCCCCGTGTCCAAATAAAAGAGGCGCAGAGGCTGGTATATAAATCGTCGCTCAGTCGACAAGAACATAATGCGCCCTTTCTTCCAGATCCAGTCCCAGGCTGAGCTCAGCATTCACATTTTTCTGTCAACCCTCATCATTCACTCTCTCTTTCTCTGTGCTGTCTCTCTTTCTATTCAACGTTACATCCAAATCCAAACTCGACAACACGTGACACTCACTCATTGGCTTGACATGGGATCAGTCCCAACACTGTCTCACTAATCTGAAGGTACTTGATAGGCGAAAGCGATAATGGTGGACACCTTTCTAGTATGTCTACTGTAAGTGAATCTGATCTGTCCCAAAAGGCTAAAATAGCTTCCTCGTTCCTCCCACTGATATGACAGTATACTTGAAAGACAAAAGCAAAGGTGATGGACACCTATCCTGTTATCTTACCTATCAGTGAATCCTTACCTTCTTCACTGTTGTTGTCCCCACTGTGTGACGTGTGTCCCCCACTGGAGGGCCCGGGCGTCCCCGCCGAGCGAACTGACGCCGTGTCATCGTGGTCTCTGCTCCACGAGATCTGATTGGACGACAGGACACCAAAAATCAGCCGAGAAACTACAGTATGAAAATGATTTACCACAGAGAGCACGTCAATGGTCTATGCGTTATATAGAAACCAAGGGCTTTGAGAGGAGTGAGTCATAAAGAATAATCCACGGCCGACTGGTTAAAAGAGATGTGGATGGAGACCCAAGTTATGTCGGGCACAAAAGCCGCATTCTTAGTTTCCTTACATATCATATCCATATCATATGCAGTACATATCATGTGGGGGGGAAAGGAGAAATACTGTAGCCTGTAGTCATACCAAACACACAGCCAAACAAACCTGTACACACTGGCTAGCTACTCCCCTCAGTTGGCGGCGCATCGTGGCTAACTCAATGCTAACTCCAGGTCAAAATGCAAACCCTATTATTCATAATTGTTTTTGACCAGCAAATGAATAACAATAAGTCCTCTTTGGGAAGGAAAAAAATGAAAAATATATATCATGTATTACGCTGCATACCAAGAGAATGCCGTCAGGCTGTGGTAATCTGGAACATATGCTCAGAACACAAATGGTTAAAGCAGCAATGGCCAACTCCAACAAGAGGGGCTCCCAACAAAACGAGCCAGGGGGATAGAAGAGAGGGAGTGCGTACAGGACTGAAGAGATTGGTTCAATCAGAATGGAACCGCTCCTGAGAGACCGAGGGTGGCAAGTACCGAGACACACACACACACACATGCACTCGAACATGTACACGAACACACACACACATGCATATTCACACACACCGCCACCACCTCCCACTATTCACCCATAACCAGTGTTAGGTACTCCCTATGCAGCCCCACTTGAGAAGAGAAACTAAGTGTGGGATTAAGTGTGAAAATGGAACACTATTGGGCTAGAGGTAAGGGTGCAAAGTGCCTGTAAGGTAGGGTGGTTGTCGGGCGGGTGGGTGATGTACCATGTATGGACTTATGGGTAGGAGACTGAAGGCTGGTGGGACTGGTTATTGGGTTGACCTCCACATTCAGGAGCTACACTTTAGTGTGCTGGTTCATAATTTATACCATTTAGCAGACACTTTTATCCAAAGCGACTTACGTGTTAGTATATGTAACCCCCAGCGGGAATCGAGCCCACGACAGGCTTTGCCAGCGCCACACTCTTACCAACTGAGCCACACAATTTGTTAAATCAAAAGCATAAATCAAGAGTTCTTATGAGACTCAGGGGACCTGCGCTCATCATTGATCATGTTGTTTGATCGATAATAATAAAAAAAACACTCTGACAGCGCAATCAAAGACGACCGTCAAAGTGCAAATCAGAAGATGTGATCGAAGTACTACTGGAGGGAAATGAGAGGACTGAAGGGGATACATGTTCCTAAGTGGATACATAGTAGTTTGATTCACACTAGAATACAGCATAGACTTGGATAGAGGATTATCTTATAATACAGAGCTTGGAGCCTTGTAGTACAGTGAATGGGACACTCAGAGCGTCTCAACAACAGGCAAACATAGGCTAGGGAAGCCTGAGTTTATCCTCGTTGCTTTGGTAAATAAAGGGTTAAATGGTTAACAAAATGCTGTGTGGCTGACATGGCACTCGGAGGAAGGGATTCCATATTGTTAAAGCCTTGCTCAAAGAGTGGGTGCGACGTGACTTGAAAACTGGCTTGGTTGCATTCACACGAAAAAGGAGCAGACTTGACTCTTCACCTCTTGCCCCTTTTTTGATCAATGGCATCTTTTTCAAGCACATGCAGCACAATGAACATAATTAACACATAAAAACACCATAAAATAGCATAATAACAATTAAAATGTTTCCCATAGTCCCCCAAAGCACTTATTCAAGACGTTATTTAATAAAAGCCAAGCAACTATTTACTGGGATCCTTACTTCAAACAAGTTTTTTCCAAAACATATTAATGGTCATGTCCCGAAAAAAGATGAAACCATTTATTATGCTTTGAAATTAAATGGAATAGAAACTTTGTTCTCATGGTCATTTTGTCAAATGTTAGGCCTACATTTCATATTTGATTTATTTTAAAGTCACTTATCAATCTATATCACTAAGACGAGGCCAACAATTTCCTAAATTATATTTTTTCCATAGGCCTATCTATTTTGATTAAACGATCTAGACAGCATAAAACGCGTGCGACGTGTTCTCTGTATAGGCCTACAATTCAAATGCACTTAATAGACTTGTATTAATACGCACGTAGTAGGCAAGAGCTTACCTGATCAAGAGGCCCAGACGATCTTGTAAAATCTTCACTGTCGGATTTATTTCCACCGTCCCTGTCGTCTATGACCAAATCGATCGGCATTTTTCCTTTCAAGCAGCTGATGTATCGATGACAGAAATTATCGCATAACTCGTGTACCTGCAAACACAGAGGACAACCAAACATGTATCAAAACTGAGTGAACACTATACCTTACGGGAAAGCCCTAAAAAATGTAATGTAGATGGTGGCAATGAATGGTATTATAAAGAATAGCCTATCCCTGGCCTTGTGACAGGTCTAAGATACTATTCAAGCACATTGGCTTCAAAAATAGCAGAACTACATCACATTACATACATTTTACATTACTTGTAGAAAAACTAATGATTATTTTATTTTTCTTATTTTTTGTATATAATTGAGCGAGAACTGTAGGCTACTTCATCAACTTATTCTCCTCACCAATGAAAGTTCCAATACAGGCCTAACATGAGCAATATGGCGACTGTTATATAAACGCCCTCGCCTAATATTCTGCAAGCCGTCCATCAATGACAACATCATCAACTCCATAACATGAACATTTACTTGGGCAACCAAATATACTACCACCACTATTACACCTCTACTACGGAGTTATAGCCTAATGCTACGCATCATCGCAATCGATGGTGATAAAATATACCGTGCGTGAGATGGGTATGAGTAAATATACCTTCTCCAGCTCGAGCAGATGAAACCGTAATACTTGAATTGCTTGTATCATCTAGAAGGAAAAAAGTTGGCATTAAAACATTTTTATTCACATTTTGGAGCATTACATTATTATTATCATTACGCGCGCGCGTGTGTGTGTGTGTGTGTGTGTGTGTGTGTGTGTGTGTGTGTGTGTGTGTGTGTGTGTGTGTGTGTGTGTGTGTGTGTGTGTGTGATCATTAGGATTAAAATAATTAGCATTAGAGCAAACAAACTTTATGACAAGAAAATCGTTTTGACAGATTACGATTACACAAGCGTGTATCTGTTATGACACCATTAATAACAAGGACTGTGATAAAGTCAAATTCACACTAAAGTGTTGGCTACTGTAAACAATTAATGAATGTATTCATGGGCCAACGGTTCGATACTGTTCTTGTGAGTGACCTTAAGCAAGTGAGTTCTTACCAAATTATCAATTTCTGGATTTGATGAAAATATAGGCTTCTCTGATCGAATCTGAAACACAAGTGTTAGAAGTTCACTGTTCACTGAGTGTCATACATCATTCATAACCATGGTGTTCACATGCATGGGACAGCTTGCCGCTTACGAAGTTTCCACAATGCAGAATTACAAAACATCTATATGTGCACAGCTGTCATTTACCCTGAAATAGACGAATTTGAACGAATTTGAACTTCAACAAAACAAGTAAATAGATATGTCAAACCTGTTTTGAAAATACTGCTATATCCTCATTGAAAGACTCCGAGGAACACACGTCGCCTCCAGCGACCCCAGTTTCTCTCGGCGTGCAAGTTGCTAATTCACATTTTTCAAAAATCAGAGCTAGAAGTGGGAAAAGGGGGTGCCTAAAAGGAAGAGAGAGGACATTTACACTGTACGCCGCCTTGGAAAGTTTGCGAGTCGGTATAGGCCCAAACTAAGAAAGTAGGTTACATCGACTTTCACTCACATTGCCTATTGTCTTCAGTTGTAAGTTGAATAAATATTGCACTAATTAAACATTCAGAAATGTATCAGCACAATAATTACATAAAAGTAGGCCTAGTCTTACTGCATGAAATGAGTTGGTCATACAGGCATAACTGGTCGTATGGCATCCTCAGCCCTCGAGTGGCTCATTTAGAACACGATTCAACATTTTAGGACAACGAAATAACGCCATATTCTTCAGTGAGATTATTCACTCAGGCAAAAAAAATACATTATGAATTTTTCAATAGAGTTTAAGACTATTAAACTTGGCCTGAAAATAGGCCTATATTATGGCACACAAATATAAACAACACTGCCTATACATTTTTTGAAGTATAGGCTGGGTAGTTTGAGAACGTGTTTGATGTACAATTTTGAATTCTGAGAGTTGGATTTACAAACATTTAGGGAGTTCGGTTATCTAACTCCGACCACTGACTCCTGCTAAACAATAGGATACATCCAAATCGTTAATTTTGTGAATGAAAAATAACATTATATTTAGACTGAAAGCCAAATGCAAACATAACCTATGCCTCCTTTTCGACAACTCAGGGGACAATGTCATAATTTAACATTTCGAAACAGATATACAAAGTTTAAACAAGCCTATATAGCACCATGCGTAAAGACCGAACACAGAAGAGGTTATAATTAGCGAGAATTTCCCAAAGGCTCCCTCTCTCTTAAACGTCCATCGCTCATATTTGTGGTGCATGATATCCCCAATGGTTATACACTTTACGTTGGCAGTAAAATAAACGTACCCGTAAATGGCATCTTTGTCTCTTTTTATAGCGTCGTTGACGGAGGAGCCCATACTGGGCGGTATGGCACTGGCGTGTGTTGAGTGCGGGTACTGGTGCGAGTGGAACTGGGGCCCGTGGTTCAGGTGAACCGCCTGCATGGAGCGCGCTGCATGAGGGTCCCCGTACATAGTCGAGGGCAGCCCTACTCCGTCCATTCCATAGTGGGGAAGGTCTTCATACTGTCAAAAGTGAAAGATAGAGAATATTCAAAAAGAATAACCAGTGACACTGTTGCCCTACCTCTCCTGCTGTTGAATGAAGGCCTGTGTTGATAATAGCTATACTAAATGTAATAATGTAATAATACTGACAATAAAAACGAATTATAGAGACTAATAACAAGAAAAATCTATTAACAACAATGGTAAAATAGCTTAAATTATGTTGTTGGCAGTCTATACTAATAATATCAAAAAGGCCTACTAAATTAGTATATCAAATAAGTGCTAATGTCTAAGGTATATGGTGCTAATAGTAGCCTATCGTATGTTTAGTGGTAGGAATAATATTAGTGGCAATAAAAGCCTATGTCGATCATCTAATTAAATATCAATGGAAAATGTTCATTGTTGGTGGATTAGTGTTGAACCATTAACATGTTAAAACGTTGTGAAAAAGCAGTTCACTTTTATGTGTCTACAACTTTCAAACGGTTTTGGGTATGCTTCATTCTTTCAGGCGATTACAACTACAGGGTTTGGCTTAGACAAAACAATATCACAAATGTCTACACTTTCCGGTCTGTGTTCTTGCTGATATTTCAAAGAAATCAAATATTGTTCTGTTTATCTTGACAAAACTAATAGCTTAAAGAAACTTTTAAAATGACAGATGCATTTTTAGATAGGCTAATTGTTCATGCATGGCTATACGTGGCCTATCTAAACTATTTCGAGTATATTTAGAGAACGCTTCGAAGTAATCAAATATTTTTTTTTCTAAATGTTGAATTGATTTATTTGTATGTCACATATCAGATAAGAATGTATAAATATTATGAAATGTTGAAAAAGACAGATAGCAACAAACTCAACACAAAGCGAACCTTCTCTACATAATTCTCATATCTGTAAAGACTGAAATTGCACGTACACAAAACATTTGTGAATTGTCGTCCAAGTTCTTGTTACCAAACCTACATAATGTTTTTTGTAAATCTTTTAAGTTGATGTGTAACAACTTGGTTAAAGCCTACATTAAACACTGACCCCCCAAAGACGGACGCTGCGTTTACGAAACGCAGAATATCAAAACACATGTCACAATAGTAAAAATGAATTATGTGATGAAGTTTGCAGTCTGCAGTCTATAGCTCTTTAGACAATATGACAATGCAATTGTTGATTCTACTCACACACGTTCAAATGCTGAATAGTATAGGCTAGCACGTAGCAGAAGTATATTTGACCATTTATAGCTCTACCAAAGGGCTGAAACAACCTCGTATTGCATAGGTGCCTGCTTGCTGTGCCATACAAACGGAGAATTGCGCACAGTAATAAGCCACGTCTCAATTGTAGCTTTATTGCCATTGCTAAAAGTTCTGTCAATACACACCCGTTGCGCCATCGGCCTGTCACTCTGGCCGATTCCAATCGGACTCTAAACGTCTTCTACGAGGCCAGGGCTGAGGGAAAATAAACACCTAACTCCAAATGCAAGATGAAGAATATTGTGCTCGTCTCTCCAGAGAGGGTGGTTGTTAGACTGCCAGCGTAAGTCCAGCAATAGATCAAAACACCACAATCCAGTACAGAGCTCCTTCTCTTTCTCCTGGAGACCGTTCATAGACAAGCGGCACTAGGCTACGACTTCACGCTTGAGACTGGTGTAAAATGCCCCGTGCAGAAGAAAAACATTGATACTCTAGTCTCGCTCAACAAGCAACCTGTCAATCAATATCGAGGTTGTCAAGTTGCTTAATTAATGATGACTCGTCGCGCTCTTCCCTCACTTGGAATGCTTCAGATATTCATGTAAAGATGTTCAAAAACAGTCCCCATCGTGTCCTCGATCACTTGCGACTCCAGTGAAGGTTTTCTTTGATGCAATACCATCCAAGTGGAGATCTGAAGAAGGAGGGGTGATATTTTCTGACTTAGTTTTTCTTAAAGGAGCCGTCGACTGTCCGTCGGCGTGTTGGTGGATCCTGATGTGCAGTGCGAATGCCGTGCTTGGCTCTCCAAATGCGCGCGCGCGTGTGTGTGTGTGTTGTTGCAGGGCGCATAACGCAGAGAGGGTAGCTTTGACCAATTTGTGCAAACCCGGAAGTAGTGGTGGCCATAACTGGTCACGTACTGGAATGGGCCACATCAAGTGGAGAACCAGGTGGGGGCGTTTGAGAACTGTAAAAATAGCAGATATTCAATCGCAGATATTCAATCGCAGATAGGGGTTGCATTATCTGGTGCTCAACTGGAAGTTTTGCTGTGGCAATAACGAGCATGCCTTAGGTTATTTAAAGAATACATATAAATATTAACAAAAGATAGGCTATAAATAAGCAAATAACTGACCATGAATAGAAACAGCTGTCAATTTTCACGAAAAATAAAAGTAGTCTAACAAATAAGCTATTCGCTTATTTTTTTCTCAGGTTTATAATATCACTCTGAAACATTTATTTTATTGGAGGTTGTGTGTCAGAATTTGAAACACCTTCGCATAATTGATTGACAGACCTTCTGTCCAATATGGCAGTAGAAGTGGGAAGCGAATGGGCGCAATTAAGCGTACAACAAGCCACAGGCCTCTGTTCTCTATAACAAACATTGATGGTTTGGTGCATTGGGGACATGGACAGCATTGTGTAATGAGAGCTTGCAAATAGATGACTGTACATGTAAGTGTCAAAAGACAGCCACGGAACTACAGCCTATCAAGTTCAATAACTAAAGCTCCCTCGCCGACCGTGCATAAAATTACGAATTTCTTTATTCACTGTTCGTTGTAGTCTGGTAAACCCTTTGACTTTTGAGTAGGGAACCAACAGAGTATTACTGTTATCAGGTCAACTTTAAATGAAGATTGGAGGAGCAGTGATTTAAATATGGCATAAAAGCCGTATAGAGTTTGTCCAGCGTGTTATCCAAAGACGTATAGCCTTGCCAAGATTCAAACTGGGAGGCTGGTCGGGGGTTGCCTTCAAAATACGGTAGCTTTACCCAGAGAGAGTGGCTACCTTGTCCATAGAAATTAATTTGGCCTTATCTCTCTCTCTCGAGGATATACCTATGAGTAGATGGAATTTTACCAACCTCTTAAATACTTGGAATATGTGAGGTTAAGAACTTAAGAACATATCTAATTCCTTTTAAATAATGTAAACCTCGGTGGTAGGCTATTAAAGCTGCTTTCAGATTATAACATATATTTGATGAACTGAAGCATAACTGCAGGACGTGCAGGCAGGCAAAAGCGCTTTGAAACCCAACTTTTGATTTTATTCTGTAATTGGTTGCATGAAGAAGCTATCCAATTATGTCCTTATAATGACATCTATTTCTTGAAGGTACTATTATTCATGTATTTTTCTGCCAATCTTAGACTAAACTCTGGAAGTTATGGAAGGACTTGAAGGAGCCTAAACCAAAAGTGTAAGAAAGGTAATTAACGTTTATCTGTGTCTGTAGGCTACTTTTACAGCCTTTATTAACACTCCTAACATGTTTTGATATAAGATTTACTCAGACCACAATCGGCAGAGTTATTCATGTCTAGTTAAATAAAGGTTAGATAAAAAAAATATATATCATAATTTAAGTCTAGGCTAACCAAAACGTGAATTGGCTCATTTGGAAGACCCACATTTGTATTGTGGTCCAGAAAAAACATAGCTGTAGATACACTGTAAGTTCACATCATTTACAGTAGCCCACATTTGACCGTTTGTTTAAGAATCTATATCTCTGAATAGCTCATCAAATGTTTGTTTGAACAAACTCAAATTTTCTGTTTGAGTGACCAGATTTTATTTTGAAAACCACTCGAATATTTTTACACACAGGCCAAAAATGAATTTACATTTCACAGAAAACGCAAACGTAGCTTATGAAAGAGCCTTTCACAGCTGAAAGTAAGTACGGGAAGAAATATTAAACAGGAACTGGTATCTCCCCCATTTACATGACTCCATTCTTAATAATGTTATAGAAAATGTTACTGTAATCAAATGAAGCAATCTGTTACATCACAGGTCTAGCTGATTTAGGCATGCATAACCTACCATGAAATATCTTCCGCGACCAAAAGATGGGTTAACAAGTTCTCACTGTTTTTCCACTGATGCTGTTTGGGTATCAGTTTGTTTGGTCGTTTACTGGACCATTTGCGCCATCTAGTCTTAGGCAAGTGCAAGTTCAACTAAGATGTGTGTTGAGTTGTGGCATTTATTGTAATATGTTTGTTATAGAGTTGTTGTCGTCACTTTGCGACGGGAAAATAAACATTTCAATTTATAGAAACGTATTTTATGCAGACAAAACGTATAGCAAAATACACGTGTTACACCTGAGTTCCACAGACAGTTATGCCTACATGGAATTAGAATGGTGGAAAAAGTACCCAAATATCATACTTGAGTAAAAGTAAAGATACCTTTAATAGGAAATGACTCAAGTAAAAGTGAAAGACACCCAGTAAAATACTACTTGAGTAAAAGTCTAAAAGTATTGGGTTTTAAATATACTTAAGTATCAAAACTAAATGTAATTGCAAAAATCTACTTAAGTGTCAAAAGTAAAAGTATAAATAATTTAAAATTCGTCAAATTAAGCAAACCAAATGGCATAATTGTTAATGTTTTTTTTAAATTTATGGATAGCCAGGGGCACACTCCAACACTCAGTAGAGATGACCAGGGATGCTCTCTTGACAACTATGTAAATTGGTCAATTTCTGTCCTGCTAAGCATTCAAAATGTGAAGAGTACTTTTAGATGTCAGGGAAAATGTATGGAGTAAAAAGTACATACTTTTCTTTAGGAATGTAGTGAAGTAAAAGTAAAAGTAGTCAAAAATATAAATAGTAAAGTAAAGTACAGATACCTCAAAAAACTACTTAAGTAGTACTTTAAAGTACTTTTACATAAGTACTTTACACCACTGTGGAATTGTAACATCTTTGTAACGGCTGTCCTCCTCCTCTTCATCCGAAGAGGAGGAGCAGGGATTGAACCAAAATGCAGCGGATTGTGAAGACATGATATTTTAATAAACAAGACGAAAAAACACGAAACGAAATACACTTGGATGATTAACAAAATAACAAACGGAGTAGACAGACCTGGACGACGAACTTACATAAACACGAAGAACGCATGAACAGGGAAAATAGCCTACACATAAATAACGATGAACAAACAAACCGAACAGTCCCGTATGGTGCGACAAACACTGATACAGGAGACAACCACCCACAACGAACACTGTGAAACAACCTACCTAAATATGACTCTCAATTAGAGGAACGCCAAACACCTGCCTCTAATTAAGAGCCATACCAGGCAACCCTAAACCAACATAGAAACAGAAAACATAGAATGCCCACCCAAACTCACGTCCTGACCAACTAACACATACAACAAACTAACAGAAATAGGTCAGGAACGTGACAATCTTGATGTGATGGTATGCAACTAATTAGTAACTGAATTAGTTCACATTTGAAACAGAATTTGGCAAGTTCCCTTTCAAAACAATTACATTCTTTTTTATATACAGTTAAAGTCAGAAGTTTACATACACCTTAGCCAAATACATTCAAACTCAGTTTTTCACAATTCCTGACATTTAATCCTTGTTAAAATTCCCTGTTTTAGGTCAGTTAGGATCACCACTTTATTTTAAGAATGTGAAATGTCAGAATAATAGTTGAGATAATTATTTATTTCAGCTTTTATTTCTTTCATCACATTCTTAGTGGGTCAGAAGTTTACATACACTCAATTAGCATTTGGTAGCGTTGCCTTTAAATTGTTTAACTTGGGTCAAATGTTTTGGGTAGCCTTCCACAAGCTTCCCACAATAAGTTGGGTGAATTGTGGCCCATTCCTACTGACAGAGCTGGTGTAAATGAGTCAGGTTTGTAGCCCTCCTTGCTCGCAAACGCTTTTTCAGTTCTGCCCACACATTTTCTATAGGATTGAGGTCAGGGCTTTGTGATGGCCACTCCAATACCTTGATTTTGTTGTCCTTAAGCCATTTTGCCACAACTTTGGAAGTATGCTTGGGGTCATTGTCCATTTGGAAGACCCATTTGCGAAAAAAGCTTTAACTTCCTGACTGATGTCATGAGATGTTGCTTCAATATAGCCACATCATTTTCCTCCCTCATGATGCCATCTATTTTGTGAAGTGCACCAGTCCCTCCTGCAGCAAAGCACCCCCACAACATGATACTGCCACCCCCGTGCTTCACGGTTGGGATGGTGTTCTTCGGCTTGCAAGCATCCCCCTTTTTCCTCCAAACATAACGATGGTCATTATGGCCAAACAGTTCTATTTTTGTTTCATCAGACCAGAGGACATTTCCCGAAAAATTACAATCTTTGTCCCCATGTGCAGTTGCAAACCGTAGTCTGGCTTTTTTATGCGGTTTTGGTGGCTTCTTCCTTGTTGAGCGGCCTTTCAGGTTATGTCGATACAAGACTCGTTTTGCTGTGGATATAGATACTTTTGTACCTGTTTCCTCCAGCATCTTCACAAGGTCCTTTGCTGTTGTTCTGGGATTGATTTGCACTTTTCGCACCAAAGTACGTTCATCTCTAGGAGACAGAACATGTCTCCTTCATGAGCGGTATGACGGCTGCGTGGTCCCATGGTGTATATACTTGCGTACTATTGTTTGTACAGATGAACGTGGTACCTTCAGGAGTATGGAAATTTCCCCCAAGGATGAACCAGACTTGTGGAGGTCTACAATTTTTGTTTTCTGAGGTCTTGGCTGATTTCTTTAGATTTTTCCTATGATGTCCAGCAAAGAGGCACTGATTTTGAAGGTAAGCCTTGAAATACATCCACAGGTACACCTCTAATTGACTCAAATGATGTCAATTAGCCTATCAAAAGCTTCTAAAGCCATGACATCATTTTCTGGAATTTTCCATGCTGTTTAAAGGCACTGTAGACTTCTGACCCACTGAAATTGTGATACAGTGAATTCTAAGTGAAATAATTTGTCTGTAAACAATTGTTGTAAAAATTACTTGTGTCATGCACAAGGTAAATGTCCTAACCGACTTGCCAAAACTATAGTTTGTTAACAAGAAATCAGTGGAGTGGTTGAAAAACGAGTTTTAATGACTCCAGCCTAAGTGTATGTAAACTTCCGACTTCAACTTTGCTTTCACCATGTACAGCTGCTGTACGACTACAGCAGCTTTTACATGGCATAAGAGCAACTCGTCAAGTGCTATTGAGGACCCATCAAAACTGTTCAACTTTCCTCCTTCCTAATGTTAGCATACTAAAGTAAGAATGTCCCTGTCCCTGTTGTATGAGCTATGCATTTTGTACATGCATGAATTCCATTTTACCACAGCATATCCTATCTCGGGTCCAAAATAATAATTTCAACTAATGGTAGGTATTTCCTTGTCTCTGAACATTTCAAATAAAAGTATTATTTCGTCATACATAGTCAAGACCTAAACTGAATGATTTTCACATGGACTGTTCTCTGATCAAAGTTGTTATAGTGAACAAAACTGCATCATCAGAGCTAAATGCAGGTGGCCTCAAGCAACGCGTCATATTTGTTTCGTTCTGCAATATGTCACACTATTATTCATTTAGGGAGACAGATAAGTGCCAATATCATGTACACCTCCCATACTGCTTTTATTTATTTACTTTTCTGCTCTTTTGCACACCAGTATCTCTTCTTGCACATGTTCATCTGATGATTTATCACTCCAGTGTTAATCTGCTAAATTGTAATTATTCGATTTATTGCCTACCTCATGCCTTTTGCACACATTGTATATAGATTCTCTTTTTTCTACCATGTTATTGACTTGTTTATTGTTTACTCCATGTGTAACTCTGTGTTGTCTGTTCACACTGCTATGCTTTATCTTGGCCAGGTCGCAGTTGCAAATGAGAACTTGTTCTCAACTAGCCTACCTGGTTAAATAAAGGTGAAAAAATAAAAAATAAATAAATAAATAAATGATCAGAACACACAATCCTCAAATGAACATCAGTCACAATCCACAGACAGATACAATGTGCCTTGTACTCATGCAGTGTTATTCATGTCCTTGACTTTACATCCTCCAACCCCCCACCACCACCCTAAAATGAGCCCCAAGGGATGGATAATGACAGTTGGGATATTCTGGTGACAAGGTGGGGGAGTTTGCAGTGTTGTTATTATTATTATTACAACATGGGTATGCGTCCCAAATGGCACCCTATTGTCTATGTAGTACACTACCTTTTTTTTACCAGATCCCTATGGTCAAAAGTAGTGCACTACATAGGGAATAGGGTGCCATTTTTGGACGCAAACCATGGGACAATTCCGATTGCCCTGGAATGTGAAAAGAGTGAGTTAAGGGCCACAGAAAAAGGTCACGGCCGCAATTATCTCTGGCCTCGGCCTGACAGAGACAGCTGAGCAAGCCTGGTATTCTTCCTGTTGTCGTTTGCTGTTGCTGTTTTGGGGGCCAAATGGACAATGTTTCTTTACCCCCATGGGCCGACTTGGTAGCTATTCTCGTACTTTTAAAGAATCACAAAAATGTGTAAAGATACGAATAGGCCACCCGGAAAGGGCTTCTGCTGAGGATAAACCTGAAAGGGGCCAGTTTGTGCATATGTTATTATGAAACATAGCGTGCACACACAGACAAATACACACATACATACAGTGCCTTCAGAAAGTATTCACACCCCATGACTTTTTCCATATTTTGTTGTGTTGCAAAGTGGGATTAAAATGGATTGAATTGTCATTGTGTCAACAATCTACACAAAATACTCTGTAATGTCAGAGTGGAAGAATATTCTAACATTTGAAAGAAATATATTAGAAAAAATAAAACACTGAGTTAGCAAAACATTAAGGACACCTGCTCATTCCATGACATAGAATGACCAGGTGAATCTAGGTGAAAGCTATGGTCCCTTATCACCTGTTAAATCCACTTCAATCGGTGTAGATGAAGAGGAGGAGACAGGTTAAAGATGGATTTTAAGTATTGAGACAATTGAGACACAGAATATGTATGTGTGCCGTTCAGAAGGTGAATGGGCAAGACAGAATATTTAAGTGCCTTTGAACAGGGTATGGTAGTAGATGTCAGGCGCACCGGTTTGAGTGTATCAAGAACTGCAACGCTGCTGGGGTTTTCACGCTTAACAGTTTCCCGTGTGTATCAGGAATGGTCCACCAACCAAAGGACATCCAGCCAAATTGGCACAACTGTGGGAAGCATTGGAGTCAACATGGGCCAGCATCCCGGTGGAACGCTTTCGACTCCTTGTAGAGGCTGTTCTACGGACCAAAGGTGGTGCAACTAAATATTAGGAAGGTGTTCCTAATGTTTTGTGCACTCAGTGTATATCTTTATTAGATTAGTATTCAACACCCTGAGTCAATACAGGTTAGAATCACCTTTGGCAGTGATTAAAGCTGTGAGTGTTTCTGGGCAAATCTATAGGAGCTTTCGACACCTGGATTGTGCAACATTTGCCTGTTATTCTTTTCAAAATTCTTCAAGCTCTGTCAAATTGTTTGTTGATCATTGCTAGACAACCATTTTCAGGTCTTGTCATAGATCTTCAAGCAGATTTATTCAGACCCCACATTTCGTTACATTACGGCCTTATTCTAAAATGTATTTTTTTTTAAATCCTACCCCTCATCAATCAACACAAAATATCCCATAATGACAAAGCAAAAACAGGTTTTTAGAAATTTTAGCAAAACATAAATAATACGAAAAACTGAAATATCACATTTACATAAGTACTCAGATCCTTTACTCAATACTTTGTTGAAGCACCTTTGGCAGCCATTACAGCCTCGAGTCTTCTTGAGTATGACGCTACAAGCTTGGCACACCTGTATTTGGGGTGTTTCTCCCATTCTTCTCTGCAGATCCTCTCAACCTCTGTCAGGTTGGATGGAGAGCGTCGCTGCACAGCTATTTTCAGGTCTCTCCAGAGATGTTCGATGGGGTTCAAGTCCAGGCTCTGGCTGGGCCACTCATGGACATTCAGAGACTTGGCCCAAAGCCACTCTTGTATTGTCTTGGCTGTGTGCTTAGGGTCATTGTCCTGTTGGAAGGTGAACCTATGCCCCAGTCTGAGGTCCTAAGAACTCTGGAGCAGGTTTTCATCAAGGATCTCTCTACACTTTGCTCCGTTCATCTTTTCCTCGATCCTGACTAGTCTTCCAGTCACTGCCACTGAAAAATATCCCCACAGCATGATGCTGCCACCACCATGCTTCACCGTAGGCATGGTGCCAGGTTTTATCCAGGCGCAACGCTTGGCATTCAGGCCAAAGAGTTCAATCTTGGTTTCATCAGACCAGAGAATCTTGTTTCTCATGGTCTGAGAGTCCTTTAGGTGCCTTTTGGCAAACTCCAAGAGGGCTGTCATGTGCCTTTTACTGAGGAGAGGCTTCTGTCTGGCCACTCTACCATAAAGACTTGATTGATGGAGTGCTGCAGAGATGGTTGTCCTTCTGGAAGGTTCTCCCATATCCACAGAGAAACTCAAGCTCTGTTAGAGTTACCATTTGGTTCTTGGTCACCTCTCTAAACCAAGGCCATTCTCCCCTGATTGCTCAGTTTGGCTAGGGCGGCCAGCTCTAGGAAGAGTCTTGGTGGTTCCAAATTTCTTCCATTTAAGAATGATGGAGTCCACTGTGTTCTTGCTGACCTTCAATGCTGCAGACATTTTTTGTTACCCTACCCCGGATCTGTGCCGCGACACAATCCTGTCTCGGACCTCTACAGACAATTCCTTCGACCTCATGTCTTGGTTTTTGCTCTGACATGCACTGTCAACTGTATATGAACAGGTGTGTGCCTTTCCAAATCATGTCCAATCAGTTGAACTTACCACAAGTGGAGTCCAATCAAGTTGTAGAAACATCTCAAGGATGATCAATGGAAACACGATGCACCTGAGCTCAATTTCGAGTCTCATTGTGAAGGGTCTGAATACTTATGTAAATAAGGTATTTCTGTTTTTTTATTTGTAATAAATGTGCAAAAATGTCGAAAAACCTGTTTTCACTTTGCCATGATGGGGTATTGTGTGTAGATTGATGAGGGATTTGTTTTATTTAATTGATTTTAGAATAAGACTCCACTCTCCATCCCTCATGACCCGAGCCTGAGAGTCTAGGGGTTACCATAAACCTGCCTCCCAAACTCTCCTTGACCTGTGTGACCTGTGCCCTGATAGGTTGCTAGGGTAGTTACTAGGGGGTCGGACATCTGCCCGTCCTCTTGACTAGACAGGGCACACAATATTATCAGTCTCCCTCAAGCAGTGGCAGAGAGCAACATCTCTGTCTCTGCCCGTCAACAACTGGACTCAGTCATACTGTATCTCTGGACTGGTGGGATGGTGAGTTGTGTAACATATTGTTCTTCATAGTTAGTTGTCGTTGTTGCATTATGTATGCTGCCTCTGTATATCTTGTAACCTGTAAGCATGTTCAAGGATTATATATATATATTTATTTTGTATTTATTTAACCTTTATTTAACTAGGCAAGTCAGTTAAGAACAAATTCTTATTTACAATGACGGGCTAGGAACTGCCTTGTTCAGGGGCAGAACGACAGATTTTTACCTTGTCAGCTCGGGCATTTGATCGAGCAACCTTTTGGTTACTAGTCCAAAGCACTAACCACTAGGCTACTTGCTGCCATTTATACAGTCCTTACTTCCTGTTATTACTGCTCTTGTGAGATTGTATGTACAGTCAATTCATTAACTTTCATTTCCTTCTACAGAACCCCTGCTATTCCACTACTTCTGCTTTTCATCTACATGTACATCCCCATGTTCATCTTCCTCAGCGTGTTTAAATAAAGTTCCGGTATGTGTTAACTCTTGGGCTGCTTTATTTACCCTTTAACCGGGAGCGGCATCAGTCACAATCCAGTTAAATACATAGAACCGGGTCGCTCTCTTTCAAGGTCCTTTGTCTCGCAGGATTTGTCATTTTGCTGACACCACTACAGCACGGCGGCCCACAGAGACGACACGGGGTACTTTCCACACTGCCCACCTGCGGTCCAGTGGGGTATGGCCCCAGGGTGTCCAGTGGATTACTACCATGTGGATTATACCCCCTCTCTGGAGCCTATGAGAGCCTGTTGGAGAGCCTGCTGACGGTGCAGCATGGACCCTATGGCCCTTCTCCTCCACCTACGGGATACTACTCAGAACCAGATTGGGCCACATCCCCAGCAACCCAACGCCTAGATTGTTCTTCTACATTGGAGTACCAGGGAGCTGCAGCGTTGCGAACATCGCTGCATATGTCATGAGTACAGGAAGCTCGTTTTGCCCGAATTAAAGCAGAATATACAGTATTTTTCACATTATGCAACAGAAGACCAGATCCCAGGCTTCCTCCTATTAGGGGAGCCCTCTCCAACAGGTTGCAGTGGAGAACATGGGACTGTCATGGTGGACAGCGGCAAGAAGTTGTCTCTTCGGCCCTGGCACTGTTGCCAGGTGTGACTGTGACCATCGAATGTGACTATATTGCCTCTCCAGCCTGAGCACCGTTGTCGGGACAGCGACACGTCATGTCCTCTGTATATCTTGTAACCTGCAAACATGTTCAGGGATTATGTGTCATTTATACAGTCCTTAATGACTGTTATTACCTCTCTTGTGAGATCGTATGTACAACATTTTCATTGCCTTTCAATTCCTTCTGCAGAAGCACTAGTATTCCACTACCTCTCCCACTTTTCATCCCCATGGGCACCTTCCTCAGTGTGTTTAAATAAAGTTCCGGTATGTGTTAACTCTTGGGCTGCTTTATTCCCCTTTAACCAGAGGCAGCGTCAGTGAATCACAAACCAGTAAAAAACGTAGAGCCCGGTCAAGGGGTGACAATACTTTCTGAAGGCACTGTACGTAGACACATGCAAACTGACACACACACACACACATAGAGACAGACAGACACACACACACATAGAGACAGACAGACAGACACACACAAACAGAGACAGACAGACAGACAGACAGACAGACAGACAGACAGACACACAGACAGACAGACACACACACACACACACACACACACATACTTGCCATATTGCTTCCATTTATCTAGTCCTCTGAGATCGACAATAGTGACAAGGGAGTAGGGCACTGGGGTCAATTATTCAGATGGTTTGATTTGGTTTAACATACCTCGGGAAATGCAAAATGTACTACCATAATGCAAAAGTCGATCTAATCGTCTCAGATTTACTTCCTTGAGTGCCTAGGGTGTAGGGGCTAGGGGTTGTTTTGGGATTCAGAAGAGTATGGCTACATTCCGAATCTCTGCTCGTGCACTCGTTCACTCCCCCTCATACATTTAAAAGCATTGGATTGGTGCAAGCGTGACTGGAGAGTGTTTCCAACATATTCCTCACAGCAGTCCATTATCTTTTAAATCTATGAGAGTGCCCACATGAAAGAATACTATAGTATACTATTGTATAAATACTATAGTTTTCACTGTAGTGTTTTTGCTAACTTTACTGTAGTATTGACTGTAGTGTTGCGGACACAATTGTAGTACACTGTAGTATTTACAGTTTACTTATGCAATAAGGCCCAAGGAGTTGTGGTATATGGCCAATATACCATGGCTAAGGGCTGTTCTAAAGCACTACGCAACGTGGAGTGCCTGTATACCGCCCTTATCCGTAGTATATTTGCCATATACCCCAAAACCCTGAGGGGCCTTATTGCTATTATAAACTGGTTACCAACATAATTAGAACAGTTAAAATGTTTTATTATAATTGTATACCCATGGTATACGGTCTGATAAACCAAGGCTTTCAGCCAATCAGCATTCAGGGCTCGAACCACCTGGTTTATAATATAAAATAAATACTGTAGTAAAAAAACTGTAGTGTATATATATATATTATAATTAATGTAGTGTTTTTGAAGACTGTAGTAGTTACTGTAATATTTTTGCGGACATTACTGTATTATTTACTATGTTTTTTTGTTTTATTATCGTTGACATAGCAGTGGGGGCTATCTCCTTGAGAAAAACTACTGGACAACATACTCAAAGAGCACATTTAACATAACCTGCACGTAGGTAGGATTGAGGTCTGAAATGATAGTTCAGAGCTTCTGCTCTTTTCTATAACCTGTAGGGAACACAATATATGGTCTATACTTGGCATGTAGGTTTCTTGCTTCTGGGTGGCACAAATTGGGATATGGGACAGGGTATACGCCGGTGGAGGCTGGTGGGAGGAGTTAAAGGAGGACAGGCTCATGGTAATGGCTGGAATGGAATAAAAGGAACTGTAACGGCAGCCTTCCTCCTCTTTGTCTGAAGAGGAGGTGTAGCAGGGATCGGACCAAGACGCAGCGTAGTTCGTGTTCAACATATTTAATAAAAGACGAAAAACGTGAACACTACACAAATACAAAATAACAAACGTGGCAAAACCGAAACAGTCCTATCTGGTGCAATGAACACAAAGACAGAAGACAACCACCCACAAACCCCAACACAAAACAAGCTACCTAAATATGGTTCCCAATCAGAGACAATGACTAACACCTGCCTCTGATTGAGAACCATATCAGGCTATACATAGAAACGGACAAACTAGACACACAACATAGAATGCGCACCCAGCTCACGTCCTGACCAACACTAAAACAAAGAAAACACAAAAGAACTATGGTCAGAACGTGACAGGAACGGAGTCAAACGTGGTTTCCATATGTTTCATGTGTTTGATACCGTTCCATTTATTCCATTCCAGCCATTACAATGAGACGGTCCTCCTATAGCTGGTATATGCACATTAAATACTGTAGTATTTGCAGACTCCATTGTTTTTGCGGACATTACTTTGGAATTTACTGTACTGTTTTTGCAGTCTGTAGTATACTGTAGTATTTACTATAGTATTCTACAGTATACTACAAAATCCTATAGTAAGTACTACACATGACTGAGGGATACTACAGTGTGTAGTATAGTACACTGCCTGAGCTAGTAGTATAGTATACTACAGTTTACTTCAGAATTCTATAGTAAGTACCGTAGTATTCTATACTACACTGTAGTATGTTACACTTCGGGAGAAGGGTAGAGAATCTGAATGTTGCCAGCACTAACCATTGAATGAAGCATCCAACAGACTGGCTCCCTCTACTGAATTTTACCACAACACGCAATTGCTGTGGTATTGTAATCATTTTTATAGCCCTCACTTTGTTTGTGTTATCTGTTTAAAAAACGAATAATACAATTTACAGAAATGTATAAAGCAAAGTGGTGTATAACAAAACATATGTTCTAGCTACGTTGACGTCAAACTAAAAGTATTACTAATAAGATGATGTGACACAAGGCAATGATGTTAAAGTACAATATGCAAGAGTAGCATACCATGCAATGTCATGTCAGGTCATGCAAATGTCATTTTACACCAAAATGTAATATATCGGATTTAAATTGCTGTGGTGTAAAGTACTTAAGTACAAATACTTTAAAGTACTACTTAAGTCGTTTTGGGGGGTATCTGTACTTGACAATTTACATTTTTTGACAACTTTTACTTTTATTTCACTACATTCCTACAGAAAAGATGTACTTATTTTTCTTCGAATGCTTAGGCAGGACAGAATTATGGTCCAACGCATCTATTAATATGGCACGATGTCATCCTTACTGCCTTTGATCTAGCGGACTTACTAAACACAAATACTGCATTTGTAAATCATGTCTGAGTGTTGGAGTGTGCCACTCTCTGTCCGTACATAAAAAGGAAAACCTGCCGTCTGGTTTGATTAATATAAGGAATTTGATGTATAGCAATTACATTTACTTTTTACTTTTACCCTCGTAAAACTGACTATCCTACCGATCCTTGACTTCGGCGATGTCATTTACAAAATAGCCTCCAACACTCTACTCAGCAAATTGGATGCAGTCTATCACAGTGCCATCCGTTTTGTCACCAAAGCCCCATATACTACCCACCCCTGCGACCTATATGCTCTCGTTGGCTGGCCCTCACTACATACTCGTTGCCAAAGCCCCTGACTCCAGGTCATCTATAAGTCTTTGCTAGGTAAAGCCCCACCTTATCTCAGCTCACTGGTCACCATAGCAGCACCCACCCGTAGCACACGCTCCAGCAGGTATATTTCACTGGTCACCCCCAAAGACAATTCCTTCTTCGGCCGACTTTCCTTCCAGTTCTCTGCTGCCAATGACTGGAACGAACTGCAAAAATCACTGAAGCTGGAGAATCATATCTCCCTCACTAGCTTTAAGCACCAGCTGTCAGAGCAGCTCACAGATCACTGCACGTGTACATAGCTCATCTGTAAATAGCCCATCCAACTACCTCATCCCATACTGTTATTTTATTGTATTTTTTTGCTCCTTTGCCCCAGTATCTCTACTTGCACACTCATCTTCTGCACATCTATCATTCCAGTATTTAATTGCTATATTTGTAATTATTTCGGCACTATGGCCTTTTTATTGCCTTACCTCCCTTATCCTACCTCATTTGCACACAATGTATATAGACTTTTCTATTGTATTATTGACTGTATGTTTGTTTATTCCATGTGTAACTCTGTGTTGTTGTTTGTGTCGCACTGCTTTGCTTTCTCTTGGCCAGGTCGCAGTTGTAAATGAGAACTTGTTCTCAACTTGCCTACCTGGTTAAATAAAGGTGAAATATATATATATTTTTTAAAAGGTGTGATTATTGAGTACTTTTTCCACCACTGTACTTAAGTAGGCTACATTCAAAACCGAATAGTATATTACTGGGTGACTTTCACTTTTTCTTGAGTCATTTTTTATTAATATTAAGGTATATTCACTTTTATTCATTTTGACAATATTTATACTTTTTCCACCACTGCAAAAATGTCATCTGGACAGTTGTGAACGACAAATGAATGTAACGCATATGTTGACCACTAGGTGGTGGTAGAAGACAACTATTGTAGTTTGGACCATGGTTCGTTGAGACTTCTATGTGTGAGAAATTGAACAATAGTTTATTGACAATATAAAAAATATATATATATTTTCATTGTCACTAACGCTGAAACAGCGGTAATGTGATACAATGACCTTAATTGAAAACTATCTACAGCTGCTCTACACTCAAGACCCCTCAAATATATGTTTTCTTTCTTTTTTCTCATCACCTATTGTGTCAGTGAATGGCAGATGTGTTTGGCAAATAATTTATGATGGTGCAATCAAAAAGATATCTTATTCCAGTAACTTCAGCTGTTACGAATGCCTAATAACCTTGTATCCACATCTTCATAACATACCAACCAGCACTATTTATAAATGTAACTAGGAGGCACCTATGATAAAGTACAGTCCAAACTGTGATGTAAATGAAATGTCCTGAGAGTGACCTTATTGTGTGGAACAGTGGAAATAGGGAAACACATACATCATAGTTTGGTATAGCCAAATAGTCCACTGCTGGCTTTTGGACATCCCTAAAAATCCTATACGGTCTGCAGTCCTTCGGGTCTGACGTCATCACTTCCGCAAGCCCCCCCCCCCCCCCCCCCCCCCCTCCCTCCATTCCAGTGTTGGCGGCGTTGGCTTCTACCGACAGAATCCAACATGGAGTAACCAGAGATGGGGCTCGTACGGGGCCATCCTCACCGACATCAACGCACGATTTCAATTACCGCATTTCAGCATGGGGCGCGACGGGATTAAATCGGTGGAGGTATTTCAAAGGGATTTACACTCTCGTGGATGCACTCGAATAATTGTAGTGAAGCGCTGAGAGACGAAGAAGAGAAGCAAGAAATAACGCAAACAAACAAACATAGAACAGAAAAACACTCGGAAAACTAGGCTGACACTGTTACGGTGTGTGATCGAGGTGTTGGACGAGAAGGGCAAGACAAAATGAAGACACCACACAATGTACCCTCGGTGGGATATTATTGTAGGTGAAACAAAAAAAATGACCGAGGAAACACACCCAGACGAGTGAGTAGCCCATAACATTAGCTACTAAACAAAAGTAGCCTTAATTATTATTTTGCATGTGATGACTTCTCTAATTATACCCATGTTATGCATGATGAGAGTGGACCTGAAGTTTTTCCCCAAAGTTGAAAATGCTTTGTTACAATGTAACGTTAGTGGACAGAGGAGCGGGATGGTTAGGCCCCACTCGCCCTCCTGAACGACTTCAGTCTTGAACGAGGGAGAAGAGGGGGGATGAGGGGGAAGGGTTGGATCGGAAACATTTTGTAAAGGGTTTACAGTGAAAAGTTTCAACTGCACTTCATGTCACCATTTGCCATGCAAATAACACGACAGACGTAAACAACTTTGTATGTTTGTATGTTGACCACTATGTAAAATGATCTGGGTGCACGGTCACGGAAAAGTAACTTTCGTTTGCATTGTGACGCTGTTGGCTAGAAAGTATTTCTTTGTGGAGGACTGATATGCCATATCCGCCATTTCTTTTCGGAATCGCTCTAATTTGCATACTGTCCTTCATTCATAAAAATACCAACCGCAAAGGCCGAGGGGGTGCGCGCTGCGTTGGCAGAGTCTACGCGAATATTTAATCATTTTCTAAGTAGGATCAAATATGAAATGTCTAGTTGGAAAGTTAATCCTGTTGATTCAGTCTAATGATTACATCGCATGTTACTGCAGTTACCACATTTCCGCCCGAAAGTTTTTTTCTTTTATTATAATGACCTTGTACATTACGTTAGGCTATTAATAGGTTATTCATGGTTTCTGCTGCAATAATAATACATAGACATTCACTGGAAATTCTTTCTAATGCACAGATTATTTAATTTAATTTCTCCCTCTATTTCTACTGATAAACCCATTTTCACACAAGCCATTTTCTCACGTAAAGTCCATTCCGTCTTACTTATAGGCCTACACACTTTTGCTTTTTCAAATAGATGTCCTATTGTAGCCTCCTCCGAGAAGGAAGGCAGAGGACCATCCTCTTCATTGAATTTCATAAAAGTAGTGAAACACTTAGTTATCATTTTTAGATAAAACTATAGGTACTAAATATATTCACATTTCACCAAATAATAGGGATGGACAACTGCAATTTTTTGACTTTGAGTACTTGTATGATTGTTTTTCAAGTACTCAAATTAAGAAAAACATAAGGTCCACACTGGAAAAATCTATGTGCGCATTTATCTATATGCCAACGATACATCATTTATCATAACCATTACAAATAACAAATCCTAATAGCTAAAATGCCCCAGTCGTCAATAAAAAAAAAAAAGGTGCAGTTTTAAGATGAATTCATTGAAACGGTAATTTCACCTGGTTATATTATATCGTGGAACACAATCTTCAGAAAGGTAGTAACCTCGGCAGTGGCGTTTGCTTGTAGAATCCTATGGCTGTGCAATGCCAT
Organism: Salvelinus fontinalis; assembly: GCF_029448725.1. Taxonomy (NCBI): domain Eukaryota; kingdom Metazoa; phylum Chordata; class Actinopteri; order Salmoniformes; family Salmonidae; genus Salvelinus; species Salvelinus fontinalis. The sequence continues at coordinate 24,015,505 of NC_074704.1, read as the reverse complement.
AGCATTGTTTCAACAAAAAAAATGCACCCAGGACTCTTTTATTTCCCAAGCCGTTACCACAGTCAAGACACACCTAATTTATAGTAAAAAACAACATGATTTAAAAGAACAGAATAAAATAGAAAAGAATAGTGCGAAGTGATGTACATCTCATGTCTGGAACAATTATTCTCAGTGATTTTTTTTTACCAGGCTCAATTTGGTGAGTTGAGAGACCATTTTTTATGTTACAAACCAAAATCTGTCTTTTCGATATACGTGCATTTAATGTAGTTGGCCTAGGCTTAATGATTCTGAAGAAAATATGCAATTTCTATTTATCAAACGAATGTTTTGCATATTTTCAGTCTGCAACTTGTCTATGCTTAGGGCATAGGCTAACCAATTATAGCATAGGCTAACCAATTCTAAACGGCACTAGCAGTTTGAAAAGTAGTGTTGCCACAGTCATAAACCATGTCTATTTGTACAATCTCTCCTTAATATCAGATTTAAACCTAACCTTTAACCCTAACGTTAACCTTATGCCTAACCTTAAATTAAGACACACTTTTTTTTCATACATTTTTACAATATAGCCAATTTTGACTTTGTGGCTGTGGTAACTAGTGACAACAGCAAAGTAGCCTGAGTGGAAATTAGATTGGGCGCAATTATTCCAAAACTACAGCTTGTTGTTGGAACACACATTTCTTTACTTCGGTCAACCAGTCCATTTTGAATTTGTGATAAAACTGTTGTTATTTGGCAAGGAATGTAGCTTGTGTATCCCATCAGTTAGATACATTTTTATAGGCAGGTTGTGTGTGGCACTCATGCACGTGTAGAGGGAGCGGTCGGAACCCAATTGAGTGAGTGAGACACGGTGGGAAAGGGAATTGGGGAGAAGAACGGTTTGATACATACATTTGACATTATAGTCATTTAGCAGGTGCTCTTATCCAGAGCGACTTACAGTAGTTAGTAGGCCTACATCATTTTTCATACTGGTCCCCTTTGGGAATCGAACCGATAACCCTAGCATTGCAAGCGCCATGCTCTACCAACTGAACCACACGGGACCCACTTGGTTTCGTTTTTGTTTGCCCCGCAAATGCATATGCACAAAATGGAACACGAGTCGAAGGAAATGAACGTTGTCTTCAAAGACGACAGTTTCGACCAAATGTTTTTACAGTATTTGAAAAACGGGATCTCTGGTTAAAGATAGTTTTGAGGTCTGTTCGAGTACTCAATTACTCACACCCATCCCTACCAAATAACAGATTAAAACACACTGTTTGCAATGGTCTGCAGTAGCCTCAACAGCGCCCTCTAGGGCAGCACCTTGGGGTAGCCAGAGGACAGCTATTTTCTGTCCACCTCTGAGTACATTGACTTCAATACAAAACATAGGAGGCTCATGGTTCTCACTCTTCCCTAGACTTATACAGTAACCCTAACCATAGGTGTATTTGTTGTAATTTTTTCTTCTTCGTAGTTTACCTTTCACTTACTTAGCTAATGTAGCAAATTTAGCCTACTCAACAACCTGACTCAGAGAGTTGCTGGCTTAAGCTTTCCAACACTTCAACTCTTCCAAGTCAAGATAAGCTTTTGGTTTCATTCATTTATTTCCACTGTGGCCCACCAACTGCTTGCTATACACTACTGTGTGATTGTACACATGGTTTGTTGACTATAATGTTAATATGCATTGCTCCAATTTGTCTCTCGACCGGTGCGCCTACGATATCAACGTTCATTTGCTAGGTTGTAGCAACCTCATGACGGGTATAGGGCGAATTCGATTATCATGTAGTAGCCAAAACCTATTGATGTTACACTGAGCTGGGCGAATGGAATATGAATGACAGTCATCCATGCTGTAGGCCAGGGTGAATTACGAAAAAGTGGGACATTTTCTTCCATTTCTGTCTTCTGTAACCTCTTTTGATGTCCAGCCAACATGTTAGCCAAACAAATGATACGATACAATGGTCATCCCTAGTATTACATGGCACTCACCACCACTGACCTACACGTTCTATAAGGCATATGTTTTTGGGTGTGGAGTACACCTTGGAGGTTTGGCAATAAAGGTGATGTTGCTCATAGCTCTATGTCCTTTGGCCTGCGTGTAGAGATTTGGCAATAACCCATGACCTGAAGGAGTAGGCTATCTTTTCTTACAATGATTTATGGTACGCTCACACACACACACCTATAGGTCAACACATGACTCAGATGGTAATGTAAAGGGAAATATTTACCCGAAGTGAAAGTGCTAAAAGAAGCAGGTTACTTCAATCCATAACCGTTGGCGTTGACATTTCTTAAGCAATTGAACATGATCGAATGGTGGGAATGTTGGAACAAAGTCGCCTTGGCAACGTTTCGTGTGTGCACAAAAGGATACGTGGGATGCTCATGTTCTCGAATGATATCACAGGTTTTAGTGCCCTCGAGCAACAGACCGAAGTAGTTACACAACAGTGTTCCTGCAAATTCCAGCTACGTACAGTGCACAACTGTTAAAGACTGTTTTATTATACCTATCCAAATGGCTAAATGTGGTCCAGTTTTATTGGTCTAAGTGCAATAAAACTCAGCGGTACTATTCTAGACAATAATTCCCCCAATTGTGCACGTGTCCGCCCCCCCCCCCCCCCCCCCCCCTCTGTTTCCGGGAGGTTTGGTTGGCGCCCCAGAACCAGCAAACTCTGAGCTGTCAATAATGCCACCGAGGGGAGAAAATGACATTGACGAAAGGTCAACACAACTGTCCCCAGCTTCCCAGCCCCATTACTGCCCTGGATCGATTTCATATCAACTCTCCCCTTCCACGAGCTGGGCCGGCAGGGTTCAGATCAACAACGGCAGAGATGAAACTATTGGAGCCAAATTGTTGCTGTTGTCATTTTTTCCCCCTGCCGAAAGGTTGTTTGAATGTCAACAAAGAGATGCCTCATTGCCATAGGCTTATTGTCTATCACCAATGATACAAAGCTTGTCATCACATGAATAATACCGCACTTCATTCATGTGCTTTGCTTATAAGACTGTGTCTTTCATTCTAAGGTTTTGATCCTGACTTAAACTGTCTCAAACTTTGAGGGACTCAAAGGTGGCCAACATGTACACTACAAAAACCGTTGGGGCTTTTTTGCCTGGTGATTAGGAAGTCATTCGCTATGTTTGCCATTTGGGTTACAGGCCATGTGACATGACTAATGGAAGATGGATTTCCTTTACTTCAGTTCAATAGTGGGATCGCACCGGTCCACATTCTGCCTCTATCGACCTGCTCACGTTTTTGGATATCTGTTGACGGGCGGAGTTCATGTGAAAGCACCGCAACGAGGTCACAGAGAGCCCTTTTCCCCGTTCCTCCCCGGTTTGGTTGACTTGATTAAAGAGCATAGTCACTCTCTTTGTGACGGCGAGGGAACTCGTTCTCAATGTTTGACAGTGACCAAGTGAAAACACCATCTGCTCCATCTCTCCGCTGATAGGGGAACTGAGATCGGACCATTTTGTATGGAGGGTGATGTCATAAGCATGTTTGGAGTTTGCATTCGTTTCCCCCGGTGTCAGTGGACCACCTGAGGCAACAGTGTGCTCGAATGGCGGAACCTAGACATCCAGCCGGTGGGCCTTTTGGCGCAAAGTTCGCTTTAGCAGCGTCAATGGCAAGGCCCCACGTGAACGGTTTGACATGACTAGTTTAGCAGATATTAGATTTGGGCAGGTAAAAAGCAGTTCAGTTTACTGTAGCAAAGAACTAGTTCTATTCCTAGTTATACCCATCCCAATGTACAGTACATTTGCCCCAATAGAGGTTTGAAAAGACTGTCCCCCAAAAAAACCACACACACAAAAACTCAGAAGCTTCTTTTAGAAGTGTAGTCTACAACTTTAAGACAATAACTTATCCAGTAGATGGACAATTTTCTCACTAACATACTCAGTCTTGATGCCCCATTGAGGACCAATCAACACTACCAACAGGCTTCTTAGCTAATAGATGATTGGATTTTATGTGATTGTGTGCGTGTTGTGTGTGTTTTGGGGGTTATAGGCAGATGAGGTAAGATTATGGAAGCCTTATCACATCCTTTTCTTATCAGCGAAAGGGTGCAGAGGTTGGAACAATTTGAGATGATTCTATATTTTTTTTATCCCTGGTGTGTCAGTTTGTTTTATTTTATTTGTTTATTTTGGCAGTAGGTTTGACAATGCGGTTATGGAACGGCTGTTTAGTTAACAATTACATTTCTGTACGTAAATATCTTTCGGTATGCAAAATGAAAAGTGCCGTTGAACTACAGTACCAGTCACCAGTTTGGACACTTCTTTTGACTATTTTCTACATTTATAGAATAATAGTGAAGACATCAAAACTGAAATAACACATATGGAATCATCTAGTAAAGAAGTATCTCCTTTCCTATAGTAGTAGTGGTGTTGTATGTCTGGAGTATATTAATAAAGTGTGTGGCTGCACTCAGTCTGTAGTGCAACCACTAGGCATGTGGTCTGTAGCCACAGATTACATGCCTCTCATTTTCTATCCAATTTCAGCTGCCAGCCATACTATGACATCTTCATTCTGAATTTAGTATACCTTCCATATCAAGGTCCCGTAAATACTAGAGCGTACTATACTAATTGGAGATGTCTAGGGAGAGGAATGTCGTATAGTGAAGGGGCGAAACTGTGGTGTAGATATTGGAGGGGGAGAAGAGTAGACGTGGAGTCACACATGCATATGTATTTATATTAAGAAGAAGAAAGATGAACACTGAGTTTTATTATAGTTAAGAGTTCACCTACCTTATGCCCAATCCACATTTTTTAAACACATATATATATATCAGTCAGAAGTTTACATACACTTAGGTTGGAGTCATTAAAACTCGTTTTTCAACCACTCCACTAATTTCTTGTTAACAAACTATAGTTTTGGTAAGTCAGTTAGGACATCTACTTTGTGCAGGACACAAGTAATTTTTCCAACAATTGTTTACAGACAGATTATTTCACTCTATCACAATTCCAGTGGGTCAGAAGTTTACATACACTAAGTTGACAGTGCCTTTAAACAGCTTGGGAAATGAAGTCATGGCTTTAGAAGCTTCTGATAGTCTAATTGACATCATTTGAGTCAATTGGAGGTGTACCTGTGGATGTATTTCAAGGCCTACCTTCAAACTCAGTGCCTCTTTGCTTGACATCATGGGAAAATCAAAAGAAATCATCCAAGACCTCAGAAACAAATTTGTAGACCTCCACAAGTCTGGTTCATCCTTGGGAGCAATTTCCAAATACCTGAAGGTACCATGTTCACCTGTACAAACAATAGTACGTAAGTATAAACTCCATGGGACCACGCAGCCGTCATACTGCTCAGGAAGGAGACGCGTTCTGTCTCCTAGAGATGAGCGTACTTTGATGCGAAAAGTACAAATCAATCTCAGAACAACCGCAAAGGACCTTGTGAAGATGCTGGAGGAAACAGGTACAAAAGTATCTATATCCACAGCAAAACGAGTCCAATAACGAGAACCTGAAAGGCCGCTCAGCAAGGAAGAAGCCACTACTCCAGACTACAATTTGCAACTGCACATGGGGACAAAGATCGTACTTTTTGGAGAAATGTCCTCTGGTCTGATGAAACAAAATTAGAACTGTTTGGCCATAATGACCATCGTTATGTTTGGAGGGAAAAGGGGGAGGCTTGCAAGCCGAAGAACATCATCCCAACCGTGAAGCACGGGGGTGGCAGTATCATGTTGTGGGGGTGCTTTGCTGCAGGAGGGACTGGTGTACTTCACAAAATAGATGGCTTCATGAGGAGTAAAATGATGTGGATATATCGAAGCAACATCTCAAGATATCAGTCAGGAAGTTGAAGTGGTCACAAATGGGTCTTCCAAATGGACACTGACCCCAAGCATACTTCCAAAGTTGTGGCAAAACTGAAAAAGCGTGTGCGAGCAGGAAGGCCTACAAACCTGACTCGGTTACACCAGCTCTGTCAGGAGGAATGGGCCAAAATTCACCCAACTTATTGTGGGAAGCTTGTGGAAGGCTACCCAAAATGTTTGACCCAAGTTAAACAATTGAAAGGCAATGCTAACAAACACGAATTGAGTGTATGTAAACTTCTGACCCATTAGGAATGTGATGAAAGAAATAAAAGCTGAAATAAATCATTCTCTCTGCTATTTTTCTGACATTTCACATTCTTAAAATAAAGTGGTAATCCTAACTGACCTAAAACAGGGAATTTTTACTAGGATTAAATGTCAGGAATTGTGAAAAACTGAGTTTAAATGTATTTAGCTATGGTGTATGTTAACTTCTGACTTCAACTGTATATAGTACCAGCTAAAAGTTTGGACACACCTACTCATTCAAGGGTTTTTCTTTATTTTTAAAAAATTTCTACATTGTAGAATAATAGTGACGACATCAAAACTAAATAACATATATGGAATCATGTAGTAGCCATCCACACTCTTGGCGTTCTCTCAACCAGCTTCACCTGCAATGTTCAACTCTGGGTCTTCCTTTCCTGTGGCGGTCCTCACGAGTCAGTTTCATCATAGCGCTTGATGATTTTTGCGACTGTACTTGAAGAAACTTTCAACGTTTTTAAAACATTTTCCAGATTGACTGACCTTCATGTCTTAAAGTAATGATGGACTGTCATTTCTCTTTGCTTATTTGAACAGTTCTTACCATATTATGGACTTTGCCATATTCGGTGAAAGACCATCTTGTGAATACACAACTGATTGGCTCTAACACATTAAAAATGAAATAAATGCCACAAATTATTTTAACAAGGCACACCTGTTAATTGAAATGCCTTCCAGGCGACACTCTTGGCATTCTGTAATTGTTGTTATTGTGAAGTGGAAATGTCTAGGAGCAACAACAGCTCAGCCGCGAAGTGGTAAGCCACACAATCTCACAGACCGGGACCGCCGAGTGGTGAAGTGCGCAGCGCGTAAAAATCATGTCCTCAGTTGCAACACTCACTACCGAGTTCCAAACTGTCTCTGTAAGCAACGTCAGCACAATAACTATTCGGCATGAAATACCATACGCAATTCCAAGCGTCGGCTGGAGTGGTGTAAATCTTGCCACCATTGGAAACGTGTTCTCTGGAGTGATGAATCACGCTTCACCAACCAACCGTCCGACGGACGAATCTGGGTTTGGCGGATTCCAGGAAAACGCCACCTGCTCCAATGCTTAGTACGAACTGTAAAGTTTGGTGGAGAAGGAGTAATGTTATGGGGCTGTTTTTCATGGTTCGGGCTAGGCCTCTTAGTTCCATGAAGGGAAATCTTAACACTACAGCATATAATGACATTTTAGACGATTCTGTGCTTCCAACTTTGTGGCAACAGTTTGGGGAATGCCTTTCAAGAAGAGTGGAGGCTGTTATAGCAGCAAAGGGGGGACCAACTCCATATTAATGCCCAGGATTTCAGAATGAGATGTATTTCAGGTGGGGCTAATGCCCCCCTCCCTGTACCGCCCCTGACTGAAATGAATGGGGGAGGGGCATGAATAGACAGCCCGGCTAAGCGGAGGAGACGCAGTGCCTCCGAATAGTGCCAGACTAACGCATTTGGGGCACCTACACTCAGCCAAAAATAATACTTTTTTAGGGAAAATAATTTTTTGGGGGCCTAACTTCATGCATTTTAACACATTTTGCCATGTGGCAGAGAGAAATGTGCAGTTAAAGGCAAATTTTCTGCAACTTTACACATTTTTCCATAGCATATGAACACGTCATAAGCAATCTGGGGGGCCCCCGACCTCCAAGGGATGAATCAACTGTTCTGAATATTGGGGGGGCGGCATGTCTCCCCCAACCGCATATGGCAATTTCGCCTATGGGATGGAGAGTAAAGAGAATCAAATCAAATGTATTTTATATAGCCCTTCTTACATCAGCTGATATCTCAAAGTGCTGTACAGAAACCCTGCCTAAAACCCAAAACAGCAAGCAATGCCGGTGTAGAAGCACGGTGGCTAGGGAGAACTCCCTAGAAAGGCCAAAACCTAAGAAGAAACCTAGAGAGGAACCAGGCTATGAGGGGTGGTCAGTCCTCTTCTGGCTGTGCCGGGTGGAGATTATAACAGAACATGGCCAAGATGTTCATAAATGACCAGCATGGTCAAAATAATAATCAGAGTAGTTGTCGAGGGTGCAGCAAGTCAGCACCTCGGGAGTAAATGTCAGTTGGCTTTTCGTAGCCGATCATTAAGAGTATCTCTACCGCTCCTGCTGTCTCTAGAGAGTTGGAAATAGCAGGTCTGGGACAGGTAGCAGATCTGGGACAGGTAGCACGTCCGGCGAACAGGGCAACCCAAGAGAAGATCCCACCATTAGCATACAATAACTCCATTGGTTTCAGTTCTGGTGGGACTGGCCTATTTTTGGCTAGAATATGAATATGTAGGACTTAACCCTACTTGTTTGTTAGGTCGATTTTTGATTGGGATAAATGATTATTTTTCATGTACAGTTGTCTATGAACCTCTGACCCTTGATGGACCCATTGCTGCACTGCTTTGCTTTGTCTGGTTCATCTTCTCCACACCTCAAACTCAAGGAAAGTATCTCATGACGTTAACTTAGTTACCGGCCGGCAACTTGTACAAAATCCTCATCACTAGATATGCTTGGGCCGTTTATGATGGCCTGTGATAGAGAAACAAGAGCTTGGAGGGGAAACTGATGAGCTGTCCTGGATGGGAGCTACCAGAGAGGGAAAAGGATAGGGAGAGGAAAGAAAAAGGACTATCGATCACCTATGTCCCTCTATTCTGAGCCGTGGATGACATCACCCCAGGTCTTTTCACACCTACCTGTGGGTTGCGTTTGTACATTGTAAACCTTTTAACCTCCTTTTATGAGCCTGACAAAGTTAGGACACTGGGCAAACACTCCTGATAAGAAGTCCAGTCAGAGCTGAGTAATATTCAACCCACAAATTATTCTGACCTGCTTGCTAGCGAGAGCCATGGAATGTACATGTTCTTTGCTCTCTGCTTTATACAATGTGCACAAACCTTTACTGATTGGCAGGTTGTTTCAGTTGCTTCAAATTCCTTTCATGCTCAGTGAGGATCCTGTGTGTGAGAATAAGCCCACCCCTCCTGTGTGTTTAGGTAGTGGTGGACTTCTTAGGCCATGTTCTCCCCTCACCCCTCCTTGACGGATGAGGATGGAGTGTGCTGTGTGCCACTGCCGGCAAATGCGGAATGGCTGCCGGGCGATGACTCATGCTCAACACACACACACACACCCTCCGCTCTCTCGCTCCCTCTGTCTCTCGCACACACACACAAGCGCCATCTGCTTGTCAAGGAGACTGAATCATACGGTACGCGGGGAAGCACTTGTGAGCAAACAGCCTGGAAATTAGGCACGGCCGCTGCTGCTTCCACCATGGTCAGACTGGTGATTGGGATGTTGCGGCGTTTCGCACAAGGCGACCGTCTACCGATGGAGACCATGAGGAATTTGTGACCGTGGCCGCGGGGTGTAGGAGAGATGTCCGATTATAAAAGGCAAGCCGTCCGGTTTTGTATTTCTGCTAGCCATGTCTTTCTGTGTCTACTCTGCAGTGTTCTCCGCCTCGCTCATATTCCGGGTGGCTGTTGCTGGAGGGGCTGCTGCTCGTGACTACTGCTTGGTTAGGATACGGTTTTGTTTTGGCTGTGGCAGAACAGGTCGGGTGAGCGAAGCAATGCTGCCACCTTTTACAGGGGAGATTTAGTGTTTCCGTAACGCCGGGGGCTCTCTCTGGCTTGTGCTCTCAGGGCTTTAGATGTGTAATCATAGGTGAGTACATTCGCTGGCACTCTGCGAGATTGTTCTGAATCATCCACGGGGGCTCCGTGTTCATGGGTCTCAGGGAGACGGATCGTCAGCCTTGTTTGCAAAGACGGGCTTCAGTCAGACATTTTTCTTCCTTTTACCCAGGTTATTGGTCAAAACTCAATGGATATTCATTGTGTTTGGAAGTGCCGCCAGGGTATCTGGGATAATCATATGGTGTGTGTGTGTGACAGAGAAAAGATGTGGGAGAGAGGGGTGACCTCTGCAGAGGGAGAGGAATTACTCCCCCTCTTTAGTATGTACTATTATGGCCGCTGCATTCCAGGGGTGTCAACAAAACCCGAGCTTATCGTGCTCTGGTGGTGGGTGGGCTGTGGAGTCATCATCCCTCATATGATATCGAAACTGCCTGTCCCTCAGTATTTGACAAAGAATTTACCATGTCTAGTGACACATACACCCAATTCATAAGCACTGGTGTATTTGTCTGGGATGATATATATATATATATATATATATATATATATAAGGGTTACAAATGAATTAATCAGCAGCAATCCATATATATATATAACCCTTTTGCATTTTCGCTTCTAGTTAGGTGTCCTTATTTCTCTGGTGTGCATTTCTCATGCTTCTTGGCATGGTAGGTACATGTCTGTGAGTTGGGCCTAGCTTGTCTGAGGGTGTATGTGTGGGAGTGTTAGTGGAGGTGTACCAGCACCCATGCTCTCTTCAAATGCCAGATGGACAGTTAGTTCACCATATTAAAACCCACGGGCACATAGACATCTTTCGACTGCTATGGACGTACAATTCCTGACTAATATATCGTCAAATAGTTTGATCTGAGGTGGTGTGATGCACACAATTGTGCTGTACCCATGGTATAGCAACGCTGATTCTTACAGGACTAGACTTGCCTCAGTATCCCTCTGAGAGGCTCCGATGACTAGAAAGACAAATGTAAATGTGCATGAGGAGTAGTGTGAGGGTGAGATTAGGGAAGTGACCGGTTGAAGAACAATGGCGATTTTAGACGGTCATTACCTTTTTGTAAATCTGCGTTCTTCATATCTGGTTTCGGAGCAGCTGCTTGAATAGCTGATATTTGGTACCCTTTTTCAGCAGCTTGACGATGTCATTTGAAATACTATGGCATGCAAAGCCATACCACTGCTATTGGAAGTTCTTCTTAATAGCTGTGTTTTTGCCTTTTGTGTTTGTGTCTGTTCAAATATGGCAGAAGGTGAGGGGGTGATGCAGAGTACGTTCGCAGACCAATTTCACAGCGCAGATGTACGCGTGACTCATAATTCTCGGGGGGGTTTTTTGTTCACAAAAGGGGTTTCGTCCTATGGCCGTATGCAAATATGTAGGTTTCATTTGTATCAGTAGTTTTGTTTTGTTGTGTTTGCACTGCAAAGCAGGTCCACGATTGTGACCTCGTGTCACCTCATGTTTCAGGGTGATAATCCACGGCCCCATGTTGCAAGGATCTGTACACAGGTCCTGGAAGCTAAAAATGTTCCGGTTATTCCATGTCCTGCATAGTCACCAGACATGTCACCCATTGAGCATGTTTGGGATGCTCTGGATCGACGTGTACGACAGCGTGTTCCAGTTCCCGCCAATATTCAGCAACTTCACACAGCCATTGACGAGGAGTAGGACAACATTCCACAGGCCACAACAGCCTGATCAACTCTGTTTGAAGGAGATGTGTCGCACTGCGTGAGGCAAATAGTGGTCACACCAAATAATGACTGGTTTTCTGATCCACACCCCTATTTTTTTCTAAGGTACAGTATCTGTTACCAACAGATGCATATCTGTATTCCCAGTCATGTGAAATCCATAGATTAGGACCTAATGAATTTATTTCAGTTGACTGATTTCTTTATATGAACTGCAACTCAGTAAATTCTTTGAAATTGTTGTATTTATATTTTTGTTCAAAAATATAAACGCAACATGCAACAATTGCAACGATTTTAGTGAGTTACAGTTCATATAAGGAAATTACTGAATTTAAATAAATAAATTAGGCCCTAATCTATGGATTTCACATTAATGAGCAGGGGCGCAGCCATGGGGGGGCCTGGGAGGGCATAGGCCCACCCACTTGGGTGCCAGGCCTGTCAGAATTAGTTTTTCCCCACAAAAGGGCTTTATTACAGACATAAATACTCCTCAGTTTCATCAGCTGTCCTGGTGGCTGGACACAAATGATCCCGCAGGGGAAGAAGCCGAGTGTGGAGGTCCTGGGCTGGCTTGGTTACACATGGTCTGTGGTTGTGAGGCCGGTTGGACGTGAGGCCGGTTGGACGTACTGCCAAATTTTCTAAAACAACGTTGGCTTATGGTAGGGAAATTAATATTCAATTCTCTACCAGCTTTGGTGGACATTCCTGCCAATTGCACGCTCTCTCAGCTTGAGACATCTGTGGTATTGTTGTGTGACAAAACTGCACATTTTAGTGGTCTTTTATTTCCCCCAGCACAAGGTCCACCTGTGTAATGATCATGCTGTTTAATCAGCTTCATATGCCACACTTGTCAGATCGATGGATTATCTTGACAAAGGATAATGCTCACTAACAGGGATGTAAGCCCATTTGTGCACAACATTTGAGAGAAATAAGCTTTTTGTGCGTAACAAACATTTCTAGAATCTTTTATTTCAGCTCATGAAACATGGAACCAACACTTTACATGTTGCGTTTATATTTCTTTTCAGTGTAGTATATTCAGTGTATAACACATCTCCAGGCTGCATAAGGGCTATTTGACCAAGAAGGAGAGTGATGGAGTGCTGCATCAGATGACCTGGCCTCCACAATCACCCAAACTCAACCCAATTGAGATGGTTTGGGATGAGTTGGACCACAGAGTGAAGGAAAAGCATTCCTCATGAAGCTGGTTGAGAGAATGCCAAGAGTGTGCAAAGCTGTCATCAAGGCAAAGGGTGGCTACTTTAAAGAATCTAAAATATATTTAGATTTGTATAACACTTTTTTGGGGGGTTACTGCATGGTTTCATATGTGTTATTTCATATTTTTGATGTCTTCACTATTATTCTACAATGTAGAAAATAGTCAAAATAAAGAAAAACCCATGAATGTGTAGGTGTGTCCAAACCTTTGACTGGTACTGTGTGTATGTATGTATAGTTGAAGTCGGAAGTTTACATACACCTTAGCCAAATACATTTAAACTCAGTTTTTCACAATTCCTGACATTTAATCCCCTAAAAAATTCCCTATCTTAGGTCAGTTAGGATTACCACTTTATTTTAAGAATGTGAAATGTCAGAATAATAGTAGAGAGAATGATTTAAGCTTTTATTTCTTTCATCACATTCCCAGTGGGTTTACATACATACATACACTCAATTAGTATTTGGTAGCATTGTCTTTAAATTGTTTAACTTCGGTCAAATGTTCTGGGTAGCCTTCCACAAGCTTCCCACAATAAGTTTGGTGAATTTTGGCCCATTCCTCCTGACAGAGCTGGTGTAACTGAGACAGGTTTGTAATCCTCCTTGCTCGCACACGCTTTTTCAGTTCAGCCCACACATTTTCTATAGGATTGAGGATTCAGGACTTTGTAATGGCCACTCCAATACCTTGACTTTGTTGTCCTTAAGCCATTTTGCCACAACTTTGGAAGTATCCTTGGGGTCATTGTCCAGTTGGAAGACCCATTTGTGACCAAGCTTTAACTTCCTGACTGATGTCTTGAGATGTTGCTTCAATATATCCACATAATTTTCCTCCCTCATGATGCCATCTATTTTGTGAAGTGCACCAGTCCCTCCTGCAGCAAAGCACCCCCACAACATGATGCTGCCACCCCCATGCTTCACGGTTGGGATGGTGTTCTCCGGCTTGCAAGTCTCCCCCTTTTTCCTCCTAACATAATGGCCAAAGGGTTTCATCAGACCAGATAACATTTCTCCAAAAAGTACGATCTTTGTCCCCATGTGCAGTTGCACGCCGTATTCTGGCTTTTTTTATGCCGGTTTTGGAGCAGTGGCTTCTTGCTGAGCGGCCTTTCCGGTTATGTCGATATAGGACTCGTTTTTTGTTTATGTTTGTTTTACCTTTATTTAACTAGGCAAGTCAGTTAAGAACAAATTCTTATTTTCAATGACGGCCTAGTGGGTTAACTGCCTTGTTTAGGGGCAGAACAACATATTTTTACCGTGTCAGCTTGGAGATTCGATCTTGCAACCTTTCAGTTACAAGTCCAATGCTCCAACCACTAGGCTACCTGCCGTTTTACTGTGGATATAGATACTTCTGTACCTGTTTCCTCCAGCATCTTCACAAGGTCCTTTGCTGCTGTTCTGGGATTGATTTGCACTTTTCGCACCAAAGTACGTTAATCTCTAGGAGACAGAATGCGTCTCCTTCCTGAGCGGTATGACAGTTGCACGGTCCCATGGTGTTTATACTTGCATACTATTGTTTGTACAGATGAATGTGGTACCTTCAGGCATTTGGAAATTGCTCCCAAGGATGAACCAGACTTGTGGAAGCCTACCATTTTCTTTCTAAGGTCTTGGCTGATTTCTTTTGATTTTCCCATGATGTCAAGCAGAGAGGCACTGAGTTTGAAGGTAGGCCTTGAAATACATCCACAGGTACAGCTCCAATTGACTCAAATGATGTCAATTAGCCTATCAGAAGCTTCTAAAGCCATGACATCATTTTCTGGAATTTTCCAAGCTGTTTAAAAAGGCGCAGTCAACTTGGTGTATGTAAACGTCTGGCCATCTGGAATTGTGATACAGTGAAATAATCTGTCTGTAAACAATGACTTGTGTCATGTACAAAGTAGATGTCCTAACCGACTTGCCAAAACTATAGTTTGTTAACAAGAAATTAGTGGAATGGTTGAAAAACAAGTTTTAATGACTCCAACCTAAGTGTATGTAAACTTCCAACTTCAACTGTGTGTGTGTGTGTACACACACTACTGTTCAAAAGTTTGGGGTCACTTAGAAATGTCCTTGTTTTGAAAGAAAAGCAACAAAAAAAAGTCCAGTAAAATGACATCAAATTGATCAGAAATACAGTGTCAACATTGTTAATGTTGTAAATGACTAGCTGGAAAAGGCAGATTTATTTTTTAATGGAATATCTACAATATCTACAGGCCAGTTTTATTGCTTCTTTAATCAGAACAACAGTTTTCAGCTGTGCTAACATAATTACAAAAGGTTTTTCTAATTATCAATTAGCCTTTTTAAAATGATAAACTTGGATTAGCTAACACAATGTGCCATTGGAACACAGGAGTGATGGTTGCTGATAACAGGCCTCCGTACGCCTATGTAGATATTCCATAAAAAAACTGCCATTTCCAGCTACAATAGTCATTTACAACATTAACAATGTCTACACTGTATTTCAGATCAATTTGATGTTATTTTACTGGACGCTTTTTTTTGTTGCTTTTCTTTCATAAACAAGGACATTTCTAAGTGACCCCAAACTTTTGAACGGTTGTGTGTGTGTATGTGTGAGCACCTGCTCTACAATTCCACTGTCCCTCTTTCCCATGCTTAACTGACCGACCCCAACTTTCTCCCTCTCGCAACCATACAGTGACAGCTACATTGTGCGCGTCAAAGCGGTGGTCATGACCCGGGACGACTCGAGTGGCGGCTGGCTGGCCCAGGACGGCGGGTGCCTCAGCCGTGTGGGCGTGTGCAAGGTGCTGTCGGCCGAGCTGCTGGGCCGAAGCAGCTTCCTCATCCACGGCGAGCGCCTCAAAGACAAACAGGTGAAGGCCCAGCTAGCACTCAGACCCAAATCCTGAATCGTTACAGTAACAATTAGCTCACTAGCTTCCGAAGTAAAAGAAGTGTCGTTGGTAAAGTGGGATCGAATCCCGTCCAGGGCAGACGAGGGCCGATTCTGTCGCACACATTTAGAATGTATTCACGAACCCTTAATTGTCACCAATTAACGTTTTTCGGGAACGTTCATGTCACCCAAATGTGTTTTGTCAGATATCGGTCCTCAGCTTTTTTTCTCTGTTGCTCTTTCTGTTCCTTTTATAGATAATTCAGGTAGATCATACTTTGTTCGGAGCATGGTTTAGTTTATAGTCCATTCAAACGTGTGCCTCCTCCCAGGTGATTCTGGAATGCTTCCTGAAGAAGGATCTGGTGTACACCAAGGCCACGCCCACATTTCACCACTGGAAAGTAGACAACAAGAAGTGTGGCTTGACGTTCCAGAGCCCGGCCGACGCACGCGCCTTCGACCGTGGGGTCAGGAAAGCCATGGAGGACCTGACGGAAGGTACGAGAGGGGAAGGCGAAGACTATGCGGGCTGCATCTCAATGCTCTTGAACGGTATACGTCCTTTTATAGCCACTGATAGGTGGATTGGTAACCACCGTGTTGGTTTAACTTATCAAATGCGTTCAGATCATCATAGTAAGAAAAGGAAGATGTTTGATGCTATACGGGGATGTGGAAGTCCAGCTGAAGCTTTGCAGGTTACTCACTCTTGGCTCGTTCTGCCATCTTTGTTTTCCAGGATCTACCACCTCTTCGACCATCCAGAACGAGGCCGAGTTGGGCGACGATGATGTTTTCACTGTGAGTTCCTCTCTTGTAGTTTCAAACACCAGCACGTTCAGGGACATTATGAACACTTGAGAGAATCCAAGTTTGTCTTTTTTTGGTTAGGGTCAGGATTTTAGTCCCACCCAAAACTCAACGGAGACTAGATGGTATGTTTCCCATCTATGGTCATGGCTGTCCACTTGCATGTTGGACTCCGTATTAATTCTGTCTGCAAGATCACCTCTAATCTGTGCTTGGTCGTACTTCTCTCTCGCCTTCACTTATAGTCTTTTTTTTCTTTTTTGAAGTACGTGTGAAGATTTCCCCCAAAAGCGGGGAAGGCAGTTATTTTTGTTTGGCCCATTTCGGGAAGAGATGGCCCTTTGTTTTTGAGCAGGAGATGGCTAGTGTGATAGTAACAGGCGGCTGGTGGGGGGAGGGGTAGGTATCCTGTAGTGTTTTGACCAGACTCCTCTGCCGCTTGACATTTTGGTTTGTCGCGGTCACAGGAGATGAGGTGCAGCAGGCGGGGGTCGCGAGGTCTCTTCCTGCCCCCCACTCCCCCTCCTCTAAAACTGTCATTAGCAGCTGCTTCCTAGCAAACTGCCTCTGTGATTTAACACCATGGGAGGGGAGGGGGGAAGAAGGGGATGACTGAGAGAAGGGAACGCCTTGTGTTCCTCCTCTCTCTCTCTTTCTCTCTCTCTCTCTCTCTCATATATATATTCATATATATATTCATATATATATATATATATATATATTCATATATTCACATTCATATGTTGAACAGTCTGGAGAGAGCTGGGGGTTTTTGGCCAGCCCTCTTGGAAGAGGGAGTTGCTGTGCGTGTGTGCACACTGATGCTTCCTTCAGCTGTGTTTTGACTTGCCTCCGTTGTGGATTTCTGCAGATGGATGTTTTTGTTAGCCAGCCATTGTGCATGTTGAAAGAGCACGTTTCGAAGCAAACATCTAAATAACTTTGTTGCGAATGCTCGAGATGAGTAAACATGCTAATTTACTCGAGTGCAGAAGCTGTGAAACGGCATGTGGCTAGCATAGTTCCGGTTCCCAAGCTACCAGCTTTGACACATTAGACAAGATGGGCCACTTCCATCTATTTAAGATCTCTTTAAGGGCTCCCGAGTGGCGCAGCGGTCTAAGGCACTGCAGATCAGCGCTAGAGGCGTCACCTACAGACCCTGGTTCGATTCCAGGCTGTATCACAACCCGACTGTGATTGGGAGTCCCAGGGTGGCGCACAATTGGCCCATCATCGTTAGGGTTTGTCCGGGGTAGAGCGTCGTTGTAAATACCAATTTGTTCTTAGCGGACTTGTCTATTTAAATAAAGGTTAAAAGAACAAGACGGCCCGCACACTCTTCAATTCACAGCTTTATTGACAGCGTTTCAATCCGAAACGGATCTTCGTCGGTTCAAACTAACAAACGGAGTGCTCACTTCACCAAAATATACCCATTTCACGTCACATGACCATTACGCACATGACACATGTTGGGTGTGGAAACGGTTCAATTCACTTTTGTGCACTATCAATCATAATTAATCACGGAGGTACATATGGTCATAAAGAACATGGAACAAACTCCCTCACGACGCCAGGTCAGCGGAGTCAATCACCACCTTCCGGAGACACCTGAAACCCCACCTCTTTAAGGAATACCTAGGATAGGATAAAGTAATCCTTCTAACCCCCCCCCCCTTAAAAGAGTTAGATGCACTATTGTAAAGTGGTTGTTCCACTGGATATCATAAGGTGAATGCACCAATTTGTAAGTCGCTCTGGATAAGAGCGTCTGCTAAATGACTTAAATGTAAATAAAGGATTATATACAAATGGTTTCATGTTAAAAACCTGGGCAACTATAAAAAAGATTGTTGGAATACCCGCCCGTATGTCCATTACGCGCTAGACGCGTGGTGGCCGTAGAAATAATTTCAGTGACCTATTTCAAAAAAAAATTTGTGTATCTCTAATACTTTGATATCAGAGAGATGGGCACATAAAGTACTTACAGAATCTAATAACACAGTGCGTTCAGAAAGTATTCAGACCCCTTGAGTTTTTCCACATTTTGTTACGTTACAGCCTTATTCTAAAATGGATTAAAATGTTTTTTTCCCCCTTATCAATCTACACACAATACCCCATAATGACAAAGCAAAAACAGGTTTTTAGACACTTTTGCTAATTTATTTAAAGTAAAAAAACTGATAATTTACATAAGTAATTCAGTCCTTTTACTCAGTACTTTGTTGAAGCACCTTTGGCAACAATTACAGCCTTGAGTCTTGGGTATGACGCTACAAGCATGGCACACCTGTATTTGGGGAGTTTGTCCTATTCTTCTCTGCAGATCCTCTCAAGCTCTGTCAGGTTGGATGGGAAGCGTCTCTGCACAGCTATTTTCAGGTCTCTCCAGAGATGTTCAATGGGGTTCAAGTCCAGGCTCTGGCTGGGCCACTCAAGGACATTCGGAGACTTGTCCCGAAGCCACTCCTGCGTTGTCTTGCTTTGTCATTATGGGTTATTGTAGATTGATGAGGGGAGAAAAAGTAATTTAATCAATTTTAGAATAAGGCTGTAGCGTAACAAAATGTAGAAAAAGTGAAGGGGTCTGAATACTTTCCGAATGCACTGTAGATAAATGCGCAACAGTTTTCCCCGTGCATTGTGTTCTTAAAAATAGATTTTTGTTTCCATACAAGTACTCGAAAAGAAATCATGCGAATACTCGAACAGTCAAAACATTTCAAATACCCATCCCTACCCAGAGCTAGCTAGAATCTGGCCACCTCTGATAGTTCATCAGGTCATTGCCCTGAATGCCAGTTCCGTTCCTGACATGGATAACATGAAAACCTCACACAAGGCATCAAAATCATCAGTCCAGTAAGGCATACATTTCTGCACAGCTATAACTGCAGTGTGTGTTGCTGTTATATCACAGGGTTTTGAATAGGCCTAATTTCCAGGGAGGAGAGAGCGAGGGAGATTGTACATGAGTCATAGTGTTGCATCTGCAGTGGAGGCCTCTGCCTGGCAGCCTCCATCCCAACTGCTGCTGCTGCCTGACCCAATGTAATGTACCCAATCTACACACGGTTAGCTATCCTAGCAGACATGCTAACCCTTTACTACCACTGTACTCTGACTACACACTGTTAGCTAGCCTAGCGGACATGCTAATATGTTACTTATTTATCAAGCAGACACACTAACATTTAAAGGGACACTGACATTTTGAGATTTAGGTTTTTCTACTTACCCAAAGTCTCTGCGTGCAGTTTGTAGACTATTGACGTAAGCATATCGCTAGTTTAGGGCAAAGTCGAAGGTGCATAAAGATGTCGGAATTCAGATATGACGTCATGGTTTTAACACTATCCACGGAGCTTTTAAACTACGGTGCGTCAATAAATCAGCACGGAACTTTTTCAAGTTTTTGATATTGCCAGTGTCTTGGAGCTTAAATTGGGATCATGTATACTGTGCTTATGACGATACAAAAAAAAGAGTAGGCCTAACACAGAGCAAACTTGGTATTTGTGGTAAGTGCATGGATCTTTTATACACCTTCGCCATTCCTGGAAGTGTCCCATTACAGTAGCCAGCTCCTCTCAAAAGCATGGTAATAGACTTTATAACTGAACCAAAGCTTGGGGGTTGGTCATTTAGTCTTACAAAATGCTGTAAACAATATTTTATACATTTGGTTATTTTACTGATAATCATAAGAAACGTGATTCTATCCACTTCTCTGTCCCGTTGTCACATAGAGATGTATAGATATCAGAACATTGTATGATTACCATTGTGGTGTCTGTGAGCGCCATTGAGACCGATAAAACTTTGCGATCGCTATAGATCTTTGTGACAACGGGAAAGAGAACGACGTGGATAGAAGATCAGTCAAAGGAACACATTTACTATGTTTAGCTTTGTAAGACTATACGTTTTGGAGTAGTTGGAAGATCTATTTCCCTGCTTTAGAAAAATGACCTAAATCTAGAAATGTCGCATTGTCCCTTTACGCTAGCAGACATGCTAACACATAACTCAACATGATGCTGACAAGACTACCCAGCTCAAGAGAAAAGACGCTATTAAAGAACACAACTAAGAAATGGTTAAGTACTACACTACTACTAAAATAAACTGAGATGGGCCTTCACTACTACAAAACTTTATCCACTCAACATTAATAATAGCAACCTGATGATACTAGGCTAATGAATCCGTCCATTGTAAACTCATTTGCTTTCCTCTTGTCTGGCGTACCTAGCCTTTATCCTAAATCTGATAGTGATGGGAAGTCCAGGTCCTTACACTCGCTTCCCCTCTTTCTCTTCCTTTTTTGCCTCCTTCTCCCTTCCGATGGCATCAAAGTGGAAAAGGGCCTAGTGTGTCGTTTCCACAGGATGTCCAGTCGGAGGAAAGAGGGCCCGTCAGTAATCCGTCACTGCCTCCCTGTTTACATAGCTGGCCCTACTTAGAAAAAGCAGGTCCGCGCAAGGGAACGCTTCAGTCCGCCTCGGTTGCAGCCCCCCCCCCGTTTTTTTATTTTATTTTGGAATCTAGCCTCATTCCCCTGTGGCCCAGAGAGCTAGCCTGAAGGAGGGGGAAGGTCACATTGTATTAGATAGGATCTGTCTTTTTTGAAAAGCCTGAGGGAACTGAAGTCCGGGCACAGATGGAGGAGAGAGGACAATGACAAATGACCTTTACCCCCCAGGCGCTAGAACAATATTAGTCAAGAGTAAATAAGACACTCCCTGGGATGATGCAATACTTCCTCCTCTTTTTGGAAGGTCTGGTGTGACTGGTGAGATTTGGACAGACTGTTGGAATGTCTCCCTTTGGGGCTTGTGGGGGGATGTTTAACAAGGGTGCAGGAGGCTCAAACGCCTCACACTGTGTGTGTGTGTGTGTGTGTGTGTAGTCTTACCATTTTGGACATCAGGGTATTTTTGAATGGGCTGCTGGTGAGTAGACTGTCCACTCTGTAGTGTCGATGAGGCCGAGGGTAGTTTTAGAATCGCCAGCTGCCGCGAGTTCCATTCCTGTGTCTGGTCTGGAGGCTAAATTGATAATTAGCTCAGCCACAAATACACCCCTCCCCAACCACAAAAATCATTCCAAGCACAGGAACACACATGCACACACACTTACAAATATATCCCTTACATATGCGCACAAACACACTCACAATTAGACCCTGTCGCACACATCCCCCAATCGGCCCCACAGTAATCACACTTAGCACAACACACAGCTCCTACCATTTGGCTTTTCCTGTGCTCTAGGGCACAGTGGCTAGAATCTGGCTTGTGCGTTTGTTACTCTGTAATTACATCAAAGGGCTCCTGCCCCCCACCAGATGCAGCCCCTTGCCTTAATCTCCAGTCTTTATTCACCTCCATTCACGCCCAAACCAAGAGATGATGAAAATCTTCAAACAAGGCAGAGGTATGCCTTTGAAATCAGACGCTGCGCCACACACATCTCCCCCCAAGCAACACGCCTGGTGGACTTCCGTGGCTTTTGTGATGAACATGGGCAATTTAGCCCTTTACATTCCAAAGGTCTTGCGCTATTAGTGCTCTAGAGCATTTCTTTCTCCCTCTATTATTTTTTTCCCCTCGAGAAAGCCCCGCTGTCGGAGTAAATATCTGAACAGGGTCTGTGTTTGTAATCATCTCCATCAGACGGGCCCCGGTTCGCCTCCTAAAGAACTTTTCTCAACCTTAACCAAGCTCTTGGCATCGCCCGAGGAAGGGATACCACTTTTAGCTTTGGCCGGGCTCGCCGAAGCCCTCTATAAGCAAGAGAGTCTGTCTGTCCTATAAACCTGGGATTAAGAAACCAGAAACCATCCAAAGTGAATGAGAGTGGACGAGAGAGGTGGCACTCTCCTTTTGAGATCATATGCCGTGGCCCGATTCCTTCTCGTCTGATTACCGCAGCCGAGTGGTCCTCTGGCACGCAGTGTTGCGGTGAGGCGAACGAGGGAACCGAGTTAGCTCAAAAGCACGCCCCCCACATGAGAGGTGCCTCGCGCCGGCCTCAACTGGTGACGCAATCGACCACACTTCTGGTCTTACTCGATGCTAAAGGGGCTGTAAGTCGTAAGTCTCCTAGCTGGAATTAATTTAACCTACCCTCAATATAAAAAAAGGGAGTCTTCAGAACAATTTTTACCACTCTTTTGTTCTTGAAGGCATCATTTTTTTGAGGAGGCGTGGGGGGTTGTTGGTTAATTACATACAGAAGTAGAGAGATTTAGACTCTGAGCCATGGCACACTTTTACCTTAGCAACTGAGCACGTGCCATGTGCAGATCGGTTTGTTGGTCTCTGTGTAAAGGGCCGATGGGAGTCTGCTTCCCGCACGGGTTCTCGTGCCCAATCGAGGGTGTCATTATCTCACCATCTCCAAAATTAGTGGTATCGTTCATTACATCGCTAAGCGTAGCCAAACACAATGTTCCAGAAAGCGGTGATGTTTTCTATTGTGAAGCTTGGTCGGATATTCCTTGTGTAGTCGTGGGTCGTGTTCATTAGACATCAAGCGGAAGAACATGGGCAAACGGGGGGGAGGGGCTATCTAAAGCTGTCCAATCAGAAATGCAAAACGTCTGTTGCGTGCCCTAATGAACAGGACCCTGCCCTGACTCGTGTTTGGTTTGGTCTTGTCTCTCAGAATGCCACCGACAGCTCGTCCAACTCCTCCCACTCCCAGAAGAAGGAGCCCCTGCAGCTGCAGACCCTGGCCCCGCCCAGCTTCTGCGAGCCGCGCCGCCACCACTGCATCCTGGGCCACTTCTACGATCAGCACCGACCCTCGGACCACTACTTCCTGGATCAGGTGGGTGGCTGGGGGATGACAGTGGCGAATGTGGGTCACCAAAACTTTGATCTTTAAAAAAAACAAAAAAAACATATGTGTTGGAGCTAGGGGGTTGCGGCTATATTCTTTACTACAATGGGTAGGTGGGAGGGATAGAGGGAATGAGTGTTCTTGAAGCATAAACTATTTTGCTAGTGTGATGATGTATTTCAAGTTGGTCCTGGAAGTTACCTGCTTGTTGGAAGACATGTTTAGATGCCCCATGTTAGTTTTGTAGTTTTATAGACCGGTCTGTGTAGTTCTCATCTTTTTTTGCTCTCCTTCATCTCTGCAGTCGGTTCCCATGTTCCCACGCCACGTCAGCTTCCAGGTGGAGGAGGAGGAGATCGTGCGCATCAACCCTCGCGAGCGGACCTGGCTGACTGGGTACGAGGACTACCGGCACGCCACCGCCACGCGCGACAAGCTCATCCAGCACCCCGAGGACGCCGACGCCTACGTGCACTTCGCCAAGAGCGAGCCGCCCAAGCACGACTACACCTACCCTTACCCCCTGGGCCTTGATCCCCACCAGCATGCAAGGGACCCCAAGATAGGCTGCGTGGACCGACTTGGTGGGGGCGGCCTTATCGGGGGACGCAGGGCGGTGGTCACAGCCCAGCCCCGCACCCTCCAGCTCAAGGGCAAGCGGCGGAAGGAAGACGGCGAGCGCTCGCGCTGCGTCTACTGCCGGGACATGTTCAACCACGAGGAGAACAGGCGCGGGCGGTGCCAGGAGGCGCCGGACCCAATCCAGACGTGCATCCACCGGGTCAGCTTCATGTGGTGCGCGGACAGCCTGCTCTACCACTGCATGTCGGACCCGGAGGGCGACTACTCGGACCCGTGCTCGTGCGACACCAGCGACGAGCGCTTCTGCCTGCGCTGGCTGGCCCTGGTTGGGCTGTCGCTGCTGGCCCCCTGCATGTGCTGCTATGCCCCCCTGCGCGCCTGCTACCGCTGCGGGGTGGCCTGCCACTGCTGCGGGGGCAAGCACAAAGCCGTGGGCTGAGGGCCAGGAGGGAGAGAGAGAGTGGAGAGTAGAACAGAGACCCATGGAAGGGACTGGACCGGAAGAGGGTGGCCCCGCTATTCTTTTGTTTTGAGTTTTTGTTTTCGCTGTTGTGTCTCTCAGCCAAATTCCAGATGGGAAAACAATTGGCTTGTCCCGATTCTTTTCTAAATGGAAATTTCTCTCGGTGGAAAGAAAGAGAAAAAATAAGTTTCCTAATGTTTTTTATTTTATTTTTATAGGGGTACCCTGCCTACGGCTTCCACGTCCTTGCATTACAAAGACTAAAACAATGAATATTCATATATAAATATATATAAACAGGTACTTTATATTTTTACACTCATGTGTTTTAAAGGCTTGAATATTTTTATTTTTATCAGTGTTTTGTGTGAGGTCAGCGTGAGCGTTGTTTTCTGAGGGGGGCTCTCACTGTGTTCCCCTCGCATGGCTCACCACCAATCACAGATCAAGCTGGTTCCCGCCTGTAAAGCAGAGGCACTTAAATCAAGGCTGTGTCCTAAATGGTACCTTATTCCTTATAAAGTGCACTACTTTTGATCATAGCCCCATGGGCCCTTGTCTAATGTAGTGCAATATATAGGTAATACAGTGCCATGTGGGATGCAGCCTAACTGTGATCACGTCTGCCCCTCCCAGCCAATGAAACAAAAGAAAAGGCAAACGTTTAACCAGTGTTTCCTCATTCTGCACCTTGTCTACCCCTGACCTAGCCTGTTCCCAGATCAATTAGACCTGGGGCCAGGCTACCCCTGACCATACAGATTTTTTAAAACCAAATTAAACCTAATATCAATGAATGTCAGTGGAGACACACCAGGGGGAAAAACCTGAAAGTACCATTCTACTGCTTAGTCAAATTAGACTGAATGTATTGTGGATTCGACCCAGAACAAAATCTAAAATGGGTCAGGGGTACTTGAGTATTGGATGGGGAAACTCTGCTTTAGACACTTAATCTGTAGGGTTGTTGTGTGTGTCTGTGTGACTTCCTATGTGCAAAAGTCTGGAAAATGGAATGGGCAACAATGTATCCCTGATTGCAATTGTGACTTCAACTAAAAGCCAAAATGACAAAATAAGCTGCAGCATTTATATAGAGTATCTAAATTAGTCCTTTTTTTTTAAAAAGGTAATAATCCTCAATCAACTGTTTATTACTGTGGAGGAGAACTCGAGCCTTAGGTGACTTTTAATTCAGTTGATGTTTGATGATAATCTTTTGATATAGTTATTTATTTGCCTTGCTAAATTTAGACACCAGCCTAGGGGGTTAAGAGGAAGGGAACGGTCCCATTTGTAAACTAAACACAGCCAAGAGGGGAAGAGGAGGGTTTTTTTGTCACCTTTTGAGATGGATGATGTCGTTGTCCACACTAGTGTCATTGGTGCTTTCTTTTGCCTTTCAAAAGGATACTCAACGAGGCTAACTGTCAGGGAATCGCTATCTATAGAGTTTTGCTAAACTTTAGCTCGAGAGAAAGACACAGTTTTGATCTGGTCGTTCATCTTTCCCCACAAGGGTATAAGATTGTGGGTTCTCCAATGAAGGGACCTGCTAGCACACCTGATTCAACTAATCACCTAATTGTGTTCTTTATTCTATACCATGATTAGCTGATACAGGTGCGTTACTGCAGGGCTGGAACGAAAGGCTGCACACCCAGTAGCTGTCCAAGACCAGAGTTGGAGACGTGTTTAATCTATTCTTCTGTAGTCCAATAACTCCCTCTCCCTGGTATTTTACTCAGTATTACATTACAGCCAAGGGAAAGAGAGGAGGCTGTCTGTCAGCCAATCACATCAGTCAGGCAGATGGGGTCAAAATATATACACAAATAAAATGGACGCTACAGCATATATATACATCAACATATGTACAGTTGAAGTCGGAAGTTTACATACACTTATGTTGGAGTCATTAAAACTAGTTTTTCAACCACTCCACTAATTTCTTGTTAACTATAGTTTTGGCAAGTCGGTTAGGACATCTACTTTGTGCATGACACGAGTAATTTCCCAACGATTGTTTACAGACAGATTATTTCACTTTATCACAATTCCAGTGGGTCAGAAGATATACACTAAGTTGACTGTGCCTTTAAACAGCTTGGAAAATTCCAGAAATTATGTCATGGCTTTAGAAGCTTCTGATAGGCTAATTGACATCATTTGAGTCAATTGGAGGTGTACCTGTGGATGTATTTCAAGGACTACCTTCAAACTCAGTGCCTCTTTGCTTGACATCATGGGAAAATCAAAAGAAATCAGCCAAGACCTCAGGAAAAAAACAATTGTAGACCACAAGTCTGGTTCATCCTTGGGAGCAATTTCCAAACGCCTGAAGGTACCACATTCATCTGTACAAACAATAGTTTGGGACCACACAGCCGTCATACCGCTCAGGAAGGAGACACGTTCTGTCTCCTAGAGATGAACATGCGAAAAGTGCAAATCAATCCCAAAACAACCGCAAAGGACCTTGTGAAGATGCTGGAAGAAACAGGTACAAAAGTATCTATATCCACAGTAAAACAAGTTCTATATCGACGACATCTGAAAGGCCGCTCAGCAAGGAAGAAGCCACTACTCCAAAACCGCCATAAAAATGCCAGACTACGGTTTGCAACTGCACATGGGGACAAAGATCGTACTTTTTTGAGAAATGTCCTCTGGTCTGATTAAAAAAATATATAACTTTTTGGCCATAATGACCATCGTTATGTTTGGAGGGAAAAGGGGGGTGCTTGCAAGCCAAAGAGCACCATCCCAACCGTGAAGCACGGGGTGGCAGCATCATGTTGTGGGGTGCTTTGCTGCAGGAGGGACTGGTGCACTTCACAAAATAGATGGCATCATGAGGGAGGAAAATTGTGGATATATCGAAGCAACATCTCAAGACATCAGTCAGAAAGTTAAAGCTTGGTCGCAAATGGGTCTTCCAAATGAACAATGACCCCAAGCATACTCCCAAAGTTATGGCAAAATGGCTTAAGGACAACAAAGTCAAGGTATTAGAGGGGCCATAACAAAGCCCAGACCTCCAGCCTATAGAAAATTCAGGAGGAATTTAAAGGCAATGCTACCAAATACTAATTGAGTGTATGTAAACTTCTGACCCACTGGAATTGTGATAGTGAATTATAAGTGAAATCTGTCTGTAAACAATTGTTGGGAAAATGACTTGTCATGCACAAGGTAGATGTTCTAACCAACTTGCCAAAGCTATAGTTTGTTAACAAGAAATTTGTGGAGTGGTTGAAAAAATAGTTTTAATGACTCCAACCTAAGTTGGACTTCAACTGTATGTGTATATATATATATATATGTGTGTATATATGTATGTATTGAAACAACAAAAACTAGCCTCAAATTCAAACCACCCTGTAACCTCACCTCGTGGGAGAAACATTGTTTGATTTTTCCCTGTAGGAAGCACAACACTAATCAGAAAAACCTTATGAACAATATGCGCAAATTGCTGTGAAGTACCCGGTCTCGAGTCGCATCAATGTGGCAGAAAATACATCTTATGCCATCTATCGCAATCATTCATTAACTAATCGTCATAACCATTCGAGTTCCGAGCAATGTCTGGAGTTAAATGGGCGATGGCATCATGGCGTTGCAGGTTCTGTACGAAAGCTGTCGTTGTGTCCAAGTCTTTCTCTTTACCCTCTCTTTTTCTCTCGCCGCCTTTCTTCCTTCCCTTTTTCTGCTGTGTGTCCCTGTTTGTCAGCTTTGCAATACTGTTGCCATTCATTGTAGAGAAGATCCTAGTTTTATTTTTCTATCTGTGGTAAAAGAAAAGTTAACCAAAAGCAGTTTGTCTGTTTTGGTGCGGTGTCTAAGTCCTGCACACATTTAACTATTAAAGGAAAGTGCCTGAAGCATCCTCTTCATCTATCTCATGTATACTTAGTATTTGTTTATGTTTAAAGAAACAGTTAAATCGATTGTTTTCTGATTTTTTTACGATCTAAGTTTTTACCTCTGTAAAAAAAAAAGCTAAAATATATATGATATATATAGATATATATATATATATATATCAAGTGTATGATGTACATTTTAAGTTCTATTTTTGTATTGTTTCCAATATGATCATCACGACTCTTTGCTTTTAAAAAGAAAAAAATGAGAAAAGAGAAATTAACATCTGTATAAATGCCAATACATCATATGGAAACTAACAGAAGCATGGCCTGGATAGTAAGTACTTTCCCATGTGTGCGTGTGTTCATTTCCACTGTATTTTACAGAGACGTGGTTTCGAGAGATTTAACCATGTTACAGTGGCATCTCATACAGCCTGTACATTTATCCCACATACATAGCTTGTAGCCCAGCACTTCCCTGTGTTGCATCGGTCTTTTAGGAGCATTGCTGAGGGGGGCTGCTGATCGACCTCATGCTACTCGGCACTGTCCCACCCTGATGCAACACGGTAATCCATACATGGGCATGGGCATGGCCTGAGGGGGTGTGTGAGCGTTTGAGTATACGCATGTTCTCGATTAAAACACACATCTCTATCGCATGTGTGTGTATCATAAAGGAAGGAATGACTGCAGCAGTCAGATCCTGTCTTTGCTCCAGAGTATTCTTTTCCCTCTTGTCTGTCAAGACGGAAATATACGCGTTGGGCGCTAGACAGATTCACAGAGCTGTACCATGCTCCGCAAGTCTCTAAAAGAACCTAGAGTACACAATGTTTTGCTCTGTGGGTCTCTGGAAATGCATATGGAAGACAGTCAGAGAACGAGAGGGGGAAAAAGGTCCCTGAAGGCCCTGGCCGGCTACGGAACTCGGCGACTGCAAATAGTATCAAACTTCAACATGTGCAAACCATTTAAGGCATACTTTATTCTAATGAGGTCACTTTTTTTCTTCCCCTCTTTTGAATCAGGGTTTGAAAGAGAAAAAAACAACACTTAAAATGCTGTTGCCATCTTCGCCTTTCATATTTAAGTCTTATGCACTGTGATGTCATAGCCTGCCCCCTTAAAATAGTTTTATAGATTTATGTTAACCTCATCCTAAAACACAGATTAACGTGTTTTGAAATACAACATGTTACAGTATGATGATGGAATGGGAAGGAGTAGGCCTTTAACTTGGTTCCCCGCAGAGAGGTTTTCAGCACTGTTGAGCATATGGTTGTTTCTGTGTGTCAAAATGGCACTTTTTTTTGTCAAGGTGTGCGCAAGCCCATGCAAGCAAGTATACCGGTAAGCTTAGATGACTAGCAATTAATATAGGCTTAAAATAAATGGTTTATAACACAAACACTAAAATGTCTGCCAATTAACAACACTGTAAGCGGTCTCTGACTCAACTGGACAACATCACCATTATTCTTTGAGGTGAGTGTCATGAAGGTTTGTCGGTGTGACCGCTAACAAGTTGACTAGCAAGCTAGCTTTGAGTGGATGTCAAGAATAACAGCACACATTTGGCAAAATGTGTGCTGCGCATTGGTAGCTAGCTAGCGCGGCACACATCAGCTATAGCTATTCAGTCAAAAAACATTTTAAGTTTCTTATTTTAGAGGGGAAAACAGGAGGCATTTTGAGAAGTCAAGTTAGGCTAGCTTTTTCTGAGGAATAGTAGGCTATTTCATAGGGTTGAGAGTGAGACTTATCATGGAACTTATTGTAGTCCATTACCTGGTTGTTGCTCTCAGTATCATAGCACTGGATATGCCTAATAATTATTGCAAATGCATTAGTGTCACTCAAACATTTCTAAATAACCCAGTCCAAGATGGGCGCCACCATACAATACACCACACACATTTTTACCACCCTGACCTGAGCCTAGGAGTTCACAACAGAGACAGGTGAGAACCAACGATGTCGTCCATCATATGACCCCAGACGAGTGGTGTCGGGCTCTAATTCTGTCCTGCTAGGCCTTGGTAAACAGACCAGTGTCTCCTGCATGTTGACCAGCGCTCGCCATGTGAAACTGGACACAAGACCTCAACCTCGGCACGGTATGTCATATAGTGTGTCTCCAATCGCCATCAATCAATCAAATGTATTTATAAAGCCCTTCTTACAAAAGCTGATGTACAGAAACCCAGCCTAAAACCTCAAACAAACAATGCAGGTATAGAAGCACGGTGGCTAGGAAAAACTCCCTAGAAAGGCCGGAACTAGGAAGAAACCTAGAGAGGAACCAGGCTATGAGGGGTGGCCAGTCCTCTTCTGGCTGTACCGGGTGGAGATTATAACAGAACATTGCCAAGATGTTAAAATGTACATAGATGACCAGCAGGGTCAAATAATAATAATCACATTGGTTGTAGAGGGTGCAACAGGTCAGCACCTCAGGAGTAAATGTCAGTTGGCTTTTCATAGCCGATTGAACCATAGCCATTGAACCTGTTCTGTGTGAATGTGTGTGAAGCCTCAGCCTGCGACCGATGGCCAAGAATCCATGGGGTCTTAGGTCAACACTAAGCGCTGCGTACACCATCCACCACCAGCTCCCTCCATGATAACCCCCCCACAACCTTTATAAAACATGGTTAAACTGTGGCATCCGTCGTTAAAGTGATGCTCCTGTTTACCATCACGGTACAGTTGGACACCCTCTTGGCAGTCCGTATCTGTCCAGTTGGCCTACTTTTACATGGACGATGCATGCTTTAGCCGTGCACCCCCTCGTAGCAATGTTCTAGAACATCTGTACAGGACTACCTACTGCTGCAGGATTAGGGATAAAAACTCGCTGTCCATTTCCCACTGACCCATCCTCCCACCAGTAGTGTGCTCGTCGCCGCACCCCTGGCTCCAGTCCCATCCCGTGCTTAGCCAGAGAACTCCAGGGCTTTGTTTGTGTACCATTTCCTCACCGGTGGGAACATTGCAGGACATTTATCAGGATGTTATTGTGCACATATCACAACAGAGAGAGAGGCAGCCTCTCTATCCTCCGATGGACAGAGGAGAGGGAGGTGCTTTCCCACACTGCTCAGGGGCCGTGGGGTGGGGTAGAGTCGGAGGAAAGCGACGGGCGCGGTGGCATTGTCTCCACAAGCGCCTTTTTTGTTTATCATCTCCAGCTATCTGGCAGCAAAAGTCATTGACAGCCAGGGAGAATGAACTCCAAAAGAAGTGGTTCTCTATTTAGTCCTTTCAGGAGCGCTTGTTATTGATATTTGACTTCTCTCTGAACAGTAAAGCCTATACCGTGCATATCGCTATACCTGTATAAATGGCTTCTCCCAGTTATGAAGACTGATCTATGATGAGTTAGTTCAATCATTGTGTGCAAGCAGGAGGTTTCAGGGTGCTTGATTAGGATCTGAAAGGATTCAATGAAAATTATTCTCAGGTGAGCCTAGTAAACTCAGCAAAAAAAAACGCTGTTTATTTTCAGCAAACTTAACATGTGTAAATATTTGTATGAACATAACAAGATTTAACAACTGAGACATAAACTGAACAAGTTCCACAGACATGTGACTAACAGAAATGGAATAATGTGTCCCTGAACAAAGTGGGGGTCAAAATCAAAAGTAACAGTCAGTGTCTGGTGTGGCCACCAGCTGCATTAAGTACTGCAGTGCATCATCTCCCCATGGACTGCACCAGATTTGCCAGTTCTTGCTGTGAGATGTTACCCCACTCTTCCACCAAGGCACCTGCAAGTTCCTGGACATTTCTGGGGGGAATGGCCCTAGCCCTCACCCTCCGATCCAACAGGTCCCAGACGTGCTCAATGGGATTAAGTTCCGGGCTCTTCGCTGGCCACAGCAGAACACTGACATTCCTGTCCTGCAGGAAATCATGCACAGAACGAGCAGTATGGATGGTGGCATTGTCATGCTGGAGGGTCATGTCAAGATGAGCCTGCAGGAAGGGTACCACATGAGGGTGGAGGATGTCTTTCCTGTAACGCACAGCGTTGAGATTGCCTGCAATGACAACAAGCTCAGTTCGATGATGCTGTGACACACCGCCCCAGACCATGATGGATCCTCCACCTCCAAATCGATCCCGCTCCAGAGAACAGGCCTCGGTGTAATTCCTTTAACAATAAACGCGAATCAGACCATCACCCCTGGTGAGACAAAACCGCCACTCGTCAGTGAAGAGCCCTTTTTGCCAGTCCTGTCTGGTCCAGCGACATTGGGTTTTGTGCCCATAGGCGACGTTGTTGCCGGTGAGGTCTGCTGAGGACCTGCCTTACAACAGGCCTACAAGCCCTCAGTCCAGACTCTCTGTCTATAGCGGACAGTCTGAGCACTTATGGAGGGATTGTGCATTCCTGGTGTAACTCGGGCAGTTGTTGTTGCCATCCTGTACCTGTCCCGCAGGTGTGATGTTCGGATGTACCGATCCTGTGCAGGTGTGTTACACGTGGTCTGCCACTGCGAGGACGATCAGCTGTCCGTCCTGTCTCCCTGTAGCGCTGTCTTAGGCATCTCACAGTACGGACATTGCAATTTATTTCCCTGGCCACATCGGCAGTCCTCATGCCTCCTTGCAGCATGTCTCAGGCACGTTAACGCAGATGAGCAGGGACCCTGGGCATCTTTCTTTTGGTGTTTTTTAGAGTCAGTAGAAAGGCCTCTTTAGTGTCTTGAGTTTTCATAACTGTGACCTTAATTGCCTACCGTCTGTAAGCTGTCAGTGTCTTAACGACCGTTCCACAGGTGCATGTTCATTAATTGTTTATGGTTCATTGAACAAGCATGGGAAACAGTGTTTAAACCCTTTATAATGAAGATCTGTGAAGTTATTTGGATATTTACGAATTATCTTTGAAAGACAGGGTCCTGAAAAAGGGATGTTTTTTACTGAGTTTAGTATTCAGAAAATGTAGTCAATTCCACACAGAGTAGTCGTTCCCCAATTTGTTCAACAATACCCATACATGCTCCACAAACCAAGCAACAACATGTGTGCAGTGGACACAAAATATAGGATCGAGCCTATTTGCATTGGCCAGTCCAAGCAAGGCCAACACACACAAATCAGGCGGAATTGGATGCCTGTTTTTTGTACAAGCTGCCGATCTCCCAGTCTAAACCTGTGTTTTCTATATACGTGCCCCATGCCAGTTCAACTCATGTGGCCAACATGGACACAGCGTTATTTCCGAAAAAGACCAAACCCTGGTGTGTGTCTGTTGGCGCGACTGGGTGTAGCTAGTGCTGAATCAAACCAACAGGAAAAGTGGAGTGAAAATAATACGACCAGTGTTTATTTTTGTGGACGCTTGTATCGAGAGTTTGTCTGCCGTTCCGGCCACATTTGGGGTTACTCGGAGGCACAGAAAGGCTTCAGTTCCCACTGCTTCGCTTTGGGCCCGGTAGGAGGAAGGAAGTGGACTTTAACTGTTAACTTTATTCCATCTGAACCCTGCCCCCACTCACCTCAGTTACTTGAATGTTCCACCCTAGTTACAAATTAATGCTCCACTGCCAGAATGGCCTTGGTGGTCATTTTCATACAGCTGGAGCTAGTTGAGTTGTACAGGCTGTGTATGCACACTACACCAACAGCCAATGGGGGAAGCTCTAGTCTGGATCTAGATAAACCCAAATGCTTACCAAATTGTCGTCAAATCTGCCAACAAGCCCCCCGGGCCTTTTTGAGAGATTGTACTGGTCTACTTATTCTCCGTCAGTGCTGTACATGAACTGTGTAGACTCCAACAGGGCTGAAACAAAAGCAAAAGAGAGAGCATTACACACACACACACACACACACACACACACACACACACACACACACACACACACACACACACACACACACACACCAAGAAGCCTCTCATCCACTGTAAAAAACAGGGGGAGAATTACAACAAAAAACTAAAGAACTAGTTTAACCCCCGCCACAAGAGCACTGAGTGATCTCATCAAAGCCATAGCGAGGCAGAATGTGCTGATGGCCTAGCATGCGCGGGGCGTGAGGCAGCAGCTTCTGACGGGATGTTAGTCTGGCCCTAATTTAAATAGGCCCCAGCGTGTCTGCCTGCCTCCCTTTGTTTACATGGATGAAATCTGAAACAAATGTGAACACGATACCCCTCTTGTCCCCCAACCCTCCCCTCGAGCTGCCTCCCTCGTATCTCAAACGGAGCCATGTGTAGATTTTCTTGGACCGAAATTAACGCACAGTGGGTTCCTGGTTAACTCCCCATCAGGCTCCTTACAGCATTAACTTTTTATAAGCTTCCTTTTTTTGCTAATTGCCTATTCACCTCTATGATTTCTGGTATTAGTGGCCATTAGTTGTTTGCTCAGGAAAGCGAGAGGAGGACGATGGCTCTCTCCATCCTCTCCTACCCTGGAAGAGAGCTACTGTAACTACACTGAACAAAAATATGAATGTAATGGGTTGGTTCCATGTTGCTTGAGCTGAAATAAAATATCCCAGAAAATTTCGATAAGCGCAAAAACCTTAGTTCACAATTTTTTTGCACAAATTTGTTTATATCCCTGTTAGTGAAAATTCTGCTTTGCTAAGATAATCCATCCACCTGACAGGTGTGGCATATCAAGAAGCTGATTAAACAGCATGATCATTACACAGGTGAACCTTGTGCTGGGGACAATAAAAGGCCACTAAAACGTTTTGTCACAACACAATGCCACAGCTGTCTCAAGTTTTGAGGGAGCGTGCAATTGGTATGCTGACTGCAGGAATGTCCACCAGAGCTGTTACAAGAGAATGTCATGTACATTTTCCTACCATAAGCCGCCTCCAACGTCATTTTAGAGAATTTGGCAGTACGTCCAACCAGCCTCACAACCGTAAACACCACCAGCCAAGGACCTCCACATCCGGCTTCTTCGCCTGTGGGATCGTCTGAGACAAGCCACGCTGATGAAATTGTGGGTTTGCACAACCAAATCATTTCTGAACAAATTGTCAGGGGGGAAAAAAAACGTCTCAGGGAAGCTCATCTGCATGCTCGTCATCTTCACCAAAGTCTTGATCTGACTGCAGTTTGACGTCGTAACCGACTTGTGGGCAAATGCTCACCTTCGATGGCTACTGGCACGCTGGAGAAGTGAGCGCTTCACGGAGGAATCCCTCAACTGTAGGGGGCAGAAGGCAGACCGCGTATATGGCATCGTGTGGGCGAGTGGTTTGCTGATGTCAACGTTGTGAACAGAGTTCCCCGTGGTGGTGGTGGTGGTGGTGGGGTTATGATATGGGCAGGCATAAGCTACCGACAAGGAATACAATTGCATTTTATCAATGGCAATTTGAATGCATAGGGACACTGTGACGAGATCTTGAGGCCCATTGTCGTGCCATTCATCATCCGCCATCACCTCATGTTTCAGCATGATAAGGCACGGCCCCATGTCACAAGCCTCTGAACACAATTCCTGGAAGCTGAAAATGGCCCAGGCATTCCATGTCCTGCATACTCACTAGACATGTCACCCATTGAGCATGTTTGGGATGCTCTGGATTGACGTGTACGATAGCATGTTCCAGTTCCTGCCGATATCCAGCATCTTTGCACAGCCATTGAAGAGGAGTGGGACAACATTCCACAGGCCGCAATCAACAGCCTGATCAACTCAATGTGAAGTAGATTTGTTGTGCTGCACGAGGCAAATTCTGATCCACGCCCCTACTTTATTTACCAACAGATGCATATCTGTATTACCAGTCATGTGAAATCCATAGATTAGGGCCTAATGAATGTATTTAAATTGTCTGATTTCCTTATATGAACTGTAACTCAGTAAACTCTTTGAAATTGTTGCATGTTGTGTTTATATTTTGTTTCAGTATAACTGCTCCTCCTTCTTTTGGACATGCAACATCTTGGTCCAAACCCCCTTATACTCACTGAACTTGTTGCTTACTTGCGACATTGTTTAAAAGGCATGCAAACCCTTTTTTAGTTTCTCCCCTTTATGTTAGAAAACAACAATCTGTACCAAGAGGCATATATGAGAAGTCAGGCAATCTGGTTTTTCTCAGAATTACAATTATCCAAATAATCTTTGTTGTGGGATTTAGTATGTGGTTTTCTTACTAAGTGCCATTTTCAAGCCTGGTTGGTTGGCTTGAGCCCATGAGGCAAATGCTCTAACGATTAAAGAATCATTTTGGGTTCAGAGGGGATTTTTGGGCCTCTGTTAATCCCTGACAAAGTGTTCCCTAAGTGGAATTCAAGTAGTGGAGCATGGTGGGAAAGGTGTGTTTCGGGTGTGGGGGGCATGATCACCCCCTCCAGAAGAAATTAGCAAATTCTCCCTCCTGAAAATAATGAAATGAGCCTCACCCTTTCAAACGTGATGCCATGCAAAAAAAAAGGGGTCTGGTAGATTAAGAGTGATGCCATGCATGTCCTTCCATCCAGCTTCTGAGAACAGTCAGCCCCCCCAAGCCTCCCCCTTCTAACCTCCCTGCGCTTTCCAGAGACCCTCACAGAGTTCAAAGGGTCCTCCGCTAACCCTGTGCCACACCCCTTGGCTTCAGCTTGTCCTGGCTGTCTTTTCTCTTTGGTGCTCTTATCATCTCTCTGATTTGGAGATAAGAACCACTCTCTTGTCCAAACCGACAGGTAAACGTCCTGTGGGTTTTAGCGTGATGCTATTGCCACCCACCATGAGAAAGGATCTGAGGGGAGGTGGGACGGTTCCATGCCGAACTGCCAGTGGAGTCAGTCTTGTTTGCGAAGGCCATCGTCTTGGAGACCTTGGGTGGGAATTCCTTGTGTAGTGCCACGGCAACAGTGCCACATCAAAAGAGAGCGGCGGAACGGTTTGGTTCTGCAACAGTGCCCCTCCAATGGACTGTTTTCCTCAACCTACAGACCCCGACACACCCCCAAATATCTAAGCAGAATCTCCCTCTCCTATATACTTTCACACATACACATCTGTAATACCTTCACCCTTGACTAAATTGAGATTTTGTGTTACTGGCCTACACACAATACCCCATAATGTCAAAGTGTAATTATGTTTTTAGAAATATTTACATATAAAAAGCTGAAATGTCTCGAGTCAATAAGTACTCAACCCCTTTGTTATGGCAAGCCTAAATAAGTTCAGCAGTAAAAATGTGCTTAACAAGTCACATAAGTTGCATGGACTCACTGTGTGTGATAAGTGTTTAACATGATTTTTGAATGACTACCTCGTCACTGTTCCCCACACATGCAATTATTTGTAAGGTTCCTCAGTCGAGCAGTGAATTACAAACACATAGACCAGGGTTTTCCACTGCCTTGCAAAGAAGGGCACCTATTGGTAGATTAAACATATGTTTTTAAACAGACATTGAATATCCCTTTGAGCATAGTGAAGTTATTACACTTTGGATAGTGTATCAATACAGCCAGTCACTACTAAGATACAGGCATCCTTCCTAACTCAGTTGCCGCAGATGAAGGAAACCGCTCAGGGATTTCACCATGAGGCCAATGGTGACTAAAACAGTTACAGAGTTTAATGGCTGTGATAGAAAACTGAGGATGGATCAACAACATAGTTATTCCTCAATATTAACCTAAATGACAGTAAAAAGGAACAAAATAATATTCCAAAACATGTATCCTGTTTGCAAAAAGGCACAAGTAAAACTGCAAAAAATGTGGCAAAGAAATTACCTTCATTTCCTGAATACAAAGTTTTACGTTTGCAGCAAATCCAACACAACATCATTGAGTACCACTTCATATTTTCAAGCATGGGGGTGGCTGCATCATGTTATTGGTATGCTTGTCATCAGCAAGGACTAAGGATAAAAAAAAGTGGAATAGAGCTCAACAGGCAAAATCCTAGAGGAAAACCTGGTTCACTCTGCTCTCCAACAGATTCTAGGAGACAACCTTATCTTTCAGAAGGATAACCTAAAACAAGGCCAAATACAACATGTACAAAACATTAGGAAAACCTTCCTAATAATGAGGTCCACCCCCTTTTGCCCTCAGAACAGCCTCAATTCGTCGGGGCATGGTTACAAGATGTCGAAAGCGTTCCACAGGGATGCTAGCCCATGTTGACTCCAACACTTCCCACAGTTGCGTCAAGTTGGCTGGATGTCCTTTGGGTGGTGCACCATTCTTGATACACACGGGGAACTGTTTGAGTGTGAAAAATCCAGCAGCGTTGCAGCTCTTGACACACTCAAACCGGTGCGCCTGGCACCTACTACCATACCCCGTTCAGCGGCACGAAAATCTTTGGTCTTGCCCATTTACCCTCTGACAGGCACACACACAATCCATGTCTCAAGGTTTAAAAATCCTTCTTTAGCCTGTCTCCTCCCATCCATCTATGCTGATTGAAGTGGATTTAACAGGTGATATCAATAAGTGATCATCGCTTTCAACTGGCCAGTCTGTCATGGAGAGGTGTTCCTAATGTTTTGTACACAGTGTATACACTGGAGTAGCTTGCCAAAACAATATTAAATGTTCTTGAGTGGCCTAGTTACCATTTTGACTTAAATTGGACTGAAAATCTATGGCAAGACTTTAAAATGGCTGTCTAGCAATGATCAACAACCAACTTGACAACGCTTGAAGAATTTTTTAAAAGAATAATGGTCACATTTGTACAATCCAAGTGTGCAAAGCTCTTAGATACTTACCCAGAAAGACTCACAGCTGTAATCACTGCTAAAGGTGATTCTAATGTATTGACTCAGAGGTGTGAATACTTATGTAAATTAATATTTATGCATTTCAGTTAATACATTTGCACAAAGATTTTTCTTTTTTTAATAATAATTATTTGGCATTATGGTGTATTGTGTGTAGATTGGTGAAAAACATCGGTTTAATCCATTTGAATTCAGGCTGTAACAAGAAAATGTGGAATAAGGGGTATGAATACTTTCTGAAGGCACTGTCATTTCTACCAGCATGTCATGTGCAACTAGAGGCAAAAAACCCCTCTCGATCACCTTTACTCCACACACAGAAACGCATACAAAGCTCTCCATCGCCATTGATTTGGCAAACCTCACCTTAACTCTATCCTCCGGATTCCTGCTTACAAGCAAAAACTCAAAAACAGGAAGTACCAGTGACGTGCTACAGGACAGTTTTGCTAGCACAGATTGGAATGTGTTCAGGGGTTCATCAGATGGCATTGAGGAGTTTACCACATCAGTCACCAGCTTCATTAATAGGTGCATCGACGACGTCGTACCCACAGTGACCATACGCAAATATCCCAACCAGAAGCCATGTATTATGGACAACATCCGCACTGAGCTAAAGGCTAGACCTGGAGACTAGTCCGCAAGCTTATAAGAAATCCTGCTACACCCTCCGACGGACCAGCAAACAGACAAAGCATCAATATATGACTAAGATCGAATCCTACTACACCGCCTCTGACGCTGGCCGGATGTGACAGGGCTTGCAAACTATCACGGATGACAAAGGGAAACTCAGCGATCTGCCCAGTGACGCAAGCCTACCCGGTGAGCTAAATGCCTTACACGCTCGCGGCGAGGCAAGCAACACTGAACCATGCATAAGAGCACCAGCTTTCCTGGACGACTGCGTGATCACACTCTCCATAGTGGATGTGAGTAGGACCTTAAAACAGGTTAACATTCACAAGGCCAGACGGATTGCCATGACACGTACTCAAAAGCATACGCTAACCAGCTGGCAAGGGGCTTCACTGCACATTTTCAACCTCTCCCTGACTGTCTGTAATACCAACATGTTTCAAGTAGACCACCATGGTAAACTGTCTAAATGACTATTGCCCCGTAGCTGTCTCATCTGTAGCCATGAAATGCTTTGAAAGGCTTGTCGTGGTCCACACACACACACCAACACAGTCGTGAAGAGGGCACGACAACACCTCTTCCCACTCAGGAGGCTGAAAAGATTTGAGCCCTCAGATCCTCAAAACGTTATACAGCTGCACCATTGAGAACATCTTGACTGGCTGCATCACCGCTTGGTATGGCAACTGCTTGGCATCTGACACGGTGCTACAGAGGGTAGTGCGTACAGCCCAGTACATCACTGGGGACGAGCTCCCAGCCATCCAGGACCTCTATACCAGGCAGTGTCAGAAGGCTCTAAAAACTGTCGAAGACCCCAGCCACGCAGACTGTTCTCTCTGCTACCGCAAGGCAAGTCTGGAACCAACAGTACCCTGAACAGCTTCTACCTCCAAGCCATAAGACTGCTAAATAGTTGACCAAATAATTATCCGGACTATCTGCATTGACCCCTTTTGACCCAACTTTGTCTCACCACATATGCTGTTGCTACTGTTTATCTGTCACTTTATTCCAAGTTATATGTACATATCTACCTGAATTACCTCGTGCCCCAGCACATGGACCCAGTACATATAGCCACATTATTACTCATGTGTATTTATTATGACTTGTTTTACCATTTTCTTTCTCTTCATTGGTGGGAAGGACCTGTTAACCATGTCACTGTTAGCCTACACCGGTTGTTTACGAAGCATGTGACACATAACATCGACACAGACTCACAAAGCAGCCAATCGCATTCTTGTTCTCTGCAGCCTTCATTCTAAATATGACCACTTAGGTTACACAGCATGCCCATGCATCCGGACACGTGAATGTACCAACTCATTCTTTTGAGGCAATTCATCTGCCTTCCAAGTCGGTCTTATTTAGGATCACTGCCGACAACGACGATAATGTCACAGGTATTTATGGCGAGCCACTTGGTACATCTCAAAGACAGAGCACCACCAGGTATTTATAAATCACTTTGCTTTATTTAAAAATCAGCGGTAGGCAGTTATGCTATGAAGAAAAGAAGAAAAAAAAATACAGCTACAATAACTGAACTTGGCACTGGATGACTGTTTGGATAAAAAAAAAGAAAATGACACACATATATTGTGTAAGTGCCTCCAATATACATATGAAAACCAAAAAAGGAAAACCTTAAATACCAGCTTTTATGTGGTCTCCATGTCTACTGACACCCAAATTCTTATTAATATTACAAATGTTCAACACCCCTAACAAATCCCCACCCCCCAATAACCCCTGACCTAAAAAGAAAAAAAATGAATCTTCACTGGAGCGGAGACTAGGGAGAGTTCCTACTGGCCTCAGAATGACTGCCCCTCTAAACAGGTTACGGTTCAGTATGCCCTTAACAACTGGTCCTAGGTCTGATGCATTGTTTAGCTCACAATGGCTAAGGATAGAGATCCTAGACCTGCTGTTGAGGGCAAAATGTAACCCAGACCTTAAAAACCGAATGACTCGTGTGTCCAACAGCCATGATGAGGATGACACATCCTCACTCGTTGCGAAAAAAAAAACACGGGAGTAATGCACTGCAAAAAAATACAAAGACGTTATTTCTTCTCCTCCAAAAGGAAAGCGCATCAGCAAAATGAATGTGAACACAAAACACGACTTCAAAGAAAAGGCTGAGCAGTCCTCAGTGGAATTGAATACATGACAAATATTTAGCCATCAGTGGAATGAAATGCCTTTTTTTTTTTTTTTTAATCGTGAGGGAAGGCCAACCATTTATTTTTGTCATCACATCCATCTTACGACACAATGGCAACAGACTACTACATATGGGATTCAGACAAGTGGGCAGGTGGACCCTGTGAGAAGGAGAAACATGCCCCAAAAACCACCTGCACTCTAATCCACCATCACCCCCTGACCTCCCCCCAACGTTAACACAACCTCCTCAAGAGGAGCAAGAAATCACCTGCTGATTAAGACTGGACAAAAGACAAAGATGGGCAGAAGGGTGGATAAAAAAATTTTTTAAAAGAGGCAGCTTGCCTTTGATGGAGGCCCCTTGTGTACCCTGTGCCCACAACACAGGAGAATCCGACACCCCCTCTATAAATGAATCCCTAATAATAATTGACTTCATCTTGATGATCATTGGGATCGTGTTTTGAACGAATAAGTTGGGCAACATGATTGAAACTATTCCCAGGAGACGTGTAGTCAGCACCTCATCCATCTCCTCCCACCTCCCCAACCGTCTGTCACAACATGCCCTTGGAGAGTGAGCGGGCGAATCTGGGACAGGGGGTGGTAAAAAAACAGATGATCGGGTCGAGAAGAAGTGAGCTGTAGATGGATATCAAGTGGAGGACGTGAGACAAGACCAAGGCTACATCCCAAATGGCACCCTATTCCCTAGATAGTGCACTACCCTATGGGGTGTGGTCAAAAGTAGTGCATTAAGGGAATAGGGTGCCATTTCAGACTTAGCCCAGACATGTGCATCTTGGGGGGGGGGGGGGTTTATCTGACGGTGACCCCCAGCTTCTCCAGGACACGTATCCCCTTCTCTTGGTACTCCTCCCTCGTCAGCCAGAAGTTGTCCTTGTCCTTCATGAT
This sequence comes from Salvelinus fontinalis, assembly GCF_029448725.1. Taxonomy (NCBI): domain Eukaryota; kingdom Metazoa; phylum Chordata; class Actinopteri; order Salmoniformes; family Salmonidae; genus Salvelinus; species Salvelinus fontinalis. Next base: position 23,972,778 of record NC_074704.1, on the reverse strand, counting down.
GTCGGCCAGCACGGCTCCGCCCAGGAACACCATGTGCTTGCGCCGAGGGGGGTCCTCGATCCGGATCTTGAATTTCTGCACACGAGCAGGAAAGGAGAGACAGAATAGAAGATAAGGAGGAGAAGGGAAGAGTGTGAGAAGGGAAAGCATAAGAATAGGGGGAAGAGGAGAAATAAGGAAAGGGAAAGGGGCAGAGAGAGAGAAGAGTGGGAGGGAAAATGTCTGTCTTAACAACCTTAACTAAAAATAGGTGTGAAATAGTCTAATAATTAAATGAACTGAACCAGCAGGCCTGGCATTGAAAATGCTGAAATGGATATTGTTGCCAAATTGAGCAATCAGTGTGTAAAGGAATGAGTGAGGAACAATGAGACATTATATTTTAATTTAGTTGTTGAGCGCATGATTTAAACATGGTCCCATGACGAAGATAGTTCACTCTGTGTTGAAGAAGCACATTGCTTGTGTTGTGTACACTAATTCAATTTAGGGCAACACCGCCTCCTGGTGGCTGATCAAATGACTGCAGTGAGAAAATGGATCATTAAATGTCTGTTAGTAGTTGTCCATCTGTTAAAAGTCAAACATTGGACAGTAAAACCCGCACTAAAAACAGCAACAATAAGATATGACATGTACTGAAAGCATGCTACTTCGAAGATAAAAAAATGGCGTTGTGTGTGAGCCCTCACCGAGAGCTTATCCACGTCTCCCTTCAGCACGCGCTCCAGGTAGAGCTGCTTGAGCTCACGCTCCAGTCGAGAGGGAAGGCCGGGGTACATGGTGGAGCCCCCTGACAGCACTATGTGTTTGTAGAACTCAGACCTGTGGAGAGAAGGAGAAGATGTTTAGGGAGGAGAGAAGACCTGGACGAAGGAAGAGGAATAACTTAAGGTGAATAAGAATGGCGAAACATGGAGGAAAAAGAGAACATTTTGCCACAATGTGTTTGTAGAATTCAGCCCTGAGGAGAGAAAGTGAGGATGTTTACGGAAGAGAAAAATGGGATGTATAGAATATTAGACAAAAATAATGACAATATGGAGAAACATTGATAATCTAGGACTGACCCCATTTAGTCGACTGGTCGATTGGCTGTTGGTCAGATTTCTTTAGTTGAGCAGTAGCAAAACAAAAAAAAAAACTTAGACATGCATTGCTGAAATTGTATATTTCATAAGAACAACCCTGGCGCTTGCAACGCCAGGGTTGAGGGTTCAATTCCCACAGGGGGACTTACTTGAACTCTGAAGCATTTATTTGGGATGCAATTTCTAAGACTGGTAACTAATGAACTTATCCTCTGCAGCAGAGGTAACTCTGGGTCTTCCTTTCCTGTGGCGGTCCTCATGAGAGCCAATTTCATCATAGCTCTTGATGGTTTTTGAGACTGCACTTGAAGAAATGTTCAAAGTTCTTGACATTTTCCGGGATTGACTGACCTTCATGTCTAAAAGTAATGATGGTGGCTACTTTGAAGAACCTAAAATATATATTTGGATTTTTGGTTCCATAACACTTTTTTGGTTCCATATGTGAAATTTCATTGTTTTGATGTCTTCACTATTATTCTACAATGTAGAAAATAGTCAAAATAAAGAAAAACCCTTGAATGAGTAGGTGTTTCCAAACTTGACTAGAACTGTATATCTACAGAAATAAGACAGATCCTACTTCTGTTGCCTGTTTGAGTGTTTGTTTAATAGCCTACTGATTCCGTGAGTACCAAGCCCCACGCAACCACGTTGATAAACAATTACAAATTTTCAATCTTTGCTATGCTGTAAAGGCCTTACACTTTAAAAAAATGTAGTGTCGTTTACACCTTTCCAAATTGTGAGAAAATAGTAGATTTATAGTAACCCTCCATTTTCCTTGATCCCCTTATTGTTCTTTTTTATTATTATGAACAATATAATAATAAGTAATGTCATTATCATAAGTAGGCTTAGTATAGCAGCCTTGTATAACCATCAGAGCTGTAGGCCAAAGAGCACATCCTGTTTCGTCTTAATACCGTAACTTACTTAGGTTTATATTTCAGTACTTATATAGGCTACTGTATCAATCAATCATTTATTAGTTAATGTCATCACACAGCATACAAGTCATTCAGGATTTGAAAAGCAATCAAGCATTTTAGTTAAAAAAACAATAAAGCGAATATTGAATAATTAGCATAAAGATAAATAGGCCTAAACCGTTCCATTTGGGAATTGCATTAATGAATGAATGCTACTGTTCAGTCTTTGCTGTAATAAAAGCTTTACAATTAAACATTTTACAACAGCATCTCTGGTCCGCTTATAATTTATTTAGTGTTGTTTATATTGTTCCAAACGATTAGAACAATTACAACCTAACAGTACCTGTTTGGCACACATAATATGCACCCAGCACTTCCTTCTTAACTTATTTTTCTTGATCTCCAGTATTTTCCACAACTAGTCAAATTTATTCCACATATCCAACTTCCCCTTTACCTCCTGAGCAACCAGCAAACATTCCACTGTTTCGAGTTTATTTGTCATGTCCTCTGCATCCATTTTGCTGTCACGTTTCAGAGTTTGTTAGAACCAATTTATTGATGCGATTATGATATGCTATAGGGCAGGCCTTATTGGTCACGTGCATGAGACGCATACATGTGTCACGTAACGAGAGCAAGGGTTGAGGGAATAGGGAATTTTTAGCAATAGGTGCTAGTCACTCGCTGTCGTTTTTTAATTTTTTTATTCGTCTTAGGGATATCTTCTTTATTTTCAATTTTCGCCTACATGACAAATCTAACTGCCTGTAGCTCAGGCCTTGAAGCAAGGATATGCATATTCTTGGTACCATTTGAAAGGAAACACTTTGAAGTTTGTGGAAATGTGAATTGAATGTAGGAGAATAACAATAGATCTGGTATAAGAAAATACAAAACACATTTTTTATTTTTCTACCACCATCTTTGAAATGCAAGAGAAAGGTCATAGTTCTAGCCATCACTCTGGTTGTAATTCCGATAGTGTCCACAAGATGGCATGAGTGTACGTGCAAAGTTTGATGGATTACTTGAAGAATGACTGACCTACAAGACTTTTAGTGTGAAGTCGCCAGGCGCATTTGGGCAAATCGTGAAGGAGACATTTGCATTCATATTCCATTTTTCTGCAAGAATATCGTCAAATCTGTATACTTGGACTTTGATTTAGCTTACCAAGTACTAGTAGCCAGATTATAAGTTCAACATTTGCAAAAAACAGTTCTCATAACTGAATATCCTTGTAATTTTTGTCCAAAATAAAAAAAAGGCATGCTGTCGTACAAGGTTAGTAGCTACATTTTACGACATATACATGGTTTCCAGATACCCCCGTAAAGCCCAGCTCATTGGCTATCTAGCTAGCTTTGTTTGACCCCGATTGGTGCTTATTTGACAAAGATAGTCGTTCAAATGATGGCTGCCCGCGTAATCGGCGCGCCATGAAGGCGTCACTCTGACCAAATATGGTGTCCTATAGGATATACTACACCCCTAATGAAATAGGGAAGTTTTGTTACCTTCTAGGGTCTCTGAGGAATAGATACAAATGTGATTTGAATTGTTGAAACAACATTTAGGGTGAAATCTTCACAGATTTCTTTCTTTGCAAATTCAACAAGTGGAAATACAAAATCGATTGTGCATACTATATGGACCTTTTTAGGATATGAAAAAGGATTTTATCAAACAAAACTTCATGATGATACATTAGAAATCTTGCTCTGATTTAAGTACACATTTCACCTTCAGAGGTGAATTTATCAAACCTATCGCGGTGAAAAAAATGTTTTGTTGTTAGGAGCTCTCAAACAATAGCTTGGCATTTTTTCGAATAGCTACTGTAAATTGGACGGTGCAGTTATTTTAACAAGAATTCAAGCATTCAGCCGATATAAGACATTTATATGTACCGGCATTTGTTGTTTCTATAAAATCCACTCAATGACTAGAATGTTAACTAATGAAATGGCAAAGAAGTGAACGAGGGTTGGAAATTACTAGGTCACTAGTAAGTAGGGGGGAGTCGGTTGTGGAGTTACCTGGTGTCGATGTCTGCTGCATTGATGGTGTTGAAGAGGAGCTCTGCCACCCCGACTCCCTCCACGTTGATGAGGTGGGGCTGGAACAGAGCCTCAGGGGCTTCGAACCGCTCCCCTCCCACCTTGATCATCCTGCCGTCGGGGAGCTGGGGACACAGAAAGGGGAACAACATTCACACATCGGAAAGCATTTAATTGACATTAAGACAGGACTGATGGCTTTCTTATGCTAGAACAGCACTAGGGAAATCTGACGGCAATGCTAGGCTAGAGATGGACAATAGACAATGTTTGGAACTGGCAACGTTTAAGTAAGAGTCTCTCTCCCTCTGGTCAGATGGAGCTGGCGGACATACAGTAGGCCTTTTACAGAGCGCGGTGGAACATTATGTGGGAGGGAGCATAAAGGGCCCATTGACGGCTCCAGTCTGGAGTCCAGAGGAAGAAACAGACACCAGGTCAGCACGTGGCGTGGGAGTCTGGGTCGTACAGGAAATGATGTCACGCCCATGGATGGGGGGGGGGGGGGGGGGGGTCGTTTCTTCAACACTACAGTAGTGCTTTTGTTCCATCCTCTGTCCTCCGCCTCTCCTTCTCTCTCCAGGATTTGGGCAGGGAAACAAGGAGGTGCGCCGCCGCCCGCCATACATAAATTCTATCCACTCCCTCTTTACATCACAGGGACTCGTGGCACGTGGTTTTCCAGCCCGTGGTTGACTTGACTAAGTAACCTGGGGGCATCCAGAGCTTGGTCTAAATGCTCTAAAATTATAACCTGATCATCTGCATGATACATTATGTCCACAAGTAGGCAGTGTTACCATATAGCCAGGCCTCAAATACAGATGAATCCTATTATTCTTGGTGTAGGATGGTGTTACCCTTACCATGCAAGACTTTAATAAGTACAATTTGGTGCAGTGTTGGGGGAAATGCGTTATTAAAAAAGTAATGCATTATATAATCAGATTACTTTTATAAGTAACTAGTAGCTTTTTCAAAATTGGGTAATATTATTATAGTTACACTGTCACACAACGTGTGCGTTACTTTCAGAATCATCCCTCTACCGGGCGCGTTTCCCATGATCCGATCTCAAATTGTTTCATTTAATTCTCGAGCGAGCAGAGAAAGGCTGTTTGGAGAAATGTCATGGCAGCTGCTGTCCATAGAAATATATATAGAGGGTGCAACTCTGATATTTGGCATTGATCACTTCTGTGATGGGGAAGCCTCTAGGCTTTTCTGTCTAGTGACTAATGTGCCTTCTATACATCTCTATGTACTGGCGGTAATATTATAACATAAAGCATTACTTTTGTTAAATGTAACTAGTAATATGACTTTAAGTAACTAGTCCCAACGCTGACCTGGTGTGCTGTTTAGATGACAAATCAGGGTTGGGCTCAGAATGCCCAGAAACAGAAAATACTTCGAAACAGGGTTGTACAATAAGAAATGAAAGTGTAGGACTCGACCAGGATGATGACCGTGTAGGACTATGTTACTGACCGTGTAGGACTCAACCAGCACGGTGGTCTCCAGCGCCAGCTTCTGCTCCTGCTCGATGTTGTAGCCCACGTAGCACAGCTTCTCCTTCATCATGCGCACCGTCTCAAAGTCCGCCGAGTGGTTGAAGGCGTAGCCCCTCAGCAACAGCAGCTGGATAAAGGTCAGAGGTAAGGCATGCGTTTGGTTGGTTTGCAGAGATCTCATAGTTGTAAAGGACTGCGAAACTAATTGAAAAAGACTCCAAATACTCTTTAAAATAGTCACCTTTCCTAATCACAAAGCTTAACACAAAATAATGAACAGGTGTGGTTTACAGTCGACTGCTTTCCACTAGCAAGTCAGACATACTCATGAAGGAAATAAGGTTATCCAAGGCCCTGTCCAGCAATCAACCCCTAGTTAGTTCCCCCTAGGCTCTTGTGTAGATTTCATAGAATTAGGCTAGATAGTTATAAATATATATGGTGGAAGCACCAATGGGCAAGGTGCAATATCCATCATAATGCCTTATTCAGTCTTCTCACATCTACACATGCCTAGGGGCTAGGAGTTGTTTCTGGACAGGACATTCTAAGACGGCCCGAGTCACGCGTGGGGAACGAGGGTGTACCTTGATGAGGTAGCGCGTGATGTCCCGTCCTGCAATGTCCAGGCGTCGGGTCAGGTGGGGCAGGGAGAAGCCTTCGTACACGGGGCAGATGTGGGTGACGCCATCACCAGAGTCCACCACCACGCCAGTCAGGAGACCTAAAAAGAAAACACAGCAGTGCCAACAGATTAGAGCCAGTGAGAAAACACATCCACCGTTTCCAAAGCCCATATCAACATTATAGACCATTTCTGTCATTACTCGTTTGAAACGGAAAGCTTTTTATTCATTGTTATTACCGATTTCTTGGTGTCAACGAGTTCTCCGTCAGAATTACATTGGTTCAATATCAAAAAAAAAATGCACGGGCCAATGAAAGGCCTACGTCCTACAAATTAAAGTCTAGTATAGAACACAAAGTACACAGCTACGTACTCAACTACACGCTACTGCATATTCAACTCTCGTCCTGCTACTGAAAGGGTCACACATTAGCACAGCCTGCGTTTCATCCCTCATTCCACAGCTGTGTTCATTTTTTTTCCAGAGAAAGACCGATGTTACAAACAAGCAGTACAGCACAAATGGAAGCACTTTATTTTATGATACTAGGTATTTACTACTATAGAAAAAGGATGTGGTATCAATGGGTTTGTGTAACTACTAACCATTTTAAAAAATAAAGTAAATATCTGGTACTTCTGTACCGGAAAATAAAGTTTAAGCCCCAAATAATTGTTGCTACCGTGGTAGAAACGTAGCAAAAGCTAATTACCGGGTATAACCTCCTACATTCCTCCATGTGTTTTGAAAGGTACGTTAACTTGCAATTCGTTGTAAAGAAATCTCAGGTACCTAGTGCTCTTCACTGGTTTTGGGTGTCCTACGTTCCTTCTAGTTGCCTCGTTTTGCTTTAAAGAACCTACCTTGAGCATAGAGTGTGAGCACAGCTTGGATGGCTATGTAAACCCCGGAGAACTGGTACGTCTCAAACATCACCTAGGAAAGAGGTAGGGAGTGCGAGAGTATGTCACTGGAATATGAAGTTACTGCATAAAGTTCAACAGCAACTTAGCATCTTGCTAATACATATTATCTTTGTTTTTGCATTTTTGCACTGCTAGGAAAACCACAACAAATCTAACCTCAACCTCCACTCACAAGGAATAGACCTCCATGTTCATAAACCTCCATTTGGAAAGGGTGAAAAGAACTTACCCTCAAAGCACTTAGGCATGACTGGCCACCCCACAGAGGACAGCATGATTTAATAACAGTGGCTCTGACAGACTCCCACTGAGGAGCTGTCGCCAGGCAGCAGACCTAGGTTCAAATACCATTTCAAATCTTTCAGATACTTTAGCCGTGGTTGATTGACCTTGCCTGGCACAATGGAAACAATGGATTAGTACCAAAAGTGCAATGTCCACCCATGTGAAACTCCAGACAGGCTCAATCAAACTAAAAGTGTTTGAAAGAGTTCAAATACTTGCTGAACCCTGGTCTGCCAGGCAGCGCTGCTGCCTTAGTCACAATGACTGGCAAGTTGCAACTCCAAGATGAACCTCCGTAGCGGCAGTGCTACTGCCTCCTCTGCACAGAGCATCACTGTTATGACTGATGATTCATTTAAGATCTACAATGGAACCTTATAAAAGGCCTTACAGGAAATCTCCTCCAGCCGTTCCCGGGTACACTCCAGAATACACACTTTCAAAAACTAAAGCATGTTAATGAAATCGTCCTCTGACAACGGATTTAGTAGTCGTGGGTTAACAAAAATAAACACCTCTAAAGGAAAAATGTATACGCACCTCAATGATCTTCTCGCGGTTCTTGGTTGGGTTCATGGGCGGCTCGGTGAGCAGGATCTTGCAGTTGCGCGAGTCGACGTTGAGCTTCTCGGGACCAAAGGTGTAGTCCCACAGGTGCTTCATGTCGTCCCAGTTCCTCACGATGCCGTTCTCCATGGGGTAGTTCACCTCCAGCATGGAGCGCAGCTCGCTCGCCTCGTCCCCCACCATCAGGTCCTAGGGAGGGGATAAAGAACAGAGTTTCAGACTTGTGCTAAAACCAGGGCGTAACTTTTTAAAGTGAACCCGCCATTTTGGAGGAACCCCAATAGTGCAGTAGCCACTGACCATCACTGCATAGAAACCATGCAGTGACCTCCACCCAAGTCACTGACGTACCACAGCGACAAACCGACCGTCAGTGCCGACTGACCACAGTGACACAACAACAAAAATAATGCTGATAGCTCTGGGTACGAAGGAAACAATGTCACAAAAGGACATCCACCATCGTAAAACACTCTACAGAACAAACGTAAAGAACTTCCCTAAAAGGACATTTGCATGCCACAATAAACAAGTCAAACATCACTTATTGTAGTTGTAGTCAACATCTAGTCATTCTGCGGGCACGTTGCTTTCAGTGAGCTGACGATACGTTCAGCCCTGCTCCGGAGAGCAGGCGGTAGAGGAGGCCACATCAGATAGAGATTCCAGCCATGCAGTCAGAGCACACTGTTAGTAGAGTGGAATCCATCTGGTTAATTGGGATGCAGATCCTATTGAAAATGTCTAGAACCAATGTGTAGGCAAACTCAGAAGAGGCCTGACTGTCTACCGCCAAACAAACAGGTCACTCATATTGGCAGAGAACTGCACGGGCAAACTAATGCTCAATGTGGTCGTCTTTTAAAAAAAAAATGCTATGAGGAGGCGGCTTGCAAGTGTATTTTAACATGAGACGCTACAGCAGACATGTTCCCCTTCTCGTGATTTCCCCTCCAAAACGTATCTGATGATATCTCTACTATTGATACAGTTTCCTTCTGCAACGGCTTGTATGTACACAAGACCATGAATGCCTGTCAGTGTGTTCAGACCACTGTATTTAACATTTTTACAAAAAAATTATTAAAACAAGGGGTAATACAGTTTGTAAGGTTAGCCGAAAATTCCATTTCGTCACAAAAAAACAGGGAAGGAGTAGTAGAGGGGGAATGAGGAAGCGATGCCAAACAACTGACAGATAGAAAAAAAGGACCACTCTTGTCGGAGAGATGATGAGCGCAGCCATTTCACTGTCCGAGCAGATTGCAGGGACCCAGGAAACTGCAAACATACACACTTACCATCTTTCTGTTATCCTACCTCAACAGGAGAGAAGGAGAAGAGGTGGGAGGAAGAGAGGGATGAAGCAGAGGGTCAGAAGATCGAGAGAAGAGAGAGAGGGGTCAGAGGAGCCAAGGTCAGAAGTGAATCAGTGCGTGTCCTACAAAAACCATGGCCTACGCCCGCCCATCCTCTCATAACGCTGCAATGTTATCAAGAGGAAATGTTAATGTGTAACGCCCTGATAGCAAGACAAGGTGCAACATCTAGGCCAAATCAACAAATCATGGCCAGCGTCACAAATGACACCCTATTCCCTATGCAGTGCACCACTTCTGATCAGGGCCCATAGGGTTAAAGGTAGTGCACTATGTAGGGGAATAGGGTGCCATTTGGGACTCAACCAGCCATGGTAAATATCAGGGACCAGTGTGTTGGATATCCAGAGGACACTAAATGGAGGAAATACTTTTTTTTTTAAACTCACAAATACTGTGAGAAACTAAACTCAACGGGCTGGTTTCCCCGAACACAGATCAAGGCTAGTCCTGGACTAAAGCATGGTCAATTAAGAATCTCCATTGAAATAGCTTCCTTGTCCAGGATATGTGTCAGGAAAATTGCTCCATCAGGTTCACAGTGGAGGGAATAAGCAAAATGTCATCTAACATAAAGTAGTGTAAATCAAGAAATGTGCACCATCCTCCAGGGAGGTCTACATGTTCTGAAAAACTTAGAACCATAGTCTGCTCCACAAGGCATTGCAGCCATTTCAGAACTTCCCCAAATCTCCACAAAAAAAGACAAATGTCATTCATGTGGGCTACGAAGTAGTTAGCCTAGCGGTTAAGAGTGTTGGGCCAGTAACAAAAAAGGTCACTGGTTCGAATCCCTGAGGTATAAAAAAATTAAACTGCAGTTCGGCCCTTGAGCAAGGCAGTTAACCTCACCGATGAAGTCGATTAAGGCAGCCCCCCACACCTCTTCAATTGTGCAACAGACTAGGTATCCCCTTTCCCCAGATGATAGGTACACTTTTTTTAATTTCACCTTTATTTAACCAGGTAGGCTAGCTGAGAACAAGTTCTCATTTGCAACTGCGACCTGGCCAAGATAAAGCAAAGCAGTTCGACACATACAACAGAGTTACACATGGAATAAACAAACATACAATCAATAATACAGTAGAAAAGTCTATATACAGCATGTGCAAATGAGGTAGGATAAGGGAGGTAAGGCAATAAATAGGCCATGGTGGCAAAGTAATTACAATGTAGCAATTAAACACTGGAATGGTAGAATGTGCAGAAGATGAATGTGCAAGTAGAGATACTGGGGTGCAAAGGAGCAAGATAAATAAATAAATACAGTATGTGGATGAGGTAGGTAGATAGATGGGCTATTTACAGATGGGCTATGTACAGGTGCAGTGATCTGTGAGCTGCTCTGACAGCTGGTGCTTAAACCTAGTGAGGGAGATATGAGTCTCCAGCTTAAGTGATTTTTGAAATTCAATCCAGTCATTGGCAGCAGAGAACTGGAAGGAAAGGAAGTACTGGCTTTGGGGGTGACCAGTGAGATATACCTGCTGGAGCGCGTGCTACGGGTGGGTGCTGCTATGGTGACCAGGGAGCTGAGATAAGGTGGGGCTTTACCTAGCAGAGACTTGTAGATGACCTGGAGCCAGTGGGTTTGGCAACGAGTATGAAGCGAGGGCCAGCCAACGAGAGCATACAGGTCGCAGTGGTGGGTGGTATATAGGGCTTTGGTGACTAAACGGATGGCACTGTGATAGACTGCATCCAATTTGCTGAGTAGAGTGTATTTTGTAAATGACATCGCCGAAGTCGAGGATCGGTAGGATGGTCAGTTTTACGAGGGTATGTTTGGCAGCATGAGTGAAGGATGCTTTGTTGCGAAATAGGAAGCCGATTCTAGATTTTATTTTGGATTGAAGATGTTTAATATGAGTCTGGAAGGAGAGTTTACAGTCTAACCAGACACCTAGGTATTTGTAGTTGTCCACATATTCTAAGTCAGAACCGTCCAGAGTAGTGATGCTGGACGTGCAGGCAGTGATCGGTTGAAGAGCATGCATTTAGTTTTACTTGCATTTAAGAGCAGTTGGAGGCCACGGGAGGAGAGTTGTATGGCATTGAAGCTCGTCTGGAGGTTAGTTAACACAGTGTCCAAAGAAGGGCCAGAGGTATACAGAATGGTGTCGTCTGCGTAGGTGCTTCAAAGAATCCCCAGCAGCAAGAGCAACATCATTGATATATACAGAGAAGAGAGTCGGGCCGAGAATTTAACCCTGTGGTACCCCCATAGAAACTGCCAGAGGTCCGGACAACAGGCCCTCCGATTTGACACACTGAACTCTATCTGAGAAGTAGTTGGTGAACAAGGCGAAGCAGTCATTTGAGAAACCAAAGCTGTTGAGTCTGCCAATAAGAATGTTGTGATCGATCTGGCTAAGGCTTTCGACTGTCAATGAATACGGCTGCACAGTACCGATGGCGGTTATTATATCGTTTAGGACCTTGAGCGTGGCTGAGGTGCATCCATGACCAGCTCTGAAACCAGATTTCATAGCGGATAAGGTACAGTGTGATTCGAAATGGTCAGTAATCTGTTAACTTGGCTTTCGAAGACCTTAGAAAGGCAGGTTAGAATAGATATAGATCTGTATAGAGTGTCGTCTCGGCAGCTTTCCAATCTGTGGGAATCTCAGACGATACGAAAGAGAGGTTGAACATGCTAGTAATTGGGGTTGCAACAATTTTAGAAAGAGAGGGTCCAGATCATCTGGCCCGGCTGATTTGTAGGAGTCCAGATTTTGCAGCTCTTTCACAACACCAGCTATCTGGATTTGGGTGAAGGAGAAATGGGGGAGGCTTGGGCGAGTTGCTGTGGGAGGTGGAGGGCTGTTGATCAGGGTTGGGGTAGCCAGGTGGAAAGCATGGCCAGCTGTAGAAAACTGCTTATTGAAATTCTCAATTATAGTGGATTTATCAGTGACTGTTTGTGTGACAAAACAGGACCCATTTTACAATGAAATCTGTATTACACTCAACACACATTCTAAAACCAATTTCAAACAGAATTCACAGTATGTTACCCGTTAAAAAAATAATGCAATGTTTATATGACCCCCTTCAAAAACAGGTTATTACCACTTTCTTGAGTAAATACTAAAGAATACATTTTTGTCGAGATATCATAGGGATTTAAACACTTCTGTGAAGTAAACAAGTGAGGTTACCTTGATCTCAATGTTTCCCACTTTAGCTGTGGAGCGAATGATTGGCCTGCCAACCAACGCAGGGAAAATGTGCTCTGGGAAGTTGGAGCCTGCATAGCCACACTTCACAAACTAGGATTATTGGGAGAGACAAAGGCAGGGTCAGTGACAAACATCATTTTTTGCAAGTTGGTAAATAACATAGGACATAAATACATTTTCATAGCACACAATGACAAAAAAAAATAATCGAGATCAATAATAAGCCTATAGCCAAATACTAGAAATCAGATCAAAGCATTTAGCACAGACTACATTAAAATAAAACCTTTTAGTCCAATAACTCTGACATAACTTAGCCCGATCGATAATGCAGTAATGCACTTCACTTGTCTTGTCCATTAGCCAGAAGTTAGAGCCTTCTCTACTTTCTCTGAGTCACATGGTACCGTTTGAGTTGCCCCTAGGTACAGATTCAGGATCAGCTTGCCCTCCCCAAATCCTAACCATTAGTGAGGGAAACGCAAAACTGACAAAAGACCAGCACCAGCAACTCCACCCTACTTTGTTTGTGAACACTCAGAGAGGTTACAGAGAAAGTTACAGTATTGGTAGTGTTATCCTCCCACAATCACTACCTGACTTGCTTGACCTGCAGCATGCTTAGGAAGTTACGTAGAGAACCTACGCAGGGAATTTCATTCAAACCTGTTAGGTTGTACTAGGCGTTTGCTTCAAGGAATAGCCTAGCGCGTGAATCAATACTCGCGCTTCTCCATGTATGTTTAAAAATCCTTTGGGCTTTCTTTAGGCCTACATAATGATTAATGACATAATCTTCCTTCTTTCACCTACGTAACATTACATAAATGACCTCATTCTCAACCTTCCGGTAAGAAGAATAAAATAAGTGTATGACATGCATATTCAAGTAGACATGACATCATCAGCTCAGACAGGAAGGGGTAACTCAAAGACAAGAATAAAGACAGACGGTAGGCTACAGTGTACAGCGTGTCCCATTTACACTCTCCAAGCTATGAATAGCTATCAGGCTGTTTTATTCGCAGTGTGAACAAAGGCTGTAAGCAGCATAGTTTCTTTGCGGTAGGTAGCTGGAGAGAGACAAGTCAGCTAACCACTGAATGGAACACGGCCCCAAAAAATATTTTAAAAAGACAGATGAAAGAATAGTCTGGCTAAATACTAAGGTAAAATGGTGAAAACAGCATAAATTAATTGTAATTTGTCAATTTCAACCAGATGACTCATGTTTACAAACATATTTTACAAGAGAGTTGCAATTGATCTGATAACGCCTTACATGGAAGAATGGTTTCTGACTTCCTCACTGTACAAGAATGAGGCATGCGCATTATCTACTGCTCGAGACAAGTTAAGTTGGTTAACTTGTTCAACAGTCGGTAGCAATACTTTGATTGTGATACTTGTTTGTTGGTGCCTGGTTTAGTAAAACTATATGCGCAAATCCTCATCCAATTACGCAACAATGTAGCAGTGTAAAATACTTGCTACAAATTCAAAAGAGGTTTCGGTGAGGGCTGGGCTACAGATGCTGGATTGTCATTCTTTGTGAACACCAAACAGTATCTAAACATGTGGAGTTAATGAATAAAACGAAATAGATCACGTATTTTCCTTGCCCAATTCGTTGCAATTAACAATGACAAGTTTTTACAGAGCTCTCGTTAGAGTTAACAATCAAATTGAAGCAAGGGGTGGAAATGTAGGGTAATGATGTCTGATGAATACATATTTGATATAGTTAAATGTGGCAGAACACGAGATTTAAGTTCTCTGGAGCATGCTATAAAACTGCGATTTGTACATTTGAAGGCTAGCTATTGAGTTTGCTGGCCAGCAACCGAACTAGCGCTAGACGATTCGAGTTCGCAATGTCAGCACGAGCAGCCGACAGCAGCGATAACAATATTTATGGCTACTCCCACTGATTCACGAATTCTAGTCAACAATCGGTACTCTAAACATTCCACCGACCGGTGTGAATCTTGCCACCTCTAATTGACAGATGCACCAACCTCAATGAATGCATAACTAATTGACAAACTGACAGACCGTGGCTACACAAGCTAGCAATGAAGCGAGCTACTTCCTGTTCCTCCCCATCTCATCTCCTCTGCCAAATTGCACAGCACAAAAGCCGGAACCGTCTTAATTTGACGATAGAACACGGTCTATTTGTAAACTTACCCCGGTCCCATTGTCGCAAACCACCACTTTCCTTCCCTGGCTGTCCATTTTTTCGGAATACAGAAACCAGCAACCCTTCCTGGCACAACTTTCTTCGGCAAGGCGGAAAACACCACCCCGGCTCTAGCAAAGGGCTTTTTCCGGAATGTGTGACACATGCCCATATTACACACACACCTATCAGGGTAGAAATAGCTAAGAAATTCAGCCAATTACGTATGGCAACGCCTTTCCATATACGTTTCTATTCGACAATCCCACTGATTGACGGTGTTGTGTCAATCAGAATTTCGAAATATCCATAATGCAAGCTTTATCAATGCATTTAGGTGGTGGCCTGGTGGGCCAACGCCGAAAACAATGAAGTTGATCGATCTAAGTCGAGGGAAGAGCATTTTTTTTATATGACAATGAAATATTCTAATGATTACTGTAAAATTTGTTGGCACCTTCAATTCTTGCACATTTTCTCAGAATAAGTATATTTCAACCATAGAAAATGATAGAGGCCTCTAGTGGCCAACTTCATTAGCTGATCCGTCCTGGTGACACTGTTGGAGTCATGTCCAACCGGGTCATGAGGGATCCGAGAATGGCGCTGCAATGGATAGCTGTCGTTTTATGGGCTCTTGACCAATTCCGCTATTTAGTGTTGTTGTTTTCTCATTGATCATAATGTTTCCGCCATCGTTTCTTATGACTGAAACGAGCTTCTGGACATCAGAACAGCAATCACTAACCTCGATTTGGATGAAGATTTCTACTTCAACGAGTCAGAGACGCAGAACATACTGCTCAACCGAACCAGGCACTAATCCCAGAGACTTGTAAAAGAAAAAAACAGAGCAAGAGAGACCAACGTGCAGGCACCCTGACAAAACTCTGTCAGCGAGTACATAAACCGCCTCTACCCTCCATTCTATTGGCGAATGCACAATCACTGGAGAACAAACTGGACGAGCTCCGTTCGAGACTAACCTATCAATGGGACCTGAAGAACTGTAATATCCTGTTTCTCGGGGGTCGTGGCAAAACAAGGACAATATACATCTGGCTGGTTCTTCTACGCATCAGCAGGACAGAACGGTAGCATCTGGTAAGCCCAAGGGGGAGGTGTGTGTCTCTTTGTTAACTACAGCTGGTGCGCAATCTCTTATATTAAAGAGTTAGAATACCTCATGATAAGCTGTAGACCATACTATTTACCAAGAGAGTTTATCCATATTTTTCATGGCTGTCTATTTACCACCACAAACCGATGCCGGCACTAAGACTGCACTGGACGAGCTGTATAGGGCAATAAGCAAACAAGAAAATGTCCATCCAGAGGCGGCGCCCCTAGTGGCAGGTGATTTGAATGCAGGAAAACTGAAATCCGTTTTTACCTAATTTCACCATGTCACCTGCGCAGCTAGAGGCAAAAAAAACTCTAGATCACCTTTACTCCACACAGAAATGCATACAAAGCTCTCTCTCACCCTCCATTTGGCCAATCTAACCATAACTCTATCCTCCTGAAACAGAAAGTACCAGTGACTTGCTCAATACGTAAGGGTTCTGATGAAGCGTACGCTATGGAACAGGACTGTTTTGCTAGCACAGACTGGAATATGTTCGGAATTCATCCGATGGCATTGAGGAGTTTACTACATCGGTCACCGGCTTCGTTAATAAGTGCATCAACCAACGTCATCCCCACAATGACAATACGACGTACATATCCAAACCAGGAGCCATAGATTGCAGGCAACATTTGGACTGAGCTAAAGGCTAGAGCTGCTGCTTTCAAGGAGCTGGACACTAATCCGGACACTTATAAGAAATCTCAGACGAACCATGAAACAAGCAAAGTGTCAATACAGGAAAAAGATTGAATCCTACTAAGCCTCTGACACTTGTCAGATGTGGCAGGGCTTGCAAACTATCACGGATTACAAAGGGAGACCCAGCCGTGAGCTGCCCAGGGATGCAAGCCTACCAGATGAGTTAAATGCTTTCCATGCTTTCTGCGAGGCAAGCAACACTTAACCAAGCATGAGAGCACCAGCTGTTCCGCACGACTGTGTGATCACGCTCTCCATAGCCGATGTGAGTAAGACCTTTAAAACAGGTTAACATTCACAAGGCCACAGGGCCAGATGGATTACCAGGACGCGTACTCAGACCATGCACTGACCATTTTCAACCTTTGCCTGACCCAGTCTGTAATACCTACATGTGTCAAGCAGACCACCATAGTCCCTATGCCAAAGAACGGCAAGGTAAACTGTCTAAATGACTATCGCCTCGTAGTACTCACATCTGTAGCCATGAAATCCTTTGAAAGGCTGGTCATGGCTCACATCAACACCATCATCCCAGAAACTCTAGACCCACTCCAATTTGCATACCGCCTCGACAGATCCACAGATGACGCAATCTCTATTGCACTCCACACTACCCTCTCTGACATGGACAAGTGGAACACCTATGTGAGAATGCTGTTCATTGACTACAGCTCAGCGTTCAACACCATAGTGCCCTCCAAGCTCATCACTAAGCTAAGGACTCTGGGACTGAGCACGCCCCCATTCACCGACGGGCTGTGGTGGAGCGGGTCGAGAGCTTCACGTTCCTCTGTGTCCACATCACTAAGGATCTATCATGGTCCACACACACCAACACAGTCAAACTTCCCTTATATTTCTTTTATTTTTGTCTGTTTTTCCATGTATGAGCAGGCCAAATTCAATGTTTCGTCAAATAATATATTTTTTTATCCCCCCATCTTAAACTCTTAGCTAGTGTGTTAAGAATAACTAACATTAGCCCCCAAAGACTAATATAAGATAAATATCATTTTTCGAGTTCACTTGAAATATGCAGCATGCAATACAAATGGTCTTGTTCATATGAAGAGGTAACTCCGTTGACCATAACGGCAATTTATTGAAAGCTAACCAAAGTTACAGTTGAGTAGCCTAGCCAGCATAGAGGAAAGGGCGGAGTTGGGACATCCGGCTTTCACTGCTTTACCCGCTTATTGCCCTCGCATAAACATCTCCCGGACACAAAATACTGGCTAGCAAGGGGTTATTTTTGAATACTGCATTTTGCAATTGGCTAGGTTGCATCAATTACCTTCACTAAAAACACTGCAAAGGTTTTGCCTGCAAACATTCTATGTCTACCTCATGATTTGTTGGGAGAGTTGTCTGTCTGAAGAGGACCCTCCCCTGAACATTATTTTTTTTTCATTTTCAAAATGACCAAAATAATCTGTCATTAATCACAGATCTAGTGCTGTTGCTGCTCTAGGTCTATGGTTTCCGTGACTAATGGCTAATCAATTCCTCAGATCCATCAATAGCACACATAAGAGAGGAAGTTAAACTGATGTAGCAACCACATAGATGCATGTTAGACAATTTCTTTACAGAATGCACCCAGCCACACAATAGGTTCTACCTGGCTGTTAATCTGAAGCTATCCCTGTGTTTACTTTTCCTAGCACCACTGGCTGTGCTTTGAAGCATGGGAATTAAACCATCACTGATGCACTGTACAGATGCTCTTTATCCTTGACCTTAGACCTTACAGCAATCAAGAAGAAACTGGCTGAGCCAATAAGGTACCACCAGCATGAAGAGCAAAATGCATGGTACAGTACATCAGGTGAGGCTGCTGAGGGGAGGACGGCTCATAATAATGGCTGGAACGGAGCGAATGGAATGGCAGCAAACCATGTATTTGATACCATTCCACCAATTCCGCTCCAGCCATTGCCACATGCCCGTCCTCCCCAATTAAGGTGATACCAACCTCCTGAGTGATACAGCCATCCGTCAGTGAGTTCCGTCAACTGTATATTCCTCTCATGATCCAGTATTTTTCCCCCCACCTTTATTTAACCAGGTAGGCAAGTTGAGAACAAGTTCTCATTTACAACTGCGACCTGGCCAAGATAAAGCAAAGCGACACAAACAACAACACAGAGTTACACATGGAATAAACAAACGAACAAACAAACAAAAAAGTCTATATACAGTGTGTGCAAATAGTGTAAGGGAGGTAAGGCGATAAATAGGCCATAGTAGCAAAGTAATTACAATTTAGCAAATTAACACTGGTGTGATAGATGCACAGATGATGATGTGCAAGTAGAAATACTGGTGTGCAAAAGAGCAAAAAAGTAAATAAAAACAATATGGGGATGAGGTAGGTAGTTGGATGGGCTATGTACAGATGGGCTGTGTACAGCTGCAGTGATCGGTAATCTGCTCAGATAGCTGATGCTTAATGTTAGTGAGGAAGATATAAGTCTCCAACCTCAGCGATTTTTGCAATTCGTTCCAGTCATTGGTATAGCTCATTGGTCATCCCCAAAGATGACCAGTGAGATATACCTGCTGGAGTGTGTGCTATGGGTAGGTGTTGTTATGGTGACCAGGGAGCTGAGATAAGGTGGGGCTTTACCTAGCAAAGACTTATAGATGACCTGGAGCAAGTGGGTCTGACGACGAACATGTAGCGAGGACCAGACGACGAGAGCATACAGGTCGCAGTGATGGGTAGTATATGGGGCTTTGGTGACAAAACGGATGGCACTGTGATAGACTGCATCCAATTTTCTGAGTAGAGTGTTGGAGGCTATTTTGTAAATGACATCGCGAGGTCGAGGATCGGCAGGATGGTCAGTTTTACGAGGATATGTTTGGCAGCGTGTGTGAAGGAGGTTCTGTTGCGAAATAGGAGGCCGATTCTAGATTTAATTTTGGATTGGAGATGTTTAATATGAGTCTGGAAGGAGAGTTTACAGTCTAGCCAGACACCTAGGTATTTGTAGTCGTCCACATATTCTAAGTCAGAACCGTCTTGAGTAGTGATGCTAGTCGGGCGGGCGGGTGTGGGCAGCGATCGGTTGAAAAGCATGCATTTAGTTTTAGTTTTAGTGTTTAAGAGCAGTTGGAGGCCACAGAAGGAGTGTTGTATGGCATTGAAGCTCGTTTGGAGTTTTTTTTAACAGTGTCCAAAGAAGGGCCAGATGTATACAGAAGGATGTCATCTGCGTAGAGGTGTATCAAGGAATCACCCTCAGCAAGAGCGACATCATTGATATATACAGAGAAAAGAGTCGGCCTGAGAATTTAACCCTGTGGTACCCCCATAGAAACTGCCAGAGGTCCGGACAACAGGCCCTCCGATTTGACACACTGAACTCTATCTGAGAAGTAGTTGGTGAACAAGGCGAAGCAGTCATTTGAGAAACCAAGGCTGTTGAGTCTGCCAATAAGAATACGGGCCCTGTGTTGAGCTACCTCTTTTCTGCATCCCTTAACAATCGGACAGATGTGTGGACCTCTCTTTATCCCATGATAATGCATGGAGTGGAAATAATGAAAAAATAAATGATGGATGATAAATAATGTAGGCCTAATACGATTTGACTACAACTTCCAGTAGCCCCATAGGTTTGGTTGGCATTTCCTGGTCAGGAGGGCAGCCATATTTGATTCGATTATCTCGGCTTCGAGTAGTTAGCTAGCCAGTTGCAGTTCAGAAAAAATTGTTGCTGGATTATATTACACACATTTTCCACGACAAAGGATAGCAATCTTTTAAAGAATAACTGCTTAACGTTACCGTGCTTAGTCAACGATGAATCCCGAATAGTAAGTTGGTTAATGGTGACAGCCTGTTTTTTTTATGCTAACTAACGTTCGTCCGCTACCTGGCTAACTGTTAGCTAGTTTAAGATACTTGTTTTGTCTTCTTTACAAATATGAAATCGATGACATAATGTATGTTCTGTATCAACTCCACTCTAGACATGTTTTCTATTGACTATTAATAGGCGTGTTAGGGCCTGTTTTTATCTTCCTAGCTACGTTCAAACGCCAGCTAGCATGAATGCTAGCTAACTACCCATACATAGGCTAGCTAATATCAGCTGGTAGCTAATTTAGCTAGCTACCATCACAGCTGGCCAGTTAAGTAACGTCGTTAGTTACGTTAGCTAGTTAAAACGTGAACTACTTTGTTGACTTTTTCAAATATGAACATGTGTAAAAAGTCATGCGACCAATATAACCATAATTGCCCAATAATATAGTTATGTCTAGTTAGTTATGTGTTTAATTAAATTCAAGGCTACTTTGATTGCTGTGTGATACAAATGCATTTATTGATTGACTGGCTCGTGTCACTAAAGTAGCCAGAACTAGCTACTGTGACAATTTTGTTGCCTTGTTGTTTTTGACTTTCAACAAATAATGAATAGTATATAGTAATATCTCCATCACAAATTGATTTAATTGACATTTATTTATCCTGTGAAATGTCTACTCTCCTTTCAGTGATTATTTATTCAAGCTGCTTCTGATTGGCGACTCTGGCGTTGGAAAGTCTTGCCTCCTCCTCCGATTTGCAGTAAGTAACTTTCCTCTGTCTAGGTGTGTTTTTGCCATGTTGATATTTTGAGAGATAATCGTTTGATGTCCCAGGAACTTTACTGTACTTTGAACACCCATAGAGATTTTCTGTTTTTCTTATTTTCTCTTCAGGACGACACATACACAGAGAGCTATATTAGCACTATTGGAGTGGACTTCAAAATTAGGACCATAGAATTAGATGGAAAGACCATAAAACTTCAGATTGTGAGTACCTATGGCTGACATGACTTGATTGAGTCACAAGAATGGCAGAAGTGGAACATTGTGATTTGTATATGATGTTGGGTCTGACTTTGCTCTCATTTGGGCCCCAGTGGGACACAGCTGGACAGGAACGGTTCCGGACAATTACATCCAGTTACTACAGAGGAGCGCATGGCATTATTGTAGTGTACGACGTCACAGACCAGGTAAATCCATCCCTCATTCGCTTTTTCAATTTTTTCACTTTCTATTTTTCACTCTCTTTATAACAAGTTTACATAGCAGATAGCCTTGTTCTCAAGCCTGTGTAAGTTAACAAAGTTTCAGTGTATCTGGTTATGCTGTCTATTGCATCGGTTGTTGAGTTATCAACAGTTGTCTCCTCTCCTGTCACACCCCAGGAATCCTTCAATAACGTGAAACAGTGGCTACAGGAGATTGACCGTTATGCCAGTGAAAACGTGAACAAGCTGTTAGTAGGCAACAAATGTGACCTGACGACAAAGAAACTGGTGGACTACACAACGGCCAAGGTAACGCTCTACCTGGTTACAGAATGATTAAAAAATATATATATATTTTTAAGTTTAATCTTCTCTCTTCTGTTCTGTGTCCCACTCTTTTCTCGTCTCTTTGCTTCTTTCTTGTGTGTATATGCCTCTCCCCTACTCCCACCTTACTGTTGCCTCTCTCTCTCTTATGTCCCCTGTCTTTTTCTCTTCCTCCCTCAGGAGTTTGCTGACAATTTAGGGATCCCCTTCTTGGAAGCCAGTGCCAAGAGTGCCACCAACGTGGAGCAGGCCTTCATGACCATGGCAGCTGAAATCAAGAAGAGAATGGGCCCTGGGGCCACAGCCGGAGGTTCGGACAAGTCCAACGTCAAGATCCAGAGCACGCCAGTCAAGACCTCCTCTGGAGGCTGCTGCTGAGGCCCCTCAGCCCCCCAAACGCCATCCACCCAGACCCCTACCTACCAATCTCAAAAGTTACCATGCTCCACAGGGATAGATAAAGGAGAGAAAGAAAGAGAAACAGGGGGAGAGAGAGGGCGAGAGTGACAGAGAGGGAAGGCTGAGTGGCCTGGATTGTGTGTGCAGTTGCAATACCAGAAATATGTCCCCCCCCCACCCCTGACAAGGTCCGCAATAGGATGGTAAGCCCATCCACACCCACAGGAACACACTAACATAATGTGGGATATTTTTACGTATTACCAAAACATACCTATACAAAATAAGATGTGGCAACTTATCCAGACGTTTTTAAACAAGGCGCAAGGTGGTAATTATGAATGAGAGGAGTGTGAATAAACCTTGCCCAACTCTTTACTCCAGGTCTGCTAGTTAATACATTTTTCTACGATGGTTATGTTCTCTTTATTTTACTGTGGATATCAGCATGACTTTGGCCTGATCTCCTCAGAAATGATTTAGGAAGCACTCCCAATGAAGCACATGTTTTAAAGAGCATTATACATGTTGGCAGAACTAATTGCTTTACCCACAATGCATCTGGAATGCACTCATGACTTAGCACGTCTGCTCGCTGTAATCAACCCAAATTATTTAGAGGAAATATCATTCAGTGTCACGTGGTCCAACTTCATAATGTTGCCTAAAATAATGTGCCTGCGCCTTTATGGCAGGATGTATATATGATATGCTTTTGGCACACTGCGTTGTAGGCATGTCCTTCCAGCCCTAAAGACCTTTTGTATGCCCATAATGGTTGAATGCCCAAGCGCTTATCTCTTATTTGGGTTTAGTCTAATGAATTTTGTATGATATTAGCATTAGTTAACATTCCTGTACAGAGAGTAATTGTTCTGCTGACATACATAATGCCACATGGACACGTGCTACATTGAAAGTGTCATTGTTTTTCCTCCGCCAGTCTCTCAACCAACAGCACAACAAAGTTTCACCAAACGCTGAACTAATTCTACCAACTGTATATATTTATACATATATGTAAGAACCGATTAGCTAAACCTGTAGAGAAGCAAGTGCAATATATAGGACATCATGAAAAGTAGCTGAACATTTTAATTTTGGCATGTGATTTGTGGCTGAGGACTTGACATTTTTGTGGCACAATGTCTACTATTAAACAATGAAGGAGATTCTTTAATAAACATTTGTCTTGTTGGAATTATTTCCTTATAGTTACACCTTTTCAGCATGTACATTTCACACTGAAATGGGCCTAGTCTCTGAAATGCGACAGACTTTTTGTGCTCTTGTTTCATAAGCTGAACGGTATGATCTTTGGCCCAGCTTCCATTGTCTCCAGTAAAGGGTGCTGTTGTTCTGAACTTGAGACGTCCATACCCTAACCCCTACCATAACCCTTACCTAAACTTCACCTTTAAAATTCACCTTCAATGGGGTGCCGTCAGTTGGACAACCCAAGGATCACGTTTATACTTTTCCTCTCTTACCCAGCTCAACCACCTTTTTGTGCCTGCCGGGGCCAAAACACTTTTTACTTCATACTTTTGAGTCTGTCCAGCAACAAGTGTACATTACAGTTAATGGGATTCTCTGGTACTTTTATCTACTTTTTAGCCAGTAGTTTTGAAAGTAGCGCTCACAGGCCAAAAGTGTTCCCTTAAAATGTGTACTACGTAACATATGTGCAGATCTGTGCACCACATCGTTACTCTCGCTCTGCTGTGTGTTCATGATGTCTCTTACTAGCTGTCACTCAAATGGTGAGGGGTTGAAGCTCATTGGTTGAATGCGAATGCTAGGGGGCTGGCCCACGTGGGGGAAAATGTACGGAATGTACAGCTTCCAGAAAAACAAACTAGGGATTTCGTGGCTAATTGAGTTAAGACAATAATCCTGTTCGTAGATGCATAGGGACCCAGTAAGACAACTGAAACACTGAATCTGGTACAGGTCTGTACCAGTGGAGGGCAGCATTAGGTGGCTTAGTTCATCTCTGCAGCTGTACTGTCTGTCTCCCAGTAGTTGGGACTTCTTGAAATCTGAGTTAAGGGCAATTTCAAATCAATGACTTTGAATGGGGCCTCATTCGAATAGTAATTAGATTACACATCCCCAACAGCTGTCGTGAATTACATTGGCTTTTCCATGCCGTTCTATGTTGAACGGTTACCTGAGTTGATGTGACGTTGACGTCCATGACAAAGGCATTGTTTTGTGGCTGTGATCGATACCCTTAATCTATTCTTTCACACAAACCTTGTCATAGAATTAGTATCATACCCAAGGTAGAGCACCCACCAGATCATCCCGTGATTGGTACCCATTGTGTGCCCACTTGATTAACATCTGACCCTCTCATCAGCGTTGCGGTGGCATGGTGCCCGCCGCTGTAAATGTGCCCTGGCCGGCCTCTCTCACACACAGGCCCCAGGCAGAAGAAAGGGCACACTCTTAACTGCTTGGCATGCTCCCTTCCCCCCTCCTCCTCTCTAGCGGACCCCTGTAATTATGTCAACGGAGTATAGTAAAAGGCAGTGTGAAGCCAGCCTTGTTTAGCTGTTGAACTGGAGTCTTCTATTTTTCCTAGGCATAACCCCAATTTGCTTTTAAGTGAAAACAAAACCTACATTCAGCCGGTCCGCGTGGACAAAGGGCTAGATGTTTTGCTGTGAGGTTCAGAGGGAGTGAGTGGGGGATGGGATGGGAAGCAGCAGCAACGGCGCCGAGGAGGGGTTTAGAGTTGATGGCGCAAGAGGGAGGAGGGGTGGGCTGTTTGCCGGCTTTATTTGTTCTTGGTTGCCGGGCAATGGAAGGGGGAAAGCATCTGTGACAGCTGTAGAGGGGCCGCAGCCTTTCCCCCGATCTACAGAAGAAGCCCTGTAGGTAAAATACAGAGGGAGAGAAAGGGGGGTGGGGGAGGATAGGGAGGGAGCTAGTTAGCCCATGTGTGAAGTTCACTCAAGACAATACCCACAGCAAAAAGATGGGAGCTGGATTTGTGGATAAGATATGGAGAATCAAGCCTCCATTATGTCAATCTTGGTTCTTTCCCTCATGCCTAGACGGCAGGTGTGCACTTGAGACAGGCTTTGGCCACACTGTAGTGTAACATCATCAAATGGAGTGAGAGATGTTGTGGACTGTGTGTCAGCTAGCCAGTTAGCACTGAACAGCATGCTGCCCTACTGGCCAGACGAGTCTCATTTGTATGCCTGACGCCCTTCTGAACAATGGCTAAGTGTGCAGCAGAGCACAGAGTTGATTCTCTTCGGAGGAATCAGAGTTAGCAGCAGCCTGAAACGACTGACATACAATACAAGTCTGCATGGACAGCTCAGTGAATTAGACGACCGGTAGTGACTGTTGCTGTCTGTTAGAATTGGAACTAAGTTGTTTTGCATTCTGTTCTCAAGCGGTTGACTTTTGGTCACTGCTATAGTGCTGTGAGTAAACAGTACAACTACTTGCCTTTGAAGGATTTTGCCTCTAACACTCATTCTTTTATTGCTCCTCAGCCTCCTTGTATTCACTGTAGACTAATCGTAAGTGGTGCGTGTTTATTTTACAAGGCAGCCTATTTTAAACTTCATTGACACTATTTTTTGAGGGAGCCAGGGCAAGATGAGCAAACAAAAGATGCCTGGTTTCTAGTCACCGGCTATAGGATTAACAAAAATTCTGTTGACTTTAGTTTTTACATAACCTACATATGTATACACTCCCCTTGAGTATTTACACAGCCCATAAACGAAGAGGACTCATTCCTGACTATTCAAGCGACACTATCTGACTTAAACATACATGTTTCTTTTCATGGAGTTTAAAGCTGCATTGGTCAGAAGCGTATCTCCAGGAAGTGAGTTGCCACAAGGGCATCTTGCAATTTGCCGCAGTGATGAAATGAGTGACTATGACTTGCGCTGCCTATTAGCTTTAGTTACAGTATGTCAGTGCCCGACCCTCTTGTTCATGCATGCATGTACAGTGAGCTCCACTGAAAGCATTTGGGGGTGTGATTCATCAAATATGTCAACTACCTCACCATTTCATTTACCTCACAGTGAGTGCTAAATAATCAAAGACATGTCTCTCTTTTCCCCCTCAACATCTACACGCTCATTCCAGCCAGGCCACACTTTAAATTGAAGGCCTCCGTTACGCTAGACTTTCTTTGGCTTTTAATCCTTTCATGCGAGACCTACCCCCCCTCTCTCTTTTAGCTACTCTCAATAAAGCCAATGGCGATACTGTATCACTCTGAAGTAGCTCCTAGTAGTTCCTTGCCAGGCAAGACAAAAAAAAACGAAAGAAAAATACAGTGATGGATGGATGCCCGCAGCGGAGGAGCCAACCTTAAAAAAACTGCAGCCGTTAATTTCCTGATCCCAGCCTGACGGCCCTCCCTCAGTGTTCTCTCTCAGAGCAAGAGCAGGAAGAGATGGGTGGGATGAGGTTTCGGGAGCTAATTGGCAACCTTGGCAGTTCGTTATGGAGGGGGGTCTGTTTGAAAATAGTGCCCGGGTGACAGTCGTACGCTTTTCTATGTGGCGGAACCGGCTCCAGAGAGTCTATGTTGTAAGTAAGAGGCCCAAAAGAACTGACCCAGGATCTGCCAAACGTTGACGCAAAACTAAATCTGGAGGATGTATGCAGAAAATAGGAGCCTTAATTGACACCACCTTTGGTGTATTTCTTTGGCAGTTCCATGAAATATGGGTGTCTTGTTTGACAAATGTAGCAACTTCTCAACCCTCTTCCGTTCTCTAACCTGTCCTAAAATTGCTTCCAGTTGCTTACAAGAAACATAATTCTCAGAGTAGAGGTCTCAGTCTCTCACCATGCCTCTCCACTCTGCTCCAGTACCATCACGGTTGTTGTGATTAGACCACTGCTAATCTATTGGCGTGTCAAAAGGTAGGCATCCCTCAAGGCTGCGTCTTTCATTCAGCTTCATTTCGTTTCCACATGTAATTACGAGTGATGTGTACCGATATGTTATTTTCCTGCATGGGATATGATTGGGGTTGAAGTTATAAGGCAGTTCTCTGTACAGTCTCAGGTCCATCTGTCTGTGGGTGGACGGTCGGGTGAAACGTGAGAGGGGAGAGAAACCATGATGACCGCAGGAGCCTTGCAGCCCTGTCTCAACTGGTGCCAGGCCCAAAATAGGAGAGCAGCGCTCGTTCCGCTCACAACTGGCAACCCAGGCCCCCCTCTCTTGCCCCTAGTAGGGACAGAAATACCCCTAGCCCGGACTACTGCTGCCCTTCTGTCACGACTGTTTACCAGCTGTGGCATTGCCATCGCTTTCAGGGCCCTAATGGCCATTGTCATTTTCTTTATTTAAATTGTACTACATTCACTTGACTTCCCTTAGTTAGTACTCATGTACTGTGTTTCTGGCCTTAACTTTTAACCTTGGCTTTTGTGCCGATTTACACTGAGGTGTTAAACGTAACTTTTAACCAGTCCAAAGTTCATAACGGGTTCCACTGGTCACAGATGGGAATGCCATATCTTCAGCTCCTGCATTAATTTGAAGAGAATCAGCTGCTTGTGTTGGAGAGTCCTCCGGTTTTTATTCTTGCCATCTGGTTGCAATTATGTCATGCTCTGCCTAACTCGGGGAGAACCACCACATTATTGAACAGATGCCAGAGAATGGAGTAGTATGGCGCTCACATCATTCTTTCCTAAATGAGTGTCTGCACACAAACAGATACACAGGTGTGCGCATAGCCGCATAACGACCCACGTCCATTTTGGGCATATGAGCATTTGATAAATCCCTTGAGAAAAATGATTATTTCTGCAGTTTGCTTATGCTCTATTATCTGACTAAGTGTTTTGGACGTGTGTGGCCATGGGTTTGTCTTTGAAGCTCTCTGCTGCAGCATAGTTCTAACCTGTTTGACTAGTTGAAATGTGTCTCCAGTTGTCAATGGAGAAGCTGTTGCCAGAGTGACAGATGGCAATTGGCTAAAAACAATTTTGAGAGTTTCAGAAAAAGTTGCTGGTTTGATTTCTAAGCATTATAATGGAACAAATTACACTTTGACATAAAAGTAACACACTTTGTGATGTACGTTAGATCTACGATGTACGAGTGATCATTGTCAACACATTTAATTTCCCCAGCAAACATAAAAATAATGCATTACAATATTGCACTGGCTAATTCCAAGATGTCTAACGTTGAATAGCTTGGATGCCTTACATAGTTGTGGTTGCTCACTCACAGCAAGACTACTTGAGAAGAGAATGCTCCCAAGAATAAGCTATGACTATTTCTCTCAATTACATGTTATCATTATTATTCTGCCTGAAAGCGGCCTACACACAAAATGGGTTTTGTTCTATAGGCTAGCTTAGGATATTTACACTAGCGTAGCAAAATCCAACATTATAGATGTTTGTTTTATTTTAGGCTATTATGTATGTCTGGTCTGTGCATGGGGTAGCCTGGGCAGATGCTAGTTGGCGCTATGGATCTCTGTTATAGTCTGGGCTTAATGTGCCAAGCCGGTAATACACTCGTGTCCCCTGGCGACCGATTCGTACTAAAAACCTTCTCCATTCTGGCTGCAAAAGCTTCGATTTCCTCCTTAACTTGATTTAATGACTAGAAGGCGGGAACATTTTTGAAAATGTGCATACTTTCTTCAATTTTCCACAACCATGCAAGAGTGGCTAAATGCCAGTGTTGCCAACTTAGCGACTTTGTCACTATATTTATCGAGTATTCGTGGTCTTCCTGTCTGGGTTGGCGCCCCCCCCTTGGGTTGTGCCGTGGCGGAGATCTTTGTGGGCTATACTCGGCCTTGTCTCAGGATGGTAAGTTGGTGGTTGAAGATATCCCTCTAGTGGTGTGGGGGCTGTGCTTCGGCAAAGTGGGTGGGGTTATATCCTGCCTGTTTGGCCCTGTCCGGGGGTATCATCGGATGGGGCCACAGTGTCTCCTGACCCCTCCTGTCTCAGCCTCCAGTATTTATGCTGCAGTAGTTTCTGTGTCGGGGGGCTAGGGTCAGTCTGTTATATCTGGAGTATTTCTCCTGTCTTATCCGGTGTCCTGTGTGAATTTAAGTATGCTCTCTCTAATTCTCTCTTTCTCTCAGAGGACCTGAGCACTAGGACCATGCCTCAGGACTACCTGGCATGATGACTCCTTGCTGTCCCCAGTCCACCTGGCCATGCTGCTGCTCCAGTTTCAACTGCTCTGCCTGCGGCTATGGAAACCTGACCTGTTCACCGGACGTGCTACCTGTCCCAGACCTGCTGTTTTCAACTCTCTAGAGACAGCAGGAGCGGTAGAGATACTCTCAATGATCGGCTACGAAAAGCCAACTGACATTTACTCCTGAGGTGCTGACTTGCTGCACCCTCGACAACTACTGTGATTATTATTTGACCATGCTGGTCATTTATGAACATATTGGCCATGTTCTGTTATAATCTCCACCCGGCACAGCCAGAAGAGGACTGGCCACCCCTCATAGCCTGGTTCCTCTCTAGGTTTCTTCCTAGGTTTTGGCCTTTCTAGGGAGTTTTTCCTAGCCACCGTGCTTCTACACCTGCATTGCTTGCTGTTTTGGGTTTTAGGCTGGGTTTCTGTACAGCACTTTGACATATCAGCTGATGTAAGAAGGGCTATATAAATACATTTGATTTGATTTATGCAGACCCCTCTAGCGACACATTTTCTAAAAAGCGACTAGCGACAAATCTAGCAACTTTTTCTGGTGTTATTGGAGACTTTGAGACTGACGTGAAAGCACGTATTGTTCTTACTCTTAATGAGCAGCGGGTGCTGTTGTGTGCCCCACCGCGGTACCAAAGCACTCACAGGTGGCCCAGTACTCGCTGCAGTCAGAGCAGGAGATGTTCACCCCTCCGCATCCAGACTGCAAATGAATCGCGCATGCGGGAAGCCGCCACCGGCTGATCCCGCCCTGGCTTACATAAAAATAAATTAACCTGAATTAGGGCCTAGTTACCATAATTTTCTCACTTTGCCATTAACAGTTTTTTCTATTGTCTCTTTTTGGTCAATTTAGATTGTTAATGTTGATTGTATACAAAAAAAATTAAATAAATGTTATGGTTAAAAATGTTCATGTTTTACTGTAACTTGTTGTAGGCTCCTAAGTGGGCCATAAGGTTAAAAACCAAACCAAATTAAGAAAAAATTATAATAATATATATTTTTTTTAACTAACTCCGCCAGAGTGTCTCTTTTGCTGGTCCCAAGCCGGGATAAAGGAGGAGGGTTGGAATTGTGAAATTGTGACAAAACAAGAATCAACAGAAGAAAGTTAATTTGTAGTTCTAAACATATTTATCGTGTTTTTCACTCACTTTTTGTCACTCCCACGACGTTATTCCTCTCTCCTAAAGTGTACATCACAATTACATTCACATGGCCAATTATGCAAATTCGGTGATGACGCCATTTAGCGACTTTTAGGACAGCCAATAGCTACTTTCCTTACTGAGGAGTTGGCAACACTGGATATCGCATTCAGCTAATCAGGTTGCAGCAGTCGTTTTTTTTTTCAAGTGATCAAAGTTCTTTACTTGCTACGTCGAGCTAAATCGATGGCCGAGTGGGCAACGTCGTTAGTGAATTGGACCTGCATCCGGTTTCGACGTGGATTCCCCAAGGGAAGTGGCTGAGGGGGTAAAAATATAGTGTTTGGACTGCAGCCCTGGTCTGATAGTTTCGAAATAAAAGTTGTACCCACTGAACATACAGTTTTAAATTACATGTATTGGATTTCTTGGCATGAACTCGTTTACAGAACATTGTTCACAGTTTTAATACAAAATGTTAAACATTTTTGAAGTGAAATTATAAAGTTAAAACGAGATTTAGAGTAGAATAAATATGTTTTACCATCGATGCAATATGCAATTAAGTTAGCTAGTTAGGTATGTGGGTGTGGTGGTAAGTGTCATAGTAGTCAGGGATCAGTCCAGGGCACGCCAGGTAGTCAGCAGCACGACCGGGTGGGCTTGAGACAGGCAAAGCCAGGAGGAATCATCAGGCCAGGGTGTCCTCAGGGATAGAGAGAGCATTCGGATGCAATTTGTTTTATTTTTTCATTATTAATTACACTTTTCAGATTGCACACATTTATAAACATATTATAGGGTGATTAGTAAGAGCATTCGGATCCAATTTGTTTTATTTTTTCATTATTAATTTCACTTTTCAGATTGCACACATTTATGAACATATCATTTAATAAACCTGTAAACAAAACTATCATTACGTTAATTGCACATTGCATCTGTGTATAAAAATACATTCTAATCAATCAAATTGTAACTTTATAATTTCACTTCATAAACGGAATAATGTTCTGTAAACGAGTTCATGCCAACAAATCCAATACGTCATTAGCGACGTAACCATGCTATGTTCAGTAAACACAACTTTTATTTTGAAACTATCCTTGTTTCTTTTACGCTGCTATGTTAGGTTAGGGGTGGAAAAAACAGACTGCTTCAACCTGATTGGCTGAACGTGATTTAGCCACTTTAGCATGGTGGTGGGAAATGGTGTTTCAAGAAGAAAGTACGCATATTTTCCCCGTTTTTGTAGCCTTGACATTAAATCGAGTTAAGGAGGAAATCGAAGCCTTCGCAGCCTGAATAGCGAATGTTTTAAGTACAAAACGTTCGCCGACGGACACTAGTGTATTACCGGCTGGGCACATTAAGCCCAGACGATAGTGGAGATCCATAGCGCCCACTAGTGGCTTCACAAGCTACATGGGGGTGAGGCGTGTGCCACCGTACCAGTCAACACTGTCAGTTCAGAGCGTAATTTCATTTTACGTCATTCCTAGCTAGTGTAGTTGTAGGTCTATCGGCAGAAAAAAAGAGAGCTCCGGCAGTGCCTGTCCTACTGTTCAGTGAACGGTAGTTGTCTGTGACTAGACTCATCGGTCTCCTCGACAGCTCGCCATTGTGTGGAGCTCCACGGCTATTTTGGAGAACCACGGCGGGGAAATGAAAGTATAGACGGCGAAGAGTTCGATGTCTGGTGTTCCTCGTTGTAGATCCTCTGTTCTTGGCGTCAATTTGACCCCGATGCAGGATTTGAAACCCTTGCTGGAACTACATGTGGTAAGTTTATGACTGCGTTGCTTTCACCAATGTTGGGATTATTTAAACACGCTTCAACATGGAATAATTACGCCTTAATTTACGTATAAATGAATTATTAGCCGTTATTTACCTGTTGTCATTCTCTTTTTTTTTTTTTAAAGCATTTTGTCGCATTTTGTTGCTGTGTTTTGAGTCGAGAGAGAAAACACCTCGATCTGAGTGGCTTTTTTGATACGTTTAGCTACTTGTCCGTTATGTTGCATGTGGAAAGAGGCCCTAATGTTTGAAACCAGAACGTAATATTGTTTTTAAGTCGCCAGGTCAGTGAAGAGCCGACTGAGTACTTTGTGGCAGGTGGCGGTGAGTAGGCTATGGCGCCCCCATCACAGCCATAGGCTATCTGTGGCGTATGCCTTTGGAGGTCAAGGGCAGCTGTTGTGACAGCTACAGTGATACGTCAGTGACAGTTCATACAGTGAATTGATCAAACATGCGTTTTGGCATTACAGAGAACCAAAACTATTCAATTTATAAGATGTATCAATAAATAAAATCGTTGTTAGTAGGCTAGTCATCCGTACGATTTCCCGCAGTCTTAGTGCTCCAGTAGTGGGAATGTCTGAATAATGTTTTTCTGACATTTGAAAGAGCAAGTGACACCCACTTAGTTTCGTTTCAAATGCTAGAGCCATGTCATACCAACAGTGATCATAGGGCCTTGGCTACAAAACCACTTTTTGGTGGCATGTAACTCGTTGAGGGAGTGGGAGGAGGAACTTCACACCAATATAATTTTGTTCACTGAAAACGTTGCGGTTCATGTGGGTCCCAGTACAATTGCTACTTTGTAAGTACAGGAGCGTTATGTAGTGTTACATATTTTTACATTTGAGACTTGCCCGTAGCTTTGTTGTGACTCATCAGATATTGATTTGGTCATCACATTGTAGTTGTTGTTTGAGTGACTCATTGTCACCTTTTACAGGAATATGATGAGCCATAGTTCCTGGAAACTAAACTAGTAGTTTAGAAAATAGAAGGCATTGCATGCCTTCTCAAACTGTTTAGGCTAAAAGTTCATGAGTACGCCATACTTAGACTTGACTGGGGGAATGGGGCCTCTGAATTAATCTGATACAGCCCTCTGGTTTTGTTTGACTGTTTTGTAAAGCTTTTAACTAGTGCTGTTCAGATTTCCAAATAGTTTAATACTGGTTCAGGGATGTGGGTGGCAAAAAGGGCTAGTTCTGACTGCTGCCTTGTAGGAACCTAACAGTGCAAAGTGCTATTTGCATTTCAACTGCAGGGCAGAGTGACATTCATATTTGCACAGGGAAATATGGATGTTTTCTCTTTTGTGTAGGGTTCCGTTGCATGCATTGTAAATGATTGTGGCGTAGTTCAACTCTGAGGCCGAATGCAACATTTCCTCAATTTGATTTAATAATGATAAAGATTTTAACATGTGCATGAATTGCCCATAGAAACACCAAAGAATTGGAGTGAGGCATTAATAAAATAGGGAAACGAATAGTAAGAAGTCCACCAAAGGGCTACTAACATGCAACGATCAGCCACGAGGAATCTGCACAGATTTGCAGTAGGCACACAGTCCACACTACTACCAGACTCAGCATTCCATCTCCGTGACTAAAGTCCACCTTTGCTTCCTTGACTCTGTCTGCTCTGGTTTCCAGTAAACACTATTCGTTCCTCTTTTTCTTTTTCTTCTGCTATGCGAGCAGGAGGGCTGAAGTTCACCTAAATATTTCAGCAAATTGGCTCTGAAATCCCCCTCTTGGTGATCAATCAAAATAACTCTCCGTAACACTGCGTCTCTTCCAAACAAGCTTAGGTCCGTCCACAATGGCACCCTATACCCTGTATAGTCAGATTATTTTGACCAAGGCTCTAGTCTAGAGTAGTGCACTATATAGGGTGCCGTTTCAGACGCAGTTGGAGTGTTTTCCAAACAAGCCCAGTAAAGCAGTGCTACAAGCATCCACTTGCCTGCTGGAGAAACCTAGGCAAACAATCCTAATGCCAGGCCAGCCTGGCTTCTGAGTGTGGTTTCTCGCATGACCAGAGCCCAATAGTGAACCTTGTCTTTCAACCTGGCATAAAATTATTATCTTCCAGGAACGTTTTGGGCAAAATTGAAAATGCAGAAAATGCTTGCATTTCAAATACGAATGTTTAACTTTTACTGCATTCTTTAAGGACTTGGAAGTCTGACAGAACTTTCTAAAGAAATAGTGTGGGAAATAGAATGATTAGGCTTGTTGATGAATGAGGGTTGCAATGTCCGGTGCAGGCTGCACTGTGTGCCATTGAGAAAGGTGCAGGATCTGGAATTGCTCTTCCAGCCTAAGTGTGCACAGCAGACTTTGTATTAGAAATCAGTGTACAACCGAGACCCTCCTCAAGATGACGATGCCTGCTAAGTATGTAAGGCATGCAGCTGCCTGCTACCACCCTAATTATTATTATTATTATTATTATTATTTATTTTTTTAAATGCAATGACATTTTGGCCTTGTCCCAGATGGGGATCTACAAATCCCTGGCACTTTGTGGAAGTACACACTGAAATAACATTACTGAATAATTATCAATAACATGTGGACGTATTCTGAGTCGTATTCACTCGGAAGCAAACGGGGAGGGACTGCTTGAACTTGTCCAATAAGAAACTGCTGTTTTAATATATTTTTTCTCTCCAGTTAAAGCACGTTGTGCTACGGTGTGCACTAATGAATACGACCCTGGTGTATTGGAACACAGAGCTCTTGGGAGAACCAAGAAGTTCATGTTGGGACATGAGTTTGAAGTGGTCATGTGCTCGAGGGGTGGACATTGCCTCGTCCCAATCTGAGTGTAATCTGAGTGCCATCGCTGTAAGCCTGCTGCGAGTATGGAGTGAAAGAAAGCCTTCTGTGTGGCTGGAATGCTGTTGTAATCAGACACTCTTGTGTTGTTTTTGTCAACGGAAGGTGTGTTCCTATTTCTATATTGCTGCTCTTTTTTTCCCTTCTCTCTCTCTCTCTCAACTCTCCCTTTCACCTTCCTTTTCCTCTGTCTTTCTCTTTGTCACCCCTCTTTTTCCCCGTCACCCGAAATCCCCGAAATCTTCTCTCTCTCTGCATCTCTCTCTCTCTCAGCTCTCTCTCTGCATCTCTCTCTCTCTCAGCTCTCTCTCTGCATCTCTCTCTCTCTGCATCTCTCTCTCTCTGCATCTCTCTCTCTCTGCATCTCTCTCTCTCTGCATCTCTCTCTCTCTCTCTCTGCATCTCTCAACCGTCTTCAGACAGTGTCAGCAGATGGCAGCGTCGAAAGGCCCCACGTGTGAAAGGAATAAGTGAGCGGAGCAGGGGTGGAATAGGGGGCTGATGAATAATTTTACTGAGTGGGGGAGGTATGTGGAGGCATAGTATTTGCAGCGAGGGAACTACTACAAAATGTAGCCTAGCTACATCAAAGTAGTGCACTAGTGAATAAGGGGTCATTTTGGATGCACTCCATGTGTGCACTGCACACACACAAGTTGCTCTCTCACCTCCACTTCCATATCCAAGCAGCAGCACCAGCTGCAATAGGGATGGCAGCCTGAGTGGAGAAATATTTTGGTTCTTTCTTTCCTCCCTTGCTTGTCCCTCCTCCCTACCTCATCCATACCTCCTCCCTCTCTCTCCCTGGATTCCCTGCTGACTGTATTCGTCATGGTAACAGGCGAGTGTGGAGCTATCCCCAGCCACGCGCATGCACTTCCCTCCTTGTGTGGGCCCTTGGGGGGGGGGGGGGGGGGGGGGGTTGGTGTGCTCAGTGTTCAGAGTCCAAGTTGGCGTGTGTGGCTCTAAGCAAAGCTGACACACTCAAACCCTCTCTCTTTCTCACACACAAACTCTCTCACTCACTCACACACAAACCCTCTCACTCTCTCTCTCACTCACTCACACACAGCAATGTTCTCTACAAGAACACGGTTTGGAAATGAGATGGTGAATCTCTTTTCCTCTGGCTTTCATCAAGGTAGCACACGTTACACAACGGACTGAAAGGGGCGAGTCTCTCGCAGGCTGTGTGCAGTAGTTTATGTAGCGGGGTAGAGTTACACGTACCAGTGAGACAATGCACTGCAGGAGAGGTGTGCTCCGTGCTCCATCTTAGGTGACAGTTTGGGGGGCATTCTAGTGCGCCGGTTCCCAAACTAGGGGTCCCTGATATGAAAATGGGGCCGTGGGAGAATTTCCCAAATCCTGAAAAGAAATCATCATTCTAAAAAAAATATAAAATAATATGTTGTCTTTATCTCAATCATTGTAATGTAGTTCACCTTTTAAAAATCTAAATGGAAGAATTATTCAAATCTAAAAGATCAAATTCAACCATAGAGCACCGCACTTAGTCGTTGCCCGCTACGCTATGAAACCCCACACTACTGCAGACTTTGATATTACCGGCCGCAATTGATATGGTGAAAACGGTGTGTGAGGGCTGAGATGACCATGCAATTACTTTTTTGTTCGCTATACATGTAGTGGGATGTCATTCATAAGGACATATTGTTCCGTCTCATGATTCCCGAGCATGAAACGTCACAGGGCGTGTTAAGTGTGCTGCGCGGCTATATTGACGAAAAACAGGTTCCGTGGGATTGAATGATATGCTGTTACACAGATGGGGGCGCCATCTATGGCGGGCAGGCCTCTGCCATATGAACGCATTGTATGATACATCGAGAGCAACTGGCGGCAGAAGAGCTGAGCACAGAACTCAGAGATGTACTGCAGCAGGTTCATTGTAAAGTACAACCAACCACATTCACTGCGCACACGCCTGTTCACAAAACTGTGGAGATATGAGTTCAGAGCATGACCACGTTCTATTTCACATTGAGGCTTGGGGCTATTGAGGGGGAGTGTTGGAAAGATTTTTTTTTCGCATTGAGAGAGGAACTGTTGTCATTCACAATGGATGTAAAAGAAAACAGACTTGGTTGACTTTCTGTGTAATGAAAAGAGTGTCTCCTTGCCTTTTGTAACAGACATATTTGGGAAACTGAACACAAGCATGCTGGGGAAATACAAAAACATTCTACAGACCAGTGGATTCAGAGAGAACTATTATTATTGGAGAGCGAGGGGGAACCAAAAAAAACGGTCATCCGTCTCAGAATACCAGCTCGGGAACTCGGGCCTCTTTCTAGAGCTCCGACTGTCCGACCTGAAGATCACTGACGTCATGATTTTGCCTCCATATTTCTAAGAGTTCCCAGTTGTCTTGAAAGCACCATCAGCGCTCTCGTCTGGATTAAAATCAAACGTCGGTCCAGGTTGGCTGTGACAGCAGAGATGAGGTGGTGGTGAGAAGATTCATTATGTCAGACAAATGATCAATTGACTGCCATAGCCCCAAATAAAATAAAAAAAGTAAACATTGGATATGACCAATACTTTTTACATTTTGCGTTTTATATTTTTGTTCAGTATGCATGTATATATATATATCTCCCTCTTACTTACATGCATACATACTGAACAAAAATATAAAACGCAAGCAACATGTAAAGTCTTGGTCCCATGTTTCATGAGCGGAAATAAAAATATCCCTGACCATTTCTCCTTTGCCAAGAATCTGTGTGTGTGTATATACAATTGAAGTCGGAAGTTTACATACACTTAGGTTGGAGTCATTAAAACTAGTTTTTCAACCACTCCACAAATTTCTTGTTAAAGGCCTACCTTCAAACTCAGTGCCTCTGCTTGACATCATGGGAAAATCAAAATAAATCAGCCAAGACCCCTTGTGCAACTGCACAGGGGACAAAGATCATACTTTTTGGAGAAATGTCCTCTGGTCTGATGAAACAAAAATATAACTGTTTGGCCATAATGACCATCGTTATGTTTGGAGGAAAAAGGGGGAGTCTTGCAAGCCGAAGAACACCATCCCAACCATGAAGCACGGGGGTGGCAGCATTGTGGGGGTGCTTTGCTGCAGGAGGGACTGGTGCACTAAACAAAATAGATGGCATCATGAGCAGTAAAATTATGTGGATATATTGAAGCAACATCTCAAGACATCAGTCAGGAAGTTAAAGCTTGGTCGCAAATGGGTCTTCCAAATGGACAATGACCCCAAGCATACTTCCAAAGTTGTGGCAAAATGGCTTAAGGACAACAAAGTCAAGGTATTGGAGTGGCTTTCACAAAGCCCTGACCTCAATCCTATAGTAAATTTGTGAGCAGAACTGAAAAAGCGTGTGTGAGCAAGGAGGCCTACAAACCTGACTGTTACACCAGCTCTGTCAGGAGGAATGGGCCAAAATTCACCGAACTTATTGTGGGAAGGTTGTGGAAGGCTACCCAAAACGTTTAAAGGCAATGCTACCAAATACTTATTGAGTGTATGTAAACTTCTGACCCACTGGGAATGTGATGAAAGAAATAAAAGCTGCAATAAATTATTCTCTCTACTATTATTCTGACATTTCACTTTCTTAAAATAAAGTGGTGATCCTAACTGACCTAAGACAGGGAATTTTTACTAGGATTAAATGTCAGGAATTGTGAAACTGAGTTTAAATCCATTTGGCTGAGGTGTATGTAAACTTCCGACTTCAACAGTATATATATATATATATATAGATATAGATATAGATATATAGATATATATAGATATATATATAGATATAGATATATACTACTCAAAAAAATAAAGGGAACACTTAAACAACACAATGTAACTCCAAGTCAATCGCACTTCTGTGAAATCAAACTGTCCACTTAGGAAGCAACACTGATTGACAATAAATTTCACATGCTGTTGTGCAAATGGAATAGACAAAAGGTGGAAATTATAGGCAATTAGCAAGACACCCCCAATAAAGGAGTGGTTCTGCAGGTGGTGACCACAGACCACGTCTCAGTTCCTATGCTTCCTGGCTGATGTTTTGGTCACTTTTAAATGCTGGCGGTGCTTTCACTCTAGTGGTAGCATGAGACGGAGTCTACAACCCACACAAGTGGCTCAGGTAGTGCAGCTCATCCAGGATGGCACATCAATGCGAGCTGTGGCAAGAAGGTTTGCTGTGTCTGTCAGCGTAGTGTCAAGAGCATGGAGGCGCTACCAGGAGACAGGCCAGTAGATCAGGAGACGTGGAGGAGGCCGTAGGAGGGCAACAACCAAGCAGCAGGACCGCTACCTCCGCCTTTGTGCAAGGAGGAGCACTGCCAGAGCCCTGCAAAATAACCTCCAGCAGGCCACAAATGTGCATGTGTCTGCTCAAACGGTCAGAAACAGACTCCATGAGGGTGGTATGAGGGCCCGACGTCCACAGGTGGGGGTTGTGCTTAAGTGTTGTGTTCCCCTTATTTTTTTGAGCAGTGTGTGTATATATATATATATACATACATACACACACACACACACACACACACACACACACACACACACACACACACACACACACACACACACACACACACACACACACACACACACACACACACACACACACACACACACACAGTTGAAGTCGGAAGTTTACATACACCTCCGCCAAATGGATTTAAACTCAGTGTGTATATATATATTTAAAAAAAGCCCAAATGTGACCATTTTGAGCGTAAATCGATAAAACAGCAGGTCCATCTCTGACTGTTTTCTATGCTGTGTCCGGGCAGGAAGTCAGTTTCCTGTGCTGACACGTCTGTTAGCACCGTATTCTGATTGAGTCAGGTGGTTCAGTTGGGAACTTGCCTGTGTTTCCAAATGGCACCCTATTCCCTATTTAGTGTAGTACTTTTGACTAGGGCCCATAGAGCTGGTCAAAAGTAGTGCACTATAAAAGGAATGGGGTGCCATTTGTGAATCTTCCACTTTGTCAGAGCTTGCTGCCACCCACCTAGTCAGCTGACGCTGCCTCACATGCTAGCTGGTCAGCTGACACAAAAAAAAACTCCTGCCCCCCCCACATACACTGACGCTGAGCGTGTGTTCGCTGCTTGCTCGTTTCATTTCTTGTCACTGTTTGCGAGGAAGCCCCTCTGCTTCCAGGAAGCTCGTATTGTAGTTTGAGTGAGAAGCTGCTGTTTTCCACTTGTTATATTGCTGATAAAACTATGAACGAGGGGTTTTCCTCTCACAGATGTTTGTTAATTTTAAACACTCATACCGCATACACATACAAGTGTGACTGTAACTGAAATCTCACTTCGTTTTGATGTGGTATGTCTCCCAGCAGTCATTCTTTCACATAGCTGTGTCTCACTGACTACTACTCACTCTTTCACACATGAAGTAAAAGCAGCCATATATATTTTTCTCCTGACACCTTGTTTCTGGTCTCTCCCACAGATATATGTTGGGTAACGGCGTGAAGCGCAAACTGGATGAGGACGGCCTGGAGGAGGGCAAGGCGCTCCTCGCATCAGCGGCCGGAGCCGCGGGCAGCCACTCAAGGGTTAACTACACGCTGCAGCGCCAGACGGTGCTAAACATCTCCTTGATGAAGCTGTATGGGCCGCCGCGGACGCCCGCCACCGAGCCGGCCCTGCAGCGCCGCGTGCTCATCAACAACGTCATCCGCCGCATCCACCACGAGTTCAAAGAGGAAGGCGGCGCGGGGCTGCGCGCACACTTCTTCGCCGTCCCGCCGCCGGCACCGCACATCACCGAGGACGAGGGCTACCACGAAGCTCCGACATCTGCGTTCGGCGGCGTCCTCTCCCCGCCCCTCTCGCCACTGTCGTCGCTGGACTCTGGTTTGACCCCGGCCTCGCTCCTGGACGACGACCCGCCACTGTTCTTCGCCTTGCCGCCGTCCTCACCC
The DNA here is from genome assembly GCF_029448725.1 of Salvelinus fontinalis. NCBI lineage: Eukaryota > Metazoa > Chordata > Actinopteri > Salmoniformes > Salmonidae > Salvelinus > Salvelinus fontinalis. Next base: position 23,931,477 of record NC_074704.1, on the reverse strand, counting down.
CACCCCCTGGGTCACCACCCTGTCTCGCCGAGACCGTCAGAGCCTCCCCCGCCTCCTGCCAAGGACAGCTTCTCCTCAGCTTTGGAGGAGATCGAGGAGCTGTGCCCCATCGCAGTGACAACCTCTACTACCTCCTCCCTACCTTTGTCTCCTCCACCTTCACCCCAGCCCCCACCCTCTCTACCAGCAGGGATGGACATGAAAGAGGAAGGGAGGACATACAGCCCGAAGGACAAGGAGTCGCTCTTGCTGGACGATAGCCAGGCTGCAAAAACCGTGTTGGCAGACCCTCCCAGCGTCCCCGCAGACATATCGCCCTCCTCCGGGGGCTTCCTCACTGACTTTGCCCTGGACGACATTCTATTCACAGACATCGACACGTCCATGTATGACTTTAACCTCCCCTGCGGCGCCTCTTCAATACCGCCGAACTTGGGGGTGTCCAAAACGATCCCCGTGGTCACTGCGGACGACCTGGTTAAGACTCTGTCCAGTTACGGCGGGGGAGGGGCGGGCTCTCCCCCTCTGGCCCAAAACCAGCCCTTCAAAATGGACCTGGCTGAGCTCGACCACATTATGGAAGTCCTGGTGGGGTCTTGACTGACATCGGGGTCGTGTTCAATAGGCACAAAAAGGAAGAAAACTGAATGAAACGGCAAGTTGCTTGTCCCAAATAAGAAATGCTCATTTACATTTTCCGTGTCGTTACGGTGCGCCCTAATGAACACGACAAACCGGATAAAAAGTGCCGTAGGCGGCGAAATGTTAAAAATATGTATATTTTTCAATGTCCGGAAATTGTAAGAGAGACTTCACCAGAGACGTTTTAACTACACTGTGCATGCGTTGTGCCGGCCTTTCCAACATGGAAACAATGTTGAATATACTGTATGGAATGCATTTATTTGAGTGCCTTGAGTGCCTCTACTCTGTTCCTTGATTTCTATAGCTTTTTATTTTTTTGTCAACACAGCCATACATTTTATTTCTCTTCTCCAAATGCAAAGATATTTATATATTTTGCATACAGCACCATGGGGTATACACTGATGCGTCCAAAGTGAGGGTACTTTAACAATATTTTGTATATGGACAGCTTATCAATGTTATCGAATTTTTCATAGCTCTCATCCAAGTTTCTTTTTTTTCTCTTCTATATTTTAATGTATTATTCATAATTTGTTAGTTGAATTTATCATACTGCTGTGTGTGAGCTTTCAACTCGCTATTTGTAGATGGACTACGTTTCCTTTTCCTGTATGGCATGTTTTGTGAATTTGCTCAACTGATCTGACTCAAAAGGATATCAAGTGAAATATACAAGGGTAACCTTGCAAGGTCTTTAGTTCACAGTTCAAACACAATTGCAGACATCAAGACATTTAGAAAATCATTTGTACTAAGTGATTGTGAAGTTATTTATTATTAATTTCTGGTGTACACATATTTATTCAAACATGACACTAACATTTGGGTTGTACAGAACACGCAGTCAAATTCTGCTAGTAATGTGTGAAGAAATGCTGTGTAATATATTTTACCCTTAGTTTTGTTTTTCAGGGAAGTGAATGCCGGTAGTCAGTGTGGTGGGCTATGTCTCTGGTGTTTGGCAATCGATCAGTCGGGAAGCAGTTAGCCAACAACTTTGTCAGTGATGACTTTAGTAATCCAAAGCCTTTAAAACAAAGCATTTCTCGTCAGTCAGTGGCAAAAAAAATTATGCTGCTTACTATTCTTTGCATTATTGTTTATTATTCTTATTTTTTTTTAAATGGAAGCAAATGTGGTCATTTCCAGTCATCTCGCCGATTTTTAAGTTGACCTGTTTTCAAGAACGGCTGTATTTTAACACTGACCTTGAATCTTGTGCCTTGTTCTATGCAATATGCATTAATTGGTCTGAAATATCGGATTATTTTTATGTATAAATGTGCATACGACTTTAATGCAGTTATACTTTTGTAGATTTATTTTATACAATAAATGAAATGTCAACAATGCTCAGCCTGTTCATGTGTCCCATTTAAACTAATACTCTCTCTATAACCCTCAAACTCAGCTCTGGACCTCATATCCAGGTCCGCTGCTTTTTTAAATTGTTCCCCTCTAATTAGGGACTGACGTAGATCTGGGACACCAGGTGTGTGTAATTAATTATCAGGTAGAACAGAACCGGCAGGCTCCTGACCTCGTAAGATAAGAGTTGAATACCTTTGCTCTAAAATGTGCCCATGACTACTAGTGGCCTGTGCTGGTATGCCACAGTCTGGTTTCCCTCTAGTATAACCTGACAAAGTTACTCTGAGGTAATTTCCTGTTTTGGAGTTGATAAAGGGCCTGGCTAGTCTGCACTCTTTGGTTCAAGACTTCTGGTTGCCATGGGAGAATCTCAATTGCATTTTCTCATTTGGACAAAAGTCTGTTCTCTGTGACCCGGAAACCGATGTGGTGTAGTGGTTCGATGAGTGTGATTTCAGTGTATCCCACAACCCCTTTGAATCAGCTGTTGATTGTCGGAGTAGAAAATCATGCACGTTTAAAATGCTATGCTATTGTTTTATCAATATGACACGTGAGTGAAGGACCATCTCATTTCAAACAAGCATATTTCTGTCGACGTTCCCCCTCCTCGCTACCTCATTACTTTTGAAAAAGGTCAAAAGGAGGAGACAGGAATTGAGCAAAGGCCCTTGACTCCTGTCCTTTTCAAAACCCATTTGAGGAGGTGAGAGGGTTGGACCTGGTCGTTTGGTCTGCTCCTGCACATCAAACCGATGTGGGACCCAAGTCCCTTTGACGGACCTTTTTGATTTCTTTAATATACTTGCCATCACCCCAGGTGGTCAGCATTGCCGGTCAAAGTTCAGAAACTAAGCTGCCTGCCTCAAGGTACATACCTATACACCTGTCTATGCTTACATCTTCTGTACACAGGTTGACTATTTTGGGCAGTCCTTGGACACCTAGACTAACCAAGCATTGGATTTTCAGTAGTCTGGCTAACTACGTCGAAAACAAGCTGCCTGGAGTCCTGGCCCCGAGTCCAGTGTGTCGTGTCCTCTTCGTAAGACCACACTGCTACCCATACTTTCACTTTCAGAACTGTGACCAAGCCCAATGGCTATGAATTAAAACAGTATATGAAAATTGTTTCTCTAGGCCTGGTTTTAAATTAGGCCCACTTAATAGAGAAGAGTTTTAGGGAATTAATAAATATAAAATGCACAAGACAAGTTTGTATGAATATGAATTCATTCATTCCTTGTTGGGAGAAGTAATGGCACATGAAGGACCACTGAGCACTTTCTCTCTTAAATTATTTTAATTTCTTGTGTACACTAAAAGTAAATTTACACACTTAAAGTCTGAAAAGAACCCGGACATGCATGTTAACCTTTTCACAGGCTCTTCAAGTTATTTTTTCCATAGGAATTTTCCCCATACATTTTACAGTCCATAGTACACAGTCTAAAGCCACGGTGAACTATGATTACATCCATTTTATCTTTACAATGTGCAAAATCCTCCTGGGACCAGGTTGACAGTGGTATAACAACAACAAAAAATTGGTAGAGAACGTAAGCAAAACTAAACAAAAGTGAATAACCAGACACATGGAAGCAGAAATTGGTCCCTTATTCCCTTGTAATGTAGGCTGACCTTCACTCAGACCAGCTATACTGATATAACGATTGAAATTATAGGAATGACTGTCAGTGGTTTAAACCATGATCCCCCTCTTTTACCACCCATCCCCAAAACAGAATACAGTTCTAAAAATAGAATTCAACACAAAACACAGTCGTCTGTGACATACTGCCATTTTCATGGCTGTTTGACGGCATCAATGGGAGACATAAGAAAAACTGGCTCCAGTTAAATCGCTTAACGAATGAGCATACATTAACAGCGCAGTTTTAGCCATGGGTTAAGAAATCAAGTTAATCAAATCTAGGCCTCATGTAAAAGGACAAAACAAAAATACTAAGGCCATTAACACAACAGGGGAAAAAACATTCAGCTGGATTTTGCAGGCAGTGTGGTTAAGTCACACACACACACACACACACACACGTAGTCATACACTGAGTGAACAAAACATTAGGACTGCCTGCTCTTTCCATGACAGACTGACCAGGTGAAAGCTATGATTCCTTATTGATGTCACTTGTTAAATGCACTTCCATCAGTGTAGATGGAATGTTAAAGAAGGATTTTTAAGCCTGGAGACAATTGAGACATGGATTGTGGATATGGGTGCCAGTCAACTTGACAACTGTGGGATGCATTGGAGTCAACATGAGCCAGCATCCCTGAAAAACACTTGACACATTGTAGAGTCCATACCCCGACGAATTGAGGCTGTTCTGAAGGCAAAGGGAGGTGGCAACTCAATACTAGGAAAGTGTTCCTAATGGTTTCTACACTCAGTGTATATCCCACTTCACTTTATTCAAGCCTCGCTTTGAAGAGGTTCAACCAGTGTTTCATTTCCTCACAAAGACAAACATTGACACACGCCCGCCACAATGAGAAACGTAAAAGCCACCATCGGAAACCAACACAAATCGTCCCTGATTATGTACACATTGATTCTCCTATCATAAACAAGCGGCCTCTCTTCAAGGACCTTGATCTATAAGTTAAACTGCTCTTGCTCTGCTATTGACAAAGCTTCGCTTTACAGGCTTAGACTAGTCCAGGTCTGACTAAACATTCTCCATTCACAAGGACAAATCGGTAAATGCTTCACTTGATTAAAAAGATTAAAACTGAAAATAACAAATAAAAAGGGAGAAAATGACAGAAGGGATGATGGCATGGAAGCAAAAAGGATAACTTCATGATATAGTGATAGAATGACAGACGGTGATAAGGAGGAGAAGAGGAGGGCATTGATGGAGTTGGGGTGGATCAGTCGAGTGTGGGGTCAGGGTCAGAGGAGCAGCGCAAGGGGGTCAGCGTGGTGGGGAACATCAGCACCTTGGCCTGCATGAAAGACAGGTCTGGTAGCCCTGCAATCACCTTCAACGTCTCCTCACTTAGGTTCTCCTCTTTCCGGGGCTTTCTGCAGAATCAGAGAGAAGGAGAGGGACACCATTTTTATTGGAGAACACACACACAATGTATCCCAAATAGCACCATATTCCCTTTGTGGTGCATTACGTTTGACCAAGGTGCAATTGGAATAGGGACACATTCCCTCATCCTTCCCCCTTCACCAAATGAATGAGCCACAGTCAGATTCTAACGGGCTTCGCCTCTTTCTCATGTGTCTTTCCTCTTTCCTCACCTTCTCCCGACGCATTGGAGAAGGTCAGAGGGGAGAAAAGGGAGACACGAGGAATTCAAGGAAAGAGAATTGAGAAAGCCAAGATGTAGCAAGCTCTCTCTGGCTGCTAATACAGATGTGTTTGTCTCGCCCTCGTATGCATCCTGTCTGCATGCTTATGCACATGCCCCAGTGGCCTAATGGATAAGGCACTGGCCTCCTAAGCCAGGGATTGTGGGTTCGAGTCCCATCTGGGGTGGACTACTTTTAGGGCTCCCGAGTGGCGCAGCGGTCTAAGGCACTGCATCTCAGTGCAAGAGGCGTCACTACAGTCCCTGGTTCGAATCCAGGCTGTATCACATCCGGCCGTGATTGGGAGTCCCATAGGGCGGCGCACAATTGACCCAGCGTCGTCCGGGTTTGGCCGGCATTGTAAATAAGAATTTGTTCTTAACTGACTTGCCTAGTTAAATAAAAGGGTAAATTTAAATTTAAATGAAAACAAAACAGAAAATCTGTCTCCATCTAGTAGACCACAGTTTCAAAAGGGTCCCCACTAGAATGTGGTTCAATTAAAATCATTCCAGCCATGTAAGTCTGTAAATACCATGGTTGTTTGTGTCTGTTCATCATTTAACTAACTTTTGACTTAAAAGTATTAGCTCCAACTAACGGCAAATATATGACCGTTATCCTCTTTATAGCATCATTGCTTACCCAATTACTGCACACTGGTCTGGTACTCCCTGTATACATATCCAATCTACTGTGCATTTTACTACTTCAGTTTTTTAACTCTGCATTGTTGGGAATGGCTCGTGAGCAAGCATTTCACTGTAGTCTACACCAGTTGTATTCGGCGCATGTGACAAATAAAACTTGATTTAATGTTTGGGACTGAGATGTTGGTTGTGTTAGATTTGTATTGTTTTGCTATTCTCATCTCCAAGAGGTGCAATTGACTCTGGTCACATCCCAAATGGCACCCTATTCCCTTTATAATGCACTACTTTTGGGCAAAGGTAGTGCACTAAAGGGAAGAGGGTGCCATTTATAATATATGCCATTTAGCAGACGTTTTGATCCAAAGCAGGCATGTGCGCAGATAGCGGTCTACCTGTGTGCCTGAGCACCTGCCCCCCTTTTCCCTCCCCAATTGCCCTTTTATTTAGTTTTGTAGTTTTTGAACCCACCGCCCCAAGTCGTCGTGACGTCGTCAAGTTCGTCACCCCGTTTTAGGACTATAATTTCCTCCTCATATTGTACAAATGTGTCTCCACTCACCTAGGCCTAAGCTATTGATGGATTCAAGACAAGGTCATTTTTATTGATCTCTGATGCTCAGTTTAGTAGCCTGTCAATTCAATAATTTGTGCGGTATTAAAAAAGATTTTGCCACCAGCCATGTAAAATGATGTAGAATTGCATGAAATGTGTTTATAAAAAAAGGCACAACATCTCCCAGAACCTAGTCTACTAAAAATGGTCCCCATGTGTGCAACTTCTGTAAATGCCTCTGCTCTATGCCACTACGTAAATGCAATGATACGCAGGCAATACTTTAACATAAAAAAGGTTAAAAAATATATATAATGCGCTCTGGTACCTACACCAATCATCAACGATCAGCTGATAGGGAAAAGAGTGTGGGCTATGTCAATCATGTCTTTAGGAGGCACTGTAAGTAGCTTCCTTAAAAATGTGCGCTACAGAGGCAGTTAGTATGTTATGAATTTCAAGATATGATTTATGAAAGTAGATTTTATTTTGTGGGGGGGGGGGGGGGGGTTCATTTCGAGCACCTTCCCCCTGAAGTAATAGACCAACCTGGTAGAGGTGCTGGTCTTCTCCATAGTAGACATAAGGCGGGCAAAGGCATCAGCCACACGGGTCCCAGAGCCACTGGGGTCCAGTTTAGCGGTGGTTAGCTCATACAGCTCCGGGTCCACACCTAACCACACAAACACATTATATTGGATATATCCAAAATGGCAGCTTATCCCCTATATAGTGCACTACTTTGGTCAAAAGTAGTACACTATATAGGGAATAGGGAGCTAGTTGAGACACATACACGGTCTACTATTCCACTCAGAACAAGGGAGGGGGGGGGGGGGTGCACTTTATTAAACTTCAGTGTAGCCAATTCCCAAATATTTTGGTAGATATTCTGATTCAAGGTTTGATTCAGTTGGTAATATTAACACACAGGAAAAATAAGACCTCGATTTAATGAGGTCAGTGTCTAAGCAAAGACCAGAAGAAATCTAAAACAAATAGTAGGAGAAAACTGTGAGTATGGCAGAGGTTCTTTAATAATCATCCTTCAGTCCTCGCCTCTTTCCCAAAACTCATTGGAGAAGATCCAAGCGTCCTCCCCTCTGACCTCCCCCGGTGCATTTTGACAGAGAGGTAAGAGGACACGAGGAATCGGGGAAGGAATAAGGCCTTATCCCAAATGGACTCCTAGACCTCTACACCCTGTGTACCTGTGAAGATCCATGAGGATTCAATCGGTGTAAGCCATATACGATAGTAGGTCAACCTTGCCTTACGATCAGATAGGTGGAATTATCACTGTATTGTTTTACCCCTATCCAATCCTCTCCGGTCTCTGCATAGGGTGTAGAGGCAAACGGTCAAGTTGGGATTCAGACAAATTCATGAAAAAAATAATCTGGCAGTCAGGGTTGTTGGAGTTTCCTGTGCTGACCTGGGATGGAGGTGGAGCTGCTTGGGCCAGAGTCCTCCACGGGCCCAAAGAAATCGAGGTTGAGCAGAGACGAGCCTCCGCTCGCTTGACATTCAACATAGCGGACAGGCAGACCGAGGCGGCAGTGGGTTATAACACAGAAGAAGAAGTCAGGAAAGAGACGCACTTAAAAGACATGCAGCTGAGCTGGTCGTTATGATTAGTTACAAAGAAAGAGCACAGGGGTCGTGTTCAGTAGGCACGAAAGGTTTGAAAACATTTTGCAACTGAAACTCCAGGAGTTTCTTAAATCCAGGTAGTCCCTCCGTTTTATTCCATTTGATGCCTAATGAACATGAACCAGGGCAAGCTAACTGACGTAGCTGTGTTAATGAGAAAATACTGTGAGATTCTATCTACAGGTTAATGAAAAATCTGCATTGACATTTTGAAGCATGAATTGTCATCACGGCTTTGTAGCATGAACCGTGCAGAACAAATTATTTAGCAATTTAGCTAAATTATTTGTTGCTAACAACAAAAAGGCATAAAGGAGAAGATTTGATGAGATAAATATATTTTATGCATCTGGATATGACAACTGAAATCAGAAATGGTCCAATATGGCAATGAAATACACAAAAACTTGGGAGCATGTAGATAAGAATTGTCTGTAATCTTATACTATAGTCTTTAAAACAAAATTCACGTAACTCTGTGTAAAACTATAACATGTAATGACCAATGGTTGATGAAGTAAACATAAAATGATCTTGTCCAATGGAAGACAGCAGGCAAAAACAGGTCTAGACTGCTTGTGTGTTTGGACAAAACAGATGGAGTGGTGGAAAAAAGGAATAGGCTAGCTCTGGATAGAGCCAATGGGGACAATGGTTCATTATCTTAGCAGGTGGTTTGTGGGAGGGACCTACCGTCCAGGGGGTTAGTAAGGCCACTGCTGCTCCAGTCAAACTGGACGGGCGGGAGCACTTCCTGGTGAGGAGGAACAAACAAGCTCAGAGGAGGGTGGTGACACTCAGTAAAAGTGAACAGCTTTGCCAACAGGTGATTCGCCTATGCAGGTGGTCAGGAAGCCTGCTAATGGTCTGCTTCTATCCCAGGAGGTTAGTGGCAACTTAATTGGGGAGGATGGGCTCGAGGAATCAGTGGAACGGTATCTAATACATCAAACACTTGGCCTTCCATTCACTCTGTTCCAGTCATTATTATGAGCCGTCCTCCCCTCAGCAGCCTCCACTGGCTTCTACCCTTACAACAACTCTGCAGTCTAAGGTCAAGTTCCTACCAGACTACATTGCGGACCGATGCCATATCTTACAACGCCTGGATAGGTATTTAACAAATCAGCTTACCACTTCATGGGCACGTTTCTCTGCCAAGGCGTTGCTGACGCTTGCCAAATATTACAATGCCTGGATAGGTGTTTTATGTATCAGCTAACCAACAGCATATGTTATAGCAATCTGTCAGTCGATGACACAGTCGAAAATGTGGCTCCCAACCATTGGATGATGCATGTAACGTCTGAGAAGGGGAACGCAACCCATATGACAGAGCCATCCGATGCCCGGCTGCACAGTTGATGACGTGGCACGCTACCATTAGTTTATGCAATGCCTGCGCATCTTGTGAGGCAGGAACTCAACCTTAGTATTGTCTAGCCCAGTGGTTCCCAAACTTTTTATAATCCCGTACCCCTTCAAAACATTCAGCCTCCAGCTGCGTACCCCCTCTAGCACCAGGGTCAGCACGCCCTCAAATGTTTTTTTGCCATCATTGTAAGCCTGCCACACACACACTATACGATACATTTATTAAACAAAAGAATGAGTGTTTTTGTGTCACAACCCGGCTTGTGGGAAGTGACAAAGTGCTCTTATAGAACCAGGGCACAAATAATAATATAATAATCAATAATTTTGCTCTTTATTTAGCCATTACATAGAAAACCTTGTATGTTCATCAAAAATGGTGAATAACTCACCACAGGTTAAAAAGAAAGGGTGTGCTTGAAAGGACGCACATAACTCTGCAATGTTATATTGGAGAGAGTCTCAGTCTTAAATCATTTTCCACACACAGTCTGTGCCTGTATGTAGTTTTCATGCAAGTGAGGGCCAAGAATCCACTCTCACGTAGGTACATGGTTGCAAGGGACATCACAGTGCAATTTGCCAAGGCAGGATACTTTGAGCGCAGCCCTAGCCAGAAATCTGGCAGTGGCTTCTGATTCAATTCAATTTTCACAGAACCGCTTGTTGCAATTACGATGAAGCCCTCTTGTTCAGATATGGGTAAGTGGACTGGAAGCAGGGCATGAAAGGGATAACCAATCCAGTTGTTTGTGTCGTCCGTTTCGGGGAAAGTACCTGCGTAATTGCGCACTCAGCTCACTCAGGTCCACTATATCACATTTGACATTGTCCGTCAGTTTGAGTTCATTTGCACACAAACAATCATGGAAAGACCTGTGTGTTGTCCTTGTCAATGCAGACAGAAAAGACCTCCAACTTCTTAATCATAGCCTCAATTTTGTCCCGCATATTGAATATAGTTGCGGAGGGTCCCTGTAATCCTAGATTCAGACCATTCAGATGAGAAAAAACATCACCCAGATAGGCCAGTCGTGTGAGAAACTCGTCATCATGTAAGCGGTCAGACAAGTGAAAATTATGGTCAGTCGAAACTTTAAGCTCGTCTCTCAATTTAAAAAAACGAGTCTATACTTTGCCCCTTGATAACCAGCGCACTTCGGTACGTTATAAAAGCGTTACATGGTCGCTGCCCATATCATTGCAAAATGTAGAAAATACACAAGTTCAGGGGCCTTGCTTTAACAAAGTTAACCATTTTCACTGAACTGTCCAAAACGTCTTTCAAGCTGTCAGGCATTCCCTTTGCAGCAAGAGCCTCTCGATGGATGCTGCAGTGTACCCAAGTGGCGTCGGGAGCAACTGCTAGCATGCGCGTTACCACTCCACTGTTTCTTCCTGTCATGGCTTTTGCACCATCAGTACAGATACCAACACATCTTGACCACCGAAATCCATTTGATGTCACAAAGCTGTCCAGTACTTAAAAAATATCCTCTCATGTTGTCCTGGTTTCCAAAAGAGGCTGTCTTCCTTAATTGACCCCCCATAAACGTAACGGACATATAACAGGAGCTGTGCCAGGCCCGCCACGTCTTTTGACTCATCTAGCTGTAACGCATTTAATTCACTGGCTTGTATGTGACGCAGTAATTGTTTCAAAACATCTCCTGCCATGTCACTGATGCGTCGTGAAACAGTGTTATTTGAAGGCATTGGCTGTATAGTTTTTTTGGCCTATTGTCCCAACCATATCCGTGGCAGCAGGAAGAATGAAATCCTCCACAATAGTATGGGGCTTGCCTGTCCTAGCCACTCGGTAGCTCACCATATAAGATGCTTCTAGCCCCTTCTTATTAATGGTATCTGTTGCTTTAATACACTGCTCAAAAAAATAAAGGGAACACTTAAACAACACAATGTAACTCCAAGTCAATCACACTTCTGTGAAATCAAACTGTCCACTTAGGAAGCAACACTGATTGACAATAAATTTCACATGCTGTTGTGCAAATGGAATAGACAAAAAGGTGGAAATTGTAGGCAATCAGCAAGACACCCCCAATAATGGAATGGTTCTGCAGGTGGTGACCACAGACCACTTCTCAGTTCCTATGCTTCCTGGCTGATGTTTTGGTCACTTTTGAATGCTGGCGGTGCTTTCACTCTAGTGGTAGCATGAGACGGAGTCTACAACCCACACAAGTGGCTCAGGTAGTGCAGCTCATCCAGGATGGCACATCAATGCGAGCTGTGGCAAAAAGGTTTGCTGTGTCTGTCAGCGTAGTGTCCAGAGCATGGAGGCGCTACCAGGAGACAGGCCAGTACATCAGGAGACGTGGAGGAGGCCGTAGGAGGGCAACGACCCAGCAGCAGGACCGCTACCTCCGCCTTTGTGCAAGGAGGTGCACTGCCAGAGCCCTGCAAAATGACCTCCAGCATGCCACAAATGTGCATTTGTGTGCATAATTGCCTATAATTTCCACCTTTTGTCTATTACATTTGCACAACAGCATGTGAAATTTATTGTCAATCAGTGTTGCTTCCTAAGTGGACAGTTTGATTTCACAGAAGTGTGATTGACTTGGAGTTACATTGTGTTGTTTAAGTGTTCCCTTTATTTTTTTGAGCAGTGTACATGTCTTACTACTCGAAAGTTGTCTTTATTCTCACTCAAAAAACTCCCGTGGCTTATTTTTCAAATTGTCATGCTTAGTTTCTAAATGTCTGTGCAAGAGTGAAGGTTTCTCGTGAGAGTAACGATTAATGTGATTGGATGTTAATTATTTAACTAGGCTACCTGTATTTGACATTGTGTTGTTATTTCGCTGAACACTAGATGGTTTAATTTTATTTTTGGCAGTGAAACGAGGATACTCGAGCGAAGAAAAAAAAAAACTCACCCAAATATATAGCTCCGTTGGAAAATATAAATGTACTTTTTGAAAATGTGAAGAATTAAAAAAAATATGTATCACATTTTTATTTGGCGTACCCCCGGCGGCATTGCACGTACCCAAGTTTGGGAATACCTGATCTAGCCAAATCATTTATCCAACTTGTTTGAAAAGCACCTCAGGTTCTACCTTAGACAAATTACTGTAGAACACATATAAACTCTATATATTCATTGTATACAGTTGTGACAATTGGCCTTACAGCCAATACAGCAGTGGGGGCTGGTGGGAGGAGCTATAGGAGGACGGGCTCATTGTAAAGGCTAGAATGGAATAAAGGGAACAGAGTCAAACATGTAGATTGACACTGATCCATTTATGCTATTCCAGTCATTACATTGAGCCCGTTCTCATATAGCTCCTCCCACCAGCCTCCTCTGCAATACAGTACATACCACCAGGGGTCTCCAACCCTGATCCTGGAGAGCAACCCTCCTCTAGGTTTTCGCTCCAACCCCCGTTGTAACTAACCTGGTTCTGCTGATCAACCAACTAATTATTAGAACCAGGTGTGCTAGATTAGGGTTGAAAACATACAGGATGGTAGCTCTCCAGGATCAGGGTTGGAGAGCCCTGGTATATACTCATACGACTACTGATGAGAAGAAATGCACCTAAAAGGCCTGGGAAAAAAATAATCACAAAACATAAAAGATCTAAATTCCAAACATTGTGCCTCAAAAGGACCATAGTGATTCAATGTAGGAGTCCAACCTGGGCTGTGTCTGGTGGACTAGTGCTTATGATCTCTGCTGGGGCCACTGGAGGTGCTTGTTGTGCTATGGACGTGATCATCTCTGCCGCTGATATGGGTTTTACTGGCTCTTTGGTGGGTTCCAGCATGCCCTAGGTAACAGAGAGGCAGGGTTACATCCTGAACGTACTAAAATACTGGTATGTGTATAGGGTTGAACAATTCTGGTTAAAACCTGGGAATTTTGGGAAGGTTCCCGGAATGTTGTAACCATACATTTGTAGGACGTGTCAGTAAAAAATATTTTGCAACCAGTTGACAAAAATGTCACCAGAATTTATTTTATTTTATAATCCCTGAGTTAATTTGTCTCTTGGTCGGTTTCCTCGAGAAGGGCAAAAACAATTGAGGGAGCGAGTGGGTGGTTTGAAGGGGGAGATAAATACATCTTTGCAGCGTATAGTTAACTCACCAGGCTGGCAGCATACATGGGAACTATCACTGGCTGCTTCTTCTGACCTGTGAAAAGCTGTGGGGAAACACAGAACACATTTCACAATCATTCCTCCTCTCTCTGATGCAAATAGTCTTACAAACAACCTTTTTCCATTTGACAGACGAAAAGTTAAAACATTCTCGCAATACATCTGAAATACATTCACGGTTCGTGTGTTCCCCCCCCCCCCCACAGAGCAATTAATAAAAAAGGACAAGGTCACAGAAAGGGGTAGAATGACATGTCCCAAATGGCACCCTATTCCCTATATCACTATGTGCTCTGGTCAAAAGTAGTGCACTATATAGGGAATAGGGTGTCATTTGGGATACGGTCAATGTGATGACTGCTGACTGGCGGCAGAACTCACAATGTTCCTAATGTCGATGCCCAGGAAACAGAGTAATGTCTTGTTGCTGTGCGAGCCGCCCCACTGGTGCCGCAGGCCAAACGCCTCGTGGATGTCCAGCAGTTGCCTCCACAACACGTCCCCCTCGGCCCTGTAGCAACGGACACCGATGACAAAGCAGGAACGTTAAAAAAAAATACGCCATAGTAGTAGGCATATATTCTTGACTGCATAGTATACAGACACAGTAACAGTATATTTCTGATGTATAAAAAAAGATAGAGCAGACCAGAGACTTTCTGTGTATTGATGAGATTGTGTGTAGTTATGGGATATTAGGGTCGAGACGATACTAGCATCCCGATACTCGTTAGTATCATGGCAAGGAAACAAAACACGAGGCGGTTTAATTGCTTTAGGAAAACAGCCCTAATGCTGGAAACAAACGTCATTATGTCGTCATCCAGTCACATTTGTTTATTTTCCAAAATATAGCACACAATATTTTACATACAGCAGGTTATGGATCAAGGAGTTTGGCCTGCTTCGTGTTTTCATTTTTGCCACGGAAAAAAATATTGCAATACTGGTATCGTCCCAGCCCAAATTAAAAAGGGGGGTGTTTCTCTCACCCATTGTCTGGCACACCGCTCATCATTTCATGCTCTTCCTGCTGTAACCTCACAGGAGGCTCCAGCAGGGTTTTGAGGGGGACCACCTCCACCCTCACCTGCAGAGCAGGTGCGTCGGGGAAAATGTCCAGAAAAAGCTTCTCCAGCCGACTGCACAGCGCCGCCTGGTATAACAAACACATGATAACGACCAACATTGTTGAATAAGACACTGGTTCAGTGATATAACAAACACGTAATAACAATCAATATTGTTGAATAAGATACAGGTTGAATAAGTCTTCTGTTATCACGTGTGGCAGCTGGCAGTTAGCCTGCATTGCTGGACAGGGGATGCACAATACAATAGACAGCTCAGATATTAATATCTGTTTCGATAGACAATAAAGCTGTATTCTATTATGTCCAACAATGACTGACACTGACGTGATTCAATCAACACATTTCAAATCTTTAATAAATTGTAGCGCTTGACTCCAATAGCAAGGACAAGGAGGGGCATTGATAAATGGTATGTACTTGAAAAGGTGGAATTCCCTGCCTGGTCACATTCCTAAGGGAGGGCAGGTGTACGGCTCTCTACTACTCTACTGATAAACGTCATGAGAGCGTCAGAATTTCCCTAAAAGTGTCATTGAGCATACTTTTCCTGGATAGTACAATACAACTATTCAATTGGGCACCTTCGATTACTGTAAGAGGGGTTTTTAAAACACCACTACTTTCCTGTCAAGTAAGCTACATGTCTGAATGCTACAGAGGTGGTTCAGAAACAAACTTGCGTGATGAGTTCTCTTGCCTTTAGCTCAGAGGCGTAATATGTTATTGTGGTGCGCAGGAGAACCGAGTTCAAACCCTGAGTGGTCAAACTCGCACAGAAAAACTTACTGACTGACTGTCTCTTCTACTGATCTGATGGCTGCTGGATGAACGGGCTGCTACAGGTTCACTCTCCTGCCACTCGTCTTCAGCCGTTTCCAAAGGAGCATTGGCGGTCGGCTTCTCTCCAAATGCAGCCCAGGAATTGCCCTCCCCTTGACCCTGTACAGGCTCATCAAAGGCATTCCAACCAGCATCTGCATCAGGGTCCGCACCAACAGGAGCTGAGCTAAAGTCAGCAAAACTGTTGCTGCCGGGAAAATCCGCAAACTTCCCCCCATCTTCATTCTCAATTGCCTTCCCACCACCAATGTGGCTGTTGGGGGCGTCAAATTCACCAAAGTCTTTGTCGTCGTCCACTAGTTCCTGTGTGAGAGGTGCAGGTTGTTCCTCTAGTTGCAACTCTGGCTGGTCAAAGTCAGCAAAGCCCTGTCCGCTAAAAGAGCCCACGTCCCCGAAGTCTCCAAAGTCATCAAAGTCTTCACCGTCATCGTCCTCCAGCAGTTGGCTGTGGTCGGCAGGTGTGGCCGTCTCCTCTTGGAGCAGCGGCGAGGGCACAGAGCCCGTCGTGCTGATGTCGCCGTACTCCTCAAGGGCATCCGTGGACAGAGGTCGGCCGAAAGACGTTTCAGTCTCCGTTTCTGTTTCGTTTCCGGACCCAGGCTTCTCGTCTGCTTGCTCGCCATTCCCATCTTCATCGTCTGTATCGGGCAAACCCCTGTTTTCACTGACACCTGCCTTCTCTTCTTCCACCTCCTCTTCCGACTGCTCCAAATACACACCGTTATGGGCAACCGGTTTGTCAACATAAAGTGCCTTGGAGGCAGAATCCTCGCCACAAACCAACTCTGGGGCAGAATCCTCACTAACAACTACCTCAGTAGCAGAGTGCTTGTGTGCAAAGTCCGGCTCTACGTTCCTTTGCTCAGAGTTAGCAGTGTCTCTTTGAAAGCCCCCGTCCCCATTGCTCAAGCCTTCGTCAGTGTCTCGAGCCTCAGCAAGTTGCGATAGAGAATCAGAGCCAGCGATGTCGTTGGATCCAGTTGTAATGGGAGTGTCCCTGACGACGTCCCCTGACCTGATTCCCTGCTCTACATTAGAGTGCTTCTGCTGCTGACAGGGTTCCTCTGCCAGCCGTTCGTCCCGGTAGTGATTGTCCAAGTTCTCGCTGGTGCGGTTTGTCACCTCGCTGGAGTGTCCTTGAACATCTGCATTAGGAAAAGCAGAGAAATCCGCAAAGTCGTCCTCGGGGCTGCTGGGAGGGCAGTCGTCTGCACACTCTGTGGTGATTCCTTTCTTTTTAGAGCAGATCGAATTCTGCAAAGATGGGATTCCCTCTATTTCAAAAGTCGCAAAGCCGTTGGTCAGAACCTCCGGGACCCCACCATTGCAGTCGACAGGCTTGTCTATGTTGTCAGTCTGACCCCTCCTAGATATGTCCAGGGAGGTAGAATAATTATTGGCTCGAGTGTGGTCGGCAAGCTTTTTTAACTCCTCCACGTTCACAGTTCTCTCCAAAGGACTGTCGTACTGGCAGCCTCCTGGCACAACACCATTTGACTTGGAGTTGGAGCGCTTGACCACGGGACCCCTTCCCACGGGACCTGAACTGAGGTTTGACAACCCAACCACCCCTCCATTGTTGAGGAGTTCAGGTGGTGAAGTGGCAGCCAAGGCTGGGGTCTGGTTGAAGGTCGCTGGGGTGTCAAACTCATTGAAGCTGGTGCTGGTCGGAACTCCAGAGAAGCCCCCAAAGTCCCCAAACTCGTCATCCTCTTCCTCAGCACCGTCCTCCATTG
Organism: Salvelinus fontinalis; assembly: GCF_029448725.1. Taxonomy (NCBI): domain Eukaryota; kingdom Metazoa; phylum Chordata; class Actinopteri; order Salmoniformes; family Salmonidae; genus Salvelinus; species Salvelinus fontinalis. The sequence goes on along the minus strand of NC_074704.1, from coordinate 23,914,094 downwards.
GGGGTGGGGAGGAGGAGTACATGCGGATCACGTCCGGCTCCATGGTCCTAAAGCAGTCACACTACGCCTCGAGGTTACACCTAGAGGGTAAAGACACTAGTCAGTGTGACCAAACAATGAAGGGCATATAAACGCTAGAAATTACACTATTTCCCTCTTAAAAACACATTTCTGAAGGCTAAAAGGTCAGAATTTACAAAACGACAATGTGTTAGCCTACAGACCTAGAAACGGTCTCTGGGGGAATCTAGGCTGTTTTCTTTGTCTGGTGTGTTGCTTCAGCCTTAAACCCATATTAAATTACCAAAGCTCTCCAGGCTAAAAGTGGACAGATTGTTTTCAAATTGACAGTAATTAAGTGATAATGGCGAAGTGGTGTTGTGATGTAGAAAAGGGCCAAAAGGCAATGTTGAGCACTCATTTCTTATGACCTACCTAAATTTTAGCAAATGAGACCTGAAAATGAGCTACAATTTATTTTATCGGTACAAATATTTGTTGTGTTTATCTAAACAATTGGCAATTGGCTCATTCATCCCCCTCCTCTCCCCTGTAACTATTCCCCAGGTCGTTGCTGCAAATGAGAACGTGTTCTCAGTCAACTTACCTGGTAAAATAACGGTAAAATAAATAAAATAAAAACTGGCCTAATTACTTCAACCAATGAACTTTGTACCCAATTTGTGTTTGCATTGGCCTAAGGGTTTTGTGTGTGTAGTATTTGTATATTGACATAGGCCCGTCAAGATATGTAGAATGCCTCCTTTTGAAAAATTAGATTTAGAGCATATGCCTAGGCATTTTGTGCCTCCAGGTGTGATCCATTTCCTTGACATTTTTGAATTCATCACTAAACCAGACATTGGGCATAGAAATATTGATGTTATTCTTGGATGCTCAAGGCTGAACTTGCATAATGCACTCTTAAGCCTACATTGTGCTTTACTCACATCCAGACTAGAGCGCCGAACGTACAGTTCTGAGTCAAAACCTGACACAAATTTGGACACGTTTCAGAATAGAGAATTCATGCCCATGAGGCCTTGACTAGATATCTTAGGCCTCGTAAGTCTTGACATGAAACCTTGGAAGGCATTTGAAACATTGTTAAATCTCTAGGCTACTTGAAGTGGCTTCTGATACTGTGTATGAAAGCAAGATGGCATTAAAGAAAAAATTATCTGATATGATAGCTATTCACAACAAATAACATTATGGGCTCTATGATTGCATGATATGGTATGTGTTATAATATGTTGTATCATAAACATTCACAATGCAACATGAATCTGTTTATAATACAACATTGTTAACTAATTGACACACCCGAAACAGGTGTCCTCCAACCCCATGTCTTGTCCAGCTAGTTATTCATTCACCAAATTAGACTGTCAACAAACCTAACTGACAGGTGATGACAGACCACTATCTAGAAACCTCTGGGTAACCAAAACAAAGAAAACACGAAACCCTTCCTATGATAATTTGTTGCCGACTACCCACAACCTAGCTATTTAGCTCAATTTTAGCCGAGCAAAGATAGGTAGCTAGCTAGCAACTGGAAGCAAGTTAACGTAGTTGCTAGCCAAATAGCTCACGTTAACCAGATAGTTAACTAGCTAGCTGAATAAATCATTTTGATTATGCTAACAACTAAATTACCATACGTGCCATCCAGGCTTAGGCTAGAACGGAAAACAGGCCATGGCTGGCATACACCGTACACTCCATCAGCTGGGGAGGGCAGGGGGATAGCTAGCTAGCTGACTGTTAGCTAGTTGGCCAAGATACGTAGCCTGTGTAGTTAGCTACCACTTGCCAGCACAAATGGCGTAGCTAGCAAGCTAATAACAACAACCTGGTAGCCTATGCGAATGGATAGCTAACTAGCAATAGGCTAAATTATTATGAAAATATGTTTTCTACATTGATTCGATATGAGGACAGAAGTGACAAAGTAACTAACTAGCTATGTAGGTAGGTAGTTATGATGCTAGCTAGCTTGCTAATACACTGACATTTGTAGCTAACGTTAACTGTTAGCTAGCTATCTATCAAGTTGTCCTCCCGTCTCTCGCTAGCTTGCTTGCTTTAGCTAGTCTCATCGTATCCGGGTTGGTTGGCAGTGTACCAATAAACATTTCGGCATACCTTAAGATCTTGACCATTCATTCCCATGGTTCAGATGAAGTGGACACTTGTCAGACTTAAAACAAGACAGCAAAGTGGTTTCGCTCTGACTAAGAAAACTAGGTTGAGTCAGCCGGTTATGATGATCCTACTTTGGCACCTTCTCTCTCCGAATATTACCCAGCATGCAACAAGAGCTTTTGGTTTTTCCACTGCTTGGGAAGCAGAGCATACTAGAGTACATGAACAAGCGGAGAATAGTCTGCATCCAAAATCCATCTGCACTGGCTCTAGTAATACTGAGTAGTAGTTAATGGTGGAAAAAGTACCCAATTGCCATACTCGAGTAAACGTAAAGTCACCTTAATAGAAAATGACTCAAGTAAAATCAAAATGTTAGCAAATAAGGGTCACCCTATGTCCTTTATTTAAATGCCATTCCCATCCAGTGGTTTCCCCTTGCGCCTGTCTGGCTCATGGTTTTGACCATTCTACCTGCCCTGTTCCTTGTCCTGCCATCCTGTTCCTTGTCCTACCACACTGGATTATTTGACCTCTGCCTACCCTGAGACTGCCTGCCATTCGGTACCTTTTGGACTCTAATCTGGATTACTGACCTCTGGTTGACCTTTTGTTTTGCCTGTCCCCTGTTCTAGTAATAAACGTGTGTTACTGCAACACTGTCTGCATCTGGGTCTTCCCTAAAACGTGATACTGGAAGCCTTTTATTTTTCATGACCATCTCAAACCAACAGCACTCAATACCATGAAACAAAAAATACATCACAACTAACAGAAATAGGTAGGCTACATTTGATAGAAAATCAGAAGACAGAACATTGCTGTGCAATCAATTTTGTCAGCTGAGGCTCAAAGAGGCTAAGAAACGCTGTAGTTTACAATGGATCTCGATCTAGGGAAGAAACAACGAGAGGGGAGGAAGTTCAGCCATATTGTTGTATTGTGAGTATTAAATGATGTTACCTTCTTGAACCTGAACGACACCTGACACTTGATTTCAGTGTTCTCAAAACGTGCTTAATCCTATGAAACAATATTAAATGTTTCTCTTTATTCTTATGTAAACCTAACCCTATGCTATAACCACATTAGAACCTACTGTATATTTTAATCATAACCCTCTGCTATAAATTGCAGGATTCAGTGGCACTATCAAAGGGTGGAGTACAAAGATGAGCCACTGAAAAGAAATGAAGATCCTCCACATACCTGGAAAGGTTGATCCTCGATGAAGGGGAAGTAGGGATGGGCTTCTCAGCGTCGCCCCAGGTGCCTGAAACACAGTCCTTGCGTAGGAACTGGCAGTCCTCGAACTTGGCACAGAGCTCCAGTGCCACATCAGTGGGAGGAGCCTCCTCCACTGTGCCACACCCACAGGCCAGACTGATGTCAAAGCTGGGTAGCCAAGGTAAGTGTCTTAGAAAAGGTAGTCTAAGTCTTATGTAATTTGTTTAATTGTTTACATCTACGATACTTACTGACCTTGTACAAAGTGGACATTGACACTTCCATCCTCCCAACTTCGGTGGCATTTTCCCACTCCACATGGCAATGGAATTCCAATACAACTTAGAGCAGGTTTTTTCTAAGGTACATCAAGATAATAAATATTATTTGTAGCTGAGCTAACTGGTATTTGATAAGCAGTGCCGATTTTAGCATGTAAATCTTGGTGGGGAAAACCCCCCAAAATCTGGGATGCATAGCAGCAAAGCCACTACACAACACAACACAATACATTAATTGCACTATAACGGTGACACTGCTACACCTGGCGTTCAGCGGAGCCTTGTCTGGCAGCGAAACAGTTCATTCAGCCTCATTTGCTGCCTTTAAAAAAAAACATACAGTGGCTTGTGAAGTATTCACCCCCTTGTCATTTTTCCAATTTTGTTGCCTTACAACCTTGAATTAAAATAGATTTTTTTGGTGGTTTGTATCATTTGATTTACACAACATGCCTACCACTTTGAAGATGCAAAATATTTTTTTATTGTGAAACAAAGAAGACAGAAAAACAGAACTTGAGCGTGCATAACTATTCACCCCCCCAAAGTCAATACTTTGTAGAGCCACCTTTTGCAGCAATTACAGCTGCAAGCCTCTTGGGATATGTCTCTATAAGCTTGGCACATCTAGCCACTGGGATTTTTGCCCATTCTTCAAGGCAAAACTGCTCCAGCTCCTTCAAGTTGGATGGGTTCCACCGGTGTACAGCAATCTTTAAGTCACACCACAGATTCTCAATTGGATTGAGGTATGGTGTCACGTTCCTGACCTGTTTTCTGTTATTTTTGTATGTGTTTAGTTGGTCAGGACGTGAGTTGGGGTGGGCATTCTATGTTTTGTGTTTCTATGTTTAGGTCGTTTGTAATTAGCCTTATATGGTTCTCAATCAGGGACAGGTGTTTGACGTTTTCCTCTGATTGGGAACCATATAAAGGTAGGTTGTTCACACTGTTTGTGGGTGGTTGTCTCCTGTGTCTGTGTATGTGCACCACACGGGACTGTTTCGTTTTGTCGTTCGTGTATGTAGTCTGTTCCTGTTCGTGAGTTCTTTGTGTATTTATGTAAGTTCCATGTTCAGGTCTGTCTATGTCGTTTTGTTATTTTGGTAATCCTTTCAAGTGTTTATTGTGTTTCGTCTTTTCTTTAATAAATTCGTTATGTCAAACTTCCATGCTGCGCTTTGGTCCAATCCCTACTCCTCCTCTTCGGACGAAGAGGAGGAGGACAATCGTTGCATATGGGCTTTGACTAGGCCATTCCAAGACATTTAAATGTTTCCCCTTAAACCACTCGAGTGTTGCTTTAGCATTATGCTTAGGGTCATTGTCCTGCTGGAAGGTGAACCTCTGTCCAAGTCTCAAATCTCTGGAAGACTGAAACAGGTTTCCCTCGAGAATTTCCCTGTATTTTGCACCATCCATCATTCCTTCAATTCTGACCAGTTTCCCATTCTCTGCCGGTTTAAAAACATCCCCACAGCATGATGCTGCCACCACCATACTTCACTGTGGGGATGGTGTTCTCGGGGTAATGAGAGGTGCTGGCTTTGCTCCAGACATAGCGTTTTCCTTGATGGCCAAAAAGCTCAACTTGAGTCTCATCTGACATGAGTACCTTCTTCCATATGTTTGGGGGGTCTCCCACATGCCTTTTGGTGTACACCAAACATGTTTGCTTAATTTTTTCTTTAAACAATGGCTTTTTTTCTAGCCACTCTTCCGTAAAGTCCAGCTCTGTGGAGTGTACGGCTTAAAGTGGTCCTATGGACAGATACTCCAATCTCCGCTGTGACGCTTTGCAGCTCCTTCAGGGTTATCTTTGGTCTCTTTGTTGCCCCTCTGATTAATGCTCTCCTTGCCTGGTCCGTGAGTTTTGGTGGGCGGCCCTCTCTTGGCAGGTTTGTTGTGGTGCCATATTCTTTCCATTTTTTAATAATGGATTTAATGGTGCTCTGTGGGATGTTCAAAGTTTTTGATATTTTTTTATAACCCAACCCTGATCTGTACTCCTCCACAACTTTGTCCCTGACCTGTTTGGAGAGCTCCTTGGTCTTCATGGTGCCGCTTGCTTGGTGGTGCCCCTTGCTTAGTGATGTTGCAGACTCTGGGGCCTTTCAGAACAGGTGTATATATACTGAGATCATGTGACACTTAGATTACAAACAGGTGGACTTTATTTAACTAATTATGTCACTTCTCAAGGTAATTGGTTGCACCAGATCCAATTTGTAAGTCGCTCTGGATAAGAGCGTCTGCTAAATGACTTAAATGTAAATGTAAATGTATTTAGGGGCTTCATAGCAAAGGGGGTGGATAAATATGCACTCACCACTTTTCCACCACTTGTTTTTTTAATTTTATTTTTTTAAACAAGTCATTTTTTTCATTTCACTTCACCAATTTGGATTATTTTGTGTATGTCCATTACATGAAATTCAAATAAAAATGAATTTAAATTACAGGTTGTAATGCAACAAAATAGGAAAAACATACTTTTGCAAGGCACTGTAGCTGATATGGCTGACTTGCTTAAACAAATGTGGTTTCTACTGACAATTGAGATGTACAAACTATGGAATAAAGGAAAGACAAGCGGAAAAAAGGCAATCCATAATTTCGATTAAGACATTAATGAACGAGCGACGACGGACCTAGTCAATATAACTATTTGTAACTATCAGCACTTTCAAATATACAGTGACAGAATTCAGAACATGGGCTGTTCTTACAGTGTACTCCCTGTACAACAAGTCAGAACCGTAGAATAAATAAAGGGAGTGTCACGATCGTGTGGAGGAGAGACGGACCAAAACGCAGCATGTGGAAAATAAGCCATCTTCTTTTATTATAGAAGAAGGCAAAACGAAACAAAAACACTTACTAACTAACAAAACACCAAACGACCGTGAAGTTATAAACGTAGTGCACACACACAGGCTACAAACGTTCAACATAGACAACTACACACAACATTAAACCATCTATACACCTTAACCCTCTAAACCATACAACACCCTAGACAATACAAAAACACACAAACTTCCCCATGTCACACCCTGACCTAACTAAAATAATAATGAAAACAAAGATATTAAGGCCAGGGCGTGACATAACCCCCCCCTTAAGGTGCGAACTCCGGGCGCACCAGCACACAGTCTAGGGGAGGGTCTGGGTGGGCTTCCGTCCACGGTGGCGGCTCCGGCACTGGTCGTGGTCCCCACCCCACCACAGTCACTACCCGCCTCCGTAGCTTCCTCCAAATGGCTACCCTCCACATTAACCCCACTGGATTAAGGGGCAGCTCCGGACTAAGGGGCAGCTCCGGACTAAGGGGCAGCTCTGGACTACGGGGCAGCTCCGGACTAAGGGGCAGCTCCGGACTAAGGGGCAGCTCCGGACTAAGGGGCAGCTCCGGACTAAGGGGCAGCTCCGGACTAAAGGGCAGCACCAGGATAAGGGGTAGCACCAGGATAGAGGGGCAACTCCGGACTGAAAGGCAGCTCCGGACAGAGAGACAGCTCTGGACTGAGGGGCAGTTCTGGATAAATAGCCGCTCTGGGCTGAGGGACAGCTCATGACTGGCTGACGGCTCTGGACGCTCATGGCTGGCTGACGGCTCTGGACGCTCATGGCTGGCTGACGGCTCTGGACGCTCATGGCTGGCTGACGGCTCTGGACGCTCATGGCCCACTGACGGCTCTGGCAGATCCTGTCTGGTTGGCGGCTCTGGCAGATCCTGTCTGGTTGGCGGCTCTGGCAAATCCTGTCTGGTTGGCGGCTCTGGCAGATCCTGTCTGGTTGGCGGCTCTGGCAGATCCTGTCTGGTTGGCGGCTCTGGCAGATCCTGACTGACGAATGGCTCTAGCGGCTCCTGACTGACTAACTGCTCTGACGACTCTGTACAGACGGGCGGCTCTACTGGCTCGGGACAGACGGATGGCTCAGACGACGCTGGGGAGACGGATGGCTCAGACGGCGCTGGGGAGACGGATGGCTCAGACGGCGCTGGGGAGACGGATGGCTCAGACGGCGCTGGGGAGACGGATGGCTCAGATGGCGCTGAGGAGACGGATGGCTCAGACTGATCCTGTCTGGCGGAAGGCTCTAGCGGCTCCTGTCTGGCGGAAGGCTCTGTAGGCTCATGGCAGACGGGCGGCTTTGCAGGCTCATGGCAGACGGGCGACTTTGAACGCTCAATACAGACGGGCAGTTCAGTCACCGTTGGGCAGACGGCAGACTCTGGCCGGCTGAGACGCACTGTAGGCCTGGTGCGTGGTGCCGGAACTGGAGGTACCGGGCTAAGGACACGCACCTTCAGGCTTGTGCGGGGAACAACAACAGGGCACACTGAGTTCTCAAGGCGCACTATATGCCTGGTGCGTGGTACCGGACTGATGGCACGCACCTCAGGACGAGTGCGGGGAGAAATAACAGTGTGTACAGGACTCAGGAGACGCACAGGTGGCTTAGTGCGTGGTGCCGGAACTGGAGGCACTGGGCTGGAGACACGCACCATAGGGAGAGTGCGTGGAGGAGGAACAGGGCTCTGAAAACGCACTGGAAGCCTGGTGCGTGGTGTAGGCACTGGTGGTACTAGGCTGGGGCGGGGAGGTGGCGCCGGAAATACCGGACCGTGCAGGCGTACTGGCTCCCTTGAGCACTGAGCCTGCCCAACCTTACCTGGTTGAATGCTCCCCGTCGCCCGACCAGTGCGGGGAGGTGGAATAACCCGCACCGGGCTATGTAGGCGAACCGGGGACACCATGCGTAAGGCTGGTGCCATGTAAGCCGGCCCAAGGAGACGTACTGGTGGCCAGATATGTAGGGCCGGCTTCATGACATTTGGCTCAATGCCCAATCTAGCCCTACCAGTGCGGGGAGGTGGAATAACCCGCACTGGGCTATGCACCCATACAGGAGACACCGTGCGCTCTACTGCGTAACACGGCGTCTGCCCGTACTCCCGCTCTCCACGGTTAGCCTGGGAAGTGGGCGCAGGTCTCCTACCTGCCCTTGGCCCACTACCTCTTAGCCCCCCCCCAAAGAAATTTTTGGGTAGTACTCACGGGCTTTTCAGGCTTCCAGCCACGTCTACTTGCTGCCTCCTCATATCTCCGCCTCTCTGCCTTCGCTGCCTCCAGCTCAGCTTTGGGGCAGTTATATTCTCCTGGTATTTCACGGTCCAAAATTTCCTCCCAATTCCAATAGTCCAGTGTAGGTGGGTCCTGTTGTTGTTGCACACGCTGCTTGATCCGATGTTGGTGGGGAATTCTGTCACGATTGTGTGGAGGAGAGACGGACCAAAACGCAGCATGTGGAAAATAAGCCATCTTCTTTTATTATAGAAGAAGGCAAAACGAAACAAAAACACTTACTAACTAACAAAACAACAAACGACCGTGAAGCTATAAACGTAGTGCACACACACAGGCTACAAACGTTCAACATAGACAACTACACACAACATTAAACCATCTATACACCTTAACCCCTCTAAACCATACAACACCCTAGACAATACAAAAACACACAAACTTCCCCATGTCACACCCTGACCTAACTAAAATAATAATGAAAACAAAGATATTAAGGCCAGGGCTTGACAGGGAGCATATAAACAGACAATGAAAGCTCTTACAATAGTTGCTGATTACATTTCTCTAAAACAGGTTATATGCAACATGTGCACCATCAAGTTAGCACAATAGGTGTAAATAAGAAGTGAAAATAGACAAAATTATTAGGCACATTGAATGCCGTTTGGGTCTTGTAACGGTCATCTTTCGGTGAGTGAGTAGACCAAGGCGCAGCGGGTTGTGAATACATATTGACTTTATTAAACAAGACGGGAAAAAACACGAAAACACTATAACAAACTAAACTTGATAACCTACAAAATAATAAACGATGAAGACAGACCTAAACTACGAACTTACATGAAACGAAGAACACATGAACAGGAACGACCGAAAGAACGAGACGAGACAGTACCGTGTGGTGCAACAAACACAGACACAGCGACAATCACCCACAAACAAACAGTGAGAAAAACCTACCTTAATATGACTCTCAATTAGAGGAAAACGCAAAACACCTGCCTCTAATTAAGAGCCATACCAGGCAACCCAAAACCAACATAGAAACAGAAAACATAGACTGCCCACCCAAAACTCACGCCCTGACCAACACACACATACAAAACAACAGAAAACAGGTCAGGAACGTGACAGAACCCCCCCCCCCTCAAGGTGCGAACGCCGGGCGCACCAGCACAAAGTCCAGGGGAGGGTCTGGGTGGGCATCTGACCACGGTGGTGGCTCAGGCTCCGGACGCTGTCCCCACACCACCATAGTCACTCCCCGCTTCTGTATCCCCCTCCCAATGACCACCCTCCAACTAAAACCACCTAAATGAACGGGCAGCACCGGGATAAGGACCAGCACCGGGATAAGGGGCAGCACCGGGATAAGGGGCAGCACCGGGATAAGGGGCAGCACCGGGATAAGGGGCAGCACCGGGATAAGGGGCAGCACCGGGATAAGGGGCGGCAGGTCCTGGCTGAGGGACTCCGGCAGGTCCTGGCTGAGGGACTCCGGCAGGTCCTTGCTGAGGGACTCCGGCAGGTCCTGGCTGAGGGACTCCGGCAGGTCCTGGCTGAGGGACTCCGGCAGGTCCTGGCTGAGGGACTCCGGCAGGTCCTGGCTGAGGGACTCCGGCAGGTCCTGGCTGAGGGACTCCGGCAGGTCCTGGCTGAGGGACTCCGGCAGGTCCGGGCTGAGGGACTCCGGCAGGTCCGGGCTGAGGGACTCCGGCAGGTCCGGGCTGAGGGGCTCTGGCAGGTCCGGGCTGGGTGGCAGTGGCAGGTCCGGGCTGGGTGGCAGCTCCGGACTGGGTGGCAGCTCCGGACTGAGTGGCAGCTCCTGACTGTAGGGCAGCTCATGACTGTAGGGCAGCTCATGACTGTAGGGCAGCTCATGACTGTAGGGCAGCTCATGACTGTAGGGCAGCTCATGACTGTAGGGCAGCTCATGACTGTAAGGCAGCTCATGACTGTAAGGCAGCTCATGACTGTAAGGCAGCTCATGACTGTAGGGCAGCTCATGACTGTAGGGCAGCTCATGACTGTAGGGCAGCTCATGACTGTAGGGCAGCTCATGACTGTAAGGCAGCTCATGACTGTAAGGCAGCTCATGACTGTAGGGCAGCTCATGACTGTAGGGCAGCTCATGACTGTAGGGCAGCTCTGACAGCTCCTGACTGGCTGGCGTCTCTGGCAGCTCCTGACTGGCTGGCGTCTCTGGCAGCTCCTGACTGGCTGGCGTCTCTGGCAGCTCCTGACTGGCTGGCGTCTCTGGCAGCTCCTGACTGGCTGGCGTCTCTGGCAGCTCCTGACTGGCTGGCGTCTCTGGCAGCTCCTGACTGGCTGGCGGCTCTGGCAGCTCCTGACTGGCTGGCGGCTCTGGCAGCTCCTGACTGACGGACGGCTCTAGCGGCTCCTGACTGATGGACGGCTCTAATGGCTCGGGACAGACGGGCGGCTCTAATGGCTCGTGGCAGACGGATGGCTCAGAAGGCGCTGGGCAGACGGATGGCTCAGAAGGCGCTGGGCAGACGGATGGCTCAGAAGGCGCTGGGCAGACGGATGGCTCAGAAGGCGCTGGGCAGACGGATGGCTCAGACGGCGCTGGGCAGACGGATGGCTCAGACTGCGCTGGGCAGACGGATGGCTCAGACGGCGCTGGGCAGACAGATGGCTCAGACGGCGCTGGGCAGACAGATGGCTCAGACGGCGCTGGGCAGACAGATGGCTCAGACGGCGCTGGGCAGACAGATGGCTCAGACGGAGCTGGGCAGACAGGCAGTGCAGAAGGCGTTGGGCAGACGGCCGACTCTGCCCTGCTGAGGCGCACAGTAGGCCTGGTGCGTGGTGCCGGAACTGGAGGTACCGGGATGACGGCACGCACTTCAAGGCTAGTGCGGGGAGCAGGGACAGGGCACACTGACTTCTCGAAGCACACTATAGGCCTGGTGCGTGGTACCGGAACTGGAGGTACCGGGCTGAGGGCACGCACCTCAGGGCGAGTGCGGGGAGAAGGAACAGTGCGTACAGGGCTCTGGAGACGCACAGATGGCTTAGTGCGTGATGCCGGAACTGGAGGCACTGGGCTGGAGACACGCACCATAGGGAGAGTGCGTGGAGGAGGAGCAGGGCTCTTAAAACGCACTGGAAGCCTGGTGCGTGGTGTAGGCACTGGTGGTACTGGGCTGGGGCGAGGAGTTAGCGCCGGAAATACCGGACCGTGTAGGCGTACTGGCTCCCTTGAGCACTGAGCCTGCCCAACCTTACCTGGTTGCATGCTCCCCGTAGCCCGTCCAGTGCGGGGAGGTGGAATAACCCGCACTGGGCTGTGTTGGCGAACCGGGGACACCATGCGTAAGGCTGGTGCCATGTAAGCCGGCCCAAGGAGACGTACTGGTGGCCAGATATGTAGGGCCGGCCTCATGACATTTGGCTCAATGCCCAATCTAGCCCTACCAGTGCGGGGAGGTGGAATAACCCGCACTGGGCTATGCACCTGTACAGGAGACACCGTGCGCTCTACTGGGTAACATGGTGTCTGCCCGTACTCCCGCTCTCCACGGTTAGCCTGGGAAGTGGGCGCAGGTCTCCTACCTGCCCTCGGCCCACTACCTCTTAGCCCCCCCCCCCCAAGAAATTTTTGGGTAGTACTTGCGGGCTTCCAGCCTTGCTTCCGTGCTGCCTCCTCATATCGTCGCCTCTCCGCTTTAGATGCCTCCAGCTCCGCCTTGGAACGGCGACACTCCTCTGGCTGTGCCCAGGGTCCTTTACCGTCCAGGATCTCTTCCCATGTCCAATCCTCCTTTTCCCACTGCTGCTGTCGTTGCTGTCCGTTAACCCGCTGCTTGATCTGGGTTTGGTGGGTGATTCTGTAACGGTCGTCTTTCGGTGAATGAGTAGACCAAGGCGCAGCGGGTTGTGAATACATAATGACTTTATTAAACAAGACGGGAAAAAACACGAAAACACTATAACAAACTAAACTTGATAACCTACAAAATAATAAACGATGAAGACAGACCTAAACTACGAACTTACATGAAACGAAGAACACATGAACAGGAACGACCGAAAGAACGAGACGAGACAGTACCTTGTGGTGCAACAAACACAGACACAGCGACAATCACCCACAAACAAACAGTGAGAACAACCTACCTTAATATGACTCTCAATTAGAGGAAAACGCAAAACACCTGCCTCTAATTAAGAGCCATACCAGGCAACCCAAAACCAACATAGAAACAGAAAACATAGACTGCCCACCCAAAACTCACGCCCTGACCAACACACACATACAAAACAACAGAAAACAGGTCAGGAACGTGACAGGTCTTTGCGTGTCAAAAAAGATACACGTCAAATAACACTATTTGACGCATTGTATAAGCTTTTAATTTGACACGTCAAATAATACAATTCTATTATAGAATGTTGTGTGTGCTGAATTTGCATGTGCAAGCAAGCACCACCACTACTATCAGTAGCACTGTCAAAGCTATACAAAAAAAGTTGTCAGACAAGCACACACCAGGCTACGAACGACGTGTTTACAATACTGCGTTGGTGAAAATAGACCAAATTATTAGGGTGAGGCACATGGGCTACTAACAGCTTACTACACAACATACACTTTGTATTACTTTCTTAGCTACAGTATACATATCTCCCTTGCATATTACATCATTTATGCAGCAGCATACAAGACATTTTGGGACTCACTGTAACGATCTGGGTGTAGTGGGTGCGAAGTCGGGCGCAGGAAGCAGAGAGTTCAGTGGTAGTGCTATTGTCACGTTCCTGACCTGTTTTCTGTTGTTTTGTATGTGTTTAGTTGGTCAGGGCGTGAGTTGGGGTGGGCATTCTATGTGTTGTGTTTCTATGTTGGGGTTAATGTGTTGCCTGATATGGTTCTCAATTAGAGGCAGGTGTTTGACGTTTCCTCTGATTGAGAACCATATTAAGGTAGGCTATTCTCACTGTTTGTTTGTGGGTGATTGTCTTCCGTGTCTGTATGTCTACCACACGGGACTGTTTCGTTTGTCATTCGTGTATGTAGTCTGTTCCTGTTTGTGCGTTCTTCGTAGTTTGTAAGTTCTCAAGTCAGGTCTGTCTACATAGTTTATTTGTTTTGTAGTCTGTTATAGTGTTTTCGTGTTTTCGTCTTACTTTAATAAATATCATTATGTCCACATTTCACGCTGCGCTTTGGTCCAATCCCTACTCCTCCTCTTCAGACGAAGAGGAGGAGAATGACCGTTACAGCTATTTAATGCACAAAACGGCGAACATAAGCCACCCCACAAAACACAGTGTGCACACAAAACAAATGCCCCAAAACCGGAGACAAAACCAGAAACAGTCCAGGAAAACCCACGAAATGAGAAACACGTAAACCTCAAACGTGCACCCTAGTCACACAAACAATCCCGCACAAATACTCTTGGAGCGAGTAGTCGCATCCCGCTTCGCTCCCGCTTCGCTCCACAGGTAGTATTACATTTAATTTAATTTCATTACAGTACAACGGTTTGATTTGTTTGATCTTAGCTAGCTACATAGCCGTCTTTGTATCAAAGATAATTGTGCAGTTTAGAGTAACTATCGAGGTTCGCTAGCCAGCTATTTTCGTCCTTCTAACGTAACGTAACGTAGTCAACACTGCTAGCTAGCCAGCTAGCCAGCTAGCCACCGAATAGCAGCACTGTAGAAACTATTACATTACAACGGAACAACGGAACGACTTGATTAGTGTAGTGTTAGCTAGCTACATAGTTGTCTTTGCTGTATTTGTATCTAAGATAATGTGTAGTCTAGAGTAATTATCGGTTAGCTAGCCAGCTATTTTCGTCCGCCGCGCTGCCGTTCTCCTACCTAGTCAACACTGCTAGCTAGCCAACTTCTACCGAATAGCAGCACTGTAGAAACTATTACATTACAACGGAACGACTTGATCAGTGTAGTGTTAGCTAGCTACATAGTTGTCTTTGCTGTCTTTGTATCTAAGATAATTGTGTAGTTTAGAGTAATTATCGAGTTTACCTAGCCAGCTATCGAGGTTACCTAGCCAGCTACACTTTCAAACAAAGTCAACAACGCAGCCACTGCTAGCTAGCCTACTTCACCAGTCAGCAGTACTGTATCATTTTAATCATTTTAGTCAATAAGATTTTTGCAACGTAAAGCTTAACTTTCTGAACATTCGAGACGTGTAGTCCACTTGTCATTCCAATCTCCTTTGCATTAGCGTAGCCTCTTCTGTAGCCTGTTAACTATGTGTCTGTCTATCCCTGTTCTCTCCTCTCTGCACAGACCATACAAACGCTTCACACCGCGTGGCCGCGGCCACCCTAACCTGGTGGTCCCAGCGCGCACGACCCACGTGGAGTTCCAGGTCTCCGGCAGCCTCTGGAACTGCCGATCTGCGGCCAACAAGGCAGAGTTCATCTCAGCCTATGCTTCCCTCCAGTCCCTCGACTTCTTGGCACTGACGGAAACATGGATCACCACAGATAACACTGCTACTCCTACTGCTCTCTCCTCGTCTGCCCACGTGTTCTCGCACACCCTGAGAGCTTCTGGTCAGCGGGGTGGTGGCACCGGGATCCTCATCTCTCCCAAGTGGTCATTCTCTCTTTCTCCCCTTACCCATCTGCCTATCGCCTCCTTTGAATTCCATGCTGTCACAGTTACCAGCCCCTTCAAGCTTAACATCCTTATCATTTATCGCCCTCCAGGTTCCCTTGGAGAGTTCATCAATGAGCTTGATGCCTTGATAAGCTCCTTTCCTGAGGACGGCTCACCTCTCACAGTTCTGGGAGACTTTAACTTCTTGAGAATACAGGGGGTGCTGTTTTCGCATTAGCATAATTGCCTCTACAGATTAAACTGCCTCTTATTCAATTATTGCTGTTACTATATGCATATAACCATATACCATTGGATAGAAAACAAGCTATGGTTTCTAAATCCGTTTCAATTTTGTCTCTGAGTGAAACACAGGTCATTTGACAGCACTTTCCCTGAGCCAGAAGAAGATTGCAAGATGTGTATGCTCGCTTCAACGCTCTGCCTATATATGGTCACGCCACCTATGACCCGAAACACACTTCATTCGTCTTCCTCTGGGTGTCAGGAAGACGTCAGAGGAGAATTTTTTTGTTTATCTTGTACTGACGTGAAATAAGACCTATTTCTTTAGCGTGACCGACAACTTCCGGTTTTCTGAAACGCGCGTTTTAGAGGTGCAATTGTCTTTTGTTATGCTGACGTTACGGATGAAAACTATCTCCGTCTCGAAGTTTGTTTGATACATGTGACCATATCATCGTAATGTATGTTTTTTCAATATAGTTTAATCAGATTATTTGAATTTTTTCGGGAGTTTTGCCGTGTTCCGTTCTGTGAGTTTTTTAACTTTGGACAGGGACCGTGCCAGTCGACCAGTACCCAGGCTAAATGAAGAGGGAAAGTTGCCATTGTGAATGGATTGAACGACTCATCAGGACTAAGGACACCTTGATCAACATTCTGATGAAAGATCAGCAATAGTAAGACCCAATTTACGATGTTATTTCATATATCTGTCGTGCATGTGAACTGGTCGGGCGCGCCCAGCTGGTTCTGGCTGGCGTGGTTATGCTAATTTAGCGCTACATTTTGTTTTCGCTATAAAACATTTAATAAATCTGAAATATTGTTTGGATTCACCAGATGTTGGGCTTTCAATATCTGTACGCTGTGTATTTTTTCTGAAATGTTTTAAGACAAGTAATTAGTTATATAACGTTGGTCTCTGTAATTGTTCTAGCTGCATCAGCACTATATCAGATTGCAGCTGCAATGTAGAACTGTGATTTATACCTGAAAAATGCACATTTAAAAAAAAAAAACTATGCTATACCATAAATATGTTATCAGACTGTCATCTTATGAATTTGTTTGTTGGTTAGTGGCTATCAATATCTTAGTTTAGCCGAATTGGTGATAGCACCTGATGGAGTAAGAAACTGTTGGAGTAAGAAAATGGTGTCTTTTGCTAACGTGTTTAGCTAATAGATTTACATATTGTGTCTTCCCTGTAAAACATTTAAAAAATCTGAAATGGTGGTTTTATTCACAAGATCTGTGTCTTTCATTGGGTGTCTTGGACTTGTGATTTAATGATATTTAGATGCTACTATTTAATTGTGACGCTATGCTAGCGATGCTAATCAGTGTGGGGGGGGTGGGGGGTGCTCCCGGATCCGGGTTAGGTACTCTGTAGAGGTTTTAACCTCCCCACGTCTACCTTTGACTCATTCCTCTCTGCCTCCTTCTTTCCACTCCTCTCCTCTTTTGACCTCACCCTCTTACCTTCCCCCCTACTCACAAGGCAGGCAATACGCTTGACCTCATCTTTACTAGATGCTGTTCTACCACTAACCTTATTGCAACTCCCCTCCTAGTCTCCGACCACTACCTTGTATCCTTTTCCCTCTCGCTCTCATCCAACACTTCCCACACTGCCCCTACTCGGATGGTATCGCGCCGTCCCAACCTTCGCTCTCTCTCCCCCGCTACTCTCTCCTCTTCCATCCTATCATCTCTTCCCTCTGCTCAAACCTTCTCCAACCTATCTCCTGATTCTGCCTCCTCAACCCTCCTCTCCTCCCTTTCTGCATCCTTTGACTCTCTATGTCCCCTATCCTCCAGGCCGGCTCGGTCCTCCCCTCCTGCTCCGTGGCTCGACGACTCATTGCGAGCTCACAGAACAGGGCTCCGGGCAGCTGAGCGGAAATTGAGGAAAACTCGCCTCCCTGCGGACCTGGCATCCTTTCACTCCCTCCTCTCTACATTTTCCTCTTCTGTCTCTGCTGCTAAAGCCACTTTCTACCACTCTAAATTCCAAGCATCTGCCTCTAGCCCTAGGAAGCTCTTTGCCACCTTCTCCTCCCTCCTGAATCCTCCTCCCCCTGCCCCCCCTCCTCCCTCTCTGCAGATGACTTCGTCAACCATTTTGAAAAGAAGGTCGACGACATCCGATCCTCGTTTGCTAAGTCAAACGACACCGCTGGTTCTGCTCACACTGCCCTACCCTGTGCTCTGACCTCTTTCTCCCCTCTCTCTCCAGATGAAATCTCGCGTCTTGTGACGGCCGGCCGCCCAACAACCTGCCCGCTTGACCCTATCTCCTCCTCTCTTCTCCAGACCATTTCCGGAGACCTTCTCCCTTACCTCACCTCGCTCATCAACTCATCCTTGACCGCTGGCTACGTCCCTTCCATCTTCAAGAGAGCGAGAGTTGCACCCCTTCTGAAAAAACCTACACTCGATCCCTCCGATGTCAACAACTACAGACCAGTATCCCTTCTTTCTTTTCTCTCCAAAACTCTTGAACGTGCCGTCCTTGGCCAGCTCTCCCGCTATCTCTCTCAGAATGACCTTCTTGATCCAAATCAGTCAGGTTTCAAGACTAGTCATTCAACTGAGACTGCTCTTCTCTGTGTCACGGAGGCGCTCCGCACTGCTAAAGCTAACTCTCTCTCCTCTGCTCTCATCCTTCTAGACCTATCGGCTGCCTTTGATAGTGTGAACCATCAGATCCTCCTCTCCACCCTCTCCGAGTTGGGCATCTCCGGCGCGGCCCACACTTGGATTGCGTCCTACCTGACAGGTCGCTCCTACCAGGTGGCGTGGCGAGAATCTGTCTCCTCACCACGTGCTCTCACCACTGGTGTCCCCCAGGGCTCTGTTCTAGGCCCTCTCCTATTCTCGCTATACACCAAGTCACTTGGCTCTGTCATAACCTCACATGGTCTCTCCTATCATTGCTATGCAGACGACACACAATTAATCTTCTCCTTTCCCCCTTCTGATAACCAGGTGGCGAATCGCATCTCTGCATGTCTGGCAGACATATCAGTGTGGATGACGGATCACCACCTCAAGCTGAACCTCAGCAAGACGGAGCTGCTCTTCCTCCCGGGAAGGACTGCCCATTCCATGATCTCGCCATCACGGTCGACAACTCCATTGTGTCCTCCTCCCAGAGCGCTAAGAACCTTGGCGTGATCCTGGACAACACCCTGTCGTTCTCAACTAACATCAAGGCGGTGGCCCGTTCCTGTAGGTTCATGCTCTACAACATCCGCAGAGTACGACCCTGCCTCACACAGGAAGCGGCGCAGGTCCTAATCCAGGCACTTGTCATCTCCCGTCTGGATTACTGCAACTCGCTGTTGGCTGGGCTCCCTGCCTGTGCCATTAAACCCCTACAACTCATCCAGAACGCCGCAGCCCGACTGGTGTTCAACCTTCCCAAGTTCTCTCACGTCACCCCGCTCCTCCACTCTCTCCACTGGCTTCCAGTTGAAGCTCGCATCCGCTACAAGACCATGGTGCTTGCCTACGGAGCTGTGAGGGGAACGGCACCTCAGTACCTTCAGGCTCTGATCAGGCCCTACACCCAAACAAGGGCACTGCGTTCATCCACCTCTGGCCTGCTCGCCTCCCTACCACTGAGGAAGTACAGTTCCCGCTCAGCCCAGTCAAACTGTTCGCTGCTCTGGCACCCCAATGGTGGAACAAACTTCCCCACGACGCCAGGACAGCGGAGTCAATCACCACCTTCCGGAGACACCTGAAACCCCACCTCTTTAAGGAATACCTAGGATAGGATAAAGTAATCCTTCTGACCCCCCCCCTTAAAAGATTTAGATGCACTATTGTAAAGTGGCTGTTCCACTGGATGTCATAAGGTGAACGCACCAATTTGTAAGTCGCTCTGGATAAGAGCGTCTGCTAAATGACTTAAATGTAATGTAAATGTAAATAGCAGGCGGGCCTACTGGTTAATATAGCCCGACTAATCAACCAAACACAAAACAGGTGAAATCAATAAACAGAAAAGGGGAAAAAAGGATCAGTGGCAGCTAGTAGGCCAGTGACAACGACCGCCGAGCGCCACCCAAACAGGAAGGGGAGCCACCTTCTGTAGGAATTGTGACACTCACCTTGTAAAGGTGGCAAAGCGGTCCTTTGTGGGCAAACTTTTTCATCAAAGTCTGGCATTCTCTGGATTTATGGTGGGAACTCTGGAAGAAAAAAACACAGCCACTCCATTGCATAGCAGGCTAACGTTAGTAGTTGCTTTGCAATGCTTGCAGTTAGCCACTGATTCCTTCCAAACGACTCATTGTTGAATTTGCGATTTCCAACTTGTTGTGTAATCTTCATGCCCAATGGCCGATGAGCACCGATACGTTTGATCCATCATTTCTCTTCATATGACAAGGATTAAAAAGGATTTGCCAGTAGATTGTCGACTTGATTCATGCTGATGACTGTACATATACATATACATATAACGTGATTTGACGTAATTTTATCTGTGGCCAATGACCTTAAGCCTCCTTGGAAGGGCATTTGTAATATAACTCTATGGCAGGACCCAAAGGGCTGAAATTTTGAATGTTTACCCATACTAAGCACTCAAACTCGGCGATGACGTACTGTCCCCATGAGTGACAGAACACTGAGCCAATCATGGTGCAATACTCCTATTTTCTGCTGGCACGCCCCACCACCACCACAGAAATCACTGAGCTAGGCTGAAACACCTGCATTTTGGAGCTCAAGAAAACAAAAAAGAGACCATGTGTGTATTAACTAAATTATGTATATAATTTTTTCCATTGCTTGCAAACTGATATGTGACACGTTTTAATGCCAAAATAACATGCAAAACAGGCAAGCCTGAATTTTTTTTATAAATATTTATTTGTTTATTGCTGAAACTGTGGGGCTCAAAACAGGTGGAGTTCTGCGACAACGGTGATGTTGGAATTTGCTCAAATCTGTATGTATGTGGTTATTATGAACGACGACGACCTATCTTCCGTCTTGCTTCGTTTCTGGGTGAACGGGCCTTCTCCATGTCGCTTCACATGCTGGAGGCTCTCCACTGCTCCGGGTGAAGGAGGCATGATCTGCCACGAGAAGTAAGGCCAGGACGTCTCTGATGAGTATGCCTGTGTAACAGTTAGAAATGCTTCCTTTGGATTATTGTGAGTTTCACCAAAATTGAGAAAACAGGTAATCCATTGTACATGGGTATTTGGCGACACCTGGTGAGCGTCATACGTGTATCTCATCGAAGGACATCCATGGTTTCTGGGGGTAGTAGGGTTGAGGCTTCCAAGAGTCAACAGGATCAATGATCAGGTCATCTTTGCAACTATCCGTGGACAAGGTGGACATTGACACCCTCAGGTTCGCCAGTCCAAGGAGGTTGTGCGTTGGTCCATCGCCAAAAGAGCTGTAGTCGGACTTGGCTTCTTTAGTCTGACTGAAATAGCTGATATTCTCAAAATCTTTGACATGGTCAGGCTTTCCGTTGGTGATTTTGTTTTTTTTGCTTTAAATGTGGGTAGAATCCAAAATATCTATGGAGCTACTACATTCTTTAAAAAAAAAAAAAAAAAAAACCTGTGCGCGTACCTTTCCACTTCATGATTAAATTTTGATTTGAGTTTCTTGTATTCTGAAAATTTGAATTTGAATTATGTTTCCTGGGAAACATTGGTTTATGACATCTTCGGAACGCCAGCGATGTCATATGTTGTTGAGATAATGTAAAATTATACTGTACTAAATTCAGTGGTGTAAAGTACTTAAGTAAAAATACTTTAAAGTACTACTTAAGTATTTTTTGTGGGTACCTATACTTTACTTTACAATTTATATTTTCGACAACTTTTACTTCACTACATTCCAAAAGAAAATAATGTTATTTTTACTCCATACGTTTTCCCTGACACCCAAAAGTACTTGTAACATTTTGAATGCTTAGCAGGACAGGAAAATTATCCAATTCACGCATTTATCAAGAGAACATCCTGGTCATCTCTACTGCCTCTGATCTGGCAGACTCACTAAACACACATGCTTTGTTTGTAAATAATGTCTGAGTGTTGGAGTGTGCCCCTGGCTATCTGTAAATAAAAATAACAAAAATGGGTCCACCTGGTTTGCTTAATATAAAGAATTTGAAATGATTTTTTACTTTTACTTTTGATACTTAAGTATACTGAACAAAAATATAAACGCAACATGTAATAAGTTCAATGATTTTATTGAGTTACAGTTCATATAAGAAAATCTGTCAATTTAAATAAATAAATTAGGCCCTAATCTATGGATTTCACATGACTTGGCAGGGGCGCAGCCATGGGTGGGCCTGAGAGGGCATAGGCCCACCCACTTGGCAGCCAGGCCCACCCACTGGGGTGGGTGATGCCCAGCCAATCAGAATCAGTTTTTCCCCACAAAAGGGATTTATTACAGACAGAAATATTCCTCAGCAAGGAAGCTGTTTAATCAGCTTCTTGATATGCTGTCTGTCAGGTGGATGGATTATCTTGGCAAAGCAGAAATGCTCACTAACAGGGATGTAAACAAATTTGTGCACAGAATTTGAGAGAAATAAGCTATTGTACGTATGGATTTTTCTGGGATATTTATTTCAGCTCATGAAACATGGGACCAACACTTTACATGTTGTGTTTATATTTTTGTTCAGTATACTGTATATTTAAAACCAAATAATTTTGGGCTTTTACACAAGTAATGTTTTTACTGGGTGACTTTCACCTTTACTTGAGTCGTTTTCTATTAACTTCTTATGGCTGCAGGGGCAGTATTGAGTAGCTTGGATGAAAGGTGCCCAGAGGTGCCCATAGTAAACTGCCTGCTCCTCAGTCCCAGTTGCTAATATATGCATATTAGTATTAGTATTGAATAGAAAACACTCTGAAGTTTCTAAAACTGTTTGAATGATGTCTGTGAGTATAACAGAACTCATATGGCAGGCAAAAACCTGAGAAAAAAATCCAAACAGGAAGTTGGAAATCTGAGGTTGGTGGATTTTCAACCCAGCCCCTATTGAATACACAGTGGGATATGGATGAGTTTGCACTTCCTACGGCTTCCACTAGATGTCAACAATCTGTAGAACCTTGTCTGATGCCTCTACTGTGAAGTGGGGCCGAAAGAGAGACAGGAATTAGTCAGGTCTACCATGACCTGACCATGCTCTGACCATGCGCGTTCACATGAGAGGGAACTCTGTTCCATCGCACATCTGAAGTCAATGTAATTCTCCGGTTGGAACATTATTGAAGATTTATGTTAAAAACATTCTACAGATTGATTCAATACATCGTTTGACATGTTTCTACTGATTCTTACGGAACTTTTTGACATTTCGTCTGCTTTTAGTGAATGCGCTTCCTGACTTTGGATTTGTTTACCAAACACGCTAACAAAAATAGCTATTTTGGACATAAATTATGGACATTACCGAACAAAACTAAAATTTCTTGTGGAAGTGGGAGTCCTGGGAGTGCATTCCGACGAAGATCAGCAAAGGTAAGTGAAGATTTATAATGCTTTTTATGAGTTTTTTGGACTGCACAATTTGGCGGGTAACTGTATGGCTTCCTTTTGTGGCTGAACGCTGTTCTCAGATTATTGAATATTGTGCTTTTGCCGTAAAGCTTTTTGAAATATGACACAGCGGTTGCATTAAGAACAAGTGTATCTTTAATTCTATGTAAAACATGTATCTTTCATCAGAGTTAATGATGAGTATTTATGTTATTCGACGTGGCTCTCTGCAATTTCTCCGGATATTTTGGAGGCATTTCTGAACATGGCGCCAATGTAAACTGAGGTTTTTGGATATAAATATGAACTTTATCGAACAAAACATATATGTATTGTGTAACATGAAGTCCTATGAGTGTCATCTGATGAAGATCATCAAAGGTTAGTGATTAATTTTATATCTATTTCTGCTTTTTGTGACTCCTGTCTTTGGCTGGAAAAATGGCTGTGTTTTTCTGTGATTTTGCGGTGACCTAACATAATCGTTTGTGGTGCTTTCACTGTAAAGCCTATTTGAAATCAGACACTTTGGTGGGATTAACAACAAGATTACCTTTAAAATCGTATAAGATACATGTATGTTTGAGGAATTTTAATAATGAGATTTTTGTTGTTTGAATTTGGCGCCCTGCACTTTCACTGGCTGTTGTCATATCATCCTGTTAACGGGATTGCACCCATAAGAAGTTTTAAGGTATCTTTACGTTTAGTAAAAAGTATGACAATTGGGTACTTTTTCCACCACTGCCTAAATTAAAATGTTCAATGGACTTTTTAAAAGTTTCCTCAATGACAGAACCTCAAAGTACAGTACCATAGCAAAAATATTCTAATATAGAAATACAAGGACTGTCTTTTGTTTCTTGGTATGATGCATCTTTATCTGAGTAATTTATATGCACAATCTGTTTCAAATGTCATCATGTACTCTATACATTGATTGTACAAAACATTCGGAACACCTTCCTAATATTGAGTTCCAACCCCGTTCAACAGGGATGCTGGCCCATATGGACCCCAATGCTTCCCACAGTTGTGTCAAGTTGTCTAGATGTCCTTTGGGTGGTGGACCATTCTTGATACACACGGGAAACTGATGAGCTTGAAAAACCTGACACACTCAAACCGGTGCACCTGGCACCTACTACCATACCCTGTTCAATGGCACTTAAATCTTTCGTTTTTCCCGTTCACCCTCTGAATGGCACACATACACAATCCATGTCTCAATTGTCTCAAGGCTTAAAAACCCTTCTTTAACCTGCCTCCTCACCTTCATCTACACTGATTGAAGTGGATTTAAAAAATGACATCAATAAGGGATCATAGCTTTCACCTGGATTCACCATGTCAGTTTATGTCATGGAAAGAGCAGGTGTTCCTAATATTTTGTACCCTCAGTGTATATACCCAACGTATGTCCATGTATTTACAAAATGAACACTAGATGGCACAACTTACTCAGTGTGGGTCGGCCATCTGGGTTCAACCATGGAGCCCATGAATCATATACTTACCGTATGTGTATTTTTTTGCATTTCAATAGATCCTGTTCAGTCCAGGAAATGCGACCACGCCATGTGACAAAACTTTTGGGGTTGAGGGTTGGTCTCTAATGAAAAAGCACACCAATCAGGCATTGCACAGATATATGGACACAAGACAGATAGACAAACAGCCAAATCTCTAATCTGCACTCTCCACTATTTGCTCTTGAAAGAATCTTATTTGACACACCACCACTACAACTGCTACAGTATCCGCACCCACCCTTTTTCTCCTCACATCACATTGTGCCTCTATGGCCTCTGGTCCCACAGTGACCTTGAACCAGCCATGTCATCGTTACCACGCTCGGAGAATGTATCCGATTACACTAGCACCTGGCTGGTAGAGAGAGAGATGGAAAGATAAGGAGAAAGAGGAGGGATGTAGAAGAGAATAAGATAAAAAAGAGAATAAGAGAGCTTGTGAGAAAACATCTGGATGAAAAGTGATATTATTGAGATATTCCCAACATTTTACCTTATATGGCCTTTATGGCCTATATAGCCCTTTGGTTTTATGTCAAATAAAATGGAAAGAATTTTCTGAGAAATTCTGTAAACACAATCATTGTACATGTAGTGATGATATTACTGTTATAGGTTGTGATGTTTTTTACTGTTATTGCTAGGTAATAGGAATACAGTGTATTGTATTTACTACACTGTTTGACACATTTCTTAAGGCAAATGCCTACAGACTGCATTGTTCTTGTCTGGTAAAATTGAGTATTGGGAACATTATTGTAATCTCCCGACCCAACAATGAAATGAATGATAGAGGAAAAACAAAAGGTATTGGACATCCGGGAACAGATGATGAAACCTAAGTGTCATTCAGTTCAAGTTCGACACAGAGACTTATTCACACACCACAGCCAACCAGGATTCAGCTATCATCGCCTACATATTAAAGCTCCAACCAACACACACACACCCTGATGAAGAGGTTATTGAGAGGGCAGGCATTGATTCATTGGCAATGACAATGCAGAAACCGACGCTCGCGCTTCTGTATTGTCATCTCCCACCCCTATTCACTCAACTGTTTTATTTTAGAATGGACTGCAGTGGTGAATTAACTTATTTCACCTCATTTTACATATGCTGTTATTATATACATGTACTGCTATTACCTATGTGCTCAAGCACAAGGATAATGTATTTATCCTGGTTTCTCTCTCTTCCTTTCTCTCTCTCTCAAATGCACGCACACGCACACACACGCACACGCACACACACACACACACACACAATCACACACGCACAGCATGGTATTACTATACTTGTGAAGACTTTTTGGGGACCGACCAACAATTGATTTCCATTCAAAATTCTACTTTTCTTTACTCTTTACCCCAGCCCTAACTCCTTACCCTAAACCTAACCCCTAACACTAAACCAATTTTTTACCCTAATTCTAATTCTAACCCTAAACTTAACCCCTAAGCCTAAAATAGCCTTTTTCCTTGTGAGTATCGGCCAAATGTCCTGACTTGCCAAATGCCCCCCCCCCCTCCCCCCATACACACACACACACACACACACACACAAATGCACCCTCCCCTCCATACACACACATAAGAATCCAGAGAAGAAGATCTTCTGCGTCTTCCAAGTTTGTGGTATTTAAAACACTACATAAACATATTAGTGTTCATGGTTACAGTCTCCATGACTGCATGACAACGGCTTACAGGTCAGCCGTACAAACGTTTAGTGGTTTGGAAACGTAATATTTGCTAGTATTAGCACAGCATTCGCTGCACCCTATGCTCCTACTGAACTCTCAAGAACCAAATGCAGCGCTGTTGCTATGTTGATGTGTGTTTCATTGCTGGAGGAAAAAAATGGCCCTCGGGGTTTCGGCAGTATGGTGTGAAGAGCTCTTTGAAAGTGTGGGACAAAATATTGAAGCAGGAATACATGAATTATGTCTGTGCAAAGACAAGCAAGCAAGAGTGAAGAACACCATTTTTCCCCCAATCAAATGCAGAGGCAAACCAATAAATAGTGAACTAAGAGGTTATTCAAAAGTCACTGTATGGAGGAGTCCTGTCTGGTAGAAGTGTGATTATTTTAGTGTTTCTCACCCTCTCTCTCACACACACACACATTGACAGACAAACATTTGATCAACTGGGGACATTTTGTTGGTCCCCACAAGGTTAAATGTTATCTCTAGGAGGTTTAGAGTTAAGGTTAGAATTAGTATTATCGTTAGAATTAGGTTTAGGGTTAGGAGCTATGGTTAGTGTCAGGGATAGAGTTAGGTTTTCGGGTTAAGGTTAGGGTGGTGTTGGAGGGTCAGTGGGAGGCACTCTTTCCTCTGGTCTAAAAACATATCCCAATGGGTGCTGTCTTTCGGATGGGACGTTAAACAGGTGTCCTGACTCGCTGAGGTCATTAAAGATCCCATGGCATTTATCGTAAGAGTAGGGGTGTTAACCCCGGTGTCCTGGCTAAATTCCCAAGCTATCCCTCTATCACGGTCACCTAATCATCCCCAGTTTACAATTGGCTCATTCATCCCCCTCCTCTCCACTGTAACTATTCCCCAGGTCGTTGCTGTAAATGAGAATGTGTTCTCAGTCAACTTACCTGGTAAAATAACGGTAAAATAAAAATATATAAAAAAAAAAAGGGGTAAAGGTACGGGTTAGCGTTAGGGGTTAGGGAAAATAGGATTTTGAATGGGACTGAATTGTGTCTCCACAAGGTTAGTTGCACAGACTGTGTGTGTGTGTGTTATTTCCAGTAGACTAGGCTACAACTACAAGGCCCATGGTACGTTTCGACGCGTCTCATGACGTAACTTCATGTGAGCACGAGCAGACTGGAGCAGAGACCCGATTGTAAAGATTACTCACTCTAGTATTGTCCTACACTGAGTCCGTTTACCAGTACAATAGAGCAAAAATAGTTGGACAGCATATAACAACGTCATAAACATATCTTAGCAGGTGAATGTAAAAATAACTCGACAATTCGGTGTTTAGGTCAGCACGGACAGAATTGCTTTCCTTTCAATCTTCGGTGTGCGTTTTTCTCAGCTGGAGCATTCTAATTGGATTTCGAGCGAATATCGGGAAAGTCCAGATGATGCTGACGGATTGTCATTAGGTAAGGCGAGTTTGAAACACATATACAATGTGCTTTATTTTATGTAGCTAAAGTGTTATTTTACTGCAATTTGCTTGGCTACCAAGGGGAAAGTTATTGTCATTATCAGTAAAATATAAAATTGTAGCCTAATTGTTGCACACCTTTACACTTTTTTTGCTGTCGACTATTACCAATAGCAGGCCTAGCCTACAATGTATGACTTTTCACTTTCAAGTTAGTCTATTCATGGCACAGAAACCAAACAATGACAACATTTTCCAGCGGTAAGAAATACCTAAACTGAGGTTGGTTTTATTGCCCATTGTCATCATTCACACATTGAAACCAAGTAGCCTACCTACCTATTTGACTATTAAGAGAGAGTTAAGTATGTGGACTTGAAATGTGCCTATGGCACTTTTGAAGTGTATATATATGACGTTACTGGTTGTGCACAATGAAGGGTCTCTCTTTCCCTTGTGTGGTTGACAAGCCGGTTTTGCCCGCACGGAGAAAGCCCAGCTGGGGGCTATTGTTCCCACAACATAAACTGATTTGCATGCATCATCTCGCTGTAGCATCTGGCCTCGTGAGTCCCTCTTTTGTTCCCCCAAATTCGTCTCATTTGCTCAACTGTCCAGTCAAATTCATTGCTGTCCCTATCATAGTAGAGCTGTGTTTGTGTGTAGCATATGCTGTCTTTACTTTGAAATACCCTTTGACCCTTCTCTATGTAGGGTTAGGCCTATTTGAAGAGAAACTGGCCTCGTATCAAACTGTCATCTGAGTATGGAGGGCTGTTAGTAGCCTACTGTCTATACTTTGAAATTCCCTTTGCTCCTCTAGTCTATTATAATCACGGTTGATTCATGATTGTGCTGTCTTAGAAAACTGGCGTAGTATCATCATACTGTCGTCTGACTATACTCCTCAGTAGTGGACTACATCATCTGTGGATGCTTGGGAGAGTTTAAAAATAACACCATCATATCACTCTCACCAGAGTTTCCATTCCTGAAATGGGCTGGATCAGTTTCCTTTATTTAATCAGGCCGGTCTCCCTACTCGGCTCCAACCTCCCAGATAAGATGCTCTTACCGACTCACCCCTGGTATGTCAACAGGTTGTGCGGGGATCAGTTATGCGAGTCTATTTGCTTTGGGGCGAAAAGCCCTAAGGATGGGTGTCTGTTTCATGCCTCGATTAGGGAATAAAAACAAACGTGGAGTCACCGAAGGTTGCTGAGGCTGAACATGAACGGAGCTTTTCAGAGACTGCCATTTGTGAGGATCACGTTAGGATTCTGTGGCTCGGCAGTCGCAAAAGGGTAGCAAACACAATTAGTTAACATCAACCCTGGGGCACATACTGAAAGCATGTAGCCTATGGTGTATTACACATAGCCTCCTACAAGTTACTAAGTAATTCATAGGCTATATCATGTTAACAACAGCAACATTGGGTGTGCCATGATGACCCACATTTAGGCCTATGTTTGTGTAGTGTTGTGCATGCATCGCTTATAACCGTATTTTAGCCTACATTCCCTGTCAAGGGCCCTTACATGCTCACCATTCTCATGACTTTGGTTCCTGGTTAGGTTATAACTTGTGTGACACATCTCTTTTGAACAGAGTGAATGAGCAGACAAAACATTAATTAATTAAACAACTCGCCACCTAGCCTGAACCTTTTTTCTGTTCAACTTGATAAATCAGATGTCTGTCATAGCTCTGTGTCAGCGAATGCTGTACATCTGTCTAACTTGGAGATCTGCTTCTGTGGTAAAGTCAATTTAATGAAAGTCATTCCTGGAAAGATCCCTTTTTTGCCCTTTTTCCCGACTGGACAGAAAGACACAAAGGCTATTTTAATTGGTCCACTCCTCTCCTCTCCTCTCCACATTCCTTCCTCTGCTTACCCCACTCCTTCATTGTTATCAAGGTCGACTTGATGTGTTGGAAAGGTCCAGTCATGGGCACCTACAAGCCACCGCCTCTTATCTCTCTCGGGTTACGTCCGAAATGGCACCCTATTTCCTATGTAGTGCACTACTTTTGACCGGGGCACATAGGGTTCAGGTCAAAAGTAGTAACCTATACAGTGAATAGGATGCAACCAAATGTTCTTGTTCTCCCTAAACTTGGAAATTGGAGAGGTTGTCTACCTGGCCGATTTTGCTTCAACGCTATAGGGAAAACACATTTGCTTGCGAACTTTTGTTTTGCCCATGGTTACCTCCCAAGTTTTCACCGTTCTTCTGACTGATGATTGGAGAATGTGGAAAAACAAATAAAAGTGGTATCTTTCTGTCCTGAATTTGTATGATAGTATAATGAGATGTGTTCTCTGTGACATTGCTGCTCATAATCAAATGGACGGTATCCTTACCTATAGCTAAATCGCTGCCTTGTATGAGGATGACACCCGTAGTTGACAGATGTAACCTATCCTTTCAGAAGACCATCTTCACTCTCTGAGGAAGATTCATCATAATATTTTATTTATTTATTTAACCTTTGTTTAACTAGGCAAGTCATTTAAGAACAAATTCTTATTTATGACGGCCTTCCCCGGCCAAACCCGAACCCGGACGACGCTGGGCCAATTGTGCGCCGCCCTATGGGACTCCTACTCACGTCCGGTTGTGATACACCCTGGAATCAAACCATGGTCTGTAGGGACGCCTCTAGCACTGAGATGCAGTGCCCTAAACCGCTGCGCCACTAGGCAGAACATAGTATACTTTTTTTCTAAAAACAATTATTTATTTGCCTTTCAGGGTAGTCTGTGTTCTACCTCAATGAATAATTCAAAGGGTTTGAAATGTAAACTGCCACCCTCCATCTGCTACCTCAAAAGTCAGACTGCTGAGGTTATGTCACCGTCGGACTCCATTTCAAACTGACACGATGACACCTCCCCTAACCCCCATTGTTAATGACGTTAATAAAGAGACGTTAATAAAGAAGAATACACTTTGACTGTATTAAATTATCTGGAAAGTCAGTATCTCTCTTTCTCTTTCTGTCTCTGTCTCTCTCTGTCTCTCTCAAAGCCAGCCGTAAGCTTATTAGCCTGCAGTCAAACCCTTTTTATGAGGTGCCGTGTTTGGATCAGACTTTGTCCCTCCCTTGATAATCTCTTTATAGAGACGGGTGCCTATGAAATGGCCACCTACAGCCAATAGCAACCCTCTTTATTGGCACCTATGACCTCTGTGAACAGGATTACAGTAAAAGTCCTACGAGCCTTGTTAGGCTTACACAGTATGCACTGGGTATTTTGTAATTAACCATCATAACAATGAGAAAAATAGTACAAAATGCATTACATGTAATAATGCATCTTTGGAAATGAGCTACGACATACCTAGTAAATACAACACCGCTTTGGTGACAGCCCTGTCTCAAAAACGAATGGTTTTTCACCACGTGGAAGTGAAGTTTCTCCTCCTGACCGTGCTGTTCTGCTCGTAAAATGACTACCAACTTTGCCCACGTCATGTTAAAGAAAATGCTATTGGGTAAACTATATCTACTTGAATATAAAGTTGAATCGCCCTTCTCCTAAAATGAACGCCTCAAGACGATTATGACGATTCTTTTTGTTAGTTCACTGTTATTGTCCATAATTGTTGGTTACACGATTACACAATAATTGTGCCAGCTCTAACGTTAGCTGGGTTTTGAACTCCTGTCTTCACTCCTTTAATCTCCCAGCTTCTCCTTGGTGAAACGCACAATACAGTACTGATTACATAATTAGGTTTCTCAAAGCTAATCAAGGCTTCACAGAATTAGCTACAGTACTTGTTGATGTGCGGTTAGTATTCTTTATTTCCACCCGGACCACGTATAATGTCTCTCTCTGTACTACCACCCAGCACAGAAGCTGTGTCGTGTTTTCTCTGTGTGATGCTAGTCTGACACCAAATCCCCCCCCCCCCCCCCCCCCCCCCCCCCCCCCGACTCCCTGTCGTGTGGTTAAAAACGATTCACCGCCCAGTCAGACCGGAGGCTGTTACGTTTGTCACGAGTGGAACGAAAGGGGTGCAACAACAGTGTCCTTGTTGGTGCAGAGGAGTGAAGTCACTTTAAAAGTCGTCCTCCTTGTCTTGGGAAAGGGTGGGTCTCTGTGCTATAGCTGCAAAGCTCCTCCATTATCCAGTTACAGGCCAGTGAATGGGCCTCTGTCCTCTGCAGTTAACTGGCTTTATTCATGGCCAGGGAATATAGAAATGTGACTGAATTGCAGGGTGTTTCTTGAGACTTGGCCTCTGCTCTATTTTATCTGCTAACCTGTTGGGACCTTGAGAATTCATCTTGTCAGAGATGTGTGTGTTCTCTGTCTTTCGAAATGATGTTGAAAGCCTACTCTAAGGGAGACTTTGTAGGGTGCAAAGGTGTGTGATTGTTCCCAGTTCTGGCTGACTATGGGTAGTATAGTCGCTGCAACACACAGTTTGTAGGCTGATGTGATCTACTTACAGAGCCAGCTGAGCCATGGCTCATTGCCTTGGTGGTAGGTACAGTATATCGAATTCATTTGAATGTATGTTTTTGCAGGATATTCAAAATGCCTTTATGCTAGAATCAATGTTTTGTTATTTTTGTTTGTTTTATGAGTGTTTATGTCCGCTTGTTCTCATGTATTTTTGGTCTCGTCTCCTTCGCTCCTTCGGTGCACCTTCCCATTTACACCAGAGATCTGTATATAATTACGAGATGCACGTCTCCGCCCTAAAAATGGGAGTTTCTGGCCCAAAGGCAACCTTAGGTCCAAAATAAGCATTGACCTTATTTTTGGACAGATTTTAGCGAGAGTGAAACCTCTTGCTTCGCCTCTTCCGCTATGGTGTACGCACACACCAAACCCCTCCCCCTGCCTCTCACGACAACAAAGTTAAGAGATCACATCTTCCTCTCTGACAAGCGGTTTCAACTCGCTATTTGCATTTGAGGTTTGGTCCAACAGAATCGGTCATATTGACTCCAAAAACACATTGAGACATTATTTTACTGTAATAGACGAGAAGTGAACTTTTCTAGCGATACTGTCACGTGTGCTCCCTCTCCGGCTTCTAGGTCACCAGGCTGCTTGTTATGGCGCACACCTGTCACCATCGTTACGCGTACCTGCGCGTCATCAGACTCACCTGGACTCCATCACTTCCCTGATTACCTTCCCTATATATGTCACTCCCTTTGGTTCCTTCCCCAGGCGTTATTGTTTCTGTTCCAGTGTCATTGTTCGTGTTTCTTGTTTTGTATTTAGTTGCGTTTATTTATTTAAACACTCACTCCCTGAACTTGCTTCCCGACTCTCAGCGCACTCATTACACATACCCATTTTATGTCTCAACTACTCAAATTGCACACAGAGCAGACAATATTAAAACGAGAGTATCAATGAACATTGATTCTGGAAAATGAATTTTGTCGCGCATGGCATTGGGGTACCACATTCTGCTAGCAGCATTTTAGCCTGTTATACTAGCTGTCGAGTCTGTGTTTTATAAATGTGCATAAGCATAAAACACAATTATATAAGGGATTGGCAACTCGTTCTCCTGAGAAATAAGGTAGGCCACTTGATTTCAACATGTGAACAAAGTGGACAGGCTAACATGCTTTTCAAACAGTTGGAGACGGGCAGAAGGGTGTGTTCACAACAATTCAACTGTTAGCTGACAGATAGATCCAAGTTGGCTAAACTTGAAATATAAAGATTAGCTGGCTAATCACTAGCACGTGGACCAGAGAGATTGATGACGAGACCTGTGTTCATTTTCTATAGCCTAATGCCTGCTGCAAGAAGTTAATCATTATTCGTGAATGTGCATTATGCATGGTTCTAGTTAGATTTGTAACATAAAATGGCATTTTCATAGACTTGAAAGCCCGATCAGAGATAATTGCAGAAAAACAGTTAATTAACAAATAATTCAGTTATTTGTGGGTCTTATGGTTGTGGAAGGCTTATATTTAGCCTAGGTATAACTACACAATGGGAACAGCCGACACCTCAAAGCCAGATAATACCACCATTGTTGTGGGGGTGCCATGTCCACAGCTTCACCGCTTTCAGTGCCAGTGCCAGAATCACACTGGCAGTGAGTGGAGATAATATAAACATGTGAAGGGGAGGTTCTGAGAAGAGAAGAAGAGTGGGAATGACGTACATCAACATATTTGGTTATTTTATTTAGACAACAACAGAGGACCACCAGAACAGCAGAGTACACAGGTACAGTACCATCAGAAAGTATTCATACCCCTTGACTTACTCCACATTTTGTTTTGTCACAGCCTAAATTCAAATTGGATTATATATATTTTTTTCTCACCCATCTACACACAATACCCCAAAATGACAAAGTGAAAACATGTTTTTAGAATTTTTAGCACTTTAATTGAAAATGAAATACAGAAATGTCACATTTACATAAGTATTTACACACTTGAGTCAATACATGTTGGAATCATCTTTGTCAGCGATTACAGCTGTGAGTCTTTCTGGTTAAGTCTAAGAGTTTCGTACACCTGGATTGTACAAAATGTGCACATTATTCTTTAAAAAAAATGTCAAGCTCTGTCATGTTGGTTGTTGATCATTGCTAGACAGCCATTTTCAAGTCTTGCCATAGATCTTCAAGCCGATTTAAGTCAAAAATGTAACTAGGCCTCTCAGGAACATTCAATGTCGTCTTGGTAAGCAGCTCCAGTATATATTTGGCCTTGGGTTTTAGGGTATTGTCCTGCTGAAAGGTGAATCTTTCTCCCATTTGCCTCAATTATAAGGCAAATGGGATGCAGGACATAAAGTTAATTTCTTTGCCAATTTATTTGCAGTTTTCCTTTAGTGCCTTTACAGGATGCATGTTTTGGAATATTTTTATTCTCTACAGGCTTCCTCCTTTTCACTGTCATTTATGTTAGTTTTGTGGAGTAACTACAATGTTGTTGATCCATCCTTAGTTATCTCCTATCACAGCCAGTAAACTCTAACTGTTTTAAAGTCACCATTGGCCTCATGATGAAATCCCTGAGCGGCCTCTCCGGCAACTGAGTTAGGATGGATGCCTGTATCTTTGTAGTGACTGGGTGTATTGATACTGTCGCTTGAGTTGACGCTGGAGAGACGAAGCAGGTACGGGAGTAAAACATTTAATAAATAACGGACATGGAACAAGACAGGAACAGCGTCAGCAAACAGGTAACACAAACAAAAGACAATTAATGCAGCCGCGGGGAACAGAGCAAGGGAACTGACAAATATAGGGGAGGAAATAAAAGATGAGTGAGTCTAGGTGAGTCCAATATTGCTGATGTGCGTGACGAGGGAAGGCAGGTGTGCGTAATGGATGGAAGGAGTGCGTGATGCAGGGCAGCCTGGCGCCCTCAAGCGCCAGGGGGGGAGGAAGAACGGGAGCAGACGTGACAGATACACCATCCAACGTGTAATGAATAACTTCACCGTGCTCAAAGGGATATGCACTATCTGATTTTTTTTACCCATCTACCAATAAGTGCCCTTCTTTGCGAGGCATTGGAAAACCTCCCTGGTCTTTGTGGTTTAATCTGTGTTAGAAATCCACTGCTCATCTGAGGGACTTTACAGATAATTGCATGTGTGGGGTATGGAGATGAGGTAGTCATTCCAAAATCACACAGAGTGAGTCCATGCAACTTATGTGACTTGTTAAGCAAATGTTTACTCCTGAACTCATTTAGGTATGACCTAATAAAGGGGTTATATCGTAATTGACTCAAGACATTTCAGGTTTTCATTTGTAATTAATTTGTAAAAAATTATTTTGTGTATTTGTATAGGCCAGTGACACAAAATCTAGATAGATAGATTTAATGCATTTTAAATTTGGGCTGTAACACAACAAAATGTGCAATAAGTCAAGGGGTATGAATACTTTCTGAAGGTACTGTACCTGTGTACTCTGTTGTTCTGGTGGTCCTCTGTTGTTGTCACGCCCTGACCTTAGAGATCCTTATTATTCTCTATGTTTGGTTAGGTCAGGGTGTGACTCGGGTGGGAAAGTCTATGTTTTCTATTTCTTTGTTTTTGGCCGAGTGTGGTTCCCAATTAGAGACAGCTGTCTATCGTTGTCTCTGATTGGGGATCATATCTTATTTTCTGTTTAGTGTCTGCGCCTGACGGAACTGTTTGCTTTCGTTTTTGGATTTGTTATTTTGGTTTGAGTGTTTCTTGTAAATAAATATAATGAACACTTTCCACGCTTTGCTTTGGTCCACTCTTCCTTCCACCGACGACGAGCGTTACAGTTGTTGTCTAAATAAAATAACAAAATATGTCGATGTATGTCATTCCCACTCATCTTCTCTTCTCAGAACCTCGCCTTCACATGTTTATATTATCTCCACTCACTGCCATGTGATTCTGGCACTGGCAATGAAAGGGGTGTAGCTGTGGACATGGCACCCCCACAACAATGGTGGTATTATCTGGCCCTTTGAGGTGTCGGCTGTCTCCATTGGCACACGGAGTGGCATTCAGCAGGTGCCAGCTCTGCCCAGCAGCCACGGGCGGGCACCGCGTCATCAGACTCTCATTATTTATTGATCTAATGGCCGACTTAGCGGGAGAGCGACATGGAAAGGCCAGTGACATTGGCCTCTCCAATCCTGGCCAGGGTCAGACAGAGAAGACCAGGGGAGAAGATAGTGGCCCATGTTTAAAGACCTGGTTTTCCTTTGTCAATGATGACTGGGTGGGTCACTTGTTTTGGGCTTGAAATAAATAGAAGTGAAACTGAATGAGTTGTTGTGACCTGGGACATGTCTACTGTAGGTATGTTTGGTTTATTGTGTTCCTTTCTGCACACAGTGGAGTACAGGTACAGATGTAGGATCTTAATTTGAGCCAGTTTGCTACAGAAGGACAATGATCCTGCAGCAACAGGAAATGTGAATTATTATGTGGATGATAATTAATATACATTTTTGTAGGGGTTGATAACATTTTTGTTAGGGCAAATCAAGTCTGAAATTTCTGCATGGAAATTACAAACTTTAGAAGCCTATTTAACCCTTTGATGCTACAATCCCATACTTGTGATCATTGTTGAGTGGTCCCTGCAGCGTACGATCTCAAATACCTGATTGGAACAGTAGCAACAGAATGTATGACGCAACAAATGCGTCGAAACACCATTGTTGTCTGAACAGCATCTAAAATGTTTTTTTTGTACTGAAGGAAAATAATATTCTTAAACTTTGT
Organism: Salvelinus fontinalis; assembly: GCF_029448725.1. Taxonomy (NCBI): domain Eukaryota; kingdom Metazoa; phylum Chordata; class Actinopteri; order Salmoniformes; family Salmonidae; genus Salvelinus; species Salvelinus fontinalis. The sequence goes on along the minus strand of NC_074704.1, from coordinate 23,877,020 downwards.
TCCTCAATTTGACCTTTTATTGTAAAAGATAAATACGAACATCATCCAAGCACCACACGGAACACATCCACAGCCAAACTCACACCCACAGTGTCACGATCGTGTGGCGGATTGACGGACCAAAATGCAGCTTTTGGAAAATAAGCCATCTTCTTTATTAAACACAACACGAAGATGAACACGACACAAAAACTCTATACAAAATAACAAAATAACAAAACGACCGTGAAGCTACAAACGTTGTGCACAAACATACAGGCTACTAACGTTCTTACATAGACAATTACCCACAACCAATGAGAGCCTATGGCTACCCTAAATAAGGCTCCCAATCAGAGACAACCGAAATCAGCTGTCTCTAATTGGGAACTCATTCAGGCAACCATAGACTCTCCTAGATAACTAACCACCATAGACAATGCTAAACATCTACACTCAACACAAAACCATATACTACACCCATTAACCCCTTTACCAAATAAACACCCAAAACAACAAAACATAAACATTCCCCATGTCACACCCTGACCTAACTAAAATAATAAAGAAAACAAAGAATAATAAGGCCAGGGCGTGACATAACCCCCCCCTTGAGGCGCGAACTCCGGGCGCACCATACACAGTCTAGGGGAGGGTCTGGGTGGGCTCCCCTCCACGGTGGCGGCTCCGGCTCTGGTCGTAGTCCCCTCGTCACCACAGTACCTAACCACCTCCTAGGCTTTCTCCAAACGACCCCCCTCCACATTAACCCCATTGCATTAAGGGGCAGTTCCGGACTAAAGGACAGTACCAGGGTAAGGGACAGTACCAGGATAAGGGGCAGTACTAGGATAAGGGGCAGTACCAGGGTAAGGGGCAGCACCAGGGTAAGGGGCAGCACCAGGGTAAGGGGCAGCACCAGGGTAAGGGGCAGCACCAGGGTAAGGGGCAGCTCCAGGGTAAGGGGCAGCTCCGGACTGAGGAATGGCAGCTCCGGACTGAGGGACTGCAGCTCCGGACTGAGGGACTGCAGCTCCGGACTGAGGGACGGCCCATGGCTGGCTGACAGATCTGGCTGCTCATGGCTGGCTAACTGATCTGGCTGCTCATGGCTGGCTGACTGATCTGGCTGCTCATGGCTGGCTGACGGATCTGGCTGCTCATGGCTGGCTGACGGATCTGGCTGCTCATGGCTGGCTGACGGATCTGGCTGCTCATGGCTGGCTGACGGATCTGGCTGCTCATGGCTGGCTGACGGATCTGGCTGCTCATGGCTGGCTGACGGATCTGGCTGCTCATGGCTAGCTGACGGATCTGGCTGCTCATGGCTAGCTGACGGATCTGGCTGCTCATGGCTAGCTGACGGATCTGGCTGCTCATGGCTAGCTGACGGATCTGGCTGCTCATGGCTAGCTGACGGATCTGGCTGCTCATGGCTAGCTGACGGATCTGGCTGCTCATGGCTAGCTGACGGATCTGGCTGCTCATGGCTAGCTGACGGATCTGGCTGCTCATGGCTAGCTGACGGATCTGGCTGCTCATGGCTAGCTGACGGATCTGGCTGCTCATGGCTGGCTGACTGATCTGGCTGCTCCTGTCTGGTTGGCGGCTCTGGCAGATCCTGTCTGGTTGGCGGCTCTGGCAGATCCTGTCTGGTTGGCGGCTCTGGCAGATCCTGTCTGACGGACGGCTCTAGCGGCTCCTGTCTGGCTGGCGGCTCTAGCGGCTCCTGTCTGGCGGACGGCTCAGTGGGCTCATAGCAGACGGGCGGCTTTGCAGGCTCATGGCAGACGGGCGGCTTTGCAGGCTCATTGCAGACGGATGGCTCAGATGGCGCTGGGGAGACGGATGGCTCAGATGGCGCTGGGGAGACGGATGGCTCAGATGGCGCTTGGCAGACGGGCAGTTCAGTCATTGCAGTGCAGACGGCAGACTCCTGCCGGCTGAGGCGCACTGTAGGCCTGGTGCGTGGTGCCGGGACTGGTGGCACCGGGCTGGAGACACGCATCTCAGGGCTAGTGCGGGGAGCAGCAACAGGACGCACAGGACTCTGGGGACACACAGGAGGCTTGGTGCGTGGTTTAGACACTGGTGGTAAAGGGCTGGAGACACGCACCATATAGCTAGTGCGTGGAGGAGGCACTGGTGGTACTGGGTTGGGGCGGGGAGGTGGCGCCGGAAATACCGGACCGTGCAGGCGTACTGGCTCCCTTGAACGCCGAGCCTGCCCAACCTTACCTGGTTCTATGCTCCCCGTCGCCTGACCAGTGCGGGGAGGTGGAATAACCCGCACCGGCCTATGTAGGCGAACCGGGGACACCATGCGTAAGGCTGGTGCCATGTACGCCGGCCCGAGGAGACGCACTGGTGACCAGATGCGTTGGGCCGGCTTCATGACATATGGCTCAACGCTCAGTCTAGCCCGGCCGATACGTGGAGCTGCAATGTACCGAACCGGGCTATGCACGCGTACAGGAGACACCGTGCGCTCTACTGCGTAACACGGTGTCTGCCCGTACTCTCGCTCTCCACGGTAAGTACAGGGAGTAGGCGCAGGTTTCCTACCTGACTTCGCCACACTCCCTTTAAGGCCCCCCCCCAAGAAATTTTTGGGTTGTACTCACGGGCTTCCAGCCTTGTCTCCGTGCTGCCTCCTCATATCGCCTCCTCTCGGCTTTCGCTGCCTCCAGCTCTTCACGAGGGAGGCGATATTCTCCAGGTTGATCCCAAGGCCCCTTACCATCCAGTATCTCCTCCCATGTCCAGAAATCCTTTGTGGTTAGGTCCTGTTGCCGCCTTCCATGCCGCTTGGTCCTATGGTGGGTAATTCTGTCACGATCGTGTGGCGGATTGACGGACCAAAATGCAGCTTTTGGAAAATAAGCCATCTTCTTTATTAAACACAACACGAAGATGAACACGACACAAAAACTCTATACAAAATAACAAAATAACAAAACGACCGTGAAGCTACAAACGTTGTGCACAAACATACAGGCTACTAACGTTCTTACATAGACAATTACCCACAACCAATGAGAGCCTATGGCTACCCTAAATAAGGCTCCCAATCAGAGACAACCGAAATCAGCTGTCTCTAATTGGGAACTCATTCAGGCAACCATAGACTCTCCTAGATAACTAACCACCATAGACAATGCTAAACATCTACACTCAACACAAAACCATATACTACACCCATTAACCCCTTTACCAAATAAACACCCAAAACAACAAAACATAAACATTCCCCATGTCACACCCTGACCTAACTAAAATAATAAAGAAAACAAAGAATAATAAGGCCAGGGCGTGACACACAGCCAGATTCCATAAACAAGTCTAAATAACAGGTTGCGCTGACAAAAAACAAAACATAAGTTAGCGACCTAACAGCTAGACTAGTTTACAATGTCTCACATCTCTGATGAGCACAAGAGACTAATGTAATGCTGTTTAGAAAATAAATATATGTCAGCTAAGCTAACAGCAGCTAACTTGTTTATGATGGCAGCCATGTTTGTTTACGACTTCAATTGTAGCCAGCAAATAGCTTAGCATTAGCTCATCATAATCAGTACAGCATTCAAGTATTTTACACACATCATATGTGTCCATTACAATCTATGCAAGATTCGGAATGCATGATTTGTCACCAGTACTTGAAAACATGTTAATAAAACAGTAAATACATTATGATCCATACATAAAGTTGAAGCCGGAAGTTTGTATACACTTAGGTTGGAGTCATTAAAACTCGTTTTTCAACCACTCCACAAATTTCTTGTTAACAAACTATAATTTTGGCAAGTCGGTTAGGACATCTACTTTGTGCATGACACAAGTAATTTTTCCAACAATTGTTTACAGACAGATTATTTCACTTATAATTCACTGCATCACAATTCCAGTGGGTCAGAAGTTTACATAAGCTAAGTTGACTGTGCCTTTAAACAGCTTGGAAAATTCCAGAAAATTATGTCATGGCTTTAGAAGCTTCTGATAGGCTAATTGACATAATATGAGTCAATTAGAGGTGTACCTGTGGATGTATTTCAAGGCCTACCTTCAAATTCAGTGCCTCTTTGCTTGACATCATGGGAAAATCAAAAGAAATCATCCAAGACCTCAGAAAAAAATTGTAGACCTCCACAAGTCTGGTTCATCCTTAGGAGCAATTTCCAAACGCCTAAAGGTACCACGTTCATCTGTACAAACAATAGTACGCAAGTATAAACACCATTGGACCACGCAGCTGTCATACCGCTCAGGATGGAGACGTGTTCTGTCTCATAGAGATGAACGTACTTTGGTGCGAAAAGTGCAAATCAATCCCAGAACAACAGCAAAGGACCTTGTGAAGATGCTGAAGGAAGCAGGTACAAAAGTATTTATATCCACATAACCTGAAAGGCCCCTCAGCAAGGAAGAAGCCACTTCTCCAAAACCGCCATAGAAAAAGTCAGACTACGGTTTGCAACTGCACATGGGGACAAAGATCGTCTGATGAAACAAAAATAGAACTGTTTGGCCACAATGACCATCGTTATGTTTGGAGGAAAAAGGCGGATGCTTGCAAGCTGAAGAACACCATCCCAACCATGAAGCACGGGGGTGGCAGCATCATGTTGTGGGGGTGCTTTGCTGCAGGAGGGACTGGTGCACTTCACAAAATAGATGGCATCATGAGGCAGGAAAATTATGTGGATATATTGAAGCAACATCTCAAGACATCAGTCAGGAAGTTAAAGCTTGGTCGCAAATGGGTCTTCCAAATGGACAATGACCCCAAGCATACTTCCAAAGTTGTAGCAAAATGGCTTAAGGACAACAAAGTCAAGGTATTGGAATGGCCATCACAGAGCCCTGACCTCAATCCTATTGAAAATTTGTGGGCAGAACTGAAAAAGCATGTGCTAGCAAGGAGACCTACAAACCTGACTCAGTTACACCAGCTCTGTCAGGAGGAATGGGCCAAAATTCACCCAACTTATTGTTGGGAGGTTGTGGAAGGCTACCTAAAACATTTGATCCAAGTTAAACAATTTAACTTCTTGTCAATAGGGGGTGCTGTTAGCACTTTGTAATAATTACGTTCCCAAATTAAACTGCCTCGTACTCAATTCTTGCTCGTACAATATGCATATTATTATTACTATTGGATAGAAAACACTCTCTAGTTTCTAAAACCGTTTGAATTATATCTGTGAGTGAAACAGAACTGGACTTAGAGCAATTTTCCTATGTGGATGTGAGAATGCAGAATTCTGCAAGCTGCTCTGAGATCTGTTTATAAATCTGCCTGTCTTCTATTGGTTGAGATGCACCGCATACGCCTTCCCCTGGATGTTAGCGAATAGTGAGACTTGAAATGGAGTCTCTACGCAGATCTGAAAGGTTATAAATAGCTTGGCAAGGAAGTGTCTGGTCTTTTCCCTCTTCGCTCTGACGCATGGAGGACCTTGGCATATCGTACTAGAACCTTCGGTTATAGCTCTTAGAAATATCCGGCTGTGTTTTTATTCGATATAGGCGTTATAGACATCATAATGTTGTTATTTTAAACCGAATTATATCAGTTTATGTCAGTATATTGCGATTTTCGGGTATTTATTTTTGTGGCGTTCTAGGGAGTTGGGTATCTCTGGCTCACATGCTAATGTTTACTGCTAATTGCAACGTTAAAGACAACATTCTACAACCGAGCAACGATTCTTTTGGACAAAGGACACCTTTCCCAAGATTCTGATGGGAGTTCATCAAAAAGTAAGAACTATTTATGCTGTTAATTCGTTGTTCTGTTGAAAAATGTAAAATGCATAAGCCGCCATTAATTTCAGTGCAGCCTCGCTTTAACGCACGCTGTATGTTGTAGTAACGTCAATTTTAAAAATGTAACACAGCGATTGCATTAAGAACTAATTTATCTTTCATTTGCTGTCAAACCTGTATTTTTTTGTCAAGTTTATGATTATTTATCGATTAGAATAGGTGCCTCTCCCAAGATTTCTCCCGACATTTTCTTGGCAGCTTGGCTACTTTTCTCATTGTATAACCACGATTTGTGCCGCTAAATATGCACATTTTCGAACAAACTCTATATGCATTGTGTAATATGATGTTATAGGACTGTCATCTGAAGAATTCTGAGCAGATCAGTGAAAAACTTTATATATTTTGTTGGTTTATACGTTATCGCTATTTTTGGCTTGAATCAATGCTGTTGTGTGTTTGCTATTGTGGTAAGCTAATATAACGCTATATTGTGTTTTCGCTGTAAAACACTTAGAAAATCTGAAATATTGGCTGGATTCACAAGATCTGTGTCTTTCATTTGCTGTACGCTGTGTATTTTTCATAAATGTTTTATGACGAGTATTTAGGTAATACACGATGGTCTCTGTAGTTATTCTAGTTGCTTTGGTGAGAGTTGTGATGGTGGCTGCAATGGTAAACTATGATTTATACCTGAAATATGCAAATTTTTCTAACAAAACATATGCTATACAATAAATATGTTATCAGACTGTCATCTGATGAAGTTGTTTCTTGGTTAGTGGCTATTTATATCTTTATTTGGTCGAATTTGTGATAGCTACTGATGCAGTAAAAAAATGGTGGAGTAAAAAAAGTGGTGTCTTTTGCTAACGTGGTTAGCTAATAGATTTACATATTGTGTCTTCCCTGTAAAACATTTAAAAAATCAGAAATGATGGCTGGATTCACAAGATGTGTATCTTTCATCTGGTGTCTTGGACTTGTGATTTATTGATATTTAGATGCTAGTATTTACTTGTGACGCTATGCTAGGCTATGCTAGTCAGCTTTTTTACTGATGGGGGTGCACCCGGATCCGGGTTTGGGAGGAATTAGAGGTTAAAGGCAATGCTACCAAATATTAATTGAGGGTATATAAACTTCTGACCCACTGGGAATATGATGAAAGAAATCAAAGCTGAAATAAATCATTCTCTCTACTATTTTTCTGACATTTCACATTCTTAAAATAAAGTGGTGATCCTAACAGGGAATTTTTACTAGGATTAAATGTCAGGAATTGTGAAAAACTGAGTTTAAATGTATTTGGCTAAGGTGTATGTAAACTTCCGACTTCATCTGTACACGTGGTGCGCTACAGCAGAAACGACAACACGATATCCAGAAAATAAGCCACTTACTTTGATAGGAACGCATACATGTCCAATTTGTAAGACAAATTGTGCAAGGCCTGTTCTGACTAGAGATGCGCAATGTCATCATCCTTGAGCTGGGGAAACACTCAGGAAGTACTTGGGCTCACGTTGAAGTTGAAGAGAGAAGTTTGTCCGCTCAGTAAAGCCTCAAACATAAATTGTCCGCACGAGTGAAATGGGCTACTTCTTATACAAATTAACGAGGAGGCGGAACACACCTCAATTCAAACTGTTGTTAGAAAATAGACACGACCCCCCCATCTTGGGAAAAATATGATTTGTCCCCCCCAATATATCACTGTAAACATAACTATGTAATTTCAATAATATTAATAATACGCAATGAAAGCACTTGTGCTGATTATAGACACTTAATAGCGCATTTAAATTTCAAAAGATTGCGACCCCCCCCGCCCTTTGCCTCACAATGGTTTGATCCACTGCCAGTTCTTTAGCTGGCAAGGTAATAAAGGGTTCGTATCTACTGTCCGAAAGGGACATGTACGTAACTGACGTGAGGTTAATTCAGTCAATCCATAGCAATGTTATTTATTTATTTTTATGTTGGCAGGGTTCACACACTAGTTGAATTTGCAGAGCTAGCGCGCAAACTAAAGCAAACATTAACTATCAAGCTAGCTAGTACCTATTCCATTTATGTGGCGTCGTCAAAGATGGAATCTTTGCTATCGTCAGTTTATTCCAAGATCAGCATGCAGCTGTAGTGCTTCGACGTCCCTGTGATAAGGTTAGCAATAAACTGAAGTCCGAACTGAACAGAACAGAACTACACTCTCTTCTACCATTGTCTTAAATATATATAATGGTCTCGTTGCAAAAGATAAATTGTCGCTAGTGAACTTTTTTTATTTTATTTTATTTCACCTTTATTTAACCAGGTAGCAAAGATTATAGCAAACACACAGAAACGGAATTGGTGCTCGCTAGCTTTACAAATTCAGCTATTGTTGGAAGCCAGCCAATATGAAACAAACTATTTAAATTACAAAAGGTTGCCGCATGTGTTGTGTAAATGTCTGTGTGTGCAGCTAGGCCAGCCAGCCAGCCAGGTAGAAATATGGCAGAAAAAAGTAAGAAGACGGACATCAGAGTATTTGTCAGTACACCAAAACGCATAGTAAGAACTCTAGTATCCTAATATCTCAAAGACTAGTTGATAAAATGTTCATAAGAAAAAAGTGAAATGCTAATGGAAATGTTTCACAATGATGTCATTAGGCAGAGCAGGCAACAGATGGCACACAGACAGCAGAGCTGGGGACAGATGGGCAGGGACAGATTGGCAGACAGGGAGTCTCAGGTAAGTTGTTGAGTCTTTGTTTGGCAACATTATGAAAGGTTCTCAATTTTTTTGACTTGTAAAATAGGGACATAATTGGAAAATGCCATGGATACCCCCACTCTCAACTTAAACTGGTGACTAAACTAAGATTTGTTTACGGCAATGGTATTGCTGTTGTGATTAATTGTGTAGTTTTGGGTACCGGTAGTTAGGAGTACGGCAAACACCTTATTTATTTTCTAGGAGACAGACTGAGTCAGTTAGGGTGGTGAAAGGGAAAGAGCCAGGGAGAGAGACTTCAGAGGACAGTGTCACAGCCACGGCAGGACCAAGTGTCACCCTTGTTGCCAGCAGCACCAGTATAGGGGACAGTGGCACAGCATTGTCCAGTTACCACAGTGATGGCACAAAACCATATCAGCCACACCCACAATTTATAGAACCGCAAACTCTTGCCAACAGAGTGTTGACGTTTCAAGAGAGATGGTTTCGCGATTTCCCCTGGCTACATTATAATCCATCAATAAAAGGAGTGTTGTGTTTTCACTGTAGCCAAGGGTTTTCAAGCCAGCCATCTTTTGGCCAAAGAGCTGATGCTGCCTTCATTAGTGCAGGATTTAGGAACTGAAGAAAAGGCATTGAAAAATTCACAGCACATCAAAATTGCCAAACCCACCGCCACTTTGTAATTGTAACAGCACACCAGCTAAATCCAATCAGTGTCCAGTTATGTCCAGCGCGTGGGGTAAACAGCAGGATGACGCAAGGCATTGCTTGATGAAAATTGTTAGTTCGGTGCGGCATGTAGTAAGACAGGGACAAGCCTTTAGAGGCCACACAGATGACAGTGGGAATTTATACCAGATTTTGAAACTTAGGGCAGAAGAGGATGATCCCATTTTACTGAAGTGGTTAACAGAGCGTACCACAATGTACACAGGCCCCAAAGCACAGAATGAAATTCTGAACATCATGGCCAATAGTCATTCGAGGCATTGCAGCTGAGATTAGGTCTCTTCCGATTGTACAATTTTCATTAATTGTTGATGGTACTCAAGATGTCTCTGTTGCTGAACAGGAGAATGTCTGTCTGCGTTATGTTGACCATGACCTTGTCCCTCACAAGGAGTTTATTGGGCTATACAGGGTGTCGGAGACAACATGCGAGGGCATTGCGAAAGTGCCAACTGATGTGTTGTTGAGGAAACCCGCAAACATATGCTCGGTTCTTTTGTTCAGTAGTGTGTATAGCAGTGGTTCTCAACCTTTTTGGGGTACTAGAACCCCTGCATATTTTGAGGCAAGGCAGGCAAGGTTTTGAGCGGTCCTCAGGGACCTCCACCCCCTCTATATTATATGTAAAGTTACTGGAAACCTTGTGGTACTGACTACATTCATTACACTTTTTTTATTTCACGGACCCCTTGCAATTAGTCCATGGACCCCTGTTTGAGAACCCATGGTGTAATTGATAGTTGTTCTTTTGTGTAGTAGTTTTCAGTACACTTACAAATGATTTATTTCATGTTATTTTATTTAAAATTGCATACTTTGTGCGACATACTTGTCCATAGCTGCTGTTTGAAGAGTTGAGACACTGACTGAAGGATATTTTGGTTGATTTATTTGGGTTTTTCATTGAAGTAGTTATTTTGCTTTTAGAACTGTACTTATTTTAAGCTTTTTGTTCTTGCAAAGATATTGTAGACTCAGGCCAGGTGGACATATTTAATGACTATATAAATGTATCAGAAAAAGTCAAATTAAAAGGTCAATTCAATACGGAGACCAACTTTGTGATGGTTCTCAATGGAGATTCTTTTAGATGTGATCACACCATGTTCATTGTATTTATGAAAACTACACCCATACAGTGTACAGTACCATTGTCACCTACTGACCTTTCTTGATATTGCTGGTTGTAAGTACGAATACCTGCATACATACTGGACTGGTAAGGAGCACTGCTATAACTATTATTAGTAGTAGAATTATAATGATTTAAACATTTGAACAAGTTGGGAAAACCCTTCAGTTAACTACTGTACCTATCAATTATCCAGTTGTAGGAATTATGGTTCCTCAATATACATTTAACAACGTATGCTATGTGTTACAGCACTACTTTTGGTGTCCCCCTCAGGAATTGCTCTTGAGAAAATTTTATGTAATTGTCCCCTCCAAGGTTGATCTCAGATTTTCGCCCCTGCCTATTGATAATTAACAGGCAGGTGCCTTGGTTTGAGGGCAGCGCGGGTAACTGTCCTGTTGAGAGCATTCTGACAACACGACCATGAAAAGACTCACGCAGGGTCTTAGAGATATTTAGGGTTAGAGATATTTGGAACTCACGCGTGAAATGGTTAAAACTCAAATACACTCAGCAACAAAAGAGTGATAGAATTAAGATCCAGTCAGTGGAGTCAGAAGGTCAATAAATATTGAATTGGTTAGAATATTGAACACTTTGGAGATGTCAATCCTGTCCATTGCAGAGCCCACAGAAGGCCATTGCATTGAACATTCTAATTTAGAACAGTATGATTTCATTGCATCATAACAATGAATGATATTACTGGTATTCCAAACATGTCATTAAACATTGTTGTGGTCAGTTTCCCAGGCAACACATTTCAAATTCCTGGATTCTGAAGACAAGAACCTAATTTAAAACATTTTATCATGAAGAGAAAAGGTGTGAGCAAAGGTTTGTGGTGGTTCTTCAGCATTTTCATGTGTGGTGGCTCTACAGACATTGTGGATTCTACCCACCTTTACAGCAAAAGACAGAAGACCACCCACCCAAAACCAGACCATGTACAACATTTTGACAATATCAGCTATGTGAGACAGACTAAAGAAGAAGCCAAATCAGATTACAAGTCTTTTGGCGATGGACCAACGCACAACCTCCTTGGACTGGCGAACCTGAGGGTGTCAATGTCCACCTTGTCCATGGATAGTTGCAAAGATGACCTGATCATTGATCCTGTTGACTCTTGGGATTCTCAACCCTACTACCCCAAGAAACCATGGATGTCCTTCGATGAGATACAGGCGTACTCAGCAGAGACATCCTGGCCTTACTTCCCGTGGCAGATCGTGCCTCCTTCACCCCCTTTGCAGAGGAGAGCCTCCAGCATGTGGAGATATATGGAGAAGGCCCGTTCATCTAGCCCTGAGCTGCAGACTCCCACCCCAGAGGAGAGAAGCAGCTTCCTCCAGGAGAGCCGTTTATGTAAATATATGTCTTTGTCCTCCACATCCTCCATGAGCCAGAACACTGTCTCTCCCTGTGGGGGAGTATGAGATGGAAGAGAAGTAGATCAGTTGCCAGAAGAGCCAGGCTAAGGGCCAGGATGTGGCCCACCTTACTGATGCCATCCAGCAGTGACGTGCAGAAAAAATAACTGTAACAGGCAGGCCACAATAAATAATCAATAAGAATTTTGTCATCTTCATGTTTTTTCTGCATGATTAAATCGATTTCTGAACTAATACTTCCCAAATTTGCTGTGATCTGGTACAGCTCGCTCCTGCCTATGGATGTCACACGTCATCTGTTGCCTTTTGGTGGTTACGTTTGTTTTACGGCTAGTTAAAGTAAGCTGATCAAGACTGTTGTGCTCTTCCGTGTTCTGCAGAAGAAGGTGATGGATATGGGTGTCTGCCGTATCTGTATCAGCGACACAATGAAAGCACTGGAACAGCAGCAACAAGACTTAGTGATAGTTTCTATGAGCGTTTTGAGCAGAAATGCAATGAACTGGGTCTGGCAGAAAGCGAAACTCATTGTAGCCCAAACAGCCAATCAGAATAGAGAGGGGGCAAATCTACTACAACCTACTGGACAATATCAATGTTCATGTTGTGCTGGGGCCAATTAAAGGCCACTGTAAAATGTGCAGTTTTGTCACACAACACAATGCCACAGATGTCTCAAGTTTTGAGGGATCGTCCAATTGGCATGCTGAGTGCAGGAATGTCTAACAGAGCTGCTGCCAGAGAAT